>NC_089159.1:5866554-6476061 GCF_009819655.1 Sylvia atricapilla | reverse complement strand
GCCAGTTCCCAGAGCTGGGAGTGCCAGTGACTCACAGGTCCCCTGTGAGGAGTCTTGGGGAAATGCCCCGCAGCTGTAAGCATCCCCCTGACTTCTGCTGCTTTATATTCCCGTGGTTGTGTGCGGTCTTTACCAGCCCGGGCCGGCAGCAGGGCTCTCCTCACCCATTTCCTGCAGACAGCCCCACCCCGGGGGGCTGCCCTGTAGCCGTGCCAGGGCTGTGTCTGGTGGGGAGTGACTCACGGGGAAAGCTGTGTCTGAGCGGTGAGGGAGCAAAGGAATTACCTTCAGGTGGTGTCAGCTCCGAGGTGACCAGCCCGGGTCTCTTCCCCTCAGGGCAGCAGCCAGCTGGTGAATCAGTTGTCTGTGCCTGCAGAGTTGATGTGCTGACACATCAGCCGGGTGCCTTCGCCCCCAGCCCTGTGCTCACCGAGCTCCTGCAGTTCCTGTGTCCCCTGGCCAGCCTGTTATGTCATCCTTGGGATTGTGTCCATAGAACTGTTCGTTCTTTTGAGTGCCTTCCCATACAGTCCTTCACCCTGTCACCAGGAAAGGTGGCTTCAGCTGTTGTTCCCTGGGAGCAGAGCACATCCTTGCTGCTCTGCCAGCACTGGGATCACCTGCTGCCAGCACTGCTCCAGGCTTCCCGGCCTGGAGCCACAGCTCAGGTGAGGATGGAGAGGCCGGCATGGAGACTGTCCCACTGGAGCCCTCCTGACCCTTGGCCGGAGCAGTCTGATTGCTTCAATCAAAGGAATCTGGTCTGCTTTGAGATTTGTTGGCTGGGATTGTTTTAACTGTGGAAGCTTCAGCATTTCTTGTGTTTTGTTAGCTGGGACGGGTGGATGGAGGAGCATGTCCACTGCTTGCTTGTAAGCTCAGGCATTACTCCCTTCCACCCAAACTGGGGGCACACTCAGAGCAGAAGAGCTGGGAGCCCTCACTCCCTGCCCCATCCCTGTGAGCAGCCCATGTGTCCTGTGCTCGCTGTGCCCCAATTGTCCCTTGCAGGATTTCCTTCAGCACATGGCACTCGAGCAGCCACGAGAAGCTTCCTCCAGCAAATCCCTCTCCTCGTAGGCGGCTGCCCCTTGCTCTTTTCCCATTCCCATTTCCTGTGGTTGGTTGTGTTGCCCTAATAAAAGTTTGGCACTGCTGTTTTGCACACCCTAGTGGGAGAGGGGATGTGTTTATCACTTTTCCTGGAGATTATCTGTTTAAGCACTCTCTGACAGTTACAATAACAAGGGCAGCGCGTTGTGTTTCCCAGCAAAAGGACACTCGCTGCTGAAAGATGTATAGCACTAATTAGAAATACATAACATCCGGCCACATGGCAGCCTTCTCCCGGCCGCTCCATTTCCTGAGCTCAGACGACTTTGACGACAGTTGGTTTATGTTTTCCATGAATATAACCTTCTCAGAGAAACACAAATTTCTCCCCGGTACAAAAGTCCCCTTTTTCTCTCTGCCTCTCTCCCCTGTGGAACAGGTAGATTTATGGCTGCAGAAATCCTGGGTCGGGCTCTGCTGCAGGGCTGGGTGGGAGCCGAGCCCACAGACACTGGGAGAACCCAGGTAGGAGCTTGCAGAGGGCGCTGCAGCTGCTGATCCAATCCCTGCAGGAAACTGCCTCCTGGTAGGAAAACAGCGCTCTCTGTGCAGCCCAGACTTCAGCTGGAAAAAAAACCTCTTTCCTACATGCAAAGAGACAGGAGGACTCCTCTTCTTGATCTTCAGAAAAACCTCCCATCACTGGTTCCCAGTTGCTTTTGCTCTGTTCTTGCAGTCTGATGATCATCAGCTCCCATTTTTTCCATCCCGTCCCTCTCCTTCTGTCATCTTTGGGCTCTGCTTCAGAGCAGATTGCCTGGGCACCAGTTGGAGGAGTCTGGGTCCTGTCTCCAGCTCACAGCAAGCAGCAGTCACTCACGCAAGGACATTTTTACAGAAGTCCCCACCTGCTGGATGGGAGCAGGGCAGTTGCTCTGCTGCCTGTAACACAGGTGAAAGGAGGTAGGAAGATGGAGCATGCTCAAGGAGGTGAAATCTTATCAGGTTTTAACTGTTGAAATGAATTCTTATTGAGTATGGAAAAACTGCTGTCTTTCAGATGTTTATAGCTTGGCCAAGTGGGGACAGATTTCTAGTAGGACAGGAAAACTCTCTGGTAAAAAGGTTATTCTGCAGCAGAATCTCAGATCCTTGTTACAGCATTTGCAGTTGCTAGATTAGCTCAAGGAAAAGGTTGTAAATGTTTTCTTACAAGCAAGGGTAAGCCACTCTCTTGTTTCCTAGCCTCATTCTCACAAGTGGCCCAGCTGTTTTGGCTGAAGATTTCCAGGAGAATGCAGGCTGAGACAGGCACCTAGCATGGAAACTTCAGCAAAGTCTGAGCCAGCTAGAAAAGGGGCTGACGAGTGGCAAGTGTCAGGCAGGGTGCTCAGAACTGTCAGAGCTCGTGTCCCGCTGCCAGTTTGGTTTCCAGAGCCCTGGCCTTCACAGGGGTCTGCAGGGCTCTTTTCTGATGCAGAAAGACAGATCTTTGAGGCAAATTCAGCCCATGAAGTGTGGAGTAGTGCAAATCAGTTGTTTCAAAGTGTTTGGTGACACTCCTGCTTTAAAATCCTCTGCCTCCTCCCTTCTAGCCCCACGCAGCATTCCACGAACCAGAATTTTGCTGATGTTGCTGTGGGGGCTACAAGTGGTCAAGCAACAGCTCCAGCCTAAGGAAGCTCCCCAAAGGAGGATTTTTGGGCCAGCTCAGCTCCCTGCTGTGGCTGCAGCATGGCTCCAGGGGCCGTGTGTTGGTACAACAACACAGAACAAGGGTGTGAATTCACCCTGAGTCAGTCTTGGCTGCGAGTGCAGCAGCCCTGACCTTAGGTTGTGATTTAACAAGCACTTACTGAGGCAGCAGTGCCAGCTTTGCCCACCTGCCTCTGCACCCACGCAGCACCTTTGGAGGCAGTGGCACAGCTGAGAGGTGACATTTGTGAGCCCTGAGCTGCATGATGCTGCTCACAGGGTGGCTGCGCAGGCGAGAGCTGAGAGGTGACGTGACAGGAGCTGTTTGTCCAGGGCTGGCATTAACAGGGAGTTACGAGGGGAGAAAGGTGGAGAGGGGAATGTGTTGTGGTTGGTGGTGTTGGATGATTTCCTGTGGAGTGTCACTGCTGTGGCTGCTGGTCGCACAGAGGAGCCACAGCTCCAGCTACCTCAGAGCTTGTGACCTCGTGGCCCCTTCCTTTGTTTGTGATTTCTTTCCACAGTTGCCTGACACCTCCATGGTGTGCCTCAGCTGCACAGCGTGGCTGGGTGTGAATTGGGAGGGTTATCTGATTACAGCCCCGTTTGGGGTTTCAGGGGAGGAAGTGGAGTGGATTTGTGGCAGCTTTAGCTGTTTTGGGGTGCCATTGATGCCACTGGAAGTCTCTGTCACCAAGCTTTTGGTGACAGCCTGTGGGGGTAGGATGCATGGCTGCCTGTGACCTGACAGTCGTGCTTCACCTGTGCCCACTGTGAATCTGGGGAAACAGATCTGGGAATTACAGAGTTTGCCCTGCTTTGGGCAGTCAGGATCTCTCTGCCTGCTCTTGTTGGTCTGAGGCAGCTGGTATCTCCATTTTTACTAGTGCTGTGCAACTGCAGGGGCAGAAATGACCTGTGTGTCACTCCATCCTCCAAAAACATCTCTTTTCCAATAACTTTGTGTCTCAATGTGCATTACCAGCAGCACAGACCATTGCTCAGCTCAGAAGTAATGATGCCCTGTGGGCTCCAGAGCAGATTTGTTGCTCCAACCCTCATTTCAGCATATTTTCTACAGAGTGTTTTCCTCTTAGTGCCAGGGTAGGCTCAGACACTGAGTGGTTACAGAGTTTGTTTCCTTATTGCCCGTCACTCAAAACATTTTACAAGTTTCTGTTTGAACAGCCCAGGTTGCCCTTTGCCCTTTGATGTACTCTCGCCTTGTCTGTCTCCTGTGGCAGGGGTAGCCTGGGGTTTGTCCCCACAGCCTCTGTTAGCCCTCACCACTGGCTCCCAGCTCAGGGCAAGCCAAAGCTCCCAGCCTCCCGAGGAAAGTGGTGAAAAGGCACAGAGAGAAAGTTTATCATGATTTATGGTGCTTTCCTCTTTTGTCCTACAATTAAGCTCTTAAAAGCCTTTGCTGGTGCATGTTCAGGGGTCTTGAACAAGCACCCACCTGGATGTTTGTCTTTGCTGGAGGAGCCTCCTGGGAATGAGGCTGATGAGCTCATCCGGTGAAGGAACATTCAGGACTGGGGGAGTTTTGTGCGTTTTATGAGTTTAATGATGAGCTGACAACACCCTTGGTAGCTGAGCTGGAACTGTGTGACAACAGCTCTTAGGTGTGGGTGTCCTAATGCTCTTACCTGCACAGTGGGCAGCTTTGCAGGCTGTACCAGGGCTCAGCACTGTTGGGGTACATTGGAGCACCTTGGCATTATGACCTGGTGGGCACAGGGTTTGTGTTTGCAGCAGCACAAGATGTTTGATGGACAGCTGTACTTGCCACAGCCCAAGTGCAGGAAACTTTTTACTGTAGTTTGGTTGTTAAATGTGTGGGGAACTTGCAGCCTGCAGCAAGAGCTGCTGGTGGCAGTGAGAAGGGCTGGGACCAAGCATGGCCACAGCCACCACAGAGCACTGGTCCAGATTTTGGAGCCAGTCTCTGAAATACACCCTGAAATACGGGATGCTCGTCACCTTCGCCATCACAAACACCTTTAAGCTTTGCTTGTTTTGGAGGGGGTCAGGATGTAGCTTTTGCTCCAGCTCAGTTTGGGGATCACTGTGAGTCTGGCTTGAGCACAGTCCCTGGAGTCCTGGGTGCTGCCCACTCAAAGTGTGGGGGTCCGTGCTGAAATGCCCAGTGATTTTCACCACCCAGGGGACTTGCCAGACTCAGGTGTGGCAGCTGGACCACCGTGGTCGTGTTGTGTGTCCATTTTACACAAGAAGTGAAGACAGTGCAGCATCTCACCCGAGTGCAGGAGGAGGGAGCACGGGGAAGACAACAGTAATTTCTTGGACGGGACTGTGGCCAGCGCACTGGGACTAACACTCTTAATTGTGGGAAAGGCTTCATGAAAGAGATTTACTGTCCCAGAGTGGTCACATCTTTAGTTTTATGTTTCCTCCAAAAGCTGATAGCCCCTGCAGTACGGCACTTCCTACCATTGCTCTGCGGCACCAGTTCAGCCCTGGCTCTGTAAGCAAAGCACCCTCATTCATCTACCAGGTGCCTTTGGTGCCAGCCTGGGTTACCCTCTACACTGGGTGCTGAACTCACTGACAGCCGTAAGAACTGTCAATCCAGCCTTCAGATGTTCCTCCTTATTTTTCCTGTATTTTCTTGGTGTGTTCTTGTCTCTTTTTTTGGATGTTTTTGACCTCCCACCCTACTCCTCTGAAATGATCTGTCCTTAAAACCCCACTGTTTATTCTGTGTACCTCAGGTGTTTTGTTAGCCCTGGCTTAAATGTGGTCTCAGTGTCTTGCTATAATCCTCTTGCTGTTTGCTCAAAATCCCTGCTCTGCCACATCTGGGCAGTTCAGCTCCCAACACCTCTGTGCTGACGTGCAGCTGGTGCTGGGGGGCTCTGAGGGCTCTCCCTCCCTGTGTCAGCCCTGGGGTTTGACTCACCCATTCAGTCAGTACCTGTGAGTTTGTAAAAACCCTCTGCCTGGCTTGGGGCAGCTGTTCTCAGGGTGGGAGCTCTGATCCTGCAGTAAGCCAGCAAGGAGCATGCTGCACAGAGCAACGGCACTGATGGGTAGGAACCCAGTAAATGTGTGGGTTTTCCCCAGCAAACAACTTCCCCACATCCTGGGAGGATGTGCATGGGGAGTAGAGGGAGTTGGGAGGGCAGGGGCTGCTCTTAAGGCTTAAACCCCTTCTGGGAGCTCTGGGGCAGGCTGGCATGTCCCACTGTCCTCCCCTGCCCTAACCCACGCCTGGCTCCAGGCAGTTCCCTCGAGCCAGCTCCCCGCTGCTCCCAGCAGCCTCAGAAGTGGTTTCTGGCTGGGTGTAGATGTGCCGGGGGGATTTGCTCTCACTCCGAGCCGGCTCTGTTTGGAAGAGCTGTGGTCATGTGGCATCTCCTTGAGTAACAGTTCCAATTAAGCTCTCTTGACAAGCTGTTGTGTGACTGTGAAACTAATGGGAGGAGCCCCTTCCTCAGCTGCTGAGGTTAAAACTCCAGCAGGGACAGAGATCAAACATGCAGCTAATTACCCTTTTAACACTTGAACATACCCCCCTCCTCAGGGGAAGGCATCAGCCCCAAGCAGCAGCTTCTGTGCTGGGAGCCCTGAGCGCCAGTGTGATCCTGGCTGGCTCAGCACATGCCATGGGGTTGGGCATGGTGTGGGCAGGGTGGCTGCATCCTCTTCCCACTCCAGAGCAGCTATTCACCACCTTTTCCTTCCCTACATGGAGCAATTATGTCTGGAATAGGTGTAAATTAGGGAATTGCTCACCCCTGCCCCTCATGGGATGCAGAAAGGGAGGCTATGAAGGTGAAACCAGATGGAACATCTGACCCAAAGCCTCTCTATCTCCTAGAGTGCATCTCTGAGGATTGCCGCTCCGTCATCCAGGAACAGGCCACGGCCCTGGGGCTCTCCATGTTTGCACTCCTGGTGAGGAGGTGCACCAACCTGCTGAGGGAATGTGTGCCAGGTAAGGGCTTAGCAGCAGGATCCGTGCAGGGGCCCACGAGGCAGCCTGGTGGGGGTCAGGCCTTCATTCCCTGCTGGTTTTTACATCCCTTCCCCTCTTATCATTCCCCCCCAGCACCCCAAGCTCTGCCCAGGTTGTAACTAGATGAGCTGCAGGAAAACCCCTGATGTGTGGCAGATAGAAATGTTTGGAACATAGGGATAGACTGAGGCCATGTTTTCTGCCAACAGCTAGGAAACTTCCCAAAACTGGGACCTGGGAATCTTATCTCTGTGATTGGTGCAGTGGCACCCTGCTGCCCTCAGTAAAAGGGATCACAAACACCCTGGCTTGGTCTCCAGACCAGTCTGTGTAGGGAGAACAGATTTGTCTTTGTGCTCTTTGTGGGTTGTGGCTGTTCCCTTGTGTGTCCAAGGCTGGGATGTTGGGATCTGTGTCATACTTTCCCAGTCCCTGCCTGAGCCTGGCTGTGGTGAGCTGCCTCAGCTCTCACGTCTTGTATTTGCAGTTCAGCCACAAGAGATGGAGCAGGAGGATGAGGAGGACGACATCAAGGTCTCTGCCTTGCCCCAGGACCTGAAGGAGCTGCTCCCCAGTGTGAAGGTCTGGTCAGACTGGATGCTTGGCCACCCGGACACCTGGAATCCTCCTCCAACGTCTCTTGAGCTCCCCAAACAGTACGTGCACCCTCTGGTTTCTGCTCCTTCCCTGATCTCCTCGTGCCACCCTTCCCCCTTGCTCATTCTTTTCTGTTGGCTGTGGCACCATCACCTGAACACCCAGGCAAGGCCCACTGTCCAGGGAATGTTGGGAATTTGTCACCCTTGGTGACACAGTGACTTCTTCACTGATGTGTGAGTGGGGCTGGAGGGTGCCTGGTGGCTGCCCTGTGTGTCCATGTGTTAGAAGATGGCTTATGAGGTGGATTTTTACTTTCTGCTTAGGATATGCGTCTGGTTTTGTTGGGATACCCTTCCTTTAGGAGTTCTGCTGGCCCAGCCAGCTGGAGAGGCAGGGCCTTCCTCTGGACCAGACGGAACTTCATTTCCAGCCTAAGTGTTTTGTTGCCTTTTTCTTCACTGAGTCAGGCCAACCTTGGTTGGGCTGGGCTAACCTGGAGCAGCTTGCCTATTTCTGGAGCTCCAAGAGTCACCTCCCCTCTGCTTCAGAAACCGCTGGTCCCTGCAACTCACAAAAGGGTTAATTTTCTGAACTGGCTGATTTCAGCCCATTAGTCCATAATGCGGACTAGGCAATTTGCATATTTTTGGACAGAAAATTGAGCGGAGGGGCCAAGTATGGAGTATGCGAAGGAGCGTCTGAGCATGCTCTGTAGCTGCTTTCCCGCAGGATTTTCCATCTGCCTCCGGTACTCCGGATCCAGAGCCTGAAATCACGTCTTATTGTTAATCCAAAGGAGCCAGAACCCAGGGTGATGGGAAGGCGCATTAAGAGTAATCCAGCAAAGTGGCTTAACCATTAATGGGTCCCCGCTCCGTGCGTCAGGTCCAGTCCTGCTCTCCTGGTTTATTGCCTCTTACTCCAGTTCTTTTTCATTTGGCTGAGGAAATGGAAATCTCACACAGGAAGTTCTGGGCCTCATTTTGTGGAGATGGAGTCTGTTTTCTGTTTGTCGGCTGCTCGGTGTGGGACCGCTGCCTGCTCATGTGAACTGCTGCCCATCTTTGGGCAGGAACTCAAACTGGGATCCGTCACGTGAGCCTGGCTGCACCAATCCCCCCGTTCCCCTCGCGCTGGCTGCGCAGGGAGCCGCCGAGCCCTTGGCCACGGGCAGCCTCGAGATGGAATTTCTGATTGGGTTCACTCAGCCAGCGCTCGGCGCCTGCCCTGGGATGAGCTGCTCCCCCTCCTGCAGGGCACGGGGCTGTGTCCCCCCAGGGTGACAGGGCAGGTGCTCCTGCTCACCCGTTGGGGTGGGAGAAGGTGGTGGTAGCCCACCCCAGGGCTCATGGGAGAACGGTGGGCATAGACTGGGGGCTCTGCTCTGCAAGATCCTGATGTGTTCAGTGGAGGAATGAGTGTGTCTGTCTTGCTTGGCCTCTCCACGGAGGGTGGCTGAGCAGCCCCTCTTGTCCCACCGTGCCCATCCTGTCCCTCCTGCCCCATGTTGGCTCTCAACTCCTCCACCCCAATGCTCTTTGGCTCACATGGAGAATCTGCCTTTGCCATGCTGCTGTTCCAGCCCAGACCTCTTATATGGATGGGTGTTGGTGGTCCAGGATTCTGGGATAGCAGTGGTTGAGTTTCCATGGAGATGCAGGTAGTGATGAACAGCAGGGAACCAGCTCTGCTCTTGGACATGACCTGGGATTTGCAACATTTGCCCTGGGGATAGGAAAAGAAAATGAGAGCACTGGGTTAGTATTTCAGCTCTCTATTGACACAAGCCTGCTGGCTGCCCTGTGGCTCTTCAGGAACCAGGTAGAGCCACCAAGTCCAGGGGTTTAGATAGGAACAGCTTCAAAGGAGTTTAGAAGTAAAACATGGGTCGGAGCAGCAGGCGTGGTGGAGTAAGCCAAGGTTTATGGGCAGGGTGAGCTCAGGAGCAGGGAGAGCACGTGAGGAGCAAGTGCAGATGCCAAGTTACAGAGCTGAGTGAGGGGCCTGTGCCGTGTCACACATGCTCCTGCCACTGGGACGTGCTGTGAGATCCCACCACTGCCAACAGAGGAGCTGGTTGGATACTCTTAAACCACTTTCCTTGCCTCTTGTGATGGCATGGGCATAGAAAAAGGAAATCCCCTGAAGCACAGCAGCGCCCTGCAGAGATGCCATGAACGTGCTAAAGCTTCTGGAAAAAACAAGCCTCATACCCACCTGGAAGCCTGCTCAGAGCTCACATCAAAGTGCAGCTCATCCAGGGCCAGAATGCTGGCCTGGGCTCGTGGCCAGCAGGGCAGCTTGGCAGGGCTCGGCCAGAGCTTTGGGCTGGGGCTGTGTGTCCCAAGGTCTCTCTTGCCATGTTCGCAATCGCTCCTTCTTCATATGGGAGAGGGCTGGGGGACTTTGAGAACGTCTAAACTCAGCCCAGCTGTGGCAGTTGGTTTATTGCTTTCAGCTGGTACTTGAACCCGGGTCCTGGTCTTGGAGTCTTTCCCAGGTTTAATCCCCGGAGCTTTCTCTGCAGCTGTATGACACTGCGCTGACCCCGAATGAGGATAGGAAAATAGAAACGGTGCCAAGCCAGAGTCTCTTTTTCATTTGGAGTCTGGCTGTCTGCCCATGACCAGGGTTACATAATGGGAAACATAGCTGGGGCTCTGGAGAGCCCGCGTTTCACCACGCTGCCCAGACCTTCGCGTTCTGATGCTATATATCTTCCTAATTGTAGCTCGGATGCATTTATCACACTGCTGGATTTGAGTCCTTACAATAAAAAAAAAAACAACCAACCCCACACCAAATTCCTCAGCTCACTGCTTTCCCCCTTGGACAGAGGCGGAGGGAAAGGTGTGAGGGGTGAGCACTGCCGAAAGCCAGCAGATGGATGGGAGCCATGCGGGAGTGGGCTCTATGGAGTGGGATGAGAGGCTCAGGAGGCTGTGTCTTCAGGCTCCTTTTTCTTGGTGGGAGCTTGGGAATGAACCCTGGTTCCTGGCAGGCATCCTCTCCTTACCTGGGGGCTCAGCAGTCTTGAATTCAACCCAGGCAGGAAGCTTCATCTTTCCCCAGATCTGCCCTTCTTGGTCTGGTGCACTCCTCCAGCTCCTGGCCGCACTGCATGGTCATCACAGCTCAGGGGATGCCCTGGAACAGGTTTTCAGTTGCTGGACTTCCTAACTACCTCTCTGTGTGTATTCGAGAGGTGAAAAGTGTCTTTCCAATTTTGGAAGAGTTGCTCAGTGAGCTTTCCATACTCTTTCCTCATGTCTTTCCAGAATAGGAGCTAAACTTAAGCTTGGACATTTCTGCTTCAGTGCCTCGGGAAGTGTGTGTCTGAACCAGGTGTTGCCAGGTCTTCGAGCAGCAAGCAGCTGTCACATTTGTATTTTAAAATTAATTTCTGTCTTCATGTTTCATGGCAAACCTTGTGTTGAGTTCTCTGCAGGTGGTTTAAGGCAGTTAGAGGAGCGTCTTTCAGACCAAATGTCCCCGGGAGTGAATTGCAGAGATTGGGGTGTAAAAGCAGGGATTCTGGGACAAAGGGAGCAGGGCGGGTCCCCTAAGGCAGAGATACTGGCAGCAGATGAGTCAAAAGGTGGATCTCCAAAGAGGCTGCTGTATAAGTGAGTCCATCCCTTTTTGGGACATGTGGCTGGGAAGAAGGTGAAAAAGGCTGGACAGAGCTGCTCCTTGCTCTGTTCTGTTGCCACAATTAATCCGCTGCTAAATGAAGCACAAGGACTGATGGGGAAGCCACTGGCTAGACAGACACTGCTGCAGGGCTGACCCTGGCAAATCCATGCTCCTTCCACACAGGGCCAAGGGCCTCTCAGTTTGTGGAGACTGTCTGCAAGCATTTAAAAATGGTTAATTTAAACCAAGTATTAAATTAAATCCAAAAGCTGTGAGCACATTCTAGAGCTTACCTTCCCAGAGAGATGTGCCAGATTGCTCTCATCACATCGCTCTCGCGGAGAAGTGTCACTGAGATGGCAGCTCCCACTGGGAAGGATGGACAGAGTCTTGCACAGGGGTGCCAAGACATTGCTGGAGTTTGCTGGAGACTAAATGGAAAATCCCTTTTGCAGATCCCATCCTCAGTAACGCTGGCCACCAGAGTTTCCCTATCGAGAGATCAAAGCCAGGGTTCAGAGGTGTCTCAGTAGTGTAAACCTGGCTGAGACTGGAGATAAAGTCGACCTAAGGAGAAGCCAAAAGTCCCTGTGGAGAAGGGGGCTGTGGCAAAACAGAGGCTGGCTGGGAGGACACTGCACCTCTCCTGGGTAAAGAGCATCCCTCCAGCTCCAAAGGTGGGTTCCTGGAAGAGGAATGGGTTTCTGGATGCCTGGCTGGCCAAGGGGACCACGTGCAGAGCACAGTGGGGGAAATCACCGATGCAGAAGGGCTGTGACCACCTCATCCTGCTCTGAGCTCTCACCAAGGCTGGTGAAGGCCTTTTGGGAAGAGCTCCCACGGCCAACCCTTTCTTGCTCCTTGCAAAGGAGCCACTTTTAGTTCAGCTGCCCGTGTCCCAGGGGAGAGGAAAGGCGTGAGGAGGATGCAGAGCACCTCATCCGGCGGGCACCGGGAGCCGGCGGTGCCTGGCCCCGGGAGCGTTTGCCATCTGCGCGGCAGCGCGGCTCGGCAGCGGCTGGGAACACAATGCAGGGCTTCTTCTGCGCCGCGCTTTCCGGGTTTGTGCTGCAGCTGTGCAGTTTGGATGTTAGTGTTTAAACAAGCTGGTATTACACAGGAAATGGCCACCTCCACAGGCCCCCGCAGGCTTGTAACATGGGGTCATTGTGCTTGATATTAATCACCAGGCAGCCCTCACCCCCGGTGAGGATGGCCGATCACACCCGAGCCCCGCGCGGGGAATCGGTGAGCATCAGCCTCACCCTGGCATCCTTTGCTCTCATCACGCTTTGCTGCGTGCCTTTTGCCTTGTGGTGATGCCCATCCGGGCGTCCTCTCTGCCAGGAGCCCTCCCCAGCCTTGCTGGGGCGGTGCTCAGCCCCGGGGCCGTGGTCCAGCTCTTTGCGCACTTGCGCGGCTCTCGCCGCTGCCTGGCCGGGCCGTGTCCGTCGGCGTTGCAGCTGGGCTGCGCTCACACTGACAGCTACATTAAACCTGGAATCCTGAGGCAATAAAAAAGAAATTAACTCTTATTTTTTTTTCCTGTCCTAGTGGAATAAGCAAATGTAAATGTGTCTGTGGGGAAGTGAATGAACCCCCGTTCCGAGGAAAGACCTCGCGCTCACCCCCTTCTCGCTTCCTCGGTTAAAAGCTCTGGGAGCCTCGTCCCTGTACCTGGGAGCTGAGTGCCTGGGCTCGGTGTCAGTAATTCAGGGCCTCCCTCCGCAGAGGGACGTTGAAACTGTGGCACTGTGCATGCACAGAGCTTCCAGGCACCTGGAGCTGCCTGGGCTCTGCACAGAGGCTCCGGCACCGCCGCGCCGTGGGGTGACATAAGCCAGAAATGCCTGGGGGTGACTGTGAGGTGGTCCTGGGCAGGGGCAGTGGGGAGAAGGAGGCTGACAGGGCTCACAAGTGTTGTGTGACCTTCCAGGGCAAGTGCGTGTCCCAGCAGGAGATTCACAGGGCCGTAGGTGTCAGTGTGAGCCGTTTGTCCTCGCTGGCTTTGCCAGCAGTAGCAGCTGGTGAATGATCTTGGTGGTGCCAGTGATGGGAGATGCGCTGCAGAGGAGGAGCTGCATCCTAGGGGGTGGCAGAAAATGGTCAGAACTGATCTCTGCAGCGCTGCCTCTGCCATCACAGGAGAAAACCAGGGAAAAATGCCAACACTACTTCTTTCTTGGCTTTCTGAAGGCTCTGCAGGGTGCTGCTGGGGTAGCAGTGCAGTGAGAGCTGGCTACCCAGGGAGCCAGCACAGTCTGAGGTTTGACTGAAGTGAGGCCAGGGTGGGAATCTGTCACATCCAGGGCAAATGGGAGATGTGGCAAGGTACTGTCAAGCCGTAGGTGAAGGATGAAGTGACGGGCTGCTCTCACACTCAGGGGTGGTGGGGGGTGCCCTGCCTGGCAGTGCTGCCCGGGGGGAAAGGACAGGGAGCTGCTGGGGTGGGTGCCTGCAAGGCGTTAGCAGTGCCAGCTCAGTGACTGCTCCTGTGGCATTTCTCTGACTTTGGATGCCAAGCCCTGTGGAGAGAGATGCTCCCTGTACTTTATCTGTGCTGATACCCCTGTGCTGATACCACCACCCTGGCCCTGCTGTGAATCCCAGTCCAGCCCAGCATCCTGCTACTGCCCTCTGCCTCACTCTCACCCTCAGTGTCATCGTCATCATCACCCCTGCCTGCAGCTCTGTTTTTTGGGAATATGAGTGAGCACTCTGCAATGTGTTTCTTTCCTCTCTCCTCCACCACAGCCCCACGCACCTGGCTGTCCCAGCCCCCTGGAAATATCCCCTACATCTCTGCCTGTCCCAAACACTCCAGTGCTCTCATTCCCCAGCAGTTTTGGGCACTTTTCCCATTCCTCTCCCTGCTGATGTCTCTGCATCTCCTTCATCCCAGCGAGCCCTCGTGGCCGTGGGGCCCCACCAGTGCTATGTGACTGGCCTCAGGCAGCCAAGCCCAGTTGCCAGCAGGGCACTGGGGGAGGCTGAGCCTCCCAAGCCCTGTGCATCTCCCATGGGCAGAGCTCGCCTTGGAGGTGGCCCAGAGCAGCCCTATCACATCCGGTGCTTGTCTCTGCAGCCTGGGCCGGAGGATAAACTATCAGGGCTGTGGGGCAGTGGATCATTCCTCTTATTATTTTCTTCTTTTGCAGATAGGGGTCGTGGAAAGTTCAGTTCCTTTTAACCCTCGCAGCTCTGTTTATTTTCCAGCTGGTAGCACAAATGCAGCGTTTCCCATTACATCACAAAGGGCCTCGGACAGATCCCTCCGAAAAACGTGTTGCAACTGTTTATTTTTTTCCATATTTAAACATTTCTGACAGCCAGACCTGGCTGAGCCAAGCGATGGAGCTTTGTGAATGAACCCAGCTCCTGGTGTCTGTGACCAGAGGGTTTTGAAGGACCTCTTCTCCCCTGGAGGACGTGGGCTAGGGCTGGCTTGGGGACGTGGGCGACTCTGCGTTACATGTGTGCTGATTACGTGCCGGGCTTTGATTAATGGCTCCTCATTCTGCCTGGCTCCCAGGACGCTCTTGAAAACAAGATGTTTCATTTCAGTGTGCTTTCCTGGTACATTGATTCCCGTAAATAACCGAGTGCAGACTCTGTCCACCTGGAGCAGTTCAAAGAGCAGGGGGCCTCCCTCCAGCCCTGGGCTGCCTCGGCCCGCACCGGTCACTGCTGCACCCCTGGGGATGCTGGATTCCCTGTGCTTTTCTCCAGAGGTGTGGGCTGGAGGAGCAGTCTACCAGAACCACATCAGCCCCAGTTTCCCCTATTTCCTACTTAAATCCCAGTTTACATCCTAAAAAAACCACCCAATCTGAGTGTTTGTAGAAACAGGAGGGAGAAATCCAGTGTGAGGCAGCCTGCTCAGCTGTAATATCCCCATGCTTGTTGCTTGTTTCCCTGCGTTCTCCACACTGGCTCTCTCTGGGGTGCTGGACCATCCCCAGGTTGTGCTCAGCTGTGGGGATATATGATGGGAATGCGTGGGGAGCGGTCCAGGGCTCCCGAGTTTGCACCCTGGACATCACTGCCACTCTGGGAACGTGAGACATGGCAGAGGCACATATGCAGGTCACTCGTGAGAGTTGAAACCTGTGGCCAGAAGCAAAACACGGCTTTAACCCCTTGTGGCTGGGGTTTAACTGTGAAAATCTCTGTGCTGCAGAGCGTGGTTACAGCAGATAAGAGGCAGTGCAAAGGAGAGGATGCTCTGGGCTGGGCTGGAGCCCCCCAGGGTGGACTGGAGCCCTCCCAGAGCCCCTTCAGTCCCGACAGCAATGCGGGTGTTTGCTCTGTCCTTCCAGCAGGCTTTAAAATGGAGTAAGGAGCATCCCTTCTCCCACCTGGAGCGGGCTGCTTCCTGCCGGCACCGCACGGGGAAGCCGCTCCCCGCGGCGGGCTGGGGCAGCAGGCAGAGATGGGCAGAGCAGCTCAAGGGCGACATCCCAGGAGCTGTCCCCATGCAGGGGGACGGTGGCCGGGGTCAGACCCTGGCCGAGGGTCACGGTCCCTTGCCGGGGTCGGTGCCAGCACAGCTGCGGCGGGGCCGTCCCGCGGGGCAGGGCAGCAGCGGTGCCTGCCTCGCCTCACCTCTCTGGTATTCGCTGCAGCATTGCAGGCAACTCCCAACGCATTCCAGCCCTGAATTGCTCACGTCTCTCCTCGTTCTCCCAGGGTCTCAGTAGATGTGTGGGCGACGCTGGCTGACTTCTGTAACATACTGACCACAGTGAATCAGTCGGAGGTGCCCTTGTACAAGGACCCAGATGACGACCTTGCCCTGCTTAGCCTGGAAGAGGATCGGCTGCTCTCGGGCTTCGTTCCCCTGCTGGTCGCCCCCCAGGAGCCCTGCTACGTGGAGAGGACCTCGGACAAGGTCAGCAGTAGGCCAAACATCCCCCCTCGATTCCTCCAGACTTTTATTCTTGGGAAGTTTTCTGTGCAAACGGAACACGATTAAGTCATTGAGAAGGGTGTTAAGGGAAAATATCGACCTTTCAGCCGCTGACATCCAGCTCTGTGTCATGAAAACCCCTCTCGACTTCCTCTGGTGTGTGTGTGCTCGCTGGCATGTTGTATATACGATCATTTCCTCACTTGTTTAAATAGTGCAGCTTGTGTTGGCAGAGCTCTCGGTGCACTCCAAATGGTTTGCATCATGCTTAAAGCACCCTCCCCCTCCCCCCGGCCACAAAACTCTGCCTTAGGAAGGCAGCCAGGACTTTTTTCCTTCTCTAAAGAGGAGAGTGATAAATAGGTGACTAGAGAGAAGCAGACACCATGTGTTAACGTACAAAAGGCTTTTAGGAATATGAAGCATTCCCCACTGCCCGCTCTCTATTTTCCTTTCTTTGCTCTAGGAGCCCATTCTAAGCTGAACTTTCCTTTGGCTGTTTGTTTTTAGAATAATGAAATCAGTTCCCTTGTTGATGTGGGGTTTTGGGTCTGCTCTCTGCCACCACCTGGCCAGGAGGGATCTGGGGGCTTCACTTGGAGAATGTGTCTGAACCTGCTGGGGGATGGAGGCACAATGGCATTTGTTTTACACGCCCGTGGAGGCACAGCAGGATGAGAGTGGCTCTCAACAGTTTCCTGCTCAGAGGCAAAACTGCAGCTCCAAAAACGGGGCTCAGCTGGGAAGCTGCAGTGTCCCCTCCCTGAAGGGTTGATGCTCCAGGAGGAGAAGTGAGGATGCAGATCAAGTTTCTGTGGAGAGCCTGCGTGTGACCATGGCAAGGTGCCTTTCCCTGTGCCTCTTATTCTTCATGACATTGTCCTGAAATGACGGTGAGAAATTCAGGATCTTTCTCACAGACGGACCCAAAGGTGCAAATTTCTGTTTCACTTCTCTGTCTGCCCCAGCCTGTGCTCACAGCACTGTTTGCAGCATGGGAGCACAGGCTCCCAGTAAAAACCAGGAGCCCTCTCAGTTTGGGGAAGCAGCTTAGTCCAGGAAGTGTCTGTGGAAGCATGAATTTTCAAGGCTCTATTTGACAGGGTTAAAATAAGAAGCATGCAGTTGCCATTGCTGCCCTAAGGTTTCCCCAGTGTGTGTGGTGGCCTCACGGGGGTTCTGCTGGGGGCAATCCAAGTGTCCCTATACAGAGATTCTTTTCCCAGCAGCCACAAACCAGAGCCCCCAGCAGGCAGGTGAGGTGGCTGAGCAGCTCTGGTGCCCTGTAACTTGTGGGAGGGGGTCACTATTCCCTGAACACTGCGTCCTCTAACCACACACCAGTTTATTTGGAGTGCCATCTACCTGCCCTGCCAGGCACTTGCACTCATCTTTGTGTCTTTATCCTGTAGCTACACCTGACCTGCTGAACCTGTCCCAGCTCCCTTTGCTTCTGGTGCTTTGTAAAGAAACTGCACAACTCCACTGGTGGGAGTTGGTGCCCTCCCAGCTCAGCACCAGCCACCCAGGAATTTGGGAATATCAGGCATGGCGTTATCTCAGTTCTGCTGAAAAGCAGCACGGATCCCAGAGGGGAGCAGCCAGTGCCTGTACCCCTTTATTTCTTTCTGACCAGTGTTTTTATTGATGGTCAGACAGGTGGAACAGCAGGTGTGCATGTTCACTGTGCAGGGGACACCTGAGAGGATGAAGGGGAGGACAGTGAGTTAGAAAAGAGAGCTCAACAGCCTGATTTCCAAGAAGAGCCTGGATGAGCTGGGGCTTTTTAGTCTAAAGGAAATTCAGGGAAAAGGCAGAGAGGAGAACAAGGTGCCCTCCAGCTCTGTACTGAAAAGCACAGGAAGGAACAGGCAGAAATTGTAGCAAAATAGATTAAGACAAAACTTTAGGAAAGGTTTCATACCTTTGGGTAGTTCAGCACTTGAGAGCAGCCTCCTTAGTGTGTCTGCAGGAACTCTTCTGCCTTGGAGATTTTAAAGGCAGGCTGGGTGACTGACTCAGGTACAACTTGGGTTGAGGTAAACACCTTGGAGTAGAAGGCAAAGTGACCTGTTTGGGTGATCCTACCTCGTTTTCTGCAATTTGGAAACACTCTAGAAAGAGGCTGGAGTGGCAGCTGCCTCAATACAGTCAAGTGACAACCCTGTTCCAAAAATGTTATCCCTCTGCAGCATTAATGAAGGAATTATTGGACTCTGCAGGAGTGGAATGTTGCAGAAGGCACTGCAGAGCCAGCCAGGACTGAGGCACAAACCCACATGGGAGTGACTGTGAGCAAAAATCAAAAAGCACTTTCTAGCAAAAAATCCTCCAACCTAACTTAAACTTGTGTGCTATCTCCACTCCACCATCTGCTCCTTGCCCTCCCTGCAGTGCAGAGCCCAGGCGAATTCAACTCCTCAGCAGTTCATCAGTTTAAGGCTGTGTTGGACAGAGCTTGGAGCAACCTGCTCTAGTAGAAGGTGTCCCTGCCTATGGCAGGGAGTTGGAACTGGATGATCTTTGAGATCCATTCCAACCCAAACCATCCTGAGCCTATGGGATACATCTCTGGGCTGTTTGCAGTGGAAGGGTGCGTGCCTGTGCTGAGCATGGTGGCATTTTGGGATTTGTATCCCTGAGCCTCCAGCAGGCAATGGCAGCAGAACAACTCTCTTTGGCATTGATTTTTTTTCCCATACTGTTTTTTCATTGCTTTTTAGCAGGAGTTATTTTTTGCACCCAATTTCTTTCTGTTCTGTTCTCAGTCTTGGCCCAGTTTTCAGCCCAAATTCTTTACTGGAGAGGCAATGAGAATGTACTGCTCTTTATATGGCACAATGTGAATTTCTTGTGGGTTCTGGTGTGCCAGAGTGGCTCTGGGTCCCTTTTCTACCACTTGCATGGCTAGGAAGAAGCATTTGGCTTTTACTAGAAGGATATCTCACCTTGCTTGCTGATGATGCAAATCCTTACCCCTTACCATTCTTTTACCCTCTAGCTTCTTTATTAATTTGTAACGTTTCAGAGGAAAAGAATCTGTTGAAAGGCAGAATTGGAGAGAATTTAGCTTAAAATGGTCTTGGGTTCTTCGCTCTACCAAGAGGATGGTTGTTTTGTAAGCTGTATAGGACAAACACTGTGCTTCCCACTCCTTTTTGTTCTCCACGTCCCATTTAGCAGATGGAGTTCAGAATTCAGCCAGAGTTTCTCAGTAAGTTTTTGAGCATTTGGCCTGGCTCTTATTTTGAGTGAAAACGTTCTTGACTCCGTTTGCTGCCATGAAGCCGCGCGTTCGAATTCCTGCTGGAGCCAGTGGGACACTTAGAGCTTCCCATCATCTCTTGCACTGTCATTGGAGCTGTAACCAACAAAAGCTGGCTCTGGGGTGAGCAGAGCTCAGTGTTGTTTTCCTGGGTGTGTGTGTTGGGCACATCTCCACTGCAGCTTGTGTGATGGAACACCACCGACCGTACCAGTCAGCAGCAAACTATGCAGCCTGGTGCCTGAGCTGTCAGCTGTGTCTGCAGCCCAAGGAGACACTGCCAGGACCTCCCTCACCCAGCCCTGGACCCGAGGCAAGAGCAGGGAGCAGCAGCATGGCTGAGTTAAGGTCAGGAAAGGGGAAGGTGGCAACGATGGAGTCATGGTGCTGGTAATGGAAAACACTTGGGTCGTGTTGAGGTTAAAGAGAGTCCTGGTGATGGTGCGTGGGTGCAGTCCTGGGAGCCTGGGGCATGTCCTGGATTCCTCAGCTCTCGCTGGATGCTGTTGAATCCTGCTCTGCAGTGACCCCATGGAGCTCACGGCAAAGCTGGAAGAGGGCTGCAGATATCCCTGATGTGGAGCAGAGCAGGGAGGTTCTCTTCTCTGCAGGCATGGATTGCCCACATCCCTGCAAGCTCTTCATGGGCTCAGCATGTGCATCGCCCCAGGCCTGTGCCTGCAGCACACCCTCTGCCACATGCCCCAGCCATGGGCAGATGTGGAGGAGAAAGTGTTAATGTCCCTTCCCACAATAAACCTCTCTGCATGGGGGGTCCTGAAACCTGAGCCTGTCTCTCCTCCCCCAGCCCTGACACACGTTAATAAAAGGTTTTTAAACGCCAATAAAAAGGCAGCAGCCCCAGCTCACCAGGTCCGGGGCCCAGGGTCCTTGGGAAGGCACTTCACAAATGTGTTTTTTGCATTTTCAGGCTTTTGGCTGGTGAATAAGATTGAGGAGAAATACTCCTTCCCCTGATAACAATACAGTGAGACGCAGGATCAGCAGTGTGTGGATTAAAACCAGACGGTGCATGATTAATACATGTGCTTATAGGGCCAGTCACCGTGGTTCCCTCCTCTCAAACAGAAAGGCACTTTTTTTCCTTTCCCTCATGTGCATGCTCATGTGTGGAGTGGACTGTCTCAGATACTCGCCACTCAACTGGTCTCAACCCTGTCTCACCTCACCAGGCAAATGAAAGCGCGAAAACACGAGGCTCTGAAAATTAATTAGCAATATTTTACTGCCAGACCTACAAGCTGGGTATTGCGTGGCTCCTCCGACTCCGGGGTGGCCAGTGAGCTTCCCACACTTGGTGCTGTTCCTTGTTTCACTCACCTGTCAGTGCAGATAGCCTAAATCCCAAGCTTTATTCTCCTTGGAAATCCTAAATCTCCTTCCTCTGCACTGTCCGGCCCAGGAGGATCGTTCAAATGTGACCCTCTCTCTAGCTGCCCCAACATGCTCTAGATTGGCAGTAGCCTTTGGATTAGCTGTTTAGGAGCTAATTATTATTCAGACTTGGGCTAAAATTAGTCCTGTCTTGTTATTCACTTCACTTATTTATGGTATTTCAGTCTTCCGAAGACTCTCAGAGATCTCTTGGCAGTGTGTAGTCACGTCTGATGCTTCTTGGAAAGGGAGCCCCAAGTTTAAAAGCCCAGGAGGAGTAGCTGTTGGAGTGACTGGCCTCTGTCAAGCCTCTAAACACCAGGCTTTTTGTCCTTTCTGAGACCTAATGACTCCTGGAATGCCAGGGATTAAATCCACCTCGGAGTAGCCACACTACAGTGATTTTGGGAGGACTTTTTGCAAGGCATCAGAGAAAAAGTAGCAGGACCAGGGCTCTGAGAGCACAAAATCTTTGTAAGCAAAGAGAAAACCCCAGTGAGCAAATGTAACTGTTTTCTCAGCATCCTTTCCATATTCCCATTCCATAGCCTTGGAGCATCTCCCTCCAGCTGGCAGGCAAATGCTCTCAGCCCATGAGAGCGAGAGCTTCCAGCTCAGAGTTTGGTCCAGAGAGGAAAAGGGAAACTGTGAGCAGAGATCGGAGCCCCAAGCAGGAGAGTCCAATGAGGAGTCATCCTTGAAAAACTCCTTCCATTCCTGCCTGCCTCGGTTTCCAAACAAGCCCTGAAAGATCCCTGCCACAGGCAGCCCTGCTCGGAGCAGGGACTTGGCAGGAGCTGGCAGCCCCGAGGCGGCAGAGTAAGAGATGTTTACATTTTCTGACCAGTATCTGAACTCCATCCCAGCCTCGACCTTCCCTTTCATGTGGTGCCTTTGGATTGTAAAAGGCAATTAAACTAAATTATGGGCCATGTTGGAAGATGATGTCATGGGGGTGATGGAGGAGAGGCTGGATTTTATGCCACCGTGAAGGTAGCGTGGGGAACATCACCTGCTTTGAACTCCTCAGCTGTCCTTGGCATCACCTTGAACCACGAGTGCCAGGGGCTGTGTGGGCACCATGGGAGCCTCTCTCTGCCTTTGCCACGTGCCTTTAGACAGTGTGAAGTGCCAGGCTCAGTCCATGTCCCCAGGTCTGGGTGGCAGAGGAGGCAACCCTGCTGTCTGTTGTGCTGTTTTAAATGCAGCATTGCAGCAATGGGCACAAGTCCTGTCCAGTGACTGCTGCAACATCTCTTATGGTTGTGCAGAGCATCTTCCAGAGAGGAATCCTGTTCAGTTTTTTTGTTTGGCCTCAGTTTTTAATCACTTTCTAAACTAAGAGAGTTCTGAGGATATTCTTAAAATTGAGTTTCTGCAGCTGAAGGTAAAGGGAACTGATGGCAAACAAGCACTAGCACAGCACAAGGACACTGAATCCAGCACTGAAGAAATCTGCAATGTGGAATAATAGTTCAGCCTCTTGAAGGGGGGGGGGGGTGGGTTAAATAGAAAGAAAGAAAGAAAAAAAAACTGCAATAAATCTAGCGAGTGGAATCTGCGGGAAATGATCCCATCTGGAAAACTCCAGTGCTGGTGCTGCTGAAGGCTTAAGGAGCGATGCAGATCGCAAAAAGCAAAGCCTGCAGTCTAAGGATGACAGGCTGCTTAATTGATGTCCATTGCAACTGGTACTCTGCCAGTTTATGTTGGCCACCTGCCAGCGTGCTGTAATTTTGGGGCCAGGTGTGAAGCGTTTCTGTTCCATCTTGTTCCCAAGCACCTACAGAAGCCTCACACATCTCACTCGAGGCTGCAGCCCTGTAGGAAACAGCTGTACAGGTATAGGTGAAAGGAAATGTCACAGCTGGGCTGGGAGCCCTCCCCCGTGCCTTGCCCAGGGCTGTGTTTGGGGGGCCCCCTCCGCCCCCACACTGGGTTTGGGGAGGTGGTCACTGTCACAGGCACACCTGCCTGTCTGTCAGCAAGGTGCTTTGAACATCAGGGAGCTTCTGGGAAGAATGTACAGGTCAGAAACCCCCTCTTCAAAGAGGAGCCCACGGTGGTGTGCGTCAGCTCTGGGAATGGGGAATCCAGCCCGGGAGAGCCCCGGATGCTGGCAAGCTGGGGGAAGCTGTGGCCATCTCCACTGGTTTTTTCTCCCTCATGAAACCACAAGGAAATTTCCAACAGCAGGTCTTGTAGAAAGCACAAACCCTTGATTCTGGAAGGCTGAGAGAACCCTTCAGGATCCTCAGCAAATTGTCACCAGACCTAGTTTCAGTCGCTTTTAAGAACATGCATTATTTCCCGGCTAAATTTGCTTTGTCTCGGTTTCCAATAATTGAATTTTGCTGTAGGTTGGGAAGTCGTGAGTTGCTGTTCTAACTCTGATATGTAAATGTGTCCCAAGTCCCCCTAGTTCTAATCCTGTTTTTTATAAGCTGAATAGATGGACTGAGAGGCAGGAGAGTCTTGGGCATAGTTTGGATCCCCTGGGCTGCTCTCCTGGTGTGTTTGAGCTGTGACTGTCCAGGTTCCACATGTTGCTCCTCAGGAGGAGGTGACACTGTCCTGTCCCACTCTCCTCTGTACCCATGGACACTCCCAGTGTCCTGCAGCCTTTGCTCCTTCCTGCAGGCACAATTTGGCATTAACTGTGTTAAATAGCACAGGGTTTGTTCCTAAGTAAGTGACTGAGCAATTCCAAGTTTTTGCCTGTTACTGAGCTGCTCTCTTGAAAGCTGGGGAGGCTTTGAGCCGGTGTCTAATCTTCAGGCTTTATCAGGAGAGGTTTTCTTTGTCCAGGTCACTGAACCTATTGTTAAGCAGCATAAGCCTGAGCAAGCTTCCCTGTGGCCCCGCCAGCACTGCCCTCCTGTTTACGCTGACATTTTAAGACCTCTGCTGACCAGATTTTAATCCAGGCCGTATCCTGTGCACTGCAGTCTCTGGGGCATAGGAGCTTTTCACGTCCTCTCGCCCCGGCCGTGCGAGCGCTCGGCGCTGCTGACGCACAGCCGTGGCATTGGGCTGTGAAATGGAGCAGGAGTTCAGAGCCCTGCAGCCCCTTTGCCACAGCCAAGCATGAGCAGGTCCTCCCGTAGCCCTGGGCAGGCAGGGTGGTGAGGAGGATGAGGAGGAGCAGATCTAACAGCAGCCCTCCCTGTGCAGAGCTGAGGTCCTGCTGCTTTGCCCGGTCCCAGGGCCGAGGGCTGCGTGTGGGAACTGCAGTCGCACTGCGAAGGTGAGGAACCACCTGCCAAGGTGTTAAGATCCAGTGACACATGTTCTCTTCACCCCCTGTGTCAGTGAGAGGCAGAGTGGCTTTGTGGTCTGGGCACAGCTTGCAGGGAAGTACAAAGTGCTGCCTTCCAGGCAGCCCCATCTCCTGTGAGGGGAAGCAGAGAGGGAAGAACCAGCAGCTGGTGGAAATAACCTTCCCTGTCTCTGAAATGCCTCTTTCCTGGCATGGGGAGGGAAGGAGTGCTACCACAGTGCGTGGGGAGTTTTCTCAAGTGGCTTGTGATGTTTCCATGCCTTCCTCCCCAGCTTTGGATGCACCTCTGCCTCTCCTCCAGGCTCATCTTGGACAGGGCGCTTCAACCACAGTGAGAGCTCCAAGTGAATCAGGGTGTGAGCTCTGCACGTGCCCCAGCACGTGTCAGGTCCTCAGCCAGCCCTGCACAGCTTGGCTCTGGTGTCAGTAAAGGCTCTTTTACAGTGTTTTCTGGAAGTGAGATGGGATCATCGGCTCGAGGCAGAGGCTGACAGGATAAATCAGCCTTGTCCCATGCCTGGGGTTGGATCATTCTGTGCAGATCAGGTGATGCTCACTGTCCAGCGTCCTCACTTGTGTCATGGTTAGGCCAGGTTTGTGTAATGAGATGGGAAACCTGCTTGTGTTTAGTCCTTTTGTCCTAAAAGCTGCTTCCAGAGGTTCAGGACAGATTCCTGGGAAACGGGAAATGTCCTATTCAAGAAACTCGCTGACCGTGTGTTCCTGGAGTTGGGAATAGTGGAGTGACCTAGGAAAGGAGAGTCAGGCCATGTGCAGCACCTCTTTGGAGCACACTGTGTGCACCCTTCACTTCCCTTGAGATTTTGCAGCGGGAAATGGCCTTGTTTCTGCTGCCCCAGCACCCAAATAGCACAAAATCTGCCACCTCTTGGCAGGGCATCAGGCCCAGAGAGTGCACAGCTCTGGCTGTGCAGAGGTATTGCCATACCTTTAGTGTACTTAGAATGACATATTAGAGCCCAGACCTTGTGGAATTTGCTGATTAGTCTATAAGTGTATTGAAAGGCCTCATTAAAACACCATTAATGCTGGATCCTCTCCCAATGAGCCATCTCTTATTGCTACCCAGAGAAACTCTGAGGAAATGGAAAGGCTGCTCTGGCTGGCTGAGCTGTCCCTGGGCATGAAGCGTGGCCTGAGACAATCTTTGTGCTGCTCAGGTGTTAATGTGGTGCTTTGTATCACATGAGAGCTCTCTAGGACTCAGGGTTGCATCTTGGCCTCACACTTTGGCAGCTGCATACACTGCCACTGCTCAGACTCTTCTTTCTGGTACTAAACTCAGTCCTGACTCTTGGCCTCTGCCCAAGAGACCCTCTTTCATGGCACTACTTTGTCTTTGCCCAACTGAAATGCTTAAATCCCATCTGAGGGCGAGGACGGCTGTGGTATCCACCAAGGCAGCTATGGGAAGGACCTCAGGAAACCCAAAAAAAGACCCAATTAATAACTCCTCATTGTTATCCTGAATAAGAAAGATCCATGTCCTGCAGAGCTTGCCAAAGAAGTGGACGGAGTGGAATGCAGGGAGTGGTCAGCCCAAATAACAGATGGGGATCTACTCTGTCTCTATGGGAGACGGAAGGTGACCTCTGTCATTGAGCTTGGAGTCTGCTCCCCACGTTTCTGCTCCCAGCTGGAGCTTGTGTTGTTTTTGTGGATGCCAAATCCGTTTGGCAGCACTGGGCTGGGGCTGGGTGAGGTTGGAGAGCCCTGCTCCTGTGGCAGGACAGAGGTGTCACCCTCAGTGCCCTCCTGCTGTCACACCCCAAACTCAGGACAGAAGAAGACACCACCATAATCTTATTTATTGGTTTTTTTTCTTTTCTCAAAGTCATTGAAATCAAAGCACTTCCCAGGCATTAATGAACATATCTCCACAACACCTTGTGACAGAAGGAAAAGCAATTTCCTTGTTAGGGATTGGCAACAGAGGTACACGGGGCTGAGGGACCGAGCTGGTCCCACAGGAAGCCTTGGCTTCAGGATGAGAACAAACCCCAGGATACCCAGGATTTCAGGCCAGTGCCTCAGCCCCAGGCCACCCATGTCCCTTAGGAAGATGAGGGGGTACTAAGGGAAGGTTCATTGGGAAGCATTAAAATTCTTCCCAAACACAGACCCCACATGAGCAGCTTGACTGCTGCTGGCCTGGCTGTATCTGTGGTGGGACATGAAAAAATGCTGGATATTTAATCCAGCAGATAATTTAGTTGCATTTTCCCCATAACATATTTGCATATATTTCCTTAAACATAAGGTAAAAACCATAATTTATTTAAATGGACAAAATTTGCCTTAACATTTTACATACCAGCATTTTACATAAAGCATTTTCTCCACCATATGTAACAAATATTTGTCTATGTGTTTATATATTCTGAATAGTGGCAACTGTAGTTCTTATTTGTAGTCATTTCATTGATTTATTTTTTTAAACTTTCCCAAAACTTCATTGTACTTGGAATAGGTAGATGCACATATAAACACAAGCTCTCAGTATGAAGACAAATGTTTTTTTCTGAGGAGTTACTGCCTGCCTGCTCCACGAACAACGGGACAGATTTACATTCTGGTTCTGTATTTATCTTAAGCATAAACGATGTGCTGTTTATTATAGCAGCCATTATTAGGGAAGGAAAAGAGATTTATGTCCACGCACAGAAAAAGATGGAGTTTGTTACCCCCTTCCAGAGCTGTGTCACTTCACCTGATACCTGTTCCACGCGTGATTCCCATGGAAAAGTGGCCCTGGAGCAGCTCCCCAGGGTGTGTCAGGGACGTGCCTGTAGCTGTGCATTTCTGGAGCTGAGGCAGTGACCTCCCAGCTGTCGGTGACGTGCCACAAGTCTGGTGCTGAGGTCACTTCTGAAGATCATTTTTGCGCTCTTAAGTCACTCAGATGCTTCTCGAACTTGCACCCATTGCCAGTTTTTATTATTAGCTCCCTCTAGTACCAGGAACTTTTTTTAGTCCTAACGAGCAAAGATTTAATCAGTAAGTGATCTGAGCTTTGCAGAAGCCTCGTGGATGAAATGCTCTCGTCAGTCCAGGCCGTGGGAGCTGCATTTGCTCGGCACTTGCCTGTTTTCACACTCATAACTGCAGCTTGCATTTAGACACGAGCATCCTCACCAATTTCCCTGTGGCTTTAGTTAGTGACTGTGCTGATGTGGGGAAAGAGAGTTCCTCTAGGTCTCCTCATTTGGGAAATATGGAATACCTGCTGAACATGCCTTTCTCCCTGGGAATCTCTGGAATCCCTGACCCTGTGGAGGTAGCAAAGCCCTCACCACAGCCACACTTTGCTCTACAACATCCTCCCCTTTCCAGGATAAAATCCTCCACTTTGGAGAATGGTTTATTTAAATGAGGGAGTTTTTTATGTGGGTTTTTTGTGCAAAGTGAAACATCTTGGCATGGTGAAGTGTGAGGACAGGAGAGAATTTGCTGGAAATTCTGGGAGACTTTGCATGCATGTGCTAATGGGATATAATTTCCACCCTGCCATATCTCCTCATACAGGCTGAAGGGCATGGGCTGTTCCTCCTCGTGATGAAATGCTGGAAGCCTGGTTTGGATGGCTTCAGGGCAGCCTGGTGAGGAAGCCTGGCAGCCTGTTACCCTTCAGAGATGCCCCATCCTGTCTTGGGCAGTGCCACCCCTTCCTGCTGGCACCTCGCTCCTCCTGGAGCTTGTTCCCTCAGGCAGGATTCCCACTTTTCAGCGCTTCCCAGATTTCACCTCGGTTTCCCCCTTTTTAATAGGAATGTTTGGCCTCTTGCACTCGGGCTTGGGGAGGAGCAGCTTGTTTCTGTAGCTGGCCTGGTGCCAGATGTCATCACTTCAGGCAGTGCCACGCTGCACATCTTCAGCAGTTTGAAATGGAGAGACAGAGAGAGAGATAAGATCAGCAGCTTTAGGTGATGGCATTGTTTCAAATAAACCATGCATGACCCAAAGCTTCCACTTCAAATGGGGAATGAAATTGCTTCATCCTTTGACAGCTTGCTCCATGAAAGAAATTTATCTTCACTTAATTGCTTCAGATCCCAAGAGGCTGTGTACAGTAATTTCTAGGAGATAATTATATCAAATTAAAAAAGAGATGTGACTATTCGACGGCTGAGCATGAATGCAGTGGCCAGAGAGCAGGGAGGAGAGAGGCACCACAGCTGAGCCCTGCTCACAGGATCCCTCTCCTCATGGTCCACAGGCACTTGGAGAGCACAGGAGAGTCTGCCTGCAAGGGATTGTGAGCTTTGAGCTGAGCAGTGAGTTTGGAGCTGGGAATTCTGCTCTTCCAGGACATCTTCAGGAGCAGAGAAGCCTTTGCTTCCCTGCTGGGGCATGGCAGGGATGCGTGTCACCCCTGCCTTGTCCCTTGTGGACAGAACACCTCGCCAGGAGAGCTTGGCAGTGCCTCCATCCGGTTCGTTCTCCCACGTGGATGTACAGTAGAGCTGAGGAACAAGAAAGCTTGTTGATTTAAAAACATGTATATTTAGAAGCAGAGTGTAAACTTCCTGCCCAGGCTGGGATTGGATTCTTGACTATGTTTGAGTTTCCAGTTTTCATTTCCTTTGCCCTCATACTTAACATTGTGTATCTCCCAGAGTGTGCCCCAGACTAATCTCTCTCTAACCCTCCCTTGCCCTGCATTTTTCTGCCATTATTTGCACATCAGTTCCAACTCTTCCAGGAAGCAGCATATCTCCTGATTGTCACTCCATGCCACAGCTTAGCCTGGGCTCCTGCAGGTCTCCTGTGTCCCTCTGGAAGTGACCTCAGACTCCAGCCAGCAGCAGATCTGAGCTGGGGACTGCAGCAGGGACAGAACTGCTGGCAGTTGCCATCCCTCAGAGAAAGATGGGCTCTTGGCATGGCTTTGGAATCCTGAAGGGACATTCATTCCTCTTGTTAGCTCATGGGAAACAGTCACTGACCAGTCCCAGCAGGGGTAAATCCATCCTCTTAAGTCTTCCCTTTCTCTCCTTCACATCAGGCTTCACGCCCTCCCTGACTGCTCCTTGTGACAGCTCCTGCCCTGCCGTTGCCTTTACAGCCTATATCCTGGGGACAGAGAGAAAGTTGTTCCCCCTAGGGCTGTGACAATTTTTGTGTGTGATCCTGCGTGGGCTTTGAAAGGGTTGACAACAATCCTGAGCCAGAACCGAGCTCCTCCTCAGCCCTGTGATGTGCAGGCTGGTTTTTGAAGTGCGATGCTGCTTCAGCTGTTCCCAGGAAGTCTTCAGGGGAACTGTGTTTGTACTAACGAGGTGAAGTCCCCGTGTGTTTCTGGAGGGGATCTGCTCAATGGGCCCTTTCATGTCATCTCAGTTTTTGGACTTACATCAAGTAAATCTAAAAAAAAAAAAGAAATGTTTTGGCTTAGCCCAGAACATTTGCACCTGAGCAAGATGACCTGTGGCAGTGCTGATGTCTTAAGGGAGAAATCCATGGCCACCAGTAGAGCTGTGGCCTGGAGCAGGGGGATGGAGGCTTTTGCTCCCAAAAGCTGCCTGGGTTGTCTCAAGTGATGGGAGAGTTGACACAGGTAAAAAGCTCCTCAAACATAGCTCTGTCCCCCTGTGCTGATCAAGGTGCTGCGAATGGTTGATCTTATACCACTCTGGATGCAGACAAAACTGGGTAGTTCAGGCCATTTGTGCCACACTGAACAGCCTCTGCCATCTGCCTGTGGCTCTAAAGCCCTGAGAAATGCTATGTTGGGATGACTGCCCCTAAATATCCTCAGATTTCATGTGTTGTCTCCTTGTTCAGACCTCACAGTGCTGCCATGAGGTTTATATTGAATCATTGAATCATGGGAGTGTTCAGTTGCAGGGGGGTTGGAACCACGTGGCCTTTAAGGTCCCTTCCAACCCAAACCATTCTGAGATTCCTGGTCCTGGCTGCCCAAGCCCAGCTCCTTGGCAGGTCACACACCCTGATCTTCAGCTCTAGCTTCTTGTTGTTACCTTTTCATCTTTTTTTGTATGAGATGTCCTGACAAAGCTTGGCACATCGCAGTGGGTAGCAGCTTCCACTGCTCTCTCTGACAGCTTCTGCAGCCCAAATAGCCTTTGTCCCTTTGTATCCTCTTTCTGAGAATGGCAGAAGCTGGCAGAAGAGCATTTAAGAAATGGAATATCCAAGGAGCTCATCTGGCTGGAAGCTGCTCCTCACAGCAAAGTCGGCGTTTTTGTTTCAGAGGCCACAAGTGAATGAGTTAATGATGATCCCAGATGGCTTCAGACTTTGCCTCTTGCCACCCCTTCCTGTTCCCCCAGGATCTCAGATGGTGGCGGGAGATGAAGTAAAATTCTAGAGTTTATTGTAAAGTTCATCCCTCTCCCTAAATCATGCTGGAACTTGTGTGTGCTGTGTTGGCAGCTTCAAGGGGATGCTACCTGGTAATTAATTAGGTGTCAAGAGACAGCCCAGAGCTTCCAAGTCTTTATATTCTTGCTAATAGAAATTGCTCTGATTACATTTTTCCCCCTTGGCTGGAGGGATGAGGAGCGGGAGCGATGGTCCACGGGCAGCTGGAGCACGCCTGCCTGGCCTTTGTTGGGACTCCTCTGAGCGTGCTAGCACATGCTTCCATGAGCACTAACCCTGAGGGAGCCCACTCCTGAGCCAAGGCTTTGCCAGCCTGTTCTGCTCACGTTTCTCATCACACACTTCCCCTGCCTTTGCAGGTGAGCCCTGCCACAATTTCCCTTCAGCTGCTCCTCGAGGTCTTCCCTTGGCATCACTGTTCCCTTCCCCTGCCCAGACTGAGGTGCTTTGCATGGGCTTTTAGAACCCTTTTCCTGGGCTAAGGTTAGAGAAACATTCAGTGTCTACAGGAGTTCCTGGTATTTTCCCTCAGCCTAACTTTGGTTTCTTTTTCATTTTTATCTCCATGTTTCTGCAGTCAGTTGTCAGCAGATTTAGGTTTTTACCTGCAGAGTGTGGTCGGGGAGCAAGAGGTGCCTGGATTTTGGCCTCAGCCAAGCAAGGTGCTGATCCTAAGCTCTGGGTTACCTTACACAGTGGTTTGTTAAAGAATCATTTCCAATTTTCATACAGTAGTTTGTTTTTCCCATCTCTTTTGCAGAGATTCTCTGCTGACACTTCCCCTTCTCCTCTTCTCTGGCCAGTCCCCCAGCAGCCTGACACCTTGAGCAGGCTCAAAATCAGAATATTAGGAGCTGGACTCCGTCATTCATCCTTATGCTTCTCTGGTCAGCACCACCACCTTGGGGGCAGCAAAGTGTGACACCCCAGCTCTTCGGGAGGTGTCACTCCTCCCTCTGCAGCAGATCACAGTCATTTTCTGTTTCGGTGATGTGCCTAAACTCAAACCTTCCCGTGGCTGTGAGGAGCAGCTGCCTGGGCAGGAGCTGTTGGGCTCGGCACTCTGGAGAGAAGCAGCCCAGCCCTTCTGGCAAGTGCAGAACGCAGCCCACGGGTGCTGCAGCTCCTTGGAGAGAGCAGCTCTGCCCTGGCTGATCCCAGGAAGCCTCCCTGGCCGGGGATGCAGTGTGGCTGTGCCGGATGCTCTCACGCCTGCCGGGGCCGTGCCTTCCCTTCCCTTCCCACCCCCGGGGAGCCCCGGGAGCCGGGCTCCGACCCACCTGACACTGCCTTTGCAGACATATGGTCCCTTCTCTTTGTGTTTGCTTTAGTGTGGGAGGGCTCCACGCTGAACTCCTGGAGCTTTTAAGCTATTGTTAGTGCCGGCCCGGCCTCGCAGCAGCCGTGGCAATTTTACAGGCATGGCCCCATCCCTAACAAAGGCAATTAGGGATGCTATTCTGTCGGAGCTTTGGGGATGAGAGATTTCTAGTGTCTGGAAGGAGCAGTCTGGAAAGGGCATAATCTAATGCAGAAGATGAAGACAAAGGCATTTTGGAGGCAGGATGTGGGGAGAATGTGGGCATGAGATGCTCAGAGGGCAGAGCTGCTGCAGGATCAGGGGTGCGGGAGCTCAGCAGCTCGGGGTGCAAGAGTGGAGTGAGCAGGAGAGCAGCAGAGATGCTGCTCTGGGCAGGTACAGGGAGGTGGTTCTGCTGGGGTGGGGTGAAGGGGGAAGGGCTGGGGGGAAGGGGAAAAATCGGGTGCTCTGTCCTTGGGCAGGAAATGGTGGCTCTGGTGAGAAACGTGTGGGGTGGAAAACGCCCCAAGGTGTGACAACCACTAGAATGTGACCCTGCAGAGTAGTGAGCAAAGGAGATGGAGGTGACAGTTGGGACAGGAGTGTCAGAGGGCCGTCGAATGATCTTGGAGGTGGCACAGGAGGAACTGGAAGAGAAGGAGAAGGGTCACAAGGGCCACCAGCACCATGTGGTTTGGTGCGATTCACCCAGGGCAAGTCAGGAGGCCGTTCCCAGTCACAGGGCTCGAGTTGCATTTCTTGCTGCTGGCTCCTTCCTCGCTTGGCTTTTCCAGCATCTGATCTGAGTGTTTGTTTGCTTCCAGTGATTTCAGTTGTTTTCTATTTTAGCTCCTGACCCCGAGTGCCTGGGCTGGGGCAGGCAGGCACCGTTTGAAAGCCGCCACTTGGCGGCAATAACTGTTCGAGCCGCGGAGCAGCACCCATCTAACCCCTCTTTTCACACACTCGGAGCTTCCCAAACATTAACCTTTGGATTAAAATTTTCCATGCTTGGTCTCTCCCCAGATGTGATGTCTGAGCTTTGGTTTGGGTTCATGTTTTTCCTGTTTGTTGGATTCGTATTATGGGAGAATGAAAGAAATACTTTTCCCATTTACAAAAAAAAAAAAAAAAAAATTATAGTCTTCATTTATTTGGGTTTGGTTTTTTTTTTTCATTCGGGATTCACCAAAAATGGTTGAAGTTTGAAGCCAAAAATAATTAGCTTGGCTGCAGCAGGCTGTTGTATCAGCACTCAGGGAAGTGCCACAGCTCCAGGTGTGTGACACCGTGGGTACCACCAGCACAGCCTGCACAGCCCACTCCAGGTACATGCAGGCACTGCCAGCAGAGCCAGGAGAGCCTTGCTGTGAGTCAGCCTGAGTAACTCCAGATCTGGAAGAGGGCGTCTGGCTTTTTGTTTTTTAGAAAAGAGGGGAAAAAAAAAAAAAAAAAAGTTGTTTTTCAGGCTCCACATGCAGGCTGCCGATGCGCCGGGGCAGTGCAGGCTCCCGGGCCGGGGTGAGTCAGGCACAGGGCTCATCACCACACCGTTCCCAATCCCCAATCCCTGCCCCTGCTGCAGCTCAGGGCCTGGCCAGGGGCTGACGTGCTGGGGACACGGCCCTGAGCTCACCCCGGGGTGGCAGCGCTGCGGCTCAGCTCCTGCCCCAAGGCCCCTGTGCAGCGTGGCTGTCACTGCCCTCCTCTGCAGGACAACCTGCCTCGTTTGATCTGACATCCCCCAGTGGCTGCAGCATTCCTTGTCCTGAAGCCAAACACTCAGATCCCGCTCTTGACACCTTCTTGTCCACCTTGCACAATGCTCTGTGTTTCCCTGCTTTGATTGTTTTTTATTTTTTGCTGGCCGCTGCACCCCTCCTTTGTGCTCCAAGTCTGCTCGCTGCTCATCGGGTGGGGACCTGTGCTGCTCACACCAGCGCTTGTAATGTCTGGCCTGCAGCTCTGCCAGAGGCCAGAATTGGCTCTCAGTGCACGGCTGGATCGTGAGGACGGTGTTAGATGGAGGGTGGAGTGAGTGAATACCCCTCTCTTCCTACTGTGCTTTCAGGAAATGTCTCTAATGCAGCTGTAAGTGTGAATGAAGTCAAAAGGATGGATCGGTGCCCCCGCTCCAGCCCACCCCACTTGTCGGGGCCCATCCAGAGTCCCCACCCTATTGTTCTGCTTCAGCTCCTCCGTTTCGGGGCAGGGGCCCTGCTCTGCACTCAGCATCCCACTCCCGAGAGGAGGAGCTCTCCCAAAAACAAAGACACAGCGAATAGTTTTCCTTTCCCCACCAAGCCAACGTTCCAATTCCTCCTTCCCTTCCTTTCCCTAGGTGTGTTTGCAGCTCTTGGCCCAGCTGGAAGCGAGCAACTGCAAGACTCGGGCCATTAATCATTTGCCAGAAGAGCTGAGTATTGGGTATAAGTAGCAGAGCTGTGCTTGCTGCTTCCTCAAAGCAGAGCAGGATCCATGTGGGCCAGAGCTCACAGCCAGTGCCGAAAGTCACCTCTCTGGTAGGCTCAGGGAGCATGTCCTGCTAGGAGCAGCCCCTCCTGGAAGAGGCCATGGGCTCTCAGGCACTAGAACGTCATCGGGAGTCCCCTAAGTGGCAGCATTTCACTGTAAAGCAAAATAGAGCGTTTGTCCCTCCCTGAAGTGGCTGCTGGAAATGGTGAGAGCTGCTTCCCGCCCTGCCCCGAGCCGGGAGCGTGCTGCCAGCGCGGTTCTTGCGGCAGGGGGGAAATGCCAGTGTTGGTAACATCTCTGGGGCTGTGGTGTCGCAGCCAGCCAAGCTGTGGTGGCATTTTTCTGGTGTTATTCCACTGCCTGCTGTATCCCCACCCTCTGTTTTCAAGGGAATTCAGCGCTGGCCCCGACGGAGCAGCCGGCAGTCGGAGGAGCTCCTCCCTGCACGTGGCAGCCCTGTGAGCTGCCCTTTCTCCAGGGCTTTGTTAGTTCAAAGCAAAGCTGCTTCTCTTCCCACTTGCAAAGCTGAGGGGAGGCACAGTGCCCTGAGCTTCCCAGCAGCATCCAGGGCTGTGAGGTGTGCGAGCAGCACCAGGGCAGCTCGGCACTGACGTTGCTCCGTCTGGGTTCTGGTTTGTGGAGCAGAGGTTTCTCATCTCATGGCTCTGACTCAGGTATCTGTTTCCTCTGATGTGGGCAGCCATCACTGGAGTTTTTGCCCTGGGCATGCTGTTGTTTTGTGTCCCCCAAGGGGTGGTGGGAGTTGTGGAAGAGCTCCCTGAGTGCTGCCACAGCCGGCCGGCGCTGTGGATCCCTGGGATGGGAAAAGCAGTGTTGCAGGAGCAGCATCTCCGTGTTCTGAAGTTCTCCTGAAATTGGTGGGGTAAGCATCCAGTTTGTTTCCTAGACTAAAAAGTCTGGAGGAAATGAAATACACACACAGCTTGACTCAAGCCAGTGCATGCACTTCAGCTCATATTTTGGGCTGGGTGTCAGCTCAAGGACCCTCAGCTCTCTGCTCCCCATCCAGCTCTATGTAAAAGCAGCACCAAATTCCTTTGGCACTGGATGCTTAGGAGGGATCTTTTATGGTATTTATTTAGCTGCGTTTTCCTGGCTAAACGGCCTTGCCTGAATTCAATACCATTGTGCCACTGGCACTAACCACTCTGACCAGTTTACCTAGAGAGGGATCCCAGTTCAGCAGGTTGGGATTATCACCCGCTGAGAATTGCTGGTGTTTGAGGAAGTGAAACCCCCCGTGGGGAGGCTGAGAGCAGTGGCCAGGTGGGAGCTGTGCTGCTTTAGGGGGTTTTAGCGGTTCTCATTAAAACAGTCTCCTGTAGACTCAGTTTCCTAAAAGAAGAGGAGAAAATTCCAAACCCTTTCATCCCAGTTCAAGTATCCACCAGGGCAGGGAACTGTGGAAGTTATGGTGGGATCTCAGATGACATTCTCTGGAAAGAAAACTTAATAGAGTGCAAGTCTGAAATGCTTAGGCCAGAGCAGCTGTGCCCTCTGCAAGGGCTTGGCCAGTGCTGCACCTCTCCTTTGCCTGTGCTGAGTAAGGAAGGGCAGAGAAGGGGAAATCAGGGGTCTGCTAGAGGAGCCCCTCTGCTTTGGAAGCCTTTGGCACCTCCGTGAGATATTTAAATGACAGACAGACATACAGGGATCTGTAAATACTCAATTGGTGCCAACTAAACCACAAAGAAGATACAGCATTTGTGGTCCAAGGAAGTTTAAATATTTGTGGTCAAACTTAAAATTCGACATAAAACTCTCATCTGCGATGGAAGGAGGCCAGGAACTGCATGGAGAACGTATAAGCTGTGTAAACTCACAGAAATGGCTTCCCAGCCAGCTCTGCCAGGACCAGGCAGAATATTCGAGCTCTTGCCTCTCTGCCTGAAGCAGAGGTGACACTAGAAGGGCAAGAGGTGGATGGTGCAGGCTGGGTAGGTGGGGGCTGTCAGGGTGAGCTTTGGGTTTCGCAATTTTTTATGCTATTTTTATATTGTAGATTGCCATCCCTGCTCCCCCGTTCCTGTGTTGTCATGCTTTTCCTTCCACCACCCAACTTCCCACTGTCACAGCACTCTGTGACACTGGTGCTTTGTCCTGTGGGACAGGAATCTCTGAGTTACCCTGTGGGTGAAATTATGGGGCAGTTTCTTGTCGTCTCCATGGGGAAGTCCTTGGGAAAGAGTTTGTGCTGTTGATGAATTTTCAGGGCTTTCTCCATGTGAGCCCCCAGCAGGGCCAGCTCCCTTCTGCCACCGCTCCAGAGACACATTCTGGAACAGGGAGGGTGCCAGATAACCACAGCACTGTCCCCACAGCATAGGCAGCCTGGACTGGGCTCCTGCCCTTTTTTTTTTTTCCTCCACATATCCTGCAGAAGGGGCTCTGTCTCAGGGCACTGTCGCAAGAGCGCCCTGAGATTTGCAGCCGAGATGTTGGATTGAACATTCATCAGCCGCATTTCCCGAATTCCAGGAGAGACAGATCCCAGTCCTGGCACAGCAGCACAGTCTCTGGTCACCAGTGTGGCCTCACGAGCAGATGTACCCGAAAAACAGCCAGGGTGGAGAGGTGTGGGGGTGGCCCTGCCTTGTCCCCAACGCCAGTGTCCTCTGGAGTGGTGGCCTCAGAGGAAGGGCAGCGTGTGGCTGCTGAGAGCAGAGCGGTCGCCTTTCCCTTACTAAGCAATCCTCCCTTCCTCCACCGAAGAGCCTGCTAACCACTTTCTTATCTGTCTGAACTCTGCAAAACAATCTCTGGCAAGGCAGGCATCCTCCGAAATGGCAGAGGAAATAAATTCCCCCAGTCCCCGAAAAGGAAAAGACTGGAGGCTCCTGCGGCAGGGAGAGCAGCCCGTGCCCTGTGAAAGCTGTCAGTGGTGCCATGTTGGCTTTGCTGAGGATAAGGAGTTTGCCTTCCTCCTTCCCCAGCCTGGGACCATGGGTTAGGGACAGGATTTCAGGGATTTGTCTTCCCCGGTTCATGTTCCAGTAGGATTTGCAAGGGAGGAGCAGAGCAGGCTCCTTTGGACTTGGCTTTACTCTGTGGCCTGACTTTTTCTCTTTCTTTCCTCGAGAAGTTTGGAAGTGCTGGGAGCTGGGGTAGGAGACAGGAAGGCACTGAGGTGGCTGTAACAGGGAGTCCCTGCGTGTGACTCACTGTTTCTCCAGGAGTCATCTGCCTCTTTCACAGCTGTGATTTTTCAGCCCCTTGTTCACATGACAGACAATTAAAATGCATGGTCCTGTGCTCAAGGCTTCACCTTGAAGAGCAGAAATGCCCTGGGTATGTCAGTGCTGTGGGGATCAGCACATGTGGCCATGGTGGGTGGAAGCAAATTCTTTCTCCAGTGAAAATTCCGGCCAAAATTCCTGCAGTGTCTTATGGAGGCACCATTTTGCTCTATGGAGGAGCCCACAGCCCTTGCTGAGCTGTTGGCAACAATGCCTGAGGACACAAGGAGAATCAGACACTCACAAACCAGATGAAACATCCCCATTACTCACTGGAAACTTCCTGCATCCCATGATCTTCTCCAGGACTGCTCTGGTGGGGGTGAAATTAAACAAGCTGAGGAGCCACCTCCTGCCTACAAGGTGTCAGATGCAGCCTGGAGCCAACTGCTCCATGGTGCAAATGCTGCTGCTCCCTGGATCTGACAATGAAGTTCTTTAGCACATTTAACAGGTGAGTAAGACATTAGGGCAAGTCTTTCCAAGCATCAGTGAAAGCCAAAAGCTTGGTTTGGAATCCAGCAGGAACTTTCCTCTCCAGGCTGTTGAGCTGCAGGGAAGCAGTTGGTCCCAGGCTGGGCTGTGTCAGCTCTCCAGGCTATCATGGGCACAGGAACTTTAAGTGGATCTGGAGGATGGTTTTTCATCTGGAACATCTGCTTTGGCTTTGGTGTTGACTCTTCCACAAAATTACCTAAAGGTTCCTGCAGGACCCTCAGAGCTATGTTGGCTCCAAGCCCCAGAGCTGCTCACAGCTTCCCCCGTGTCACTGTGTCTCACCTACAACTGCCAGCAGTGGCAGGTACCAGAACCTTGGCAGGAATCTGTGCAGACTACTCAAGGCTTCTTCTGGTCTCTGACCCAAAAATTGAGTGACTCAGCTCAGATCCGTCACTTTGCACCTTTATGTCACCCATGTGTATTCTCTGCATCAGTGCATTGGATGAGGCAAGCCCAGCAAACCCTGGTGATGGTGGGCAGCTGGCTCCCTTTCCGTGCTGCTTTCCAGCTTTAAAGGCCGGTCCTGGCTGAGCTTTGTGGCCTTTAAAGCTGGAAAGACGGAGGTGTTTGCCAGGCCAAAGCACATCTGCTGTGATGACTCGTCTGAGACTGTGTGCCCCAGTGCAGAGGCTGGAGCTGTGCCTGTGTGAGGCTCAGGATGCCGGGAGAGAGTTTAGGATAAGACATGGCCACACTTTTTCTTTGGAGAGTGGTTCTGCAGCTGTGGCCACGGGAAAGAGCAACTGGAATAGTTCTGGACTTCTCTGTCTTGCTTGGGTGTTTTCTCATGCTCCTCTCTGTGATGGAGCATCGAGCATGGATGTGGCAGATCCTTTCCCCACATGTGCTCTCTGGTTGATGCACAGGATCCAGCAGTGAGATCCCTCCAAGCCAGAGGTGCCTTGGTTTGGTCCCTGCTGCAGCCACAGTTGCTCTCTCAGGTCACACACAGCGTTGCAGGCACGTGGGAACCATGTCCCACTGAGCCTGCTTGTGGGATAAGCTGAAATTAAAAGTTTCTCTGAGAGACCTGTGGCTGCAGGCAGCTCTCAGCTGCCGAAACCAGGGTTACACCCAGCTGTGAGTGCCTCTGCCCAGCTGGGATGGGCACCTTGGTGCTCCCTACCCAGGTGGCCAAACCCCTCCAAGCTGTATTTGGGGCTGGGCAGAGCAAGGGGCTCCTTGGGTGGAGAATGAGCCCAGAGGAGCTGGGCTGTGATGAGTCCAGGGTTGAACCCAGCCCAGCTTCTGTGCAAGCCTGTGAGATTGTCCCCAGAAGGGACAAGACCAAAGGAGGAGCTTTCCTCTGTGCTCCTCCTCCAAGCTCTCTCCCCAGGGATGGGAGGAGGCAGCCCAGGGCACAAGGTGGCATTGAGCCATGGCCTGCCTGGATGTTTTGCAGGGTCAGTGCAAACATTTCAGCTGGGCAGTGCAGTTGCTGCGTGGTTCAGATTGTTTGGGACTCACTTGGTCTCAGCATCGTTGAGCTACTTCAGCTAAGACATGTTTAAAATGATGTGGCAAAAACAGTGTTATCCCCATGCTGGATTGTGCTGGAGCTTGGCTCTGAGTCCTGCTCCTATCCCATTCCCATCTCTGAATCTGGGATGGGATCTCTCCATGCTATGACTCAAACTTCTCATGTCCTTTTCCCCTTCTGAATCCAGCTGTCAGGATATGCTGGTGTCTCCCCCTCGCACATAGGAATGCGGAGCCGGCAATGGCAGCCTGTCCTCGGAGCAATCACTTCTGCAGAGCTGCTGCCTGCTGTTTCCTTGTGGAGTGTCCGGTTTTGCCGAGGGGGAAGCTGCCAGGATCCCTCCACACACCTCCAGCAGCAGTGTGGCACTGCCAGAGGCTGCCGTGGGCGTGGGGCAGCCCTCTCCAGACCGTGTCCCCTCCCGGGATGTGGCAAGTCCCCGCGGCTGAGCAGGGCTCCCCCAGCCAGCTGGCTGGGCTGCCGGAGGCTCTTTGGACTAGCTGAAGGAATCTGCATTCCTGCCTCCCAGTTGTTTGCTCTTTAGGACGCTGTGTAAAATTAACAAGTTGTAAAAGTTGATTGAAGGCGGCGGAGGGTGTGACAGCGATTTTCGGAGCTGCGGGAGAGCCGCGTGCGGAGCAGCCCCGGGGCAGAGGCGCGGCCCCCGGCTCCAGGAGCTCCTCTGACCCAAAGCGAGAGCGGGGCTGGTTTCTGGTGGTGTCACCCCGCCAGCACCAGGTGCAGGTGTCCCCTCAGGCACAGAGCTCACAGCTCTCAGAGCAGGCCCTTCCCTCCCCTTAAATCTCCTGGAGGACATGTGGTGATGTGGTGTGGGAGTCCTCTGCCCTCCACAGTGCTCAGGGAAGCTTTTCCTTTCTGCCGGTTTTATCAGTGGGGGGAAATACAGCTGAGACCATAGAGGGGATCAGCTTCATTACATCTGGGAACCCCTGGTTAGACTGGGGAACTCCGCTCACCGCTGGCAGGAGGTGACACTCTTGAGGTCCTGGTGGCACTGGCACTGCAGAGTGGCTTTGAAAACACAGCAGCTGGTACAGTGAATGCACAGCCCAGTGGGTCTCAACAAGCAGTTTGTGTGTGTTAATGTGTGTCCTGCTGTGTCTTACTCAATGATCAGTATGTTAATGTGTGACCCATGAATTAGCAGTTGGCTAATGAGCCTCGGCAGCTGCCAACCCCCAGTGGGTGGCTGGTGCTGGAGCTGGTGGTGAGCCTGTCTGATGGAGCAGGAGGTTGGAAATGTCTCCCCTCCAGCCCCGATGAGATCAGGCTGGCAGTCAGGGCTGCTGCAGCCGAAGCCACCTCAGTCCCACGCCTGGTCCCCAACCACGTGTCCCTGAGAGGCACCGCGGTGGCGAGGGGCTCGGTGGTGGCTCTGGGGAACTGAGCCCGGGTCACGGACGGGGGCACCAGACCACTTCAGCAATTCTCGGTTTCGGTTTTCCTTTGAGAGCGGCTGCGTTCGTGTCAGGCCTATTTTCATACCCAGCAGTGACTCGGAGCCAGGCTTTCGGTTCCTGCTGTCGCACTGCACAGAGGGGGAAGGGCTCTATTCCCCGCTGGGGCTGAGGTGTCTGCTGCCACACCACCAGATACATCCCCACTGTGCCATTTCATGCTGCCATTCCTTAGGGAAAGTCGGGCACAGCCCCTGGTGTCCCCAGCACGCTCCGCTGGCATTGCCACGTGCACAGGCCAGCGCCCTCGCGGCCATCCCGGCGCTGCCACTCGCGTTTCCACTCCGAAACAGGAAGTTTCTGACCAAAGCTGGGTGCTCGGCGGCGTGCAAGGTCCTTCTCTGCCGTTCGAGAGAGACCTGGGTGCCAGTCACGGGTCACTTCTTTCCCAGCCTGGCTGCCGGCAGCCCGGGGCTGTGCCGTGTCCTCCCCGAGCAGGGCTGCACATGACGGGGATGTGCGGAGCATTCGCTCCTTCCCTGTTTTTTATTCATGTGGGCTGGAAAAATGTGTTCATGAGACGAGTTGCTGTGGCATTATGTCATGGGCCTTCGGTTGGGCTCTTTTTTCCCCCCCAGCAGATGAGCTGGATTTAAGCATGTGCTGTGCTGGCTTGGCAGGAAATCTGGTGTTTCCTACTGGTTTCTTCTTTAGGGGAGGAAGGAGTGATCCCACCTGCCCTTGTCCCCAGCCCCAGCCAAGGGCGAATGGAACTCTTCTGTGTTTTGCCCCATCATTCCTGATCTAAGAGACTCAGATTTAAGCCTTTGTGGAGCAATGGCTGCACTGCAGCTGTGTCAGCACTCAGCCCCTTCTGAAAACCTCATAGATGTGGCTTTTATTTCTAGAAGCATCTTGAGAAATCCTTCAGGAATGGGGACCCATCTCTTCCCCACCTATACAGGCAGTTCCTGCATCCCTTTCCCAGCTGCTGCTGTTCTTGGCCACATCCTGGCATCCCCTGGCACGTGGCTGGTGGTGGTGGGCACTCTGCTTGCCCAGCAGAAACTGCAGATATCCAGACTGGAAAATCCCTGGGCAGAAGTTACCCCATCTGAGTCAGACTGGGTCTCTGTGGCATTAGCTCGTGGAGCTGGGGGTGAAGCCAGTGTTGAGGTTTCCACCACTTCCCTCAGCTGCAGCCTGGAGCTCTCAGGAACTCTCAGGAGGGATGTTTCCCATGACAGCCATTCCAACTATGCTCATGTTCTCTTTCCTTTGGACTTTCCCCTGCACACAATCATTCCTAAAGGAGAGCCAGGAGGATGGGAATGTTCCCGTGGTGAGACTTGCAGGGATTGCTCCTGGCTGGATGTCACAAGCAGCAAAAGGCTGTCCTGGGAAAGAGGGTCCCCAACAGTTCCTGGAACTGCTGAGCTGGTGTCACCTTGTCCTCTGCTCACCTCGGTCCCATGGGACACATTTTATAGGTGCAGAGTCAGTGGTTATGAATCTGTTGGTCCTCAAAATACTAATTCCTGCAATCACCCTGCTCACACCACCTCCCTGCAGCAGCAGCAGTTGCCTCTGTGGGGAGGACAGGGCTTCTCCTCCCATGCAGGTACAGGGGGACACAGGATTTCAGGGGGACACCTTCAAACAGAGGCAGCCCCAGCTGCGGGTGCATGAGGGTTCCTCGCTCCGGCAGTAGCCAGGGTGGGAGGTTGGAGGTCAGAAGAGGGTCAGGTTTTTGACACGCACAGCAGTGACACAGTGGTTAAAATTAGCCCGCAGGGAGGAAACTGGCAGTGCTGTGGAAGAGCAGAAGTTTCCTCTCACAGCAGCCTGGTGCAGTGGGCTGGTGCCACTGCCAGCCCTGGCTCACCGAGGCATGGCCCCATCGGGGACAAGCTGATGTCCACAAGGCCTGGCATCACATGGTGTGTGTCTCTGGCTGGGAGGCACCTGGCCCTTGCCCCAGCTTCAGAATCCCAGTCCTGGGAGCCTGCAGAGACCCTTTTGGGATGGGGGTCTCTGGGACTATGAGCAGAGCAAACCCAGTGTGATTCAGGGGCAGGAGAAACTCGGGTGTCAACACACACTTTGTGTCCATAGTGTGTAGCACTTTTAATCTCGTTTGCTGACTTTCTCCCTATAAATCTGCAGCTCCCTGGGGGTGACACCAGTCAGCAGGAAGCACCAGGGGAGAGCTGTGCAGGTGCAGAGCCCTGCTGCAAGGGGACAAGGGCTGAGCCAAGGCCAGGCGTGGCGGAGGTGCCGGCCGAGGCTGTGCCGCACGGGACAGGGCTGTGGAGGCACCGGGCTCCTGTGCTCTGGAAACTCCATTTGAGAGCCTCATAAATTGGATAATTACCCAAGCTATTGAGTTTCCTTCAGGCCAGATCCTTCCCAGCCTCCCCAGTGGGGCTCCCCAGTAGTTGGTCTGTGAGATGGGCCTGTGGGACAGGGTCGGGCTGGAGGTGAGATGGGGCTCAGGTTTTCTCAAATGCCCCCACCCTCTCACTCTCACACCTGCATCCCTCCACAGCTTTTAGGGGGGAAATCCAGCAATGAAGCCAAAATGAAACAGAGAGATAGGCCACATCGCTGATCTCTCATGGTTCAGCAGGATGTTCCCCCATTTGCTGGGGCTGGGCAGGGGGCTGGCTGTGCCCTGGGAGTCCTGCAGCCCTGGAGTGCTCAGAGGAGGTAGGACAGGGTCAGTGCTGAATGTCCTGACTTTGCCTGCCTCATTTTCCCTGGAGACTACAAAGCAAGGCAAACCCCTTCCACTCGTGTTTAGAAGAGGGGCACCCCTCACATCCCTGTGGTGCTGCCTGCATCCCGCTGGGCCTTCTATCCCCAACATTTGCCCCTGGTCGTTACTCATCTGCTCCCCTTTGCACTGACTTTGTTTTCCTTTCCCTCTCCCCAACCCCCTCGTCCTCACCCCGTAGGTTATTGCAGCCGACTGCAAGAGGGTCACAGTTCTGAAGTATTTCCTGGAAGCCCTTTGTGGACAAGAAGAGCCTTTGCTGGCATTCAAGGGTGGAAAATATGTGTCAGTGGCACCCGTCCCAGACGCCATGGGAAAGGAAATGGGAAGCCAAGAGGGAAAACAACTGGAAGATCAGGTACCGTGCGGGAAGAGCGCGCCTCGGTGAAGGAAGAATCACCCCTGTGGGGCCCAGCCTCTGCCTGCCCTGCAGCTCCCGCTATTTATAGCTGGCCTAGCTGTGTGTGCATTTTATGGGGGGAGGCGGGGGGGGCAAATGGTGCACAGCTCTTGTCTCCTGAGTGTGCTTCGCTCGTGCCCTTTCCTGCCAGCCCAGCCCGCCTGCCTCTATCTCACACGCTGCTATGAGTTCCAGATGCTGCTTTTTTCATACCCAGGGTGGGGGGAGCTTTAATAATGTGCAGCACCACGGCCCCGGGAGAGGAGGTGGGCGAGGGGATGTCAGGGTTCAGCTTCAGGATCAAGTTTATTGCCGTGGAGCTCGTTGTGGCGGAGGCCTGAGCTCCAGCCTCCAGCACACGTACAGGAAGAGCTGACATTGGCGCCCCGTCCCTCCCCTGCCTCTCACATCCTGATGTGATTAAGGAATTCAACTCTTGTTTTTCTGCCCTTGCTTGTTCCTGTAGGCCTTGCTTCACTCCAGGCTCCGTGTGTGTGTTTAAGGGCCCTGCCAGCTGCTCTGCAGGTTGACTCCTTTCTTCTGTTTAATCTTGCAGTTGGAAAGGCCAGGGAAACAGGAGAGAGGAGCAGAGGCGTTGGGAACGGGAAGCTGGGTGGCCTGGTGCTGCCCAGGCTCACTCTGCCTCCCCTCCCTGTGCTGGGGCTGGGCACTCAGAGCCAGAGGGATAACACCCTGAGCAGGGACAGCACCCTGTCTCTGTCCCATGGAAAGTCAGAAAGACCAGAGAAGCCCAGAGCAATGCTCAGCACTCTCCTTGTCCCAGCTGAGCAGGGGACAGCAAATGCCCAGGCAGGGGTTGTCTCTGTAAGGTGGGAAACCTGGATCTTTGTCCTATTCTGGAGAAGGTGCTGAAGGTTTTCAGGCTGGCATGTGGGATATGAGGGCATGTTTAGGTTCTTCTCAGTGTCATGACAGGGATGGTCCTGTTCTCAGAAGGCTCCTTTTGTTGGCTCAGTCCCTCCAGTTCCTGCTGTGAACGAGCACAGTACCAGGATAGCTCCCTCCTGCCCCATCCCTAGAGTCTCTGCTCAGCTGTGGGAATCTCTCCATGAGCTTATTGTGCAACCCTGGAGCTTCCCTCTTGGGCTCTGATCTCAAGGGAGCTTGCAGCTCCCCAGAGTGACCACCAGCACTGTGGTGCAAGCAGGTCCTGACCCCCCCCCAGCAGATCTGCATCAGACAGAGGCTTTTCCCTGGGGCTCTGGTGTGACACTCTCCCTCTGGCAGCATCCCCCCCATCCCCTGTGGTCCAGGCTGTCCCAGCAGAGGGAAGTGAGCCTGAGGGCTCCCATCTTCCTCGTTCCCATGGCTGAAAGGTCACAAGGAGAGAAGAGAAGGTGGTTCTGTGGCCTGGGTGAAATGATTGAGTGCACGACTGTGCAGCACTGGGGTTGTTCTAAATTAAGACCACGAGTCCCTTCTGCTGACACGTGTCGTGGCAGCCTGCACAGGGCAGGGAGTGTAGCCCTGCTCTTACCCCTCTGTGCAGGATCTATCTCCTGCAGCCCTCCAGGGGCTCAGAGCAGGATTTTCTGGCCAGTTGCCATCTGGGCACTCTACCCAGCCCCATCACAACCCTTGGATTTTGTGCAGAGAAGGGAGGGTGGGTAATGGCATGGTTTGAGAAGGCCATCCATGATCACTGGGACCAAAGTTGGCTGCATGAAATGAGGGGGCTGCATGCAGCAGTGGAGAATTGGGCTCCTGAGCAGCACGTGTGGGACACATGTTGAGGAACAGGGATTTGTGGGCTCCCCTTTGGGTGTGGAATGACTGGGGAGAACAAAGCAAAGCTTGGGCAGAACATGGTTGTGAGTGATGCCCAATTAGATAGCAGCCACCACCTCCCACCCTGCTGTATCCCAGAGATTTGGGTATGTGAGGAAAGGCCAGTGTAACCTCCACCTAAGGTAGGAACAGCTTGGCTCCCTCTGGGGTCTCCAGTTCAGGCAGTGCAGGCATACTGGGAATGGTTTGCAGAACTGGTGGAGAACCTCAGGGAAGGGTTTCTAGGAGAGGAAGAATATGCAGTATGGTCCAGATGTGCTGGTGTGGGCAGGAGGTTGGAGAACCAGGGACCCTTGAATTCAGCAAAGACATGGTTCCTGGACAGCAAGAGCATGGCAAAGGCTGACTAGAAGTAGCTGGAAATGTTAACAGAAGAGATCATTAACTGTTGAAATGAGTGACCTTGAAATGCAGTGGATGCTCCATCATGTGGAGCTTTAAAATCAAGATTTTGAACATCTCCTTCTGAAACATCTGTTCCAGACCAGCTGGAAGTTTTGGGGTGGGTGTAGGAATCTCTCTGGCCTGCTCAAAGATCAAAATGGAGAAGGGCTTGTGGATCTGAGGTTCCTGTCAGGATGAGCAGCCCGTGTGCCCTGTGGGATGAGGCAGCAGTGTTAGAGCAGCCTTGTACTGCCCTGGTGCAGGGAGGTGAGAGGAAGCAGCCTGAACAGGGATGTGCAGCCTGAACAGCCAGGCAAAGCAGAGAGACAGGGAAATACCATGATTTCACAGAACTGGAGGCTATAAAACATCAGTGACTCACCCAAGGCTGTGGGAAGAGTTTTCCAAGGTGAGGAAGAGGGTGTGATTTTAGAACAGAGCATAAAGCTGGACTGCCCCTGCCCAGGCTGGTCGCTGCCTTTCCTGCCCATTACCTCCTGTCTCACCTTGTCATTTCCTGAATGTTTATAGTTTATTTGGCTTCTTTTGGGTGTTTAGAAATAGTCAGTCACCCATCAGCAAGGGGTGATGGACTGCCTGATAGGGATTTGTCTGCTGGAAAAGGAAGAGCAGAACGATGATCCCTGCCACCAGCATCCCTTACAGTGACTGCCCTCCTGTTTTTCTCTCTTTCTGCATTTCCTGGAAGAAGGAGGATGATGTGAGGATCGAGGCCTTTGAAGATGACTCTGAGACTGAAGGCAGTGGAGGAGAGATGGACATCAAGGAGCTCAGAGCCAAAAAGCAAGCGCTGGCCAGGAAAGTCGCTGAGCAGCAGCGCCGTCAAGACAAGATTCAGGTAGGATGGGCTGATCCCACCTTGCTGTGCCAGTGGTGCACAGCTGTTCTCCTGCCATGCTTCAGTGGCCTCTTGGGATGTCCCAAGGCACCTTAACCTTCCTGGGTGTAATGCCACATGCTGCCTCTGTGAAACGCAGATGCAAACAACTTTGGCCCTTTGGAAGGTCCAAATCTGTGTTGCTGTCCCCACTCTGGGTAAGATCTGCCCTCCCAGGCCTTGAAACGAATATTTTGGGGACCCTTTTGAAGCCAGACACAGCTTCCCTGTGGAGCTGCCAGCACACCCAGGAGTGGCAGGGCTGCTGGCTGCAGTGCTGTGTGTGCCAGGCAGTGAGCTGTGCCCCAGGGCAGCGGCTCCTCTGTGTGTGTGCGCCAGTGAACTGTGCCCCCACCCAGGGCAGAGGCTCCGTGACAGTGAGATTTGATGAGAAATGAGCCTTCCTGTGCAGCGGGGCACAGGCAGACAAGGGAGAGGGTGGGACGTGAACGGCAGAGTTCATGCAGGAGCCAGCGCCGGAAAAATAGTCTGCGAACGGCTGCTGCAGCCAGAACGTTGCCATCGTTATGGGGACAAACAGACGGGATGCAGGTGATCCTGGCCTGGCCCTGGCCTGGTGAGAGCATGTTTCCCAGTGGGAGCTGGTGAAGTAAACTGGTTGGACTGGGAGCAGACTCCTGGCGATGCACCCTGTTGCTTTAAGAGCAATCTCACATGCATGGATGGCTGTTGGCTGCCTCCTCGCTCGCAACCCCTCTTCCTCCAGCCTCGTGGCCCAGATGAGGATTTCTCAGCAGAGGAAAAATTCTCCCTGGCTCCCCTCCCCCTCACCTCCGCCCTCTCTAATGCCCAGGGCCCTTCACTTCCATAATTCTTCATTTTCCAGCCTTGAACGTAAGCCAGACACATCTGTCTGGCCATATGCGTGAACTCTGCAGTGTGTGCCGAGGTGGTTGTAAAACAGGGCTGCTGAAGGCCCTACTGGGAGAGCCTGCACATGTGTACCCTCGGGCTACTGGCGCCGGGCCCAGAACCACTGCGCTTCGCTTTTCCAAACCCACCCCAACCTTTTCAGATTTCGCCTTTTTTCTCCTTTTTTTTTTTTTTCCTTTTTTTTTCTTTTTTTTTTTCATTTGAATTCGGAGCAATCCGTATCAAGGCGAAGGTAGAAGTTTTGTGTGCCGGGAGGGAGGGGGCCCGCCCCCACAAGCGAGTCCATTATTGTTGGCAGGTACCTGGGTCATGTTAATATGAGGAGGAAGAAAGCAGCAACGAAACGAGTGAGAGATCGGAGAGATGGGCTGTAAATTAAAGCGGCCCGAAGCCTTTCCAGCCTCCCATGGTTGTTAAGCGGGGAGGTGTAAGTAAATTCCCCACTTCCCACTGCCTTGTACAGACACAGCAAACAGGAACCGCACATGTTCGGGGAGGGCAGCGCGCGGCGGATCCCGGCGAGCGGCGCAGCTGCAGCGGGGCCCCCGGGATGGCCGCTGCCCATTCTGCGGGGAGAGTGGGGGCTGCCTGATGCTGTCAGGGGCTTTCTCCCCCCGGCCCGCTCCTCCCTTCCTCCCCGGCCGTGCTGGGGCCGACGCTCGAAGGCAGAGAGAGGTCAAAATGAGGGTGTGGGCAGCTTCAGGGGCTGCACAGCTGAGAGCTGAGGTGCAGTTGGAGTCTGAAGGCGCGGGGTGGAGGAGAAGTCCTTGGGGTTTCAGTAAAGTCATCCAGGCCGTAGCTGGCTGGGAATGGCCTGGAGCAGAACATGTGTGCTTGCCCCAGTCCTCTCCCTGCCTGGGTACTGACCACGCAGCTGGAGCAGCAGAGGAGCTCGGGTGGAAAATGCTGCTGGGGCAGGCCAGGTTGGAGCCAGCTCAGCATCCACCCCCTCCACTTTCCCTCTTAACCTGTGATCCTTGACCTTTCTGCTCCTCCCAACAGATTTAGTGTTTCATGGAGCTGGGGACCTTTTCTCTTCCCTGTTACAGCCTGTCATTCAGTGCCCACCTAGGGAATGTCTGCTGCTCTCCAAGTCACCCTTTCTGGGGACAAGCCACAGCTCCATCTGAGTCCAGCAGATGTGGCTCCTGTCTCAGCACACAGGACTTAGGTCCCCACACAGCACTGGGGACTCGGGTCCAGGTGCTGTGGCTGCCTCTTGTGGAATCTGTGAGGGTGTGTGCAGTCCCCCAGGGTGCAGGACAAAGCCTTCATTGCTTGGCCGTGTGGTTTCTTTCTGTGCCCAAGGAGAGTGCAGTGTCACAGCCTCACCTGGGACTTGAAGAGTTGTGCTTGTTATAGATAAAGTCACTGCCTTTTCCCCTGCAGGTTTTCCTGCCTTTGCCCTGCTCCTCAGTCTGTCAGCCCAGCTGTGCTGCTGATTGACGCCTTGAGGGAAATTTGAGCTTAGATCCCTGTCCCTGTCCTGGCTGTGTGCAGGACTGTGGCTTGAGCTGCTGGGGAAACACAGGTCCAGGCAGGATAAATGGCAAACAGGGAGGCCCTCAGCCAGCACCAGCTTTAGGGGGAACTCGGCTCCATTCCCCTACAGAAGCACAGACCCCAAAACCCCCAAACTCCAAGAGGAAAAAAAGACCAGAGCAGGGTCAGGTCTCTTGTATTCCTGGGCAGCTCCAGATGCAGAGCAGCTCCCTGGCTCCATTGCCAGCCTGCCACTGGCCTCACTGCATCCTCACTCTGGGACAGAGCTGGTGACAGCAGGGATGCATCAGGAAGAAGTGAAAGACCAGGCACATCCCTGGGTGCTGCTCAGGTGCTTAGAGGGAGGAGAGGCCAGACAAGCAGGTGGACAAGAAGAGGTGGCAGCGAGGCTGCTGGGACAGGCAGTGCTCTCAGGCAGGGCTGTCCCCAACCCACAGCATGTCCTGCTGCTTGGCCAGCCCTTGGTCCATGCTGTTCAGCGTCCCCTGTCCTTTGTGCCGCCGCTGCGCGCTGGGAGCGGTCGAGTTTCCTGACCGGTTGAAAACATCCCACCTGAAACATAACAGGCTCTTCCTCTGGATGCTGCTATTGTTTTGCTCAGCATTACAGAAGCAGCTCAGCCGGGGCGGCCAATTATGACATGTCTTCCCAAAATAGCCGCTCTCCTGTCCCTTCTGAGCCCACGGAACGGCCGCCCCCTTAAGATGCAGCCGCTCCTTTGTGGCGGTAGTGTGAGTAAGTGGCTAAATTTAGCCGTGTCCCATTCACGCTCTCCCTTCCCCGCAGGAACAATGCCGCGGGCGCACACGCGCCGGCACAGCACCTGCCTGGGAGCGGGTGCCTGCTGCCTGCGGAAGGCGCACACCCACCCACGGCGGCTCCGCCACGGCGGCGGCCCCGGTGTGCTACCAGGCACGGGGCACGTTTACTCCCGAGGAAGACGCTGGGGACGAACCTTGGGAGGAGGAAGCCCTGGAGCAGAGAGGCTTGGAGGAGGCATTGTTCTCGGCCCTGGAAAATCCGATCCCCGCGGAGCGCGCGGGGCTGGAAGGGGCAGCGGCGCCGGCTTTGGCCGCGGTTGGGGAGCGGGTGGTGGCAGGAGGGAGGTGGTGGCAGGATGGTGGTGGCCCTTCCGGCCTGGCTGAGCGGCGTGACCCCGTGTGACCTTGTCGCTTTTCTCTTCGGCCTCTCTGCTATCCTAGCACCACGGGCAGAGGAGTCTCGGGGTCCGTGTGCAGAGCTCCAGGGTCCATGTGGAGCCTTCTCCTTTTTTCTATGCTGGTGGTGGAGAGGCTCAGTTCGTCCCCCTGTCGCTCTGCACAAAGTCCTGGCTTTTGGGAGACCCGTCCCCTGCCCATGCTGGAAGCCCTCACCCGGGCATTGACTTCCGGGGAATTCCCCAGGTGATCCCAGCTGATGGATGAGCTGGGAATTTGGGACTGTGTATGCAGGAGTGTCTGATCTCAGTGCTGCCACCAGCTGGGGCAGCCGAGGGAACCACCTCCGGCTGCGGCCCAGCTCCTGGGAGAAGCCCCCGTGGCCGGAGCAGCGGGATGTGCAGGGGGCTGCGGGTGGGACCAGCGCTGACCCCGCAGCCTGCGGGTGTGGAAGGCCAGGGGAGTGGAGCTAGCAGGCCAGGAGAGGGCAAGGAGCCCCTGGTCTCAGAGGTCCACTGCCACGTCCAGCACGGTGGGGTCACCCTGCCACTGAGTTGAGCCAAGCCGAGCCTATTTGTTTAACCTAAATAAGCCAAAGCTAAAATCCGGCTGTCCCAAAACACTAGGGCCAGGGTGAGGCTGTAGCTCTGCTGTTCGATCCACCCGGGATAGAACACTCCCTAGGGTGGTTTCCAAACCCCACCTCCCAGCAGGACACACAGGCAATCTCGCTGTCCTTGTCTTAGGGACACTGAAGCACAGTAGGACCAGCAGCTCGCTTCTGGCAGCCCTAAAAGCACAGAAGGCGAGTCCCAAACACGGGCATCCCGATCCACACCCGCATGCTCCCCTTCCTCCCCACGGGACTGTGCCCCACGGACCGGCAGAAGGGTTAAGGCAGAACTGGCCTCCCCGGTTCTGCCGCACATGGGCTCCCTTTCATCTCTGGCGTGGGGCCAGCCAGCGTCCGCATGAATCACAGGCCACTCCTCTCTCCCCCAAACCCCTTGGCCGGAGGCTTCTGCAGCCTTTTACTCACACAAACAAAAATAAATCTCGCTGCCGGCCTCTGAACTCTGCAAAGGCGAGTTTCCCTCTGGCTCCCCGAGCGGCCCGGAGCTGTGCGCGGGGACTTGGCACGCTCCCCGCCGACCTCGCTCTTTCACTCCCGGCGCATCCTGTGTCCTTCTCTCACCGGGCGGCCGGGCGAGCGGAATGGGACGTGACGGCCGGCACAGGCGTTGCTGCCGGCTGCCAGGAACCGGCCGGGTACGGCCCGCCGGGGCCGCGGGGGCAAATGCCACACACGAGGGTACTGCCCTCCCCGCCGTCACCCCCGTGCCCCCCGCCCGAGGGGGGTCACCTGCAGGGGCTGGGGGGACTCACAGCCTCAGGAACTGTATTGGGGTGCAGGAGGAGGTCCTCTCCTGCCGCCAGCTCTTGTTGGCATAGGGCTGTCACTATTCAGTGGAGACTGTGTAGTTTCACCCCCACTTCCTGCAACTTCAGGGCCACTGACCTCTTTGGAAGCCACACAAGAGACTTGCCACTCTCTGAGTCTCTGCATTGGTCGATGGGGCCCTTCTCTATCTCCCCAAGTCAGTTGGAGCAGGGTCCAGTGCCTCTCAGGGACAAGCAGCTCCTCCCACACCCCAGAACCCTGTGGAGACACCCCACCTGCTGTTCTCCTTGTGGTGAGGAGGCAGCAGCAGCTCCATGCTGGGATTGGTTCCAGGTGATCCCTGTCTGTAGCTCTTCCTGTGTCACCAGTGAGTGCCCAGGCAGGGCACAGGCAGGGATGGCATCTAGCACATGGCTGGTGTAGATCTGCAGCCTGGGGACACTGGTGTGTCCTCTGTGTGATGGGGAAGGCACGTCCTGCAGACAGGACCTGGCATGCTTCCTGCTCTGCCTGACACCCCTCAGGGTTTGTGGGAGCCACATCCCCAGGACCAGCACTGCCAGAAGGAGGGTGGGAGGCACGTGGTGAGGTTCTGGTTGCTGCCTTGCCTGGAGACATTTGTGGGAGGTGGCAGCATCAATTTAAAGCCTTGATTTAAAGCCAGATGACAACACTTGGAAATGAATTAAAAACCACTTCTTTCCATGGCCACTGCTGGCCCATGCAGCTCGTTGTTCCAGGGCGCCTCCAAGGGTTTGGCATGGCTGAGGGAGAGTTGGGATCCTCACAGTGGGCAGGGGGAGCTCCCCGTACCATCGGGCAGGACAGGCTTGGTGGTCACCGTGCATGCCCAGGGCACATCTGGGGGTCCAAGCCTGGTCTCAGATGGGTTTGCATGGTGGATGTGTTCCACAGCAGCTCTTCTGTGCTCCATGGGTGATCGGTTCCTATTAGAGGCAACAAACATCAGCGAGTCCAGGGAAGCTATTTTTAAGCAGAGGAAGCACTAGAATAGCATCCTGAGTTTTTTAAGCCTGTGGCTTACTAAAGAGCCCAAGTCCTTCGAGAGCCTCGAAAGTCATACGTGAGCTCTGGGGTCCCGTTTTGGCAACTGGCATTGGTCAGAGGTCCAGGTGCAGCCCAGAGGGCAGCCAGTGAGCCTCAACAGACCCTCCCCCTGTGAGTGTGAGCACCTCTGTCTCTGTGGGTGTGAAGGGCTTGACCAAGGACAGAACTCTGATTTTTCAGGGCTGGAACCCGCCTGGTTTCCCAGCTGGATGGAGTTGGAAAAGGCAGGAGGTGGTAGGACAGTGAAGGGGATATTCAGCCAAGGATCCCTACCCCACAGACCTCTGGCTGCCTGCTTGGGGTCCCTGTGTTAGGAGGCTGTTGGCAGGACTTATGCATCCCTAACTGGTTTGTTTTGTCTGTTGTCACCTTGACCTGTTTCCATGTGAAACCCCAGAACCCCTGTCCTCCCTCCCCCTTGGCACCGGTGCAGATTATCCTGGCAACTGCCAGTCCCGCAAAATAGGACAATTCCCAAAATACCTCCATTTTCAAGGCTGGTCCCGGTTCTTCCAATGCCTAGATAGGGCTGTTTTTCTAGGAGAATATTTTCTTGTTGGCTTTTGCCATCCTGTTCACATGTGTACTGTGGGCCTGCAAAAGCTGATGTCTGGGGTGTGCAGGTGGGATGGATGCAGCCTCCTCCCAGTCCCCTTCACACGGATCTGTACGTGCCAGCCAGGCTTATCTTCTGCTCTCAGGGTCCACGGGTCGTAGGACTGACATCCTCCTTACTCACCATGTGTCCTTCCTTCTCCTCCAGGCTGTGCTGAAAGACCAGAGCCAAATGAGGCAGATGGAGCTGGAGATCAGACCAGTCTTTCTGGTCCCGGATACCAATGGTTTCATCGACCACCTCGGCAGTTTGGTCACGCTGCTGGACTGCAGGAAGTTCATCCTGGTGGTGCCCCTGATCGGTGAGTAGGGCCAGTGCTGTGGCAAGGGCTTCCCCTCTCCCCTGGTGTGGTCTGTCCCTCCAGTCTGGCTCCCTCTCTCCATGCCCCACATGCCCACAGTGCCTGTGTGGTCTGGAGCTGGTCGGTGCATGCCATGGGACTAGACTTCATCCTGCCCTGTCTCATCCCAGTCACTGTTGGCATTCCTTCAGCCCCTGTCACCCTGCTCTCTCCCTGCCAGCCTCTGCCCACAGCATTCAGCAAACTTCTCCTGGTGCATTTGGGGGTGCCAGGGGCTGGGAGAAAGCAGATGGGTGTTAAATGGGATTTGGAGGGAATTTCCATGGGGGCAAGGAGGAGGAATTGTTAAACAAGCAGAGCAGATAGCTTATCCCAGCTGAGCTGGGGCTTAGGCAGGCTGAGCAAATGGCCGGCCTGTGTCCCAGCGTCTCGGAGCTGCTCAAGCCCAGCCCTTCTTTTTATCCTTATAAAGCTCGCAGTAAAACAGCAAGCTGGTTCCCGTTATTGGTAAACACTCACCCTGGCAGATAACGGCTGTGCTGCTGGGTGGTCTCCCAGGGTGGCGGCAGCCTTTGGTTCGATGCCTCTGCTCTGATTGTTTGATCACGCTCCGGGCTGGAGGTGCCGCTCCTCCGGCCGCTGGCACTCAGGCGCCTGGCACGGCCCAGTGCCAGCCTGGCACTCACAGGATCCCCGAGGACAGCAGGAGAGGCTGGGGCAGGAGTGGGGCTGAGCATTGCAGAGCCCACATCCCATCCACAGCCCCAGGAGGCTGGGCACAGCTGGGTGCCGTGGGTATCTCCGGTGTCCAGGCAGTGAGGTGGCACAGGTACACCCCATGGCATGTGGGGGTGCTGCCCTCCCAGTAACTGTGGTGATTCCTTCTCAGCTCCTGGTGTCCAGCACACAGCTCTGCTGTCCCAGAGCTAACATCCAGCTGCTGCCCTTCTCCTCAGGCTGAGCAGCCCAGCTCAGAAGGGATTTCTGGGGCTGGGGATGGCACCCCTGGGTAGGCAGAGCAGGGCTGGATGCCTGCCCAGCTCAGCACAGGAGTTGCCAAGTTGCTCTGTGGCTTGGCACTGCATAAGTCATGGGAAGGCAGTCAGCAGCACCAGCAGAGCCTAGGAAGCCCTGGGGGCTGTGGGGCATGTTAACACCTGGGAGAGCTGGGACCTGCCCTGGAGCCATGGTTTTGCCTCTTGGTGCACTCCAGTGGTTGCTTGGAGGCTTTTCCATCAAACCCCAGCCAGGGGCAGCAGGAGAGCTGAAAACTCTGGTCCTCTTCCTGTCCAAGATGCTGCTCACCTCCACCTGCAAAACGAGCCTGGCCTGCCCTGCCACAGGCACGAATGAGCACTTTTAGTGCCCTCTTGCCTCATTGTATGGGGACAGAGTAACTCATCTCCCGCTGCTGCCACAAGCCTCCCAGAAGCACCCAAAGTCATCAAGTCCCTGTCCATGCACGGGTTGGTCACATTCCCCCTCATCCCCCAGGACAGCCATCAGCATAGGCAGGAGGAAGCCATCCCCTGAGGCTGTGGCTGCTGGGGACAGAGGCCTTGGTGCCATGTCCCCATGGGGGCAGACTGGAGAGAGGCACAGTGCCCTTCCCCGGCACTGCTCCCTGCTCTTCCCGGGGATGCAGCAAGGGGTTAAGCGCTTGGCTTCTCGTTGGGTTTGTTTCTCTTGCTCTTTAACCTGCTCCGTGCTCCTTGAGCCTGACCCCGCCATGGAGAAGCCAGGCCTGGTGCAGAAGCACAAACAAGCCTCCCCTTTGAAGCCTGTTTAGCTTGGAAGCAGGAAGGCGGATTTCGGGAGGGAATACCAGCTTTTCCTGTTTGATGTTCCGTTCTTACACGGCTCCCCCCACCCCGGGCCCAGCCGTGCATTGTGTGGAAATGGCAGCATCAGGTCGGTAGCAAGAAGAGTCTCCAGCCAGGGAAGAGCAAAGCAGCTCCACACAGATTTAATTGGAATACCCAGACAGTGAGTGCCAGTCTCACCATGGAACAGAACGATCACACAGGCTCCCCGGGCAGTGATTCACAGCACTGGGGAGAGGCCTCAGACCCCGAGCTCTCTCCCCGAACCCCCCAAGGAATGCATAGTTCCCACTTGAACTCAGGACTTGGCTCCAAGCTCGGAAACAATCTTCAGAAATGAAGCCATGGCTCAAACACACACACACAGAGTGCGGAGGCTCCCTCGCGCACACGTGCACACCAGCTCTGTGCACACGCAGCCCCGTGCACCAGCACAGCCAGGGGACACTTGTTTGCACATCTGGATGCACATTTGTGTGCCCAGCCCTGCTGCCAGCTGTGAGGCTGGGCATACCAAGAGTGTGTCCAGATGTGCTCACGAGCGTCATTACTCATGCACACTCAGCAGCTCTTCCAGCAGCCCCAGCACCCAAGGGTTGCTCCCTCTTGGAGCTCTGGGGTCCCTTGGGCTCACTGGGCTGGAGCAGCTGGAGTTCCCAACCACTTGGCAGCAGTACAAGAGGTTCCAGTCAAGGTGAACAGGCTGGGAATCCACCTGGATTCCAAGCTCGTCTCGAGGCGGGACAGATGCGCAAAGCCAGATGGGTGAGGCGTTGAAAGGAGCGTGTTCCCTGCCAGGAGCACGGGGTGGCGGCTTCAAGTGGGAAAACAGGCCTGGGATTTGTGTGGGAAATAGTGCCAGGGTGGGAACTGCCTGCTTCCTGTTCCCATGTGCAGCCCTGCAGTCAGACAGTGCAGAGCCAGGCAGTGCCACACGGGCAGGAGGCACAGTGCCACCAGCCATCGCTGTGCTTGGAGATAGAGGAGCAGGATGCAGGAGTTCAGGGTTTCCTGACAGCCCTGGGCACAGACGTGCTGTTGGTCACAACACAGAGTGTGGGGTGGGGGGCACAGTGATGCTCCCTGGGGTTTGGCAGGGCAGAACCTGTTGCCCTCCCCAGTTACACTGCGGGGGTGAGGTGCCTGTGCTCTCGGGGCCGAGCCAGGTGACCCGTGGAGGTGGAAGGCAGCAAAGCTTTTCCAGACCCGCAGCCAAGTCCAGGAGCACAGGGACACTGCAGCAGCTGAACCCAGATTTCCTGAGCCAGCTCCCAGTGCCCCAGCCCCGAGGCCTTGGCAACTTGCGTGCTCCAGCAGCAGGTCACGGGAGCACCTTGTCCCATAGTAACTGTACCTCCTCTTCCTGTTTGAAGTGATAAACGAGCTGGATGGCCTGGCCAAGGGCCCAGAGATGGAGCACCGGGCTGCAGGCTATGCCCGCCAAGTGCAGGAGAGAGCCAGGAAGTCCATCGAGTTCCTGGAGGAGCGATTCGAGAGCCGGGACAACTGCTTGAGGGCTCTGACCAGCCGAGGCAACGAGCTGGAGTCCATCTCCTTCCGCAGTGAAGACACCACTGGCCAGCAGGTATGGAGCATCCTGGACTCTGGCCACCGCCTCCTCAGGGAAGACGAGAGACCCTGAGCTCTGGGCAGGGGGTGGCTCTGTGCTCCCACTCTGCAGGTGGCTGAGCAGGCCTTGTGTCTCAGCTTGGGGCAGCCCTGCCCTCACTGAGCTGTTTTGGGGTGTCTCGAGGCGGTACAGCAGTCAGGCTGGTGGGGGTACAAAGTTTTCCCTGCCAAGGGTAACCTTGCCCTTTCTTTTCCAGGGAAACAATGATGACCTGATTCTGTCCTGCTGCCTCCACTATTGCAATGACAAGGCCAAGGATTTCATGCCCTCTAACAAAGGTGGGACATCCTCACATCCTCTTTGTCCCTTCTCTGTTGCATTCCACGGACTCCTCCTGTTTCTCTTTCATGGCCCTTGGATCTGTTCCTTCCTGCATTTTGCCTCTTTCAACACCCAGGTGCCATCTCCTGCCTCCGGTCAGCCTCAGGCTGTGTCCCTCCCACCTCATTGCCAAATGTCACCTCATGGCACCTTGGGGATGCCCCAGCCTGTGACAAACTCACCATAAACATCCACAGAGCCATTTTTGTGGTGACAAAGGGCCAGAAAATGCCTCCTCCCCATGACCCCTGATGCCTTCTGTCCAGGACTCTTTTTCCTCTGGATTCCTGGCTGGCATCAGCCATGTGTGCTGGGACCAGAGAGCCTCCAGGCTGTTGCCAGGGCGGCAGGAATGGGAATCACATCAGCAGCTGCCCAAGAAATCAACCCACATTTGTCAGCACGAATTCTTAGCAGCTTAACTTGTCAGATTCACAGAGAAACCGTCACCAAATGTTTATGTGCAAATGATGCTGAATTTTGAAATCATGTGGATTATGGGGAATGGGGCCTGACAAGCTGACAGCCTCTGGTTTGTAACAAGGAGGCGCATCACCAGCGCGGGGCAGAGGATGTTTATTGTTACACATTTCTTAAAGTGTCCGCGCAAAACCTCCCAGTCCCACTTGAGGCAGCTCTCAGTCCACGGCCTGCCTTCCCACTGAGCCCCCAATTCCTTTCCTTCCAGCACAGGCCAGCCAGGCGCTCACCCACCATCCCCAGGCCCGACACCGTGACCGTAGCCCACGTTCCTGGCCACCCTCCCCTTCCCCTCGTCCTTCTGCTCCCTGCACAGCCAATCTGGGCCCATGTTGGGCTCCCATAAACTCTGTTTTTTCCATTCCCGTCCTGGCTCAGAGGCACTGTGTTTCCTGTGCTCATAGGAACAGTACTCTGGTCACAGGACCCAGCTGCTTACACATACCCCATATGCTTCCCCTGCCTTGCACACACGTAAGCGTGGCTCCCACATCCCAGCCCGGCGCGTTGCGTGCGGGGCAGCTCATCCATCTGGGGGCAAGATCCCTTTGGTTGTTTCTCAGGCATCAACTCCCAGTGTCTGTCTGAGGCCCAGCCAGAAACGCCTCGGTGTCAGTGGCGACTCCAAAAAAGCTCCGCAAGAAATAAGGGGTGGCTTTAGATCTTATAATGAGATCAACAGAATAATAGCACCAGCTTCCTGCTGGAGCCAGGATCGCAGGCCGTCTTCCTGGCCTGGCTCAGGCAGGGACCTCCTCTTCCCAGCCTGTGGCCAGTCCACCACCCCTGTGGGCAGTGGGCAATGATCACAAATCACCCCTGGGCAGCACAGAGAGGGGAGCAGATGGCCTTCGAGATGCAGGGCTGTCTCCGAGGCCCACCAGGAAGCTTGGCAAGGAGCAGGGAGCTGAGAGCTGGGAAGGTAGGGGAACACCCCATGGGATGGGTGGAAGGCCTGGCGCAGGTCTGAGCTTCACTTTGCCCTGTGTGTGTGTCTCGTTGCAGACGATCCCATCCGTTTGCTCAGGGAAGTGGTTTTGCTGACGGACGACCGCAACCTGCGAGTCAAAGCTCTGACCCGCAACGTGCCTGTGCGGGACATCCCCACCTTCCTCAAGTGGGCTCAGGAGGGCTGAGGGGGCCAGGTGGGGCCCAGGGCCCCTGAGCGAGTCACGCAGCCCCTGACGGTGGGAGCCCGGCTCCAGCGGCCGCGCCGCGCCGCCACCGCCGCCAGCCCACCACGAACAATAAACGCCACGTCTTCAACCCACCCCAGAATGGCCGTGCTGCCGAGGGCCCCCCCGAGGGCAGACCAGCCGGGAAAGGTCATTGCTGTGGATGGTTCACGTGGAGGCTGGGCCGTTGAGGGTCCCGCCGGCCTTTGGGCAGTGCCAGCGCGGAGCTGGAGAGCCCCGCTGACGAGGGAAGCTTTGGGTGAACCCTGTGCTGGATCACCACCAGCCTTTCGCTTGGTTTGCTTGGGTGCAGAGAGCTCGAGTCACGCCTTGGTGGCTCTTTGGGTTTGTAGGCTGCGTAGGGCAGAGATTGGGGACACGCCAGCACAGACTTTGGGATTGCTTAGTCCAGCCCTGTACACCTTGAGGAGGCCGTGGACTTCAAGGGCAGGTTTTCCCCTGCCCCAGCCTGTTTGTCCTGCATGGCCAGACAGCCCCAGGTCCCCATCCCCTTCCCCACCGTGTGCTGCCCCATGCAGTAGTGCTGATTGCAGCAGGGGTTCGGCCTCTCTGTGCTGCGGGGTTTGCTTGTTGAGTTTCATTTTTTCAGTGTAGGTTAGTTTTCAGGTGTGTGCCCTGCCTGCTTTGCTGGGGGAGGCTTTGAAAACCCTCACAGCTGCTTTATCCTGATCCCATGCCCACCCCAGCCGTTACTTGCCCCTTCCCTTCTCCTTCAGATCTCTTAGTCCTACCCTGCTACCTTTGGGCACGCTTTTGACCTAAGACTCTGTGTGAGGTTAACAAAATTCTCCAAGGACCCCAGGACCGGCTGTCCCATGGGTACTGTGTGTCCTCACATTGCCACGGGCCCCTCTTCCATGTGGGATCTGGCTTCTGCCTATGGCTGCAGAGTCAGAGAACTATAGAAATGCTCAGCTCCACTATTTGCCTAGCTGAGAGGGTCCATGGATGGAGCCATCGCCTCATCCCTGGGTCATTTTGCACTTGGATTTGGGTTTGGGGTGCTGTTAATCCTTCCGCGCCCCACGTTGTCCCATCACCAAGTGTCCCGTCCCCAGTGACACTGCAGATACAGAAGCTAAGAGGGAGCATTAACCCCTGAACCAGAGCCCCTGGAGCTCTGTCAAGTCCCAGTCCCATGAGCCGAGGGGTGGGAGCAACCCCAAGGCCACCCCTGCTCCCCGCTGGGGCACTGCAGCCATAGGAGGGAAGTGTCAGAGGTGGCAGAGGAAGCAGCAGGACAGAGCTCAGTGTTTTCCTTTCCTGTGTGGGTGGCTCAGACCCAGTATCTGCATCAGGAAACCAGTTTTACCCCTGTGCCAGCTGCCCACCCCACGGCCAGAGCGAGCAGCAGGGTCAGAGCCTCGGCAGCGCCATGGACACGCACAGGGTTGTGCTGGATAACCTGTGCCAGAGCAGTGCCCAGCCTGGGGCACGGCCCACACGGACTTTGGGGTGCCCCCTGTGGGGCACACGGAGCCATCAGCACAGCACCCACGCCCCAGTTCCTTGCCCACAGCCCTGCTGGCTGCCAGCTTTGCAGAGACTTTGCCTTCTCCTCCACGCCGGGTGCGTTTCAGTGTTTGTTTTCTTACGGCGCTGCCCCGCTGCTGCTTTCCAGAGCCCTGCCCGAGGTACCACCAGCCCGGAGGGCCCTGCAGCTCTGCCCGACGTGTCACAGGCTCGGCCATGGGACAGTTTTGGTGCCACCAGAGCAGCTGGCACAACGGCGAGCAGAGCTTGAGCGCTGGGGCAATCCCTGCCAGGCTGCTGGGACCCCTTGTCTTGGGGCAGCGCCTGCCTTTGAGCTGTTAAGTTGGTTTTAATAATTTTTGGTATTAAACATGTGTCAGTGCAGAGTGGTGTGTTATTTGCTGTCAGCACACGAGTTGCTGCCGAGGTTGGGGTGGGGGACACCAGGGAGGGACAGCAGTGGGACATGTTCTAAGGACAACAGCAGCTCTGTCCCACCTGCAGCTGCTGCTGCCCCCCAGCTGAGGAGGGCTGAGCAAACCAGATGCACAACAAAGCCCCTTGGGTCCCCTCCCTGCAGCTCTGTACCCACAAACACCTCTTGGGGTCACTCCCAGCCGTGCTCAGCATCAGCCAGGCCCCTCCCCAGAGAAGAACGCGAGGCCACGCGTGTTAATGTCACTTTATTGCTCATTCCGTTTCGACTATAGAAAAAAAAAAAGGGCGAGAAGCCCGTGTACAAATTGGACGTGATACAGGGGGGGCCGGGGCCCCGCTGGGCGCTACCAGCTGTGCTTTGGGTGCTGCCACCGCCGCCAGTCACCCCACGGCAGCTCCGGGGGACACCGCCGGCCCTGGGGGACCGGGACAGCCCCGGGACGCTCGGGGGCAGCCGGGCAGGAGCGGCCAGCTCGGGCTAAGGCACAGTGGCTGCGAGGCCGGGGGCAGTCGCTGCTGGCGGCCGCCCGGAGCCTCGTGTGCAAAGGAGAGGAGGGGGCTCGGGAGGGGGGAGAAGCTTCACATTAGCCCCAACGGAGGGGTCAGGGCACGGGCCGGGGGGGTCCAGGCTGGGGGGGCTTCGCCCACACCGAGCAGAAGGTGGGAGAAGGGGGTGCGGTGGTGGCAGAAGGTGCCCGGGAGGGGACGCGGCCCCAGGTTACATGCACCCCCTGGGCTCTGCCCCCTCCCGCAGCCCCTGCCCACCTCCCGTAGCTGACAAACCAGAGACCGCTTTGTCTTTGTCGTGGACCCCCCGGCCCGGCCCGGCCGCGCTGGAGACGGGCGTCTTTGGCAAAAATAAAAAAAATAAAAAATAATCAAGGCGAGTGGCCGCCCGAGGGCGAATCGGCCGGGTCCCGGGGCTGGCCCTGGTGGCCCGGGCATCCCTGATGGCGAGGCAGGGCCCAGGGGCTCAGTCTGGGACAGGCCCTGCCCCACCTCCCAAAAACACGGGGAGCAGCCGGCTGAGCCCCTGCGTTCGGGACGGGAGGTCAGTGCTTGCTTCGGGGCGAGGAGCATCGCGATTCCCCGGCCTCCCCAGCATGGACGCGACCGCCTCTCCCCCGTCCCGCTCCTGCTGCTCAGAGCCCACCGTCCCCCTCCGTCAGTCCGGCCCCGAGGCGCCGGCGCGGCCCGGGGGGCGGTCGGGCACACACCCCCAGCCCAGCGCCGGCCGCTCCCGCTCAGCACGGAGGCGTCGCTCCGGCCACGACGGACGAACTACTCACGGCCCGCGGCGGTCGGGGAGGCACAGTCCGGGTCCCGTCGCGGCAAAGCCGAGCGCCGGCGGGTCCCACCGTGGGGCCGGAACTACGCGGCGGCTGCCGAGGGCGTCCCCTCGCCCCGGGGGCAGCCCTGAGGTAAGGAGCGGGCTCATGTCCTCCAAAGCCTCGGGGCGCAGCCCGGCCTCACAGCTTGTGCGTCGCTGCCGCCCGGTGCCGGGGGTCCCGGCACCCCCCACGGCAAGGGGCGGAGGTGCCGCGGGGTCAGTCCCTGATTTATCGGCTTCTCCCGGGCAAGCCGGGGCGCTGGTCGAGGGACGCGCCGTCCATCCATCCCGGAGCAGCTCTCATGGGACCTTCGCTACGAGCGAGTTCTCCGGGACCGTCGGCAGCGCCAGGGGACGAGCACCCACCACCTCTCGCCCCCCCCCAGCTCCACACGGGGCAGCGAGGGGAGCCCAGCGGCCCCCCCAGCCCCCCGGCCAGGCCGGTGCTAGGGGGGCGAGTATCGCTCTATGGTCCGGGCAGCCTCGGTGTGGAGGTGCGGAGCCTGTGCCAGCACCTCGGCCGCCTTGTCCTGGCTCAGCCCCAGGTGCTCAGCCGTGAACTTGGCCAGGGGGTAGAGGCTCTCCATGGCCTTGGGGTCGCTGAGGAAGTGCGAGGTGTGGGAGAGCAGCTCGGCCGCCTTCTCCTGCTTGAGCCCCAGCTGGTCGGCGGTGAGACGGGCCATGGCGTAGACGCTGTCGGGGAAGTCCAGCTTGGCTTTGCCGTCGGGGCCGGCCGCGTGCATCTTCATGTGGCTGATGAGGTTGCGCTGCTGGGCGAACTTCCCGCCGCACACCTGGCACTCGTAGGGCTTCTCGCCCGAGTGGATGCGCATGTGCTCGGTCAGGCGGTACTGGCGGGTGAAGCGCATCCCGCAGGCGTCGCAGGCGAAGGGCTTCAGGCCGAGGTGGCTGCGCATGTGGCGGGTCATGGTGCCGCGCTGCGTGAACTTCTTGCCGCAGATGGTGCAGGGGTAGGGGCGCGTCAGCCAGTGCGTCTTCTCGTGCTGCCGCAGTGTGGCCGGGTCCTTGTAGGACTTGTCGCAGGAGGAGCAGCGGTAAGGCCTCAAGATGTCACCCAGCCCTGGGCCACCTTTGTCCAGGAAGGGCACAGCCTGCTCGGCCGCTGCCTTGTGATACAGCTCCTCTTCGTTGTGGGCCTCCACGTGGGCGTTGAGCTGCTCGGAGCTGGGGAAGCCCTTGCCGCAGGGGATGCAGACGTACAGGTTGTCGCCCAGGCTCTCCGGCTCGTAGCCCAGGTGGTTGCAGTAGCGGTCCAGAGCATCCCCGGGTGAGGGGCCCTCGCTGCTGCCCGTCTCCTCGCTCGTGCTGTTATCAGGCTCCAGGTCGTTGCTCTCCACGCTGGGGTAGCGGGACTGTGGTGCCGCAGGAGGCGATTCGGCCTTCTCCTCCCGCTCCAGCTCCTTCTCCGCCTCTCCCTCGTCCAGGTAGGGGCCCAGGGGCTCGTGCTTCATCCAGCGGTACATCAGCTCTCTCCCATCAGCGCGGGGCAGCGGGGGCTCGGCGCAGGGCGGCGTGCTGCGGAAGGGGTCGGGGGCGTGGGGGTGACCCCCCGGCTCTCCACCCGGCGGGGAGTCCTTGTAGGCAGCGGCGTGGCTGCCCAGGAGGCCGGCGCTGACGGGGGGGCTGTCGTGCCGTGGGGGCAGCGAGGGCTCGCGGGGCTCGCTGGGCAGCAGGCGGTCGGTGGGCAGGAGCTGGGCAGAGGGGCCGGTGGGGCTCTTCTTGGAGAGGTCGAGGCCGCAGGGCGGCGAGCAGTGGCGCTCGGGCGGGCACAGCCCGTGGGGGTGCAGCGGGGCGCCCTGGGCGGCCGAGGCGTAGAGCTCCCCGCACTGCGTGTTGAGCGGAGCCGCCGGCTCCACGGGCGGCAGGTCCACGGGCCGTGGCGTCCCCGAGTAGCAAGCCTGGATGACCGGCGTGGCGGCCCGCAGCCCGCGGCCCAGCTTGTAGGGCGCGTAGCCCCCGCGCAGGTGGCAGTACTTGCCGCTGCGCTTCAGCTTCTTCTTGCAAAGGGCCACCAAGCCGGGGATCTGGAGGTAGCTGGCGGCAGCCAGCACAGCACCCAGGCTCTGCTCGCTGCCCGGCTCGCACTCGGCCAGGCGGCCGGTGTAGATGAAGTCGAGGATGAGGCGGAAGATGCCGGGGCTCACCATCTCATGGTCCAGGTTGAGCAGGTTGTCGTGGACCACCAGCGACTTGAGGTAGGCGCTGCTGGCGGCCAGGATGTTCTTGTGCGCTCGGAAAAGCGCGTTCTGCACCACGATGATCACGTCGCACAGGAAACCCTTGGTGCGCTGCGTGTTCAGCTGCAGCAGCAGCTGCCGCGAGTGGCTCGGCACCTCCATGGCGTCCAGCATCCCGCTCCTCGCCCGCCGCCCTGCAACACACCGGCCGCCCCGTCAGCGCCGTGCCCGGCCCCGCATGCCCGCCGCAACGCGCGGGGGGCTCGACGTGCGCGGCCGGGGCTTCCCCCGCGCGTGGGGTGGGCGGCGTGGGAGGGTCGGGTCTCAGCCCCACGCACCGCTGCGTCCCGGCCGCTCTGCGCGGCCGCCCGGCCCGTGCCACCGCTTATATGGGGGCTCGTTTCTCGGCGGGTCGGGGGGGCGGGAGGGGGGCGAAAACCCCCGGAGGGTTTTTGGAGAAAGTGACATCACCCGCCGCCGCCGCCGCCAGTGCCGCGCCCCGGCCCCGCCAGCCCTGGGATCCCGCGACCCCGCGCCCACCTGCCGGGGGAGCGCAGGGAGGGGGGACACCCCGACCCCGGTACCCGCCGAGCCCCGCGCCCCGCCGCTGTCCCGCTCCCCGCCGCGCCTTCCCCGCTTCTTATGCGCCCCGGTCCCGGGAGGCGGCCGGCCGGACCCCCCGGGCGCCCCCCGCCCCCGTTTCCTCTCCCCCCCTCGAGGTGAGCGGGGGGAAGGTTGGGGGTGTGGGGGGGAGCGGGACCTCCCTTCCCGCCTCCGTTCCGGTGCCGGTGCCCCCCGCCCAGGTGCGTAAAGCCAAGCGCCCGCCGAGCTGCTTTCTCGGCTGATTTTTCCCGTATTTTGGGGTCTTCCCGCCCTCCCCTCCTTTTACCTGGGCGTCCGGTGGCCTCCGCCAGCCAGCTGAGGTCTCGGTGAACTCTCATGGCTCAGCCCCTGGGGGGCCGCCGCCGGTTGCTGCTCCCCTCCACCCTCCTCTTCCTCTGCTGCTTCTCTTCCTCCATACCCCGCGCTCCCGGCCGGTCCTACGGAACGGGAGGAGGAGGAAGAGGAGGAGGAGGTGGTTGTGGAAGAAGCAGGAGCGGTTCCTCGGGGTTCCCGACGCCGCCAGCTCGGAGGTGAAACCCGGGCTGCGAACTCCCCCTGACCCCGGCCTGAACTCCGAGCAGCGCCGCTGGCTGTTAAAGGGACGGCGGGAGGTTTTCCTCCTCCCATCCCCGGGCGGGGCACCGACAAGCCGGGCCCCCCCTTTACACACCCCTCCCTCCCCATCCCGGTCTCCTCCTCCTCTTCCCTGCCCGGTTTTTCCCTCCTCCTGGGTCGTCTCCCGCCGCGCCCCGACCGCCCCCTCGGGGGTCTCCGTCCTTAGGACGTCGCCCTTTGCCCGGGGACACCCCGGGTGGGGCCGGGAGCCCCGAAGAGGGGGGGACCCGGGGTGTCCCCTGGCAAAGAGCGATGCGTCCCCCCCGTCGGTACCGCTCGTAGGGCGCCATCTAGCGGCGGCCGGTGCGCTCCACCCCGCCCGGTACCGGAGGCGGCTCCTCCCCGCGCAGGTGGGACCCGACGGGACGGACGGTGGCGGGGAACGATAAAGCGGAGGGGGTTTGCTTTCCGCCCCGCCCGAGGGATGGATGCTGATACACAAAGCGGGGTGGCAGCCATGGGTCGGGAAGGCTTGAGATGGTGGGATCATTTTGGGGTGCAGAGGGTGGAGCATCGTGTCCGATGAGTGGAGATGATGTGGGAAAGGGCTCTGGGGAGCAGGGAGGGAAGGCAGACGGCCCTAATTTGGTGGGGGGGGGGGGGGGGGGGGGGGGGGGAGCAGAAAGCGGGAGGGGCGCGCAGCGCTGGCGCCCAGATGTGCGGTGGCGGTGGCTCGGGGTGGGCTGGGGGCTTGCGGTGGTTTGGGATGAGGAGAAGGAGGAGAAGGAAGGGGAGGCAGAGCCACGTTTCCCCCGGCTTCATCCCTCCAGCCGTCCCTGGAAAGGCTGCTGGGCTGGGGGTGCAGCGTGGGGTACCCCCCTTGGTGCTGGGGGAGCCGCCTCTCGCTTCACACTTTCACTTCTCCTTTCTCACAGCCGCAGCCTCTTGCACAACCTCCTGGTACAGCAAAGCATCGTGATGGGCTTCCCCAGGACGGCTGCTGATCCTGGGGTGTACCTCTGGCACCCCCTGACCTGAGCAGGGCACCCCGAGCAGCGGCCATCCCTCCCACTTGGGCCCTTGGGGTTTCAGCCCATAACCCTGGGGCCCTGACGAATGGGAACCAACGTGGGTCCCTGGTGCCTGGGACAGGGTTTGGCCAGCCCTGAATTTGTGACAAAAGAAGGATAGGTGCTAGCGGGGCGGGTGCAGGCTGGTGGCAGCCGTTGCCCTCACAGCTCAACATCACTCACCTGGAACCCATCTTCAGATTCCCTTCAGATTCAGCGTGTCCCGGTTCACTACGGAGACGTCACCCTGGGGACCGGGACGGAGTGTCACTGCCCGTGGGGACCCTGCAGCGGGCTCATCCCAGGCACCGGCTCAGAAATCCCCCTCCTTGATCCCCACGCTGGGCTCTTGCCCACAGGAAGCGCTGGGATCCTGGGAGCGGGACGTGGGCGACCCTCGTTAGAGCCGCGGTTTAATCCCAACTCCCCGGGCACTAATTTCTCCCCCCCTCTCCCATTTTTTATTTTTTTTTTTTTCTCCCCTCTTCAATTAACGGCTGGAAGTGTTTCAGGTTCTGGCAGCGAGCTCTGGACGTCGCTGTGAGCGATGGCTCCCGCGGGCTCCGTCCCGGTAATTTATGGGGCTGAGCTGCATAAATCACGGCAGCGAGCGGCTCCCAGACAGCTGCATCCCCCGGGGCCGGCCGGGACCCCGGGCTGCCCCAGCTACCTGCTGAGTGACGCCGAGCCCCGGGGGCAGCGGCCGAGGGAGGGAATGGAAAAACCCTTCACCTTTTCCACCCTCCTTCGCAGCTCCTCTCCCATTCCCGGCCTCTCCCAGGAGCAGAGGGGCGGATCGATGCCCGTAGGGGTTTGGGGCAGGTGGAGGGGGGTTTCTTGCACGAGTATCCCCCGTCCTGTCCTGCTCAGCCTTCTGGAGGGATCCTAACACAGCAGCCTGACCCAGCGTTCTGCACCCAGAGCTCTCAAAAACTGCCGGGTCTTCCCGGGGAGCTCCAGCCGATGTCCGGCTCCGAGGGGCGGGAACGGCCGTGCTGCAGGACCGCGAGCACAGCCAGCGCCGGGAGCGCGAAGGGAAAGGGGCATTTTCGCCTCAATGTGCTGAGCAGATTGGAACCAGCTCTGGTTAAGTCATTGGCTCTGTTGGGAGGTCTGAGCTGGAGCGTTTCCCGCCTGTGCCCCCTCCCCACGATCAATCAAAGTTGCAGCAAATTAGCCCAGATGCCGGGAGATTCGGTTCAAATCCAGCTGTGGTTTGGATCGCGTTCGCATGCCTGGCTTCATGTGGGACCTGGGCTTTTGGACAGGATACAGCCCCCCGGTCTCTGCAGGGCCCTGTTTCCCAGCGCAGCCTCTCCCCAAAGCCCACACACATGTCTTGCATTACGGCGCGTTGGCCAGCGGGGCCGCATCCGGCAGCGCCAGGAGCCTGCAGCCCCCGCTGGCAGCTCGGCTGCGTTTTCCCGGCGGTGCCGGGGTACAGCAGCCCCGAAACCGCGGCCCCTTGTGTGTGCGGGGGGATGTGTGTCCCCTCCACCTGGGCTGGGCTGAGGCTGTGGAACTCGTGGCAGTGTTGAGCTGTTCCAGGCTGGGCAGGGATCGCCGCTGCCCATCTCTTGAGTCGTTCCAGTGCCAAGCCCTGCCTGCTGCAAAGCAAGGCTGGGGGCAGACACAGGACCCTGCCAAGTTCTCCCAGAGTGTCCCCCATCATGAGAGGATCCCTGAAAGGCAGTGGGAAAGGCAGAGCTTCCCTGGCACAGCACAGGCCCAGCCAGGGTGGCTGCTCTCTGCTGTGCTGTCCGGGTGGCATTGCTGGGGTGGACAATGGGAGTCATCCCCTGTGGGTGATGCTCAAGTGCCTGGGGGGCCCTTGTCTGTGGACAGTGCCTGATGGGGCAATGGGACCCCTTTCTTGTGGGGTGACACTGAGAGGACCCTTTTCTGCAGAGTGATACTTGGTCAGACAAGGGCACCTATCCCTGCAAGGTGATATTTCATGGAGCAGGGCAACCCTTCCTTGTGGAAGGATATCCAGGTGCACAAGGGGCAGAATCAAACAGTGGGAGCTGAGATTGGGAGAAACCTCAGGAAGTCTTCCCCCAACCCTCTGCCCCAGCAGGGCCATGCAGGGCTGGCTGCCCAAGTGGTTTTGGATATCTCAAAGGACTCCAGCACCTCCCTGGGCTGCCCATGCCAGCGCCCCCCTCCCAGTGTGAAAGTGTGAGGTGGGACCACTCTGATGGTCAGAGGAAGCCATGGGACTCTGTGCCACCTGGTCCTGCCACTGGGCACCACGGAGCTGAGTCTGGCTCTGTCCTCTCTGCACCTCCCTCGGGTCACTGATAGGTCCCTGGAGCCTTCTCTTCTCCAGCCAGTCCCAGCTCTCTGCCTCTCCTCATCAGAGAGATGCTCCAGGCCTTTACTCTTCTCAGTGGTCCTTCCCTGGACTCTCTCCAGTATTTCCATGCTGGGAGCCCAGTTCTGGACCCAGCAGCCCAGCACTGAGCAGGAGGGAAGGATCCTCTCACTGCTGTCAACCAACATAAACCAGGACACCATTCACCTCCTTCATCCCAAGGACACATGGTGTCCCCCAGGACCTCCTGTCCCTCAGGACCCCCTCTGAACTGCTGTCCAGCTGGGCAGTCCCTGGGATATCCCGGAGCTCAGGGATTTTCCTCCCCAGGCGCAGGGTTTTGCAATTCCCCTTGTTCAGCTGGGGGGCAGCGGGATCCCTTCTTTATGGGGAGACGTTTGGGAAGACAAAGGGCACCCATCCCTGTGAGGGGATGCTGTGTGGAGCAATGGGACCCCTTCCCTGTGGGATGATGCCTGATGGGGTGACAGGACCCATCCTCTGCAGGTAAATGAGGATCCTGTCCCTGTGGGTTGAAATTTGGTGAGATGATGAGAACCCTTTATTACGGGTGATGCTTCTTGGGTGCAGTGGGACCCCTTGTGGGGTTAATTTTCAGCCAAAAAGGGCACTCACCCCTGCCAGGTGTTGTTTCCTGGGGCAGTGGGACCCTCTCCTTGTGGGATGACACTTGATGAGGTGATGGAACCCCTTCTCTGCAGGCAGGTGATGATCTCATCCCTGTGGGATGATGCTTAGTGAAACCATGGGACCCCTTCCCTTATGGATGATGCTTCATGGGGCAGTGGGGCACTTCCATGTGGGGCAGTTCTCAGGAAAAGGCACCCATTACCTGCCTGGTGTTGTTTCCTGGGGCAGTGGCACCCCTTCCTTGTGGCACAATGCTCAGATTGGGTGAGGAACACTTCCAGCAGGGTGATAGTTTGGGGCTTGAGGTGATGAGACCCCTTTCCTTTGGAGTGATGCATCGTGGGGCAATAGGATCCCTTCCTTGTGGGGTGACGTCCAAGCAGGTGAAGACCCCACCCCTGTGGAGTCACGACGGCACAATGAGACCTCCTTCCCTCTCAGCTGGGACCACACCACCCCTCCCTCCTTCAATCCCCCCTTCAGCGACCACCCCCTTCCCACCCACCACCTCCCCGAGCCCTACAGGTGACCTCCCCCTCCCCACCCACATCCCCGGGTCCTCTGTCCCCCCCTCCCGCGACAGTGACACGCTGGAGTCACCGGTGGGAAGCCCACGAGATGGCAGCAACGGGCCGCGCTCCGGGATGCGACACCCCATCCTCGGGGGCCGCGACCCCCCCACTCCACGTCCCGGTCCCTACTTTGTGCGCGTCGGGGGCACCGGGACGTGGAGTGGCGGGGTCGCGGCCCCCGGAGGAACGGCGGAGCTGCGCAGCCGGTTGCGGGTGGGCCGGCCCCAGTTGCTGACTAATCCCGGGGCTGAGTCACGGTTGCGGCGGGGAGCGCTGCGGCAGCGATTCCCCCCCTCCCCTGCCCGAACCGGAGAGCCCCGACGGGGCGAGCGCCGGTGCTGCGTGGGGGAAATAAAAAAAAAAGGAAAAGGGGTGAGGAGAGGAGTATGGGGACACCCCCATCTAGCAGGGGGTGGGTAAAGCGTTTTGGGGAGCTCTTGGCAGCCCTTTGAGCGGGGTGGTTGATGGAGGATAGGGAGGTGCCGGTGGGGTCGGGAGGGTTAATCCTCTGAGCCGCTGTGCGGGTTTTTGGGGGGGTGTGAGGGGTAAGGGAGAGGGAGGACCGTGTCTCGAGGCCCCCGTGGCAGCGTGTGGCCTTGCAGCAGCGTGCGGCCTTGCGCAGCGGCGGATGCTGGCGGGCGCGGATGCTGCTGTCAATGACAACGCCGCTGTTGCTGTGGTTACCGGTGTGATGCTTCGCCAGAGCAGAGTGAGGTCAGACGGCTCCAGCAGGAATGGGGGGGATGCATGGATGGATGGATGGATGGATGGATGGACAGGTGCATAAAGGAGGAAAGGATGCTTCCAAATCCCCCTGGATATGACTCCAGGCCCGTCTTGGGGGGTGCTGGCACTTGGGAAGGGGCCAAAATTAATTCACCCATGAAGCCGCAACCTGTTTCTGAAGCCCTGATGGTTTTGGGGGCACCCAAGCCTGGTGGGAGTGAGGGCCAGGCCCCACTGTGAGGCTGGAGGGGTCAGGGCAGCACAATGCTGCAATGAACTGCTCACCCCGTGTATTCTAAACTCACTCCCCACCGCCACTTTGTGCTGTCCCATTATCCTGAGTGCCACCCATGGGTGCTTGAGTCACGGGAAGGACAGGGGTTCTCATGAGGGGGCACGTGGGAAGTGCTGCTCAGGACATTGCTGTGGGTGAGGGATGCAGGTGGGCAGGGGGCACCCCCAGGCTGATGCCCGGGTGTGGGGACCTCTGTGCAACCCCTTCCCGTGATGGGGGGCTCAGACAGCTCCAGATCAGCACCCACGAGGCCAGGATGGGGCCACGTTCTGGCCCAGTGGGGTGGTCAAGGGCGATGGGTGCCCCGGGCTCCCGTGGGTGCCTGGATGGACACCTCGTGTCCGGGGCAGGGGGTGCCCCACACCTCACCCCCAGGGTGACAGGACCCTCAGTTTGTGTCTCAGCGGGTGTTCAGCTCCTGAATCTGGCAGCAGGTAGAGAAGGGATATGGGGTGCTGGATGCTGCTCCACTGCACTCCTCGAGCTGCCAGGGAACGGGGGAGGCTCCGGAGGGGTCGGGGGGCGGGGGGGGGAGGCCGGGGTCCTGTTGCAGCCCGGACCCCCTGCCCGGCTCCGGGCCGCTGTCCTCCCCCCGCGCCGATATAAATAGTAGCGTCTTCCCGTTCCCTAAATTTCCTCGCTGACGTAGCGCTCACGTCATTGTGTAGGTTGATGCTTTTCTATGAATGAGCCGAGATCCCCGTTACTACGAGCCCGATCCTATAAAAGCCCCGCGCGCTGCGGACAGCGCAGCACCGACACCGGCGCCGGCCCCGCCGGGAGCCGCGGGGCCCCTGCCCGGCCCGGCAGCCGCGGGGCCCGCAGGAGGTAAGGCACCGGCTGGGTTGGCCCGCAGGTAAGCGGGGACGGAGCCCGGTGCGGGGGCGGGAGGGGGCAGCGGAGCCCCGCGGCACGGAGCGCTGCACCTGCCGGCCCCGGGGCGGGGGTGAGGCGGAGCGGAGGGCACCGGGGGCCGGGGCGGGGGGAGAGCTCTGCGGCGGGCGGGGGCGGCGCGGAGCCGCCTGGCGCAGCCCCACGTGCGGGCCGGGCGGCGGGGGCGGCGGGGCCGGGCGGCGGCGCCCGCGGGGGCGGTGCGCGGGGGCGGGCGCTGAGCCCGGGGCCGCCCCGGGGGGGTGCACGGCGGGGACCGGCCGCCCCGCACCTTGCAGGGGTTTGAGGGGGAGGAGGTTGGGGGCGGGGAGAGGTGCGGAAGCGCATCCGCGTGCGGGGCCGTGCGTGTGTGTCCCGCTCTGCGGTGACGCCGGCGCCCGCTGTCCCCCCTCTCCGAGCCTCCCCGCAGCCACCCCCGACGGGACCCCCCCCAAACCCCATCCCGCGGTGCCGCCACCGCCTCCCTCGGGTTCCCCCGCAGCCCCGTGTCCCCAGCCCGGGTGCTGCCGGCTCCGCAGCCCGAGAGGGGGGGTCGATCGCCTTCACCTCGCTGCGTCTAAAGAGCGCGGAGACCCCGCTGAGGAGAGCCCGAGTCAGAGCGTCGGCACCTTGGCTCTAGACTGCTTACTGCTGCGTAGGGACAGGACAGTAACAGTCTACAGTCATGGCTACTGAAGCATGACCCACCGCCGGCCCCGGCCCCGCACCGGCCCCGCCGCAGCGCCGGGGGGGCGGGCGCTGTCCGTGGTGCTGAGCCGTCGGGGGAGCGCGCCCCGACGGGGGCGGGGGGGAAAGGCGGGAAGGGGCGGGGATGGGGGGGGTGTCCCGGTGCCCGCCTGACCCCGCTCTCTCTTTCCCCCCCCGCAGACACCGACCCCCCCACGGCGGAAGCCCCCCCCCGCCTTCCCGCTGCAGCCCAGGTAGGGGGGGACCCCCGGCGGGGCGGACACGCGTGGGAGGGCAGGGGGCGGGGAGGCGGGTGGGCGGATGCTACCGATGCTGCCGATGCTACCGACACTCCCCCCCCTTCCAAGCACCGGGAGTCCCCCCCGCGCCGCTGGTGGGGGTCGGGCGCGCTCGCTGCGGTGGCGGGGACGCCTCCTCGCCGTCGCCAAGGCACCGACTGCCCCCTCCCAACCCGCCTTCCCGGCCCCCCCACCCCTAACTCCGACGCCGCCCGGGCGACCGTGGCTTTAGATTGTTACTGTGCCGCTGGGGGGGTAACAGTCTACAGCCATGGTCGCCGGGACAGGCGGACTCGCAGCGCGGGCAGCACCGGCTCCCCCCACTCGCCCACCCCCGGGGGTGCCCGAGGCGGCGGAGGCGGGGGTCCCGTCGGGGGCGGCCCGCCTCCCGGGGCAGTAGGAGCTCACATGCAGGACGCAGCTCACCGCACATCAACTCTTACTGTTCGGGGGGGCGGGCGCCGAGCGGCTCCTCCTCGGGCAGCGGCAACGATGGGGACCCCCTCCTCGGATCCCCCATCCTGCCCCCTGCCCCGCAGCCCCTCACCTGCCCTCCTGGCGGCGACCCGGAGCCCTTCGGGGACCGTCCCCGCCGGGCTCGTCCCGCCGCATCTGTCCGCTCGGCAGTCGGGGTCCCGTCCCCCCGACCCGTCGCCCCCGCCTGGCTGTCGGTGTGCGGGGGCACCGCGGGCCGTTCGCGGAGCGGGGCTGGCGGCGGGGCCGGCGCGCCGGGGACTGAGCGCGGCCCGCGGGGCCGGGGCGGGGGCGGCCGGGGGCGGTCGCAGGTTGCACAACCCGCCCGGCGCGGCCAGGAGATTCCTGAGCGGCGAAGTCAGAGCGGCCCGGCCTGCCCCGGCACCGGGCACCGGGCCTTCGGCAGCCGGCGGCGACCGGTGCTGGCCGGGCAGGGCTCCTCGCGGGGGGCACCGGGGGACTCACAGCTGTAGTGACCACACAGATCCCGGAGGGGAGGAAGATACCTAATCCCATGGGGACACCGGGGATGTAGGGTCAGATCCAAGTGTGTGAGGGTGGCAGAGGAGCAGGGAGAGTCCCTGAAGAGGAACCTTCACTCCGGGCATCCTGCAGCACAGGGCTGCCCTGGGTGTCCCACCCAGATCAAGTAGGGGTCACGCAGGGTCCCCTGCCCACACTCTTCCTCTACAAGGCAGCCCCATTAGGATCCCTCACTCATCCATGGGGTCATGCACCTGGCAACTCTGCCCTCACCCAGACAGGCATGGCCACCCCCAGGTCCCCAGGGGCCAGCAGGGCCACAGTGGGACATGAGAGCAGCAGGCAGGGGAGGATCGGAGGTGGCAGGTCCTTGCTGTGCCCTGCCATGTCTCTTGCTTGTTCCCTTTAACTCCCACTTTTCCCATTGCTGCCATTGGTGATGGGCCAAGCACCTCACACCTCCAGGATGGGGATTTTCAGGCAGTTCCACCTGTGCTCAGGTAAAACAAAACCACAGCTATGCCCAGAACATCCCTGCTGGAAAGTTGCCACTGCCATAAAACCCACCCTCCATCCCCTGGAAAACACCTTGTTTTCACCTCATCAACAGCATCCCAGTGAGGTCCAGGCCATAGCAACATCAGTGTCCCTTCCAGGGTACCCCTGGGTGAGGGGACACGTCCCGTGGGCAGCACTGTGACCCTTTGGACCCCACGCTCCAGCTCGGGAACGTTCCAGCTGCACTGTTGTTTTGAAGGCCAAGTCTCTCCTGCTGACACCCTGGAATCAGTTTTTCTTCCAGAGTACTTAAAAATATCCTGGATTCCTGACACCGGGACTTGTCTTCCAACGGCGCTTCCAAGGCGCTGGGCCTGGGGCCAGCCGTCAGCGCCGGGGGACAGAGGCCGTCCAGCTCCTGTGCTCGTCCTCAGCACAGAGATCACGGCGGTGCTGGGGAGGAATGTGGTGCCAAGGAGGATCACAGCCCCTGCCACGGCCTCTTCCATGGTGGAATGGTGCTCAGCGGGGCACAGGCACAGCACAAACGCTGCCTCACCTCGGCAACGCACCCAGCGGCTTCAGAGCGTGACCCTGCGCACGGCCAGGAGGGTGGGAAGGGTCTTCCTGGGACCTCCAAGCCATGACCCTACAGAGCCCAGCAGCTGAGGATTGGGGTGGACACTGCCTGCAGCGAAGGTCCCGAGGGACTCTCCCCGTCGGGATTTCCCTGTGCAGCCCTGGGAAAGCACGTGGCCCCAGAAAACTTCCAGACAAAACCTGTCACCCACTCCTGGCTTTGCCAAGTGGCATCCTGGCACCGTAGGAATTTAGGGTGGGTCCGGGGGGGCTGAGCCAGCGAAGTTGGTGGGGGCTGCATGGAGAGGTGCTGCTGTTGCCCCCCCAAAGGCTGGGCAGGTTCCCACTGGCCCCACACGCTGTTGCTGCCATCTGACAGCTCTTGGCGAAACGGTCTTTTGTGATTCAGCCGTGTTTATCCCAGCCTGCAGCCCGGCCCAGCGTGGGTTTCCATGGAAAACTTCCATCCAAAACAAGGAGAGAGAAGGAGCTACAGCAGGAGTGACTCAGCCACAACTGGAAGCTTCTGCGAGTGAAGCAGGGAAGGGGGGGCTGTTCCCAATGGCTTGGTCCTGCTCCAGCAGCGGGGCCCGGGGATGGTCCTGGCTGTCCCCTGCCCATGCCACTGCCACTTTGCCGGCAGCAGCTTGGCAGGTTTGGGGGAAGCCTTGCTGTAAAACCACCTGGGAAACACGGCACCCTCCCGGACTGCCCCCTCCCCACGCCTGTGGCAGCTCCCGCTGGTGAGGACAGAGGAGGAAGAGTGTGAGATGAGTAAGGCTCAAACCTTGGCATGAGCCGTACCTGACGCCAGGCTCGGTGGGACGTCGCTTTTTCCAGTGCTGCCCACAGGAACCCCCACCCGTGCCCCAGGTGGGTGGCTGGCTGCCAGGGCAGTGGCAGTGACCTCGAAGTGGCAGTGGCACAGGGGGAAGGGGTGCAAGGAGCTGGGGAGAGGTGAGAAAACCGCCAGGAATTTGCAGGGAAGTGGCAGCACTGGCACTGTCTCTGCTCATGCCAGGCTCCTCCTGCCCTCCCTGGGACACTGGGAGAGGCCTCGGGGCTCTGCTCACCCAGGGAAGGGGGAGCAAAGCTGTGCCTGGCCGAGCCCTGGACTCCACACCCACAGCAGGGTCCTTCCTGTCCCTGAGGTCACACAGGTGGCTCCAATGGCTGCATTGGGGTACAGAAAGGCACATCTGGGGACAGGGGTGACATCCCCCCTGCCAAAACACCAGAACACCCAGGCTCTCGGTGCTGCTGGTAACACTGGTGATTGTCCCCAGGGCCCTCTTGTCCCAGGCAAATGGCACAGCTGCCACTCGGATCCTGGGCTCGCTCCATCACCCCCTGTTCAGCAACAGCAACTGGCCCACGCTGTTCTGGGGGGAACAGACTTCCCTGGGCCACGCCAGGTGATGGGAAAGGGAACTCCCCGGCACCAAGCTGAGTGAGGGGTGGGAGGGCATCAGCCAGTCTTGTCTCCAGGCTCACCTCTGCGGGCAGCTAAGGAGTGTGGCTGCATCCCAAGAACGGACCTGGATCTGCGAGAGAGGCGGGGGCCAGCCCGAGGGCATCTCGCCAGCAGAAAGGAGGGAGAGGGCAGGATTCCCATGGCAAACCCCTCTGCCCGCTGTGGACACGCCGTGACAGCCGTGGGAGCCGCTTCCCTCCTCCCACCACACCGGGACCAAACACGACCTCCCTCCTCTGCTCCTCCTGTGGACAAAGGTCACGTTTATCTGTTTTTATTAGTTTATTTACACCGCTACAGCAGATACCCGGCAGGAGCCATCTTTATGCAGACCCCGGGAAAGGGGCAGGTACTGCAGCACCCCAGGTCACCCATCCCTCCCCGACCCACCCGAGGAAGCTGTCTGCAAAGCCGGGACCCTGCTGCTCACTCACCGCACCCTGGGCTTCTTCCCCTTCCTTCCCTGTTCCCTGGAGCCGCCGGTGCCCCGCTGTGCCCGGGAGCTGCGGGGCCGCAGTGCGGCCATGGCTGCGGTGCCTCCCCCGCGCCGGGAAAGCACCGGGGTGCGGGAGCTCGGCGCTGATCGAACACCTACCGGGGGCTGGCGAGAGCGGCCGCCGCCGTCCCTGCCCGCCGGCGCGGGGAGAGCGGAGACAAAGGCTCCGGTGCGTTGTCACAGCTGGTCGCCGTGCTCCGCCACAGCTGCGGTTCCCAAAAAAAACCCCAGCCTCTGGTGTCCCCGATGTGGTCACCAAGGGATGCAGGCACCCCACGTCCTCGCAGCAGATGTGACACAGCCCAGGTGAAGTGGCACAGCACTGCCCGAGCTCCCCCAGCCCCCCAGGGCAACAGCGGCACGGGCTGGGCTGCAGGGGAACAGCCACATCCTCCTGCCACCATCGTGCTGCACACCAGGGCTAAAAACGTGCTGGGGCTGGGAAGTGCTCACTCCTGCTGGGCTGGTTTAACCCACGGCACATCCCAGGCCTGATCCCAGCTGAGTGAACACAGGAAGGGCTCCAGCAGCACAGTGTCCTCCGGCCCTGGCAGAGCTGACACTGCGCTGCCCCACTGCTCAAGCAGGGGGAAAATTCACATTTTTCACCCAATTTCCCTCTTCTACCAACTCTACACCCCCAAGGAAAGCCGTGGTTAGAGGAGCTCTGCTAGCACTCCTCTCCTGAGACTGGTGCCCAGTGCTGAGCTGGGCAAACGCTGAGCAGGACAACTGCAACTGTTACAGCAATAAAGATTTTCGTGTGCTTCTGGATAGTACAGAGGCACAAACAGCGACAAGTTTTTCTTGTTCATGGAGGCACTTTGTGCAGGGAAGATTCAAACATGCATGCCAAGCCAGCAGGCATTTCACTCCTGAAACAAACACCAGCACTGGCACTGCCAAGGATGAGAGGGTTTTCCAGGCCCAGACCAGCTGGAAGCTTGGCTTAACAAATATTAAAAAACTGAGTCTTTGGGGTATAAAACTGCAGGAGCTCTGAGCTCTGCAGACACTTCCTGTGGCTAAGCTGAGGGACTCTCATTCTCAGCAGGTGTTTGAGTCTCTGAAAGCACCTTGCATACAAAGCAGTGTCACTTTCCTGCCCCAAACCTCCTCACTGTCACATGCCCACACTCACGTGTTACATGTCATACATGTTATATACATATAACCGTACATACACATATATGTATGTATCTTACACTGATATATACAACAAAGTTGGAAAAAAAAAAGGGAGATAAAGAACCATTTCGCCTGGCCTGGGTGAACACTGAAGAGCAGAATGTGCTGTTCTCTGGTCCCTCTGGAGGCACGGAAGCAGTGATGTTTCACAGGACGGGTGGCTGCACGTGGCTCACCAGAGCCCTTTTTTTTATTACAAAGCCCATTCTCAAACCTCCCCGGCCCCTGGGCACTCGGCCTGGCCCTGCCCGGGGCAGAAGCGTTCCAAGAATTCCAGGTAGGCTTTCTTCTGCGCCGCGGCCGCGGGGATGAAGTGCCCGCCGGGGTGCGTGTGGACCACGGGCTCCACGAAGCACTGGGCCAGCTCCCTGCTCAGGGGTGCCGCGATGACGGCGTCGGTGTCGCCCACGATGTGCAGCGTGGGCAGGGCGATGGGCTCCCGGTAGAAGTGTCCGTGTGCCGGGGCGCGGCTGGCGAAGCCGGCCACCAGCACGGCGAAGGCCACCGGGAAGCGCGGGTCGCCGCGGGCCCGCAGGGCGCACACCATGGCGGCCAGCGCCGCGCCCTGGCTGAAGCCCAGCAGCCCGTCGAAGGGCCCGTGCTCCGCCAGCGCCGCCGCCACGGCCGACAGAGACTCCTCCAGCCCCGCCGGGGCCGCGGCCGCTTCGCCCGCCTCGAACGTGCCGGGCCCGGAGAACCACCAGCCGCGGGGGGGATCGTCCCCGTCGGGGTCGTCCTCAGCGCCGGCGGGCAAAAGGTGCGGCGCGTCGATGGCCACCAGCTCGGCGCGGCCGCGCAGGGCCTTGCGGAGCGCGCCGGTGCGCTGGCGGAGGCGGCGGGCGCTCTGCCGGTATCCATGCAGCGCCAGCAGCCGCAGCGGCCGCGCCTCCGCCATGGCCGCGCCCCCGGCACCACTTCCGCCCTCCCGCCGAAACGCTGCGCGCTGATTGGTCGGGGAGAAGCGAGCGAGCGGAGCGCCGCAGCGGCGGTGACGCGCGCCCCCTGGCGGCGGGAGGTCGCCGCGGGGGTGAGGACGGGGCAGCCCCGACGGGGCGGGACGCGACCCCCGGTGCGATGGCGGCGGCCGCGGGCAGGGCCGCAGCACGGCCTGGTATTGCAAGGCGCAGCTCCCCGCGGACAGCCGGTATAGTTGAGTTACGGGGTGCGACCCCATCCATCCTAGCGACGGTAGAGGACGGTCCCGGTGGTGCCTATCCTGGTGGAAGCAATCAGCGGTGCCCCCGCCGCTGCCCATGCCGTCCCAGAGTGCGGCAGCTGCGGGCGACACTCACGAGGCTGCGGGGTCCCCGGTGCTCGGCTGTTCCCCACCCTCGGGCGGGGCGGGGGCCGCGGGTGGCTTCCCCTGCAGGGAAAGGGAGGGTCAGGGATACCCCAGCCGGAGCTGCGATGAGCCCGTCCGTGCTCAGCCCACAGCTCCCCGTGGGGCACTGCGGGGGGAACCCCCCCTTTCCCGGGGAGCCGCGGGGCTCGACAGGCGTTCACCCCGACCAGGATTTGGGGGGGACCCGCGAGTCTCTCCGCCGGGCCGGGCTGGCACTGTCCCCATTACTGTTCGATGGCCACGACACCACGGGGTGGCGCTTTTGGTACGCGGCACCGAGTGGCACCGGGAGCTCAGCCAGTCCCGGTGCTCTCAGCGGCCCGAGGGACGGAGCGGGGACCCGGTGACGCCCCGTTGCCCACCTGTGCCGGCCGCCCGCGGCGCGGGGGCTGTGTGCCACCGTGGTTCACCGTCCACGGCCCCAGGGACTGGCTGGCGTAGAAGTCCATGGGATAAGGCTGCTGCCACTCGATGTCCTGGAGAGCCACTGCAGCCTGTGGAGAGGACCGGGGGTGAGTCCCTGAGCAGTGCCCGCAGAGGGGGAGCTGGTGGTGCTGGGAGAGGTCCCAGCATCCAGCTTGCTGTGCTGAGGAGGGCAGTGCTGGGGCAAAGCTCGAGGCACTGGGAAGCCCACTGGTTTCACAAAAGATTGGATACACCAGCAGCACACCCCGGACACAGAGCACAGATGGAGAGAGGAGGGGACAACTGTCTGGGGGCAGGGACACCCCCAAGACTGCTCCGGTGCATCACCCCAAGCCAGGACTGTTCCCCCAAAATGGAGAGGAGTGCTTATACACACCTCATAGGGTGTCAGCAGTGGCTTGCTGAAGGCTTCTCCCCAGTCGATGGAGAGCCGAGGACAGGCTACCTGTACCCACCTGGAAGGGAAATGTCACAATAGGGGATGAGCATTTTGGGAAGAACAAGCCCCAATGAAGCCCCTCAGCAGAACCCCAGATGGTCCTTACTGTGCCACTGCCACCCTGGTAAGGACCATGCCCCTTCCCTGCACAGAGACAGCAGGACAGATGTGTCAGGGACAGCTCCAAGTGGGAACTGCACAGGGATGGGGCACCCTGGGGTTGGAGGGGCTCAGCAGCACTCACACATCCACCTCTGGGAAGAGCTTTAACTTGCTGGGGAAGATCTCAGACAGCAGCACCCGCACGTAGGGCCGGCCCAGGGCATGGAGACGCGACTCCAGGTGCTGTGGGGGGAAAAGCACCTGGCAGGGTTAGGGTCTCCCAGCAAGCCCACCAGACCCTGTCCAGAGCCCCTTCCTGGCCATCAGACCCTTTGTGGGTCCCAGCTCTGCCCCACGGCCATGTCCCCTTGGCAGTCATAGACCAGACTGTGGCCATGGCTCCGGCTTGCACCCAGCTCTCCCCAGCACGTGCCTCAGCCTAATGAAGTAATTACTGCTCAATGACAACAATCTGTTCTCGTTAGCGGCTGCCTGCCCTGGGACACCCGCCTGTCATGGGCTGGCTGCAGCCAGAGCTTTCAGGAGCAGGAGAGGGGCCAGAGATGTCCTTGTCTTCCAGAGCCAACACTAATCGCCCCCTGCCCAGCCAGCCCCGGCCATGGCTGTGTCCTGCTCGCCTGCTGGGACCTTGCTGCCCTGCTCTGCCCACTGGTCCCTGCACTGCCTCAAATCTCACCTGTGCCTACCCCAGAATTTCTGGGTGTGAGCAGGGCCACAATGCTCAGAGGGCAGAGCTCTGCCCTGTCCTGCTCCCCTCACCCAGCCAGGGTACAGAAAGCGCCAGCACGGCAGCTGAGCAGGGATGCTGAACCTGATCGGAAGTTCATCCAATTAAAACAAACCCAGCCAATTAATTGCCGAGCCGTCTGGGCGGGGGGGTTCTCCAAGACTGGCCAGCTCTCCCCAGGAACGGGTTTAATGAGCCCTTGTCCAGCCTCCCTCATCTGCTGCTAATTGCCCATGCAGACCAGGGCCAGTGGCCACTGATGGGTTGCCAGCGGTGCCACATCCACCCTCACCCTGGCAGTGAGGACAGCGAAGGTGCCATCGCTCACCAGTCCTTCCCCCCACCCAACAGCAATGCCTGGTGCTCAGTGGGGACATGGGGAAGGGAGCTGGTACCTGTAGGATGCTGGGGGAGCCCTGACGTCCCAGCGTGCCCAGGATGAGTCCCCAGCAGCGGGCAGTGGTGGCAGTGCGGATGGCATCCTGCCGGGCGCGGTGCATGCGCTCGTGGCTGTAGTGCTCCTGCGAGAACACTTTGCTGTAGGGATCGTACCTGCAAAGCACAGCCAGGCTCACACGTGCTCCATCACCTGCCCTCCTCCCAGTGATGCCCGTCCCTCATTAGCACTAATGGCCTCCCACAGCATCTGTCCTCCTGGCTGATGTAGGACCCAGCCGGCTCGTTAGGGGACAAGGACAGGGATAGGGACAAGTGTCCCACCACAGCACCCCAACACCCAGCACAGCCTCGACTTCGTGCTCGGCTTCACACTCGGCTTCCCCTCATCTTGTCTCATCAATTATGAAGAATTCTTTGATTTGTTGCTTTGTTTGACGAGGAGAATTTTAATCAAATCCCACTCGGGTTTCGGCAGCTTCACCAGCGCCATAAACCTGACGTGCGCCTCCCGTTCGTAACAAACGACCTACTAGGAAATTCAGATTCCGCCAAATGGGCCCAGCCTTTCACTCCTGATATTTCATCTGCTTTCAGCGGCCTCATCATCGCGCTTTATGGCCTCTGCCTGCAGCAGCCGGGCTTTAATGGCTGCACCTCCACGAGCTTTCACAGGTACTTGTCAAAATGTTTATATTCAGCCAGAGTAAATGGCTGGTGTTCATCTCCCCCCCCCGAAGCACCTCCTCACCCACCCTGTGGCCTCTCACCTGCCCGTGCCCGCTGCTGGCAGCTGCCTGCCCAGCCCTGGGGTGTTCCTGGGGTGCACATGGGGACAGACGGGTGCTCCCCGCCATGGTACTGGAGTGGGTGCTGTACCTGTATGCAGGTATCCCTGGGTTGGCAATCATGATGGACTCCAGGTGGAAGCGCCCGTCGCCCAAATACCTGTCGAGAGGGGAAGGAGAGCTCTGGCACTGGGAAACAGCAGCACCCCATCCACGTGTCCACTGGTTTCCCAAACTGCAGCACAGTGGAGATGCCAGGAATCCAAGCTCCTGTGCTGGGACCCAAGGGCAGCAGGCACAGCCAGGGCTCCCTGGTATAGCAGGGTTGGAGAGGCAGCCATGCTCGGGGCAAGGAGGGGTGCTCACAACAGCACAGAGTGGCTGGGAGCTGCTCCATCTCAATGGCTGGTTCTAGACGTTGCTGCTTCCATTTCTAATCGGATTTCCAGTCAGCAATTACATTTCAAAGCCTTTCATTCAGCTGCCCTAATGGAGTGAGGGCTTGGAAAATGAATTCAGACGTAAAACTTGACTAGATTTTGCCCTTAATTGGAGAATGACATTTTGGGAGATCAAAGCTAATTTGTCTGCAAAAGTTAGCCCCAGAGACAGCGCAAAGAAGAAAATAATAACGCAGGGAGGACGCAGGTAAGGCTAAGTGCACCTGCGCAGGTTGGTACTGCACTGCCGCTCCTCTGCCAGCTGAAAGGACCCACTCTCACCAATGCAGTGCCAGCCTGGCTAACCCTCCCTGCTCCTGATGTCCTTGGAGAGATGGAAAGTGGTTCAGGATGAATCCAGAGCTCTCACTGACCACGTGCCCAGCAATCTGGAGGCCAGCTCCCTGCATGGCCATGTTGGAAAGGCACCGGTGCTGTTGGTCCCAGCAGCGTGGGCAAGAAGGAGCTCAGCAGGGCCCAAACCCACACCTAGGCTCCCCAGCTCCCCCCAAGTGTGGGGTCCTTGTATTTATTTATTCTGCAGCACACTGTATTCACAGTACATTAAGCATTTCCATTACCTAAAATAATTAGGTGATAGGAAGCGAAGTGCTCCCTCTAATTTGCTGTCCTTAAATAAAATTAATGTTGCTGTGATGTTGGGCCCCGGCCATTTGTCTTTTCCAATTATCCACCCGCCCTTCCATCTATTATCTATTCTGATATACGACTCAATTATTTCCTCTGTGCTACAAGCACATGCCACTTAAAGCAGCGTGAGGAGCTGAAGGGAGCCCATCCCAGCCTGTGGACGTCCCTCACCACCCCCCGAAATTGCCCAAAACCACGCAGGGGGTGCAGGAAGGATGGCAAGTCTAGGCCAGGCAGGAGGGTGCTGAAGGACCTCGGGTACTCACACAATGGCATCCGTGTCCTGAGCAAGCCGGGGTGACGTGCAGCCCAGGATCTCTCCTGGGGACAGTGGCTTACACTGGGGCACACACACCTTGTACTGGGAGCGCAGCTCCTGTGACACTGCCTGTGGGAGACGTGGGGTCAGCAGGGACAGGCCATGGCACAAAGGGTGGCTGAGGACCCTTGGGGACACCTCAGTCCTGGCAGCCCCCAGCTGTTGTGACCCAGCGGAGGAGAACCAGCCCCCTCGGGGTGGCACCAGGAACAGCCGGGATGCTCAGCGAGGCTCAACCAACGTATCAATTAAAAGACAAAGGAAAAGGCTTAATGCTTGGATAGCCCCGTGTTTAGATAGACACGGCTCAAGAGGCTCATTCATCTCCTCTCATCCTGCCCAGCCGGCCGTTCAGGGGCAGACAGACAGACCCGCCGGAGCTTCCCCGGCCGCTGCCGGCACTGCATCAAAATGCCAAGTGCTCCACCGCCTGCCCTGACATTTCCAGAGCAGCTCCCGGGGGAGCTGGGGAGGGGTGCCGCCATGAAACATTGATCAGAGTTATTATAAACTACTTGATCAACATTATGGTAGCAGCACGTTATTGCAGCGGCTCGTCAGAGAGGAACCAGCTCCACCAGCACCCCGGGGCAGCCGCTCCCACCACAGGGTGGGATGGGGAAGGGCTGAGCCAGAGGAAAACTCAGGGGCAGACAAAAGCCAGGGATTTCCATCTCACCTGCACCGTGGAGACAAACTGGATGGTGCTGACCAGGGCCAGGGAAGTGCCTGCTGCAAAGTTGAAGCGAATGGTCTCAAGAAAATGGGATGCATCGATCTTTATGTCCACGAACACATAGAGCATCTTCAACCCCTGCGTGGAGTCGATGGGAACTGGTGATGGGAAGAGACAGGGTCTGAGTGTGGGGTACTTCCAGGGCTCCAACGAGCCCCAGGCTACTGCTGCCTGCAGCTGGGGGATAAAGCATATTGGTGGGGCTCCCTGTGCCACCCCTCTGCCTGTGCTGGCACCCAGGGCAGGGGGTGCAGATGGGAGCCACGGAGAGCACCCGCTCCTTTCTCTCCAGATAATGGCAGCCTGGGGAATCAATGAACACAAATCTAATTACCCCCGGTGCTAAGAAGCCTTTGTCACCACGATTAAGTGAATAATTAAAGTACACAGAGTCCACATCGATCTGCAGCTCCCCGCTCACTTCCCATTTTGGTGCTCTTCGCCTGATCACAATTAAGTGCAAATTACTCCCTCCTGCAGGGCACGTGGGGCTGGGAGGGAGCAGGAATGATCTGTGTGCCTCACCACTGGCCACCCTGGTGACAGGATTACTGTGGGCAGCTCAAAAGGAGCCCAGCGTCCTCAGAGCAGCCTGTGGGTAACCCAGGGTGCCCTGTCACCTCCCCAACTCTACCCTGTGACCCACCCAACCCAGAGCGGGCAAGGGTGACAAGGCCACAGGCATCAGATGGCAGCTGGGCTGGTGACAGTCAGCCTGGCAGTGCCTGCCTGTCCCTGCAGGGAGCAACTCCAGCTGATGTGACTCCCATTCCCTGGAGCAGCCTGATGGATACAGCCCCCTCCTCCTCTTCCTGCTGTTCATTCATGAGCAGCAGGCTACAAAGCAGGAGTTTTATACTCGCTGTTCCAGTGGTGCCCATAACCCTCTTTCCACAACAAAGCACCTAGCACACATATTTATCGCCACGAACGCTCACACCGACGTGGCTTTCAGGACAGAGTTCTCAACTGGGGAGTCAGTATTTCATACAGAGCCTGATGCAATTCTTCAAACCCATTTATAGGGCCCCATAAACGTCCAGGAGGGCTGCCAGGTGCTGGGAGTGTGGCAGCAGCAGGGATGCACACATCTCCTACTCGTTATGGCAATTCTGCAGATCCACCTTAAAACCCAGAGCGTCTTATTGTTATTTTTGGGCTGATTCCATCCTGGGTGGACTTCAAAGTTAGCAGCATCTGGGACAGCAGCGCAGTTTCCATGGCAACTGGATCCAGAGTACTGTCCGCCTGGGGAGCACACAGCCTCCTCCTCCCTTCCCCACCCAGCCTGTACCCGCAAAGCCACCTTTCCCAGCCCCGGGGTGAATGGGACCCTCAGGCCCTTGCTCTCCTCTGCCATCATTCCCTCCTCATCACTCCACAGAGGCCAGGTGGGGGGCAAGAGCAGCCTCAGCCCCGCTGGCAGCGCCTGGGCCAGCGGGGTCCTGCCAAGCCATGGCCTTGCTGCTCTGCTCCTGGGGACAAGGCTGGATCCGTGCAGCGCTGCAGCAGCCTAGCAGGATGAGCACGCCCTGCTGCACCTAAATTCCTGCCCAGGAACAACCACCCAGCCAGTCTGGCCCCATCCAAAGCCAGCAGCTGAAGCTGGAGAACAGAAAGCCCTTTGGGAAGGGATTAGCCTTTGGCACTAAGTCTCCGAGCTGGCGTTGAGAGGGGTATGGAGTTGCTCGGCATGGCACAGTGGCAGTGGCACAACCTCCACAGTGCCACACACGGCCACAGCAGCAGCACCCCGGGACTCAAGTGTCACCTACTTAGGCAACTGTGTCCATAGTGCACCAAGAAGTCAGCGCCCAGGGCCCGGGCCGTGTAGTCGTCCACGCAGCAGGCGCCGTAGGTCACGTCACCCATCACCACCGCCTCCGCATCCGTGAATCTGTGGGAAGGCACAGCACTGAGGGTCACGGCTGTGTCACCACAGCCCAGGTTCTGCCCCCCAGCCCCGTGCCATGTCACTATGGGGGGACCCCGCACTGCCACTCAGCCACGCGCCGAAGAGGACAAGCACTGGCTACTCTCCGAGATGTCAACATGATTAAGCTGGAGAGCGGTAATCCGCCTCTTCAATTGGGTAAAGCTGTTTGCAATTCAGCGGATTATCCACTCATCAAACAATACGCTGCCAGATTCCTAATGCTCCAGCAGGGAGAGCAGCAGAGGGAGACCCGGCACAGCGTGGTGCCACCGTTTCCACCCGCCAGCCCTGGGGACTGCAGCCACCAGGACGGGCAGAATAGCTGTCCTGGCATCGCTTGCAGTGCCAGCCAAACCACCCTCACTTCATGCCCAGGCACTGTGTGAGCCAGTGAATCCAATCTGCACCTGGTTGTGTCACTCCTGGATGTCAGTTTGGTCAAGCTGGGTGACCTCCAGAAGAGGTGGTGCTTAAGTGGCACTTGGCAAGGAAAAGTGCCAAACCACACCACCGGTGCTGTCCCCTACCCCCAGTGCTCCAATCCAAACCCACCTGGCACTTGCCAGCCTGTAGGTGGAGGGGCACATCCAGCATCTAGCAGCAAAGCCAGGGCTCTAGCATGATTTAGAGGCACCACCTTGGTGGGTATTTATTGCACCATTTTGGGGGATTATTAACTTGGCTGCCTTCCCAGGGAGCCACGGTGGCTGCAGGATGAGAGCAGGTATCGCCATGACAAAGCCCCATGCCTGGAGGGGCCACTTAAACCAGATGCTAATTCCTTATTTACTCGAGGCCCGCTGTAGCTCGGTGCCAGCGGGGGTCCCCCCTGCTGCTGGCACCGGGGACTAGGGAAGGAGGGGGCCCTGGCACAGCATCACCCCCTGCAGCACCCATGGCTGGCTGGGGGCCAGGGTCCCGCGCTCCCCCCGAGCGCCAGGCAGGGAGCGTTACGTCGGCGGCAAGAATAGAAATGGTGGGCAGAGCTGGGCAGATGGCAGAAGGTGGAGAAATGGCGGAGCGTGCTGAATATTAACAGCTCCGGCCCATCCGTCAGCGCCCGGGGAGGGGGACAGGGGAGCAGCAATTGCTGGAGCACCCCTGAGGAGGGGGCACAGCCTCCTGAGTCCAGCATGGGCAGCTCCCACTCTGCAAGGGTTGGGGATGCAGCTGAGGAACGTCAGAAGATGGGCTGGATCCTGCCTCACCCAAATCCCGCGATTCCTCACGGCCAGCGTGGCCTGGATAGGAGAGTGACTCTTCCACTGCCCACATGGCCACGCCGTGGGGCTGGGGGCTGCCAGTGAAGGTTCGAGAAGGTTCTTCCCACCCTTCTGAGCCCCCAGCCCCCTCCTCTAATGAGAGGTGATGAGATGAACATGAATCAGACTCCACACATCTCAGCAAAAGTGGAAAATTATTCAGCTCCTTAAGATTCAGGATGGGGAGGTCTGACTCAGAGCGGCAGCCAGCGCCGCTTAATTTTTTATAGATTAAAATGTATGCAAATTGGCCCAAACCCCAGAGAAAGTCCCTGGGGGTGAAGAGCAAGAAAGTGAAATAGCAACGGTGGAAGGAGGAGGGCAGAGGTGCCCGTGGCCCTGCCTGGTGTATGGGCCTGCAGCTGGGCAGGGAGAGATGAGGCTGAGCCCTGTGCTGGCCATGGGCAAGATTCCTCCTCTGGCTGCAGGGAGTGGAGTCACAGGTGAGCAAAGAGGCCACGGGATGGTGCCTAGTGATGAGGGAACTCAATGGTGCTGCAGGAGGGGCTCCAGGACGGCACACACTGGGATCACCCGCTCTGGCTGGGCTGGACAATCGAGCGGAGCCGTAATCATCTCCTGAGACAAATCAAAGGCAAGTGCCAGGGCCTCCCCTTGATGTTTTAATCAGTTCGGTGTTGCCAGAGTCTTTCATCAAACTACAGAGGAAGGAAATGTCAATTAGCAGCCACCTGCCTCCGACGTGGGCTGGGGAGCTGCTCGCCAACCAGCCCGGACCAGGACATGGGTAAGGGGCAGCCACAGCATCATCCTTGCCAGTGTTTTGTGTCCCTGGAAGTTGTCACAGCCACGGATGGGTCCCAGCAGCGTGCTGGCAGTGGTGACAGGGATGTCCCCACCCAGTGCTGAGACGCTCATTACAGCTGGGAGCTCATGAATATTGAACACGTGGGGAGGTTATTCATCTTTTACATCCCGCAAACCCCGTCTCATTCTGAAAAACCGCCTGGCCTTAGCATTTTTCTCATCTCCCCCTAATTCATTATCTACTTCCCTAAACAGATGGCTCCCAAAATCCCATTTATAAAGCGCCATGCTCAGCACTGGCAGGATGTGCTCCAGGGCAGGCCAGGTCCCAGCCCTGGTCCCAACTGAGACCCCCACGCTCTCCCAGCCCTGCTCCCCAGCGCAGGATGGAGGCAGCAGCAATCCAGGGACAAGTTTTGGGGCTGAAAACACTGAGTCAGAGACATGCACATCTGCATGATGGGGCCTGCATGTCTCCAAGCATGGGGTAGCCAGTCCCTGTCACCCGAACACAGGCACTTGGCTGGAGCAGCCCTGATTTATCCCAGCCCCTCGAAAAATGAATGAGAGCATTTGCTGCTGGCAGGAGCGCAAGGTCCCTTGGCAGTGTGTGAATGATACAGTGCTGGCCCTCAAGCCATGAGGCAGAGCTGCTCTCCCCAGCAGGAACAAATCCTCAGCCCCTCTGTGTCCACCAGCCCTTGGTGGGGAGAAGATTGAGGGGACTGGGCTGAGAGTGGCCAGTCTTGGCACCCCTGTGCTATGGGAGATGGAGCCAGTACTGGAATGCCAAGGTGCCTGCATGTTGTGCTGGGAACAGGGACATGGTGCAGACTGCCCCTTGCCTCACAGCCACCTGCCTCACCCACATGTGGCTCTCCAAATACCCCACAACCACCCCATACTCACCCCACAAACTCCACACCCACTGTGCCCAAGCCCAGTGTGTCCCAGTTGCTGCTGTCCTGGGCTGTACCCAGCCCTGGCCGAGACCAGTGTACTTAATTAGTGGAGAAGCCCATCACCAAGCCCCATTACCAGACTCCCAACTTCATTAGCACAGGAAGGCTGCACGTAATTAAAATAATGAGTTTGCGATTTTACTGCAATTGGTGCTGGAAGATCCTGGCTGCAGCTGGGCAATGATGGGGCCCCACAGAGATTCTGCAAGCGGGGCATGATGGGGAGAGGTGGGTGTCCCCACAGCCCCCCAGGAGGAATCATCTCCAGCTGGGTCCCCTCCCCCGAGGGGACTTCCCACTCTGTCCTCACTAGACGTGGCAGGGCAAACATCACCTCTCGAGGGGCATGTTCCAGGGCAACCCCAGCTTTGCTGGTCCAATAGCAGCAAAAAAAACCACAACCCAAATAAGGCAAAACAAGGGCCAGTTGGTTGTAAAGCTACCATGACCCGCCCTGTGTCTGGATGGTGCCTGTCCCCTCTTCACAAGGGGGGGCCTGGTGGTGGGCACATGTGTGCTGGCACATCCCAGCCCTGGGAGGTGACAGCCCTATAGACCCCACACATTCCCCCCGCCCAATCCCCCTGGCACAGCCACCACCCGGGCAGAAGGTTTTGAACATCTCCAATGAAGTGAGAACTTCATTCCTCCTAACGATGCTGTTGTGTGGTTAATGACAGTGATTAAATTCCCCTGCACAGCGTGCACCCGATGCCAGAGCCTCCAGGTTGTGCTTAAAAGGACGATGGGAGAAGGGAAGGCAGCGCTGGCTGGCAGAGCCACGGCACTGGGCTGCTGAGGCCAGATCCTGACCTGTGTTAGTGTCCCAGGGTGGCCTTTTGGGACCTCCTGGTGATGCTGCCAGCTTCATCACAGCATTCAGTGCCACACCGCTCAGTGCCACATGGCAGACCTGCCTGGCCAAGGGACCTGGTGCTCACTGGCACTGGGAACTTGCTGGGCACACCAGCCATGCCACTGGGGACACACCAGCCATCAGGGCCTGTTTTGTACGGGCCATAGTGGGGCATTTCAAGCTCTGCCACAGCTGTTGGGCTGTGCACACAGATTTTTAACTCTTTATTGCTCAACCAGGATCTGCTGTCACTTCAAAAAGTCCCCATATGCTCCTGAGTCACCAAGATGAGACTAGGATGGCCTGTGCACCTCCCAGCATCGCCTTGCATGCACCTTCAAAAGCCATTGGGAGTTGGGAGGTGTTTAAAGCTGTGGCAGGGCAGCCTGTTCAGGGCATTAGGACACCCCTGGCCCCCCTGCCATTGCCCATCCCCGCCACCAAACCTCGGGTGATTAGCAGGAGCCTCTCACCCTGGCATGGCACAGGAACACAGAGGGATTAGCAGCTGCGAAGCCTGACAGCCGACTTTATTAACACAGAATCAAAAGCCCAGCTGAGAGCCCAGCTGATCCGTCTGCTCCAGCCCCGGCAGGGAGGGGAGCAGGGGCCCACTCCTGGCTGCACAGCCCCCAGCTGTAAGTTGGTGGTGCAGGGGGACACGACTGCCACCTCCCCGGCACGACAGCGGGTGGGCTGGGGGGCTGCCCCTCCCTGAGCTGTGGTCCGAGCTCCCCCCACGCGGCTCTCCACGCTGCCACCCCCCAGCACGAGTTCCCCTCTGCCGAATTACATCAGCCGTGACAAATGGAGCCAATTTGGAAGGTGCCGCGGGAGCGTCGTGATGCGGCGCCGGCAGAGTGCAGACCCCGGCCCCGCCGCCCCCCCGCAGCCGGGCCGCTCGCCCCGGCACAGCTTTGACAATGACAAACCTATTAGCGGTAATTAAGTGGCCTCACACCGGTCAATGCTCCGAGTGTGCTCTCCATTTCAAAGGCTCCAGGCTAAGAACCCCACCGGCCTTTCCGGCGGCTGCTGTGATGCTCCGGCTACATCTTCATCCCCGCAGCCCCTCGGGGCTCAGCAAGAGCCAGTGCAGTGCTGGGAAGCTCAGACAGGCCCCACCAGGCCACCCCCTCTCCTCCTTACTCCACGGAGCTCCCCGGTGGCCTTGCTCACTCCCATATGGCAGTGAGGGACGTGGTGACACTGCCATCCCACTGCACGGGGACAGACAGACGAACAGCAGCCTGTGATGCGGGGGAGTGAGCCACATCCCCGCTCTCGGCTCTCCCCAGCACCACCAGGCCACGGCACAAATACTCTATTAAAAGGCAGCTCCAGGAGAAGGGATAAATATTCTGTCTGAGTGGCAGCTGACACGGCTCCAGTTCAACCAAAACACACAGGGGTGGGCACTGTCACCCCAGGGGCACCAGCCCCGGGCACAGCTCTGCAGCCAGCAGCACACAGTGCAGGGGAGGGGAAATTCACTCCCCAAACTCCCACCAGCAAGGGCAGGGCAGGAGGTTGGGATGGGCTGGGGAAAGGGGCTGCTCGCTGAGCAATGCCCCCAGTGGGCACACAGGTATTCCTGTCACGCTCAGCCCTCACATCCTCTCTGTCACCAGGAGGAAGGGAACACCAGCTCAGGGCTGATGGTACCCCAAGCCCCTGTCCCCAGCCTGGCCACGGCAGCCATAGCACACGGCTACAGCGATTCCTGTCACGTCGGAGGCTCATCCGGCCCCAGCACTGGGTGAGGAGGGCCAGCAGGAGCGAGCGGCCGAGCTGCGATTCCACATTAATGCTGGCGATGAATATTAATAGCAGGAAGAGGCAGGAACTAACGAGGCCACCTGCCGATTCACACCTCACCTCCAGCAGTGTAACCGGGTCCCCAGTGTGTCCCCGAGAGACTCCTGCCCACAGCCACAATCCTCTGGCTGGCGGTGCTGGTACCCAGCACAGCCACATCCCCAGCCAGGATCATGGATGGCAACCAGTGCTCCCAGTAAGGGAGTGGCAGTGGGATGTCTCTGGGTGCTGCATGGTGGCAGTGAGGGAAGGACTTGGCCCTCCTGCCCAGCTTTGAAGCCATTCCACATCTAAACACCATCCCACCAGTGCCCCCACATCCCCTCCCTTGGCAGGGCACCTCCACCCACGCAGCACCCATCTCCCACCAGCACCCCACACCAGCCCTGTGGAGCACCCCAAGCAAGGATGCCAGCACCCCAGAATCCACCGGCACCCTGGCATTCAGCACCCTGGAATCCACCATCCACCGGGATGCGGGGCTTAAGGTTTCATTCAGATAAAAGAGCCCCTTAATCCTCTGCCTTTGAAGTCGGAGACATGAAAGCGGCTGGGTGCCAAAGCTGGAGAGGAGGCAGCTCCACTTAAAGGGACAAACCCACGCGGAGCTGCCCACACTCGCACCCATCCTCTGCCCCCCGCGCCCACCCTCCCACCGAGTGCGGGGCTGCCGCGATCCCCGCGGGGGAGGCGACGGCAGAGCGGGGACAAAGCCCGCGGGCACGGCAGCGGCGGGGAGGGGAGGCTGCTGGCCTCGGCGAGGCAGCTGCTAATGAGTGCCACGACCCCGATGGCAGACGAGGCACCGAGTGCTATTAGCACTAATTCATTGTGCTAAAACAGAGAGGGGCTGCGGAGGGGGCTGTGGCGTGCGGGGGAGGAAGGCAGACGCGCTCGGCAGGAAAGAGATCACGGACAATTTCTGCAAGGTGCCTGCATCCACTGTCACTGCACAGCCCGGCTCCTCTCCAGTGCCTCCGCCTCACCTCTCAAAAGGCACAGAAAACTCAAGAGAGGAGCCGTGGCCAAGGGGTCACCCAGCAGGAGTGACCCTCTCCGTGCCATCACCGTAGCCTCAAGCCTCCTCAGGCGCAGCAAGGCTGCCCCTGTGCATCTCCGTGCTGGGCAGCGCGGCTGCAGAGGCAGGACGAGGCCTGGGGGAGGAGGATGGGTCAGTGCTGCAGTGGTGGCCCCGCTGCCTGCCCTCCCCTGGCCGCACTGCCGTGGGGAGCGGGCGGGCACCCGGCTGGCGTCAGCCGGTCGTTAACACGGCTGCTCCCCGGCTCCAGCACCCCCGCGGGGGCCCCGGCATGCTGAGCCTGTCAGCAGCTCCCTGCACGGCAGAGAGGGGAGGAGAAGCCAAGCAGAGAGGGCTGGGCTGGCACCGTGCCGGTCCTTGTCCCCTGTGACCTGCCGCAGGGCTGCCCAGCTGTGCCCAGCCAGGTTGTGGTCCCACAAAAAGGCAGCCAAGGCACCTCCTCACCCATAGCCCTGGGCTTCATCCTGATCAGTGGCCAACCCGTCCCCAGAAATATTCCCCATCCCCTTGCCAGCCCCGGAGCCCCACAGGGAAGCAGGGAAAAGCCGTGGTCTTACCGCTCAATGATGTCAGCGATGGTGCAGGCAAACATGAGGAGCCCTTCTGGCATCTGCAGGGCCACTGGGAAGAGAAACAGCCACGGGGTTAGGAGGGGATGGAAGGGACATCCTGAAGCCGGGACCAGCTCAAGGTGCAGCCACAAACCACTCTCCCCAAACCAGCCAGGTGTCGGCCAAAAGTCTGGGTGGCTCTGGCAGCTGGGGTGCAGACTGTCCTGCCTTGGGCTGTATCCACTCTCCCTGTGCACACGCCTCATCCCTCCCCTGAACCCGCTGACACTGCTGGTCTCTCCCACTTCCCGCAGTAATGACTTCCAGATTTTAATTATGTGCTGCACAGCAAAAGGTACTTTCTTCTGTTTATTTTAAATCTGCTCCTAATAATGTAAGCACATGCCCCTGGTTCTCCTGGTACAAGAAAGAGTGAATAATCATCCCCTGTTCAGCCTCTCCACATCATTCACAATTCGACATCCCTATCATATCCCCCTTCGTTCACCTCTTTTCCAGATAAAGGATCCAAATCTATTTAATCTCTCCTTATACAGAAGCTGCTCCAAACCTTTGATCATCCTCACTGCCCTTCTCCACACCCCCCTCCCAGCTCCTCTCTCCATTTCAGGAGGGTGGCCAGCAACAGCCGCAGCATTGTGCCTTGCAGGAATTTACTCAACAACAAATTATGTTTCCTCATTTGCTCCCTCCTCACAGCTCAGAACAAATCCCTCTTCCTCCAAAGGCCAGTGGACTGCCCAGTGCCTGAGGTGCAGCCAGGAACCCCCCACAGGGTGGTGGGGAGGAGCAGGGACCATGACGGAGGAAGTGAATGGAGGAGGCCCCACTAATCCTGTTGTTGTTTCACCTCCCAATCACACTAAGATATCCCAGCTTCCATGCTATCTATCCAAACACTCTCTCCAGATTCCTCTCCAACAAAATCTCCCTGCTGCCAGGCCCAGCCTGCTGGCCAGTGTGGAGCTGTGTAAAGGCCTGGCTCAAATTAGGCTGATCCCACTCTGTTCCACCCCACAGGGCCCAAGGAAAACTGCACATGCCCTGCCAGCTCCTGCCTGACCTGGCAGGGATGAGGGCTCAGTGTCTCAGCATCCCCCAGCCCATTAGAGACCATTTTATCCCATTTGGGGCTGCCCTTCACCCCAGATCTGCAGAGGGCTGGCAGGAGGCAGCTGGGTGGCTCTCCACCATCCCAGCACAATGGGGAAAATGGGGTACTCCCCAGCCCCCCCAAACCCCCCAGCAGGCAGGGCACAGGCAGGGCTGTCTGCAGCCCTGTGGGAGGCTGCGTTCCCCCAGCAACGAGCCCCTGGCTGGTCTCTGCACACGCAGATTTTTAAATCCCAGCACGGCTGGCTGGCTGATGGGCTCCGCTCCCAGCTCGGAAGCCTAAATCCCAGCCGCATATTTACATTTAATTAGGAGGTGCCAAGCAGCAAAACACAGCAAGGAAAGCCAGAGCAGCACGGCTGGGCGGCCTGCCGTGTCCTGATGGGACACGTCCCGCCCTGACTGCCACACCACAGCCAGAGTGGGGCGGACAGCTCCTCACCCTCCGGCCCTTCAGCAGCGCAGCCGGGAGCAGCTCAGCTTCCAGAACATCCCCCGTGACACCTGCCAGCCCTGCCAGCTCGGTGGCAGCAGGCAGAGACATTCCCAGGTGGATACAAAGCATTTCAAATCTGGCTCTTGCCACTGTGCACGTGAAGTCAGGGTGGGGACGTTGGTGACACCCGGGGGTGGAGGGGGAGGCTCCGTGCCCTGCTCCCCCTGCATATGTGTAGTTGATCACATATTGCTCAGTGGGATGCACAGGCTGTGCAGGGAAAGCCCTGGCAGCACTCCTGAAGCCTCCACAATCATTCCCTCCTCCTCTGGGGCTGCACAGCCCTCTGAGGAAGGTTCAGACCAGAGAGCAGCACAGCCCAGCTCCCTGCCAGCCCCCACCTCCGGTACCTGGTGATGTGGGGCTCCCCCTTCCCGGCCCCAGCAGTGTGTCAGGAAAGTGCAGAGAGAGAGGAAAGAGGCAAGAGGAGCACAGCAGGGACCTGGCCAGCATCCCAGACACATCTCCAGGCTGACAGGTCCGTGCAGCTCAACCTGTCCTGTCCAATGTGATTATAATCCAGAGATACAGATCTATTAACCCCCCTCGAGAGGAGGAGAGCTCGCCAAAACAGAGCCTAAACACACCGGGGGCACAGCAGCAGCTCGCCCCCACCCCTGCCCCAGCCTCACCTGCCCCATGGGGGTCCCAGCAGCACAAACCAGCCCCAAAACCGCTCGTCCCCCGGGGGTCAGCTCTCACCCTTCTTGGCCTGAGCCTGCCGGATGCGCCAGATGGTCTTGGGGATCTCGAAGTTGTAGTTGGGGGGCAGGGCCTCGGCCGCCACCCGCAGCTCCGCGTTCCCGAGGATGTCCTCGGGGATCTGCTGGGCCACGTGCCGCGCTCGGGCTGCGGGAAAAACGGGGGGACCTAAAGGAGCCGTGGGAGGAAGAGCACCCCCCACGCCACCGGCCACCAGCCGCCTTGCTGTCCTCATGCCACTCATTGGGACAAGCGGGAGAAGGGTCGCTGCGCTCAAACGCCTGGGAACCAGCGGGAAAAAGGGGTGGGGTCCTGCCCTTCACGCTGCGAGCAGATTGCTAGCGCTTTTGGGGGGAACAAGGCGGCTTTTTTTAGCCCAGAAAGCACCGCAGGGACTATGTGAAACGCTGTGAGTGCAGCTGGCTGTCCCCACACCCAGGGAACAGCACGCACAGCCCCTCAGGGCTCATCGGCCAGCATCATGGGGACACCCTAATGCACCCGTTTCCCCAACAGGGGGATCCCGTTATCCCACCGGGAAAAAGCCACACAGCGCCGGGCGATCCATCCCCGGGAGCCTCATCCTGAAGCCGCCCCCCGACAGCAGCCGCCCCCCTACATCTCGGCGATGCCAGAGTGCAGCGGGGGAGTGACAGCAGGGGGATTATTCACTATTTCCAGCCCAACACCGGCACTCACGAGCCACCAAACCCTCCCCGCACGGCCCACGGGACAACCGACAAAGGGCCAGCTGGGCCGGGCCGGCGGCGGGGGCGGCCGGGACGGTGGCGGAGCCACCTCCCGCCACCGGCTCGGCCTCCCCCGTCGAGGCAACCTAAACAGCGGCCGGTAGCAGCACCGGGAGCCCCGCGCTGAGCCGGTCCCAGCCCACCTTTGGCGGGCACCGGGGCCGCGCTCCCGACCTGCACGGGGGCCGCCATGGCTGTGTGCACGTGGAGGCGGGAAGGCAGCACTAAGCGATCCCCGCGCAAGGCCGGAGCAGTCGCCGGCCGAGAGATCGAGTTTGGGAGCGCACCTGCGGGCCCCGACGGGACGGGCGGTGCGGCGGGGACAGAGCGCTCCCGCCACGGTCCCGGCGGGACACTGGGGAGTGCAGTGGGATGTGACAAGCCCTGCGATGGCGGGGCTGTCCGCCCGTCACGTCGGGGACGTGGTCCCGCCGCATCCCTCGCGGCGCTGACGGCTCCAGGGTTAACGGTCCTAACGTTAACACAGGGACGGGGCGGGGGCACCGGGGACATTGTCATGGTGACGGGCCCGTGTGTGTCCCTCCCCAGCCCTCTCCGCCCCTGTCGTGGGGCCGAAGCCACGTCCCTGCGAAGCATGGGGCAAGAGGGACCTGAGGGTACTGCGGACCCCCTGAAGACAACGGGGATCCCGACGATGCAATAGGGACAGCAGTGCCCCCGGTGGGATAACGGGACCGTCTAGGGCTGGTGGGGGCAGCAGCGTTCCAGTTAGGATAACGAGACCCGCGGTGGGACAGAGGGAAGGAGGCAAGAAGGACCCTCGAGAGGCAGGAGGGACAGTCCGGGGTCAGCGGGGACCTCCAGGGGACGATAGAAGACGGAGGAGGCAGCGGGGCTGCCCCGAGGAAACCGGCGATCCCGGCGGGGCGGTGGGGACAGCTGCGTTCCCGGTGGGATAACGGGACCCCTGTGGTGCACAGGGGAGGAGACGCGAGGGTCCCTCTGGAGGCAGGAGGGACTGTCTGGGGACAGTGGGGACAGCTCGGCGGCAGTGGGGTGTCGGGATCGCGCGCAGAGTGCGGGGACAGCAAGAATCGGGAGACAAAGGGAACGCAGCGACCGGGAGGCAGAGGGGACAGCAGAGCCCCGGGTGGGGTATCCGTGACCCCGGTGGGATAGAAGGGACCTGGTGGGGCGGAGGGGACGAGAAGGGGCGGAGGGCACCGTAGGGAGCGGCTGGGACCGTGCCGGGGCGGCGGGGACAGCAGCGCGAACAGCGGAGACCCGGATCGGACGGCGGCATCTCGGCAGGACATCGGCGGGCAGAGGGGACGACAAGGGACCGAGGGGACGGCGGGTCCCTGGGGAGCGGCAGGGACGGTTCTGGGCAGGCGGGACAGCGGGGACAGCCGTGACCACGGCAGGCGCGGGGCGGCGCGGCGGAGCCTCGGTGCGATAACGGGGCACCGCGTGAACGACGACGGCAGAGGGGACAACGATGCGCCGGGGGTGACAGTCGGTCCCGGAGGGACCGCAGAGCCCCGAGAGGGCGGCGCTGGGCCGTACCCCCGGGTGGGGCGGAGGGAGGGCGGCGGCGCGGGGAACGGGAGCAGCGGCACTTTCACGAACTGTCCACGGGAGGCGGGAGAGGCGGCGGCGGCGGCGGAAGGGGGGGGCCCGGGGGGGGCTCGCCCAGCCCGGCCCAGCCCAGCCCAGCCCTGCCCGCCCCGTCGCTGCCCCGCCCCGCCCTGCCCAGCCCTGCCCGCCGCTGCAGGCAGCGCGGCACCGGCACCGGGCACCCCTTTATAGGCTCTGCCCGAGGGGGTGGGGGGCGGCGGCGGCCCCAGCCCCGAGGGGGCGGCTCCCCCCTAAAAGCCGGCGGCGGGACGCGCGGCGGGCAGAGGCGCGGCCGGCGCTCCCCGGTGCTCCGGGGCCGGCGCTCCCCGGTGCCGCTGCGGCTCGGCCCGCCATGCCCCCGCGGGGGCCGCTCGCCCGGGCTCCGGCTCCTCGTTCCCGGTACAGCAGCAGCCGCCGCCGCCGCTACCGCTCGCCGCCGCCGCGCCCGAGGCTCTGAGCGCCGCCGCCGCCGCCGCCGGGAGACCGCGCCCGCCCCGGCTCCAAGATGCTCCGCCAAGGTGAGCACCGCACCGGGAGGGCACCGGGTGCCGCGGGCACCGGGGGCAGCGGGGCCGGACCCGAAGTTTGTCTCCCCGCCGAAGTTGGGGCCGCGCCGCCGGGCGCCCCCCGCCGCCACCGCGTTACCGGCGCCGCCACCGAGGCTCGGGCACCCCCCGGGGAGCGGCAGCGGCGGGAGCGCAGCGCGGCGGGGAGGCGGGAGACCGGGAGGAGCGAAGGGAGGCAGGGCAGGCGCCCAGTCCCGCAGGACCGGGGACGCGGCGGGTCCCGCGGGCACCGGGGGACGGCGGGTCCCGGAGGCAGCGGAGCTGCGGCGGGCGCGGGAGGGGCGTCGGTGCTCGTCCCTCAGGGCGAGGGAACGGGAAACGGGGCTCACCGCGGAGCGCGGGGGGTTCGGCGGGGAAGTTGGGGCGAGCCGTCCGGTTCGGCCCCCCCCACCCCCGACCCCGAGGAGAATCGCTCCGCTGTGACATCACGCGATTTCCATGGCAACCGCCTGGGACATCATCGGGGAGCTTTGTGACATCACAGCGAGGGGAGCAGCCGGCCCTCCCGGGGGGTCCGGGACGGTGTGGGGCGGGGGGCAGGACACCCGGCCCCGCTGCACCGGGGCCAGTCCCGGGGACATGCTGGGGACAGCGGTGCCGTGCGGGGGGACCTTGGCTGGACCCCCCCATTGCTGTCCCATGCCCAGGGAGGGGGTGGCCACAGAGCCCCAGGCCCAGCCCTCACCACCACCAGCACATGCCCCTCTCCGACGAGGCTCGGGCAGTGGAGAAGGTGCCAACACTATGTGTGCAGCCCCTGGCACTGGGGTGCGGACCCCCAGGCAGGGCAGAGCCCCTGCTGCCACCCCAGGGATGCTTTTTCCCACTGGGGGAAATGTCACCTTGCGGCTGTGGGGCCTCGCACTCGGATGCTCCTTTCTCTGCCTCCCGCCTCAGCTTTGTTTGGCGTATTAACCCAGCCCAGCTGGATGACTTGAGAATAAACCCCAAGCCTTCGGAGCAGTCCCGGTTTCCAGCCTTGATTCCCAGCCCTGGTGCTGCCGGCTGGAGGAAAAGCATCATCCAGGCTGGGAAGCTGGGAGCCTGAGGTGGAGGCAGGCAGCGAGGCTGCTGACAGGGTTGGATCCCACCAGGGGTAGCCTGTTAAGGTCAAGATCTACAGCTTTCATTTGTGGAGCTAGAAAAACAAAATGCAAATTGAAGAGCCTGTGGGCTAAAGCAAAACCTATTCTTAAAGTTTTTGTCTTGTTAAGCAAGGAAATAGAGTGCCAAATAGGCTTTGTTAAGTGGCAGTCTAATTAATAATTTAAAATCTTGTAGCTGTCTTTCATTAGAATTTATCTGTACATCAACCACAAAATCAGTCAAACACACTCATTTATAAGTTAATACCGTTCCTGAATAATTCAACAGGCAGTTAGAGGAGGCCTCCATCCTGCCGACAGGTTCTCCCCTCCGTGCCTCACCGTGGCCAGGTGTCCCTGGGCAGGGAGTCCCCATCCCCAGAATTTGCCACAAATGGAGGGGACATCCCACATGTGAAGCAAGGGGACAGCTGCAGCTGTTTGGCTGAGCTGGGGCCAAACCCCTCTGCGGGGCTCTGGGGCAGCTGGTGCTGTCAAGGATGGTGGCAATGCAAGGCTGTGCTGGTGGGTGGCAGCGTGGGCTGATGGTGGCACTGCCACCGCCTTCCACGTCCCACTGCCGGGGACCGGGCTTGAGGCTGGGCTTGAGGCTGGGCTTGAGGCAGCAGGAGCTGTGCTGTGGTTGACACTTCCAAGGGAGGCAGCTCCGAGGGGACAGCTTCACTCGTGGTGCCACACGGTTTGCAGCAGGATGGCGGCAGTGTGGCCGGGCAAGTGCTGCCATTCCTGGGGGCATTTTGGGCCTCTTGCACCCCGTGAGCTTCATCCGTGGAGTCACTGGTGGGATTCAGGGTGGATTGTGTGCAGTGGGATGTCATTGGTGGCGTGGCAGTGGGTGACAGCGTGGGGTGCAGCTCCATCCTGGGTGAGGGGTTGTCACAGCCTTGTCAGAGGTGGCCGCAGGCAGGAGTGCCATACTGGCGATGCAGGAGAAGGAGATTTCCAGGTCAAGGATGACACCAAGGTCATGGGCAGCCACATCCCTGTCCCTTCCATCGCTCATCCCATGGACGGGGCGTCCAGCCTCCATCCCTCCCTGCCAGGGCAGCAGTCAGTGGGCAAGGGTACAAGCGCAGGCTGGACTGCGGTTCTTGCGCCGGGGAGCCAAGAGCCCAGAAACCTTTCTGCTTATAAAAGTTTAATTTCCTAAAGAGCTGATAGGAAGCCACAAGCTCTCTGTGCCCAGTGAAGCAAGGGAGGGGGTCAGGATGCGGCCCAGGCTGTCCCTGCGGTGGTGCTGGGGGGAGTGAGGAGGGCTCGGCAGACGAGACCTGCCTACACCTGGAGTCGGAATGTGAAGGAGCCGTCGGCGCTCAGTGACCTGCACTGATGGAGCCCGACAGGGTCAGAGCCGTGGCCACGCTTGGCTGGATGTTGTTCCCACCTTTTGCCTAAAATGCCACACCCGGCACCCTGCAGTCCCATCTGGGTGCCGGAGGCTGTGGGTGACACTCCAGGTGGCCTCAAAGCACTGCCCTAAAAACATCAGTGAACCTGCCGGGGAGACATAAAAATATGCATTTTTCCAGCGTGATTTCACACCCATCTTTCCCTGAAGCACCTGGAGCCAGTGGCACAGGCCAGCAGCAGGGGCAGTGGGGCTCCATGGTTTGTAGGATGAGGCCACAAGTGGGATGTCATTGCCTTGGGACCAGGCAGGAACTCGGGCTGCTGGAAACTGGTGGAGCGCTGATGGGTTTTGACAGCAAGAGCCAAAATCTTGTTTGAAAGACAAAACCATGCAGAGAAGTGTGGGAGCCTGGAGGGACGTGGTGATGGCAGCCAGGTGTGACCACAGCTGTCTCCTCACTGGAGTGTCCCCTGCTCCTGGCAGTGCCCCTGTGGGAGTGTGGAGGCAAAGCCCCCCTTGCAGAGGAGTGACCCAGGACACAGCCACTTCAGCCCCATGTCACCGGGGCACCGTCTGCTCTCACATTGGAGCACCCCTGAGTGACAGTGCTGCTCATCCCCACCCCCGGGAGCTGCTCCAGTCTTCCCCAAACAGCCAAAAACGTGGGCTTTGTTTGCAAAGTGCAATTCCAGGGTTCAGCCACGATCAGTAGAGACTTGGGTTATTAAGAGCAGATTATGTTTGCAGAGCACTTTGGTGGAGCCGCAGCAGCACAGGCACCCACACCCCCAGCAGTGGTGGCTGTTGTTTGGGTTCCCAGCAGGTTGGGATGGGCGAGGTGTTGCCCTCGTTCAGAATCCACTGAAGGGAGGCTGCAGGCTGATTTAAGAGCAGAGGCAACAAGTGGGAGGCTGCAGGGAGAGCCATGAGGCCAGGAGCAGGCGGGATCCTGGTGGGAGTCAGTGAGGAGGAGCTGGGGATCCACGTGCTGGCACGGGCAGGGGTGCAGGGCACGGCCTCAGGAGCACCACTGCCACACAGGAGCATCCGTGTCCTCTCCAGCAAGGCTGCTCCTCCCCTGCTATTTTGGGTGATGTTGCTCAAGCCCAAGGTGGAAGGAGCTGGCTCAGCCTCAGGATCCTCTGCCAGCAGCAGGGCTGGTGCTGTCCTCGCTCCGGATGTCAACAGCACGTCCCATCTCCCAAACCGAGGAAGCACCAATCCCACCGATCCCCCTGTACCATCCCTGCGGAACGGCATCACCATGGAAACCCACAGCCCTGCGCCTGCCGCCCGGCAATCAGAGGGGGGACACTTTTAGGAACATTATTTTTACTGATGACAAATGGTGGAGGCTCGGAACTGACAAAGGAGATGAGCCCAGTGCTGGGCATCGCCTGTTTTCCCAGTGGCTGGTCTTTCTCCTGCTTTTCCTGCTGAGGGCACGTGCTGCTGGGGCTCTGCCCGGGTGCTCAAGTGCGGGCACAGGGCGAGCGGCAGATGCAGGACGGGAAGATGCGGGGGGCAATCTTCTTTACGCAGATTAGGATTGGGGGTTATTAAGCAGAAAATGCTCCATTTGGTGTAGAAAGCTCCTTTTCCTTTTTAACAGCATATGTGCCCGCTGGCTGCTTGCTTCCCGGTGGTGTTGGCACAGCGGCTCGGAGCCGGCACGGCAGCTTGGAGCTGGCCCAGCTTTGGTGAGCGGCTTTTAGAGATGCTCCTGCCCGGGCTGGGAGAGCCATGACCGCTCACGGTGCCAAAAAAAGCTGGTTCCTCTCACGGCTGCGTCTCTCATGGCTGGCGGGATTTGGCCCTGGAGAGGTGATGGCAGGTCCATGGTGATCCGGCGCATCCAAACGGATCCCGTGTATGGGGAGAGCGCGGTGCTGGAGCTGGAGGGTGGCAGAGGTGCTCCACGTGCTCCCTAAGTCCCGGCATCACCATCACACGGGGAGGATGCAGCCGCTGTTTACTGGGGAGCAGCGGTGGGAGGGAATTTGGCTGCTGCTGCTCTGGCAGGGCTCCTTACGGAGCAGCCCTGCAAGCGGAGGGGAGGTGCCAGCGGCTCCGCCAGCCCCGTGTGCCGCACTTGGGAACCGCTTTCTATTTTTTTTCCAGCTGCATTTGCACCAGCGTTTGCATTGGTTTGCTTGGGGAAACCCCATCCCCGTGACCACGGGACCCCCACGGTGCCACCCGAGGGTTGCAAAGCCCCGTCCTTGGGCACGGAGAATGTCACGGGGCTTTTTGGCCCGAGGTGACCTGGGTGAGATCTTGCCCATGAGACCTTCACCCAGCTGGCTACCCGTGTGAATTTGGTATGTGCCTGCACTGGGCAGAGCCCTTCTGATCCCCGTGGGGTGAAGGTAGAGCGGGACAAAGGCTGCCGGCTGCATCCACTGCCAGCTCCTGCCTCCCTGAGCCTCCCTCCTTCCCTCCCCGCTGCCTGCAAATTCGGCATCCCATCGGGTGCTGGATACAGCCACCCTGCGGGAAGCACACCGGAGCCAGCAGAGGGGTTGGGATGATCCCCCCTCGGCAGGGATATGCCGGGGTGTTTGTGCTAACAAGCCCAGCGTATTATAATTTCAATGGAATTTAAAAAACAAAATAGTCCTCAGACAAACGACTCTGCAGTGCCTCTGCCAGGGCCTAAGATCTGCTGCTATCTATTTTTTAATAATTGAGGGTAATAAATATGTATTTCTTTCTCCTTTCTCTCCGTACGCCGCAGCTTGTCAGCTCCCTGCGTCTCTCCTCTGATCAGACCCCATCTTTGCCGCGCGGAAAGGAAAAGAAAGGGGAAAAAAGAGAGGGGAGAGAGAGAGAAAAAAAAAAGATTCTTTAAGCAAAAAGGATTAAAGCCTTGAAAGTAGGTCTGCCCAAGCCACTCGGCTCTTCCTGCTCCCTGCCAGCCACAGGCAGGGCCAGGGACAAGAGGAGCATCCCCAGGTGGTGGAATCCATCCCCGCGGGGTGTTTTTGGGTGCAGAGCTCGGCTAGGCAGCAGCAAATCCCCGAGGGAACGGGGCTGTGGCTGGGCAGAGCCGCCGGATAACTTGGCAAACCGCTGCTCGGAGCCAGTTCTGCTTCGGCGGCGGATATTCCCAGGCTTATTATTCCCTCTGGTTTTCAGATGGAGATGTTGGCTCAGAGACGTGGAGGGGGTTTGGCGGTGGGGCTGAGCCCGGGCCAGGCTGCGGGACCCCCCCGGCCTCGGGATGCTGGGGCGGAGGAGGCGCTGGTGTGAAGGAGGCGGCTATTTATAGCTTCCCTCGGCTTTTGTTCCTTTTCCAGTAGAGCTCCTCTCGAAATAGAAACAGTGCCGACTGAGCGGCCGCTCCCGGGGCCCAGCCTGGATGCGGGGGGCACCCCTCGGCCCGGGGTGGGGGGATACCCCAAGCTACGAGGTGCTTTTGCCTTGGGCATCCCCCCGTCCTACATCCCTCGAGACGGGGCTGGTGTGGGATGGGGAGTGGAAGCTGCCTCAGTGTCCCCCGCCCTGTGCTGGTGATGCCTGTCCCGACCCTGGAGGAGATGGATGGCTCTGAGGGGTGCACCTCTGTAGGGTGACAGCGCTGGGTGCCCCATGGGAGAGCAGGTGACATTCCCCCGGGAACACCCTGACAGGGTGTGTCCCCGTTTTCCAGCTCAGTCGTTGCCTCTGCTTTTCCCTCCCAGCCTCCAACAGCACCCCCTTGCTCCCCCACCCCCCCACCTCCCCACTCCATCTCTGATCAATATAGCTGGGAAAAACAAAACAAAACAAAGTAAATATTTAATACGATCCAGGGAGCCACAGCGAGCGCTCCCCCCGTCTGTCTCCTCCAGCAGCCGCTCGCAGCAGCTCCCCGGCCCTAATGAGCCTGAGTGCAACAGGGATCGATGGCAAAGGCAACCTCTGCAGAGGGGTCAGGTCTGCCACATCCCCTGCGCTGCTCCGGAGCTCAGGCTTGGCCCCCTGCACCCCCCAGCCCTGCCTGCCCTCCTCATCCTCTTCCTCGTGCCCCGTTTTCCCTCTCCCGTGTCCCCTTTGTCATTTCCAGTTCCTGGGGGGATGAAGGTTCTGCTGCTTCATCACAGGCACACAGGACACGAGCTGTGTCAGGCATCAGCTCCGGGCTGGGGGCTTCCTCGAGGTGTGGGGTGGGCTGTGTGTAGGGCTGGGTCCAACATGGGATTAGTGTGTCTTTCCCCACATTCATGGAGCAGATCCCTTATGGGTGGAGGTGGGAGCCTTTGGGAGACCCTCAAATAAATGCCTTTAGAGCTGGTGCTGGCTTTTTAACTAGAGCCAAGACAGTGTCTGTGTGGTGAGCAGGTGTGCCTCCTCCTCCTCCTCTTCAGCCTCTCACTCCCTCACCTGCATCCCCTGGTGTCTTCAGAGACCCCAAGTGAGTTTGGGACCTCCCAGAGTTTGGGAAGTGCCAGTGCCAGGTAACTGTCAGGCTGGTCCTGGCAGTGCCAGCACAGGAGCTGCCTCATTGCACTCTAGCTCCACATCTTTTCTGAGTTTGGATGGTCCCTGGTCCCAACACTAATGGAGCTGCCAGATTTCCTGTCGCCCTGACCAGCTACCCTGCTCTGGACAGTCCCTGTTGTGCCCACCAGCCTGTGCCATAGGTGTAGCAGAGGGACCAAACTTTGCCCCCAGCCAGGCATTCCATCAGCTGGACGTGTGTCTTCCCATGCAGCCTCATCCTGCCCTGGTGTCCTGACAGGATGCAGAGGTGGCACACAGGAGGCAGAACCCAGGAGGGGCACCAGGCTGTGCTCTTCTGTCACCACAACATTTTGCAAATTGTCTTTCATGCAAAAGTCTATTGTCTTTGGTGGTGCCTGGGATGAACCCCTGGCTGAATTCCATCCAGGATGTGATGAGGAGGATGGCCACCCTGCCTGATGCCCCTCGTCCAGCAGCACTGCCACACCTCCAGCACTGCAAAGCCTCAGCCAGGCTGTGCCTGGGCATGGGAACTGCATTAACAGCTGGAAAACAACCCAGTGTTCCTCGAGCACGGGGCTGGGAATGTGCATCTCCTGCCTCCCAGGTGATGCTGCTGAGCATCTTCCTGCAGCTCAGGGTCTCCCAGCAGGCAGAGGGCTGCAGAGGTGCCAGGGCAGGACTCCCCCTGGGAAGGGCAGCAGTGGGAGCACGAGTTGGGACAGCGGTGCAGGTCCTGCGTCACAGATGCAGCTTGTGGCAAAGTGCCGAGGAAGTTTTGCAGCAGCATTAGAAAATGTTGACATGTTTTTTGAAACAATTTCAGATCTGATATCTGCGCCAGATTGAGTTTGTAACCAGCTTTATTGTTTAAGCCTGCTGGGATTTCATCAAAGGCGTCTGCTGTTTACCCAGAACCATTTCATTGGAGAAAACAGCAAACAGACCTGCATTTCTATCTGATTTCACTTTTTCCTTTTCCTCCTGAATTTAAGTGCTTGTGAAAAGCATGGCTGATAAGGCAGAGCGGTGTGGATAAATCCCGAGGACTGGCGCGGTGGATGCTCTACCAGCTGCTCCAGCTTTATTAATAGACTGAAGGCAGTTGCTGGACCAGCTGCTGGGTGCCAGCCTGGAGCGAGGCACCCGCCTCAGGGGCAGCTGGATGTCCCCAGATGGTTTTGGGATCTCCATCCCAGCAGGCTGAGCCGAGTCATGACTCCTCAGGATGCCGAAGGCTGGGGAGAGGATCCACGCAGAGCTTTTTCAGTGCTTTCAGTGTGAATTTAGATTTACACTGTGAGGGAGCCAATGCCTGTCCCTCCCCAGGGAGTGACCCCAGCAGGCAATGTGCTCTGTCACTCCATGACAAGCCGGGCCAAGGCAATGCAGCCATGGGAAGCAGAGAAGGATAAAGGAGAAACCAAACTAGAAAGGGGCTTGGTGTAAACTGCATCAATCCTTCTCTCACATCCCTGGGGAATCCAGTGGCTGCCAGCCTGGCTGTGTCTTTTGCCCATTGCTGACCTTGGAAACACACTGGAGAGGAGGAATCGGGGCTTCAGACAGAGCCCAAGAGACTTTTACAAGGAGCTGACCTGGGGGCTGCAGCCCCCTCTGCCTCTGGCTTTGCTCCAGGCATTTTCCCACAGTTGCATCCTGGTCACCCATCACCAGCATTTTCTCCAGGGTTTGTCATCTCTCTCACTTGGGGATGGCCTTGGTGGCTGTTCCCACTTTTCCTGGCTTTTGGGACAGAGACACAACAGGCTGGGGTTGGTGGAGTACATCCCACTGCCTTTCCTGGAGTCCCTTTGGCATCTGCCAGCTGTCCCAGGTGCTGGCACTCCCTGGGCAGGTTGTTCCAGTGGCACCTCACTGGCACTCCGAGGGCTGGTCTTGCCCATCGATCACACCTGCACAGTGACAATGTAATTTTTATCTCCAGTTGTTTATTTCTCAGACAGAACTACTTGTAAATTCCGAGAAGAATATATATCCCTGTGCGTGACAGATCCAGCACATGGCGATTAATCTGGCCCTCTTAAGACCTGAATACAAAAGTGTCCCAATGTCACTCCTCGATGGGGTGTCAAGCCCTGGGGCAGCACTTTGGGGATATGCAGGGACCTGGTGGCAGAACGTGCCCAGCTCCAAGGTGATGCTTCCCAAATACTTATTGCACTTCCTACCAGCTCGGGTGGTCCCTGACTGATATTCCAGCTCTCCAGACTCAGGCTCCAGCTCCTCTTTTTGGGAGGTTTATGCAAATAGGGCTTTTTTTTTTTTTTTTTTTTTTTTTTTTAATTCCTCACCGCTGCTGCTCTGCTGTGCCCCAGATAGCAGAAGTGCTGAGGACAGGTGTTTGCGTCAGGTCCTGCGGCACCCGTGTCCCACCCGCCTGGCCGAGGGGAGGAGGGATGTGCCGAGGGGATAGCCTGGAGGGGAAAAGGGGCAGGGAGCAGCCAGCAGAGGCCAAGGATGGAGAGAGGAACCTCCTTAAATGGCTGCACTGCGCTAGTGAGGATGGGCACTGATGGCACTGCAGGTCTGTTCCAAGCCTAAGCGTGGCTCTGTCCCCAGTGAGGGGCAGGACAGGGATTGGGGTGTCAATTTTGGGCTCTGCAGCATCCCACAGCCCCATTGGCAACACCCTCTGTGTCATAAAGCCTCTTATTTACAACGTCCTACTCGGGAGCATCTGGGAAGCGGAGCGCGTCATTTCCAGAGAGAGAAAAAAAAAAAAAAAAATGCTGCATATTTCAGTGTCTTTTGAATTTTTTAGGTTTCCCTGAACTGTGCTAATGGGTTGGTGGTGGTGGGGGGGAGGTGAGGGCCCAGCCCAGCTCCCGGCCTGCCTTGCTGCTCTGCCGTGCGGCCATCACTGCATTGCTGCTCTTAAAATATTCAGTGCTGTTGGCCACAATTTCACAGCGGGTCAAAGCGCGCCGAGCCAGCAAGAAGGAGGGAAAGTGTGACAACGAGATTAACCCCGGCCCGGCAGGCCCCGGCCGTGCTCGGCAGGCTGAGCACGACGTGCTGCAGCCACCTCGTCCCAGGGGACCGGCAGCGAGTCCAGAGGGGCCACGACACCCAAAATCCTTCTGGTTGCCCAATCTTGCTGAGTCTTGCAAAATGGTGAAGGGACATTGAGAGCATCCAGAGTCCTGCTGGGAGGACTGAGCATCCTCTCCTTCTCTGAGCTGCTGCAAAGCAGGAGCCTGGTGATGCAGTGAGATGAGGAGCTGAGGATACCCCCAGCTCTTGGAGACTTTGCTGAGAGCCCTCAGTGCTTTTCACCCCGAGAGGTTGTGGTTCCCAGGCCTTGCACAACCATCAGTTGGTGCTAGCAGTGGAGCAGCAGATTTACAATGCAAAAGAGCAGCTGCTTGAGCCCTGTTTGCTGACAGGGATTTAGTAATCCTGTCGTCAGCCCGGAGTTTGCTCTCAGAGTCGCTGGCTTTGGCTGCCAGGCTTTTCTAAGAAAACTTCTGAGGCTGGGGGAAAGAAGTGAAGCAAAGCACATGGTCTGTGCCCACCGTGCAAGGGGGGTGGTGGGTGGTGTCTGTGATTCTCTGTGGAGCCTGGGGTGGATGAGGGATGCTGCCACAAGGAGAAGGTGTGTGCCAGGCTCAGTCCTGGAAGCCACGTGTTGTTCAGAGGCTGGAGACCCCCAGGAACTGCCTGTTGCATGGGCTGCACACCCTTGGGCTGGGATGCTCTGCATGGCCAGGTTGGCTGAGGCTTGGTCTTGTGTCTCCTGCACTTTCCTTGGATTCTTGCTCGCGTGCCATGACTTCAGAGCTCGCCACCAGCAGCACGGATGAGTGCGCATGCAAGCGTGGTGTCACCTGCAGGAAGTGCTGCAGCTGATGGATGCTCTCCTGGGGTTTGAAGGGCACCGTGGCTGATTTATCAAGGTGTCTCCAGCGGTCGGGGTCATGCCACTGGTCTCCATGAACCATGCTGGGCTGGGTGTTCTGGCAAGGAGCTGGCAGCACTGTGACCATCCTGCTCTCCCAGGCAGCCATCTCCAACCCAAAGGCAGCCAGCCCTGTGGTGACACCTCTGTCACTGCCTCATCCCCAGACACACCCACTCATTCCCAAAATCACCCTTCCCGAGGGTGCAGGGGTGTGTTTGTGTCTCTGCCAAGCCTGGGGCTGGACCAGCAGTGCCCTCCTTGAGCCAGCCCCGTGGTTGCCCTCTCACACCCTGTGCCGGCGGCAGGCCAAGCTCTTCTCCCTAATTCTCCTTCATCCCTGTTAATGTACCACCAGATGTTCTCATTATCCATTTAAACATATAATCCTCCCCCGAATCCCGCTAAGCTCCTGGCCTCCCCGATACCTCATGGCAGTGCGTTCCACAGGTTAATTATGCATTTTTAATTAATCACCAAGCAGAGAATGACCCATGAATAAGGGATATGAAGATCCTTCAACTGGGAATAGTTGGCAAATTGTCCCCAGGCGGGGCCATGCCAGTGTCATGGTCTCCTTGAATAACAAGACTAGCTCTAAAAATTCCTGGTTTGTGGATCTGACATGACTGAAGGTTGTGACAGAGCTGTGCCTGTGTGGATGGGACCCCTTCCCATGCCTCATGTCCCCCTCCAAATGGAGAGGAACCACATCCCCACCAGAGCTGTCTGCATCCCACCTGGAAGTCATGGAGCAAGTGCAGGGAGGAGGAGGAGTGAAGCAGGGAGGGGAAAAAAAAATCACATGTTATTTTAAAAAGGCATTTTTGAGTGAATGCTGAATAGGGTTTGGGAAAATTGCCTTAAAGGCCTGTTCTCTGCAGGGACGGAGCTTTTCATGGAGCAGGAGTATTCTGAAACTTAATTGCACATTTGCACGGGCTAGTGTTTTTATTTCTCTCAGGTCTCCGAGGTGGTCTTTGAAGATTGCTGTCTCTCTGTAATGGTTTTCTTTATCTCAAATAAATTCCGCACACCTGCGAGGTGGAGCTGCTTGAAAGAAATTATGTAGGAATTGGCTCTCGATTTAATAAATCTGCAAATGGAACTGGGATGCAGAGAGGTGAGGCGGTTGGTGGGGCTGGCTGCACCTCCTCCCTGCTCCCCACCTCTCCTCTCCCTTCCCTTCTCCACCAGCCTGCTCTCAGCCTCCCCGTGGGCTGGGAAGAGTGTGAGGACGAGCAAAGAGAGTCCAGATCCTGCCTTTTCCCCCTGTCAGCCACTGCTGGCACATCTGAGAGAGATCCAGCTGAACGTCTGGCAGTGCAGACCCCTCTAATGCCCACCGGCTGCCTCCTCCAGGAACATGCGACCCTGGCATAAACCCATCTGTGCTTCCAAAAGCTGCCATTAAGATCTAAACACTCCCTTGGTGGAGATGAAACTACAAGCTGAATGCCCAAGGGATATTCCCAAGGAATGTCCTAAGGACTCTCCTTCATGGAAGTCTGATGCCATTATCTTTCCTGGCCTCAGTTTGGAGCTGTGGTTTGCCCCGGCGGCTCCTCCTGCAGCCTCCCATCGCACGCTGCCACCATTTCTCCTTCTCCAGGAATCAGTTCCGCAGCTCCCCGGCTCACCAGGGGACGTTCAGCCAGCGCTCCATTTTGGAAGCAGCACAAAAACACTGGAGAAAAGCCTGCGGCAGGGTTGTGTGGCAGGCAGACACAAATCCCCGGGCAGCCGGGGCAGCGTGTGCCGGGCAGCCCCGGCTGTCAGGAGAGGGATGGGCGGCCGCGGGAGTACACAGACAGGTTAATGGCAGCCGTGGATGCTGCACAATTGGATTTTCACCTCCCCGCTTCTTAAGGAATCAGCGGCTCTCCCTTGCTCAGAAATCCGGCCGTCCCCCTTCTCCCTGTGATGGGGATGAAGTGCTGCCCGTGGAAAGCTCACCAAGGGCTGTTTCAAACCCTCCCTCCCCTTGCCGGGCTCCCCAGACACGAGTTTGCCCACCGAGGCTGTGCCACCACCACCTCCTGTGCGAGCCCCGTCTGCTCAGGCTTCAGGTGAACAAGGCGCCGGGAGGTTTTATTGCATTGCTGGATTTTGTTCCACTCTGTTATTTGCCACGATTGAATTTGCTGCCGTGGAGGCAGGAGCTGGCGCAGCCGGAGCTCCCGCGCCGCTCCGGTGGGACCGTGACCTTGTCTGGGTGCCTCACTTAGCCCTGGGCTGGGTAATTCGGTGCTGGTGTGGGAGCTGGGCGTTCCTCTGCCTCCCACTGAGCATCCCAGCGTGGTCCCGCTCCCTTGCCTCAGCCAAATCCTCTCTCTCTCTGCTCCACTTTTAAGCGTTGACCTTGGAAATGCTTTCAGGGAAAGCTTCTGCCTTCCCAGCTCTCTCTCCTCTCTTTCCTACACAATTATGTCCCTCTGTCCTCATCTCCCTCGCAGCTGCCGAGGTTTCAATGCCATGGGCATCACCACAGTGCTGAACTCCTGTGCAAAGCATTCCCAAATTTTAGTCACACTCGCCTGGTTCATGGTGTCAGCTGGGAAACAGCATCTCATCTTCCTCCTGCCTTGCTCTTGCACTTATGTAAAAAGCACCTAAGTTTCCTGAAAATGTCGTTTCTTGGCTCGTTTTCTCTTAGGACAGAGAGCTGTGTGGCAGCAGAGCTGGCAACACCTTTAGTGCAGGTGGCCTTGGATCAGTGCAGTCCTGTGTGGTGGCACCGATGCCACACCAGACCCCAGCCCTTAACAGCGGCACGGAGCCATTCCCAGTGCGCTGGGAAATGCAGCTGTGAGGGGTCAGTGGGCAGAGCCACCCAGGAAGGCTGTGGAAGCCTCGTTCTCTCTGTGCTGACAGCGGCAGCTCCTCTTCCCCATCAGCTGCACCATCGCCTCTGCCCCGTGATTGAATTAGGGGGCTGGAGCCCACCCCCCTCCCGCCCGGGCCCCGCCGCGCCGGGCTCAGATGCTGAACTCGAGAGCCATAATTTAATAAGTCTCAGGCAGACAGTGCTCCGATAGCCGTCGGGATCTCTCGCCTCTTCCCTGCCCAGCCATGAGCTGATTTATGCTCCCAGGTGATGGCTGGGATTTTGCCTGGGATTTGTGGCCTTCTGAGATGATCTTTTCCCAAAGCGGGAAGCTGGTGGGGTGAGCTGGGAGCAGGAGCAGGGCCGTGCAGGCCGGGTGAGTGTGGTGTTCACACTTTGCCATGTTGACCCTTTATTTGAGGGAGAAGGAGAGATGGGGGCAGAGGGACCCCATTCCTTACAGCAGCAGCTGCTCTGGGGCTGCCTGGGCACAACGAGTTAAAAGTTGCAATTAGTAAAGTGCTGACGATGGAAAGGTGGGGTGGAAGCAAGCGGCACTAAATGAATCCTGAAAGGTTATTCCAATAAGCAGCAGCACAGTTTCCAGCTGCGCTCACTTTCCTGGGAGCTGGGGGACAAGGGATGGGATCCAGGATGAGAGATACCAGGTGGGATGAGGGATGCTGCTGGAGCATGCTCAGGTGCCAGCAATGCCTGCTGGAGTGGAAAATATGGCAGGGGAATTAAAGCAGGAGCAGGACAGGCCAGCACATCCCAGAGATGCTCATGCAGGGTTGTGGGGGCCGAGTCCTGCCCATTCTCTGTCCCCAGTGGCTTTTCCACCTGGTCCAAAGCCTGTCACAGGCATGGAGCCCCGTGCCCCATGTGCACGGGGAGGGGTTTGGGGAGTGGTGTGAGCCACGCTGCCGTGGCGGGGAATCCTTGAAGTGTGGAGAGTGGTCTGTCAGCCGCAGGGGGGGCTGCAGGGGGAGCGGAGCCGGGAGCAGGGGAGGAGGATCCCGGGAAAGGCGTTGTTCTTCCAGCTGAGCAGACAGGAGCCCGGGCAGGCGCAGGCAGCCAGCGGTGGCCTCTCCCTGCCAGACGTAGTTGTTCCAGCTCTCTCTGCTGGTGCAACACCACGGAGCTATTATTAGACTCCAATTTTCTGTGGGTAGCTCTGAACTCCCCGGTGCCTCCAGCAGCTCGGTAGATGCCAGGGCAGAGCAGGATCTGCTGGCACCGGTGGGGACAAGTGTCCCTGGTGAGCTCAGAAGGGTGTGGGTGGCAGTGAGGGGTGGCAGAGCCCCCCAGCACAGGGACATGGAGCACTGAGCACCACAGCCTGGTGTGGAGCTGCAGAGCAAAAGGCAATCAGTTGTCTAACGAGAGGTTTGGCTGATGAGGAGAGCACAGAGCCCCTGGAAACACTCCTTGTGTCAGTGGTAGGTGAGAGAGATCCTGCCCCAACAGAGATGTGGTCTACAGGGCTCTGCACCTCAAAGCACATCTGGATTTCACAGCATCACTCCAAAATGGAGCCGCAGCATCCCCATCACTGCCGTCCTTGGCAGGAGGCACATGGGAGCACAAAAGGGTTGTGACACACCAGGACAACCCATCCCATGCCAGAGGAGGGCTGAGACTGGGGAGACATGGCATCTCTGTGCTCCCACCCTCTCCCAGCCTGGTTTCCAAGCAGGAGTGTTTAAATGCCTTTTATGTTGTGACTCAAATGATGAAAGGCCTGAAAATGGGACTAACAAAGACGAGTTGTACTTCAGAATAAAAAACCCATGAAAGCAGCAGATGCTGTCATAGGAATAAATTGTATCAACAGCGATCAGATGGGAAGTGAAAAGTCAGAATGGAGTTGCTCTGTCTTTCTCGCTTCCAGTGAAAATTTCTGGGTCCATGAATTTAGCCAGAATCAGGTAGGATGAAAGACTTTGTCTGACAAGGCATTTCAAAGGATCTGGGAGCCTCCAGAGATGTGGCCACTTGGACAGGGAAATGGGGCCCCTCAGTTTTAATGAGCATTTCAGTTGCCTTCCTTTATCCTTCTGCCAAGATCTTATTTTTGTTTTCTTTTCCTCTCCCTTAAAACTGCCGATTTCCACTCTTTCCGATTTGTTTTAACTTTGCAAAACGTGCATTCGAGCATCACAACGTGTGGAGGAGGAGGGTAGAACATCCCCATCACCCCATCCAGCGCAACCTGTTGCTTCTCACCATAAACCCCTCCTTGCTGTGGCCAGTCTGGATGTTTTGGCTGCCGCCAGTCGGCACCGCCAGCCTTCATCATCTTCCCAGCCCTGCAATGATTTCCCATCTCCCCATCTCCCCTTTCCACAGCGACAGGATCCCACACAGGCTGTAATTAATAGAAATTAGACTGTCAAGACCTTGCAGCCCCCATCCCGTAATTACTTGGCCTTGGCTGTGTTGGAGGCACCGGGATCGGCGGCGGGCTCGAGAGCTGCCGGTGATGGGAACACATCCCGTTATCAGGCTATTTTTATTAAGCTTTTAATGCAGGCACTTGCGTGGTGCTGGGGGGAGGATGTGCAGCATCTCCACATAGTCCACTCCCGGAGGGATGTTCAGGGGGATATTTTGGGATGGAATACCGGCACTGGAGCTAGACAAAGCAGGATATTAGCAGAGTGCTGTGTCCTGACCACGTTCATTGCTTGCGCATTCATTCCCAGCACCCAGCTGCTCCAAACATTCGGATTTCAGGGGTTGGCAAAGCATTGCTGCTCAGTGCTCAGGTCCCCCACATCCCCACACACCCCAAGAGCCGTGTGGGAGAGTGACAATGCCCAACATCCAACTGGGCACTTGGCATTTCCTACCGGCTCATTAAGCCTCCAAATGGCCCCGGATGCCGGGCAGAGGAGAGGCACAGCTCAGCTATTCACACTGCTCTGCTTTCATCGCTGCCTTTTTCATGAGCTGGTAAAAAGTTCAGTGCAAAGCACAGGAGAGGTCCCTGAAAGGCAGCCGTGCTCATGACCCAGCGTGCTGGCTTCACGTCTCCAGTGGGGATGGGGTTTTGCTGGAATCTGCGGTGCTCACTCGGCTGGTGACCCGCAGGGATGTTCGCTTGGAGGGCTCGTGGCATGGCCCTGAGAGGAGACCAAGGGCACAGGCAAAGGTGCTGCTGCCCTTTTTGGGTGTGGGAGGGAGACCTGAGGCTGTGGGCTGGGCTCCAAATGACGCCAACACTTCTTTTTTGGTTGGGGGGGAAGAAAATGTGACAGAGGCGGCAGCTTTGATGCCTGCCCGTCCGTCTCCTTCCCCCCTGCTGCAGGCAGAATGATGTGCTGCTGAATGAGGAAGAAGGTACACGACAGGCTCCAATTTGCCCTCTTATCCACCAAACGCAAGGACATCCAGTAAATCTCAAATGCAGAAAGGCTGAAAAGGGATGATGAAAGGGAGCCCACGCGGCAAGGTACAGAACTCGCTTGTGGATCTCGGTGGCACAGGACACTGCTGGGGCCGGGATTACAAGTTTATAGGACTAATGCCCTCCCTTTTAGCCGTGCTTGCATGAAACCATCTTTGCCTCCCTGTGTCGTGTCGCTGTCCCCTCCTGGCTCCAGCCAGGTAAAGATCCACCCAGGACATCCCCACTTTTCCACAGCCTCCAGTTTTTCCATCTCGAGTGGATGGGGCTGGATGGGGCAGCCGAGCGTGCACTGAGAGCCTGGGCAGCTGTCACTTTGCTCTTCCATCTCATATTTGCTCTGTTTTGGCTGTATTTCTGATCCTAAAGAAACTCTCCGTAGCTCCTGGCCAGCTGCTGGCAGGGAAACGGGCTGGTGAATCTGCTTTCTCTACACATGAGCTTGTTCAGCGTTTGATACCGATCTGGCTGGTGCTCAGCTGGGGTGGGTTTTGTCATTTCATCTGCAATTGTTTTGCTGTAAAGCACCTCGAAGGGTTCACTCCCCGGCTGTTTTTACAAAGGACATCGTTCTTATTACTGCTGTGAATGAACTGCTTTGCATTTCTGTGAATGGGAAGGAAAACTTGTCACCTCAGGACAAAAAGGGAGTGGAAGTATCTGATGATCCCCTGAGACGCCTCAGACAATCCACTAAGCTCAAGTCATCCTTCCTGTACTTCTCTTTCCTCGGGGGCAATTGGAATTATTAGGCCCTTCTCAAGGACCTCGAGATCTCCCTGTCCTTTGCCAAATTCTATCCCGGCCTCACTGCGTGCTGCTGGCAAGTCCTGCCAGAGCCCTGTCCTGTGCTGGGGACGAGCAGAGGATGCCTGGTGCCTGCTGGGGGTCGGGACAGCAGTGGCTAAAACCTCTGTCCATGCCTGGAATCCTGCTCAGGATGTTCCCTGGCCCACGCCATTCTCTCCTGGAGAAGCAGGAGCATCCTGGTGTCCATTGACACCTCCAGCCACAGCGAGCCCCAAGGATTTGACTTATCCATGCACAGAGAGAGGTGCCTTTCCCTCCAGCATTCCTGCACTCCAAAAAGGTCCCAGTGGCTTTTGAGATGCACAGTGGGGTGAGACCCAGGGGCACACTAAACCCTGCAGCAGCAGGGAAGGGAGAACGAGGAAAAGAGATGGTGCGTCTCCCCTGATGTCCAGGGACAGGACATGTGGGAATGGTTGCACCAAGGGAGGTTTAGACTGGACATTAGGAAGCATTTCTTCACTGGGAGGGTGGTCAGACCCTGGAACAGGTTTTCTGGAGAGGTGGCTGGTGCCCCGAGCCTGTCAGTGTTCCAGAGGCATTTGGACAGTGTCCTTAATAACAAACTTTAGCTTCTGGGCAGGTGGAGCAGATGATCATTGTAGGTCCCTTCCAAAAGAAATATCTTATTCCATCCCATTCCATCCCATCCCAGTGACCTGTCTCCAGCTGCTGCAAGCAGCAGCCCAGCCTCTGATTTAAAGTCTTCTCCCAAAGCTGCACTGAGGTACTGGAGTTGTTCCCTGTGCCTGCAGCTACAGGACCAGCAGCATCCCACTGCAGTTTTCCACCAAGGGCATCCCTGCCATGGAAGGTGTGCTCAGAACTGGGGTTAAGCAGAGCAGATTAGACTGGGAAAACACACTCTACACTCCCTCTGCTTCTGTGTGTGATAGTCCTGAAAGAAGCATTTAAATTAAACAAGTTCCTATAGCCGAGTTTCAATCCCACAGCCACTTCCACCATTGACCTCCTTTTTTCCCCCCTTTTTCTCTAGCTTGAGAGCAGGAGGAGGAGATGCAGACAGAGAGGAGTGCTAATTAAACAGGGAGTTCCACATTAGGGTACAAATCCTCTGGACTAGCACAAACCCTGCCAATTTCTGTATGTATTTATTATTTTTTCAGTACAATTGTAATTTCCAGTGGTGCCTCCAGCACCAGGAGAGAGTTCAGGGGCTGCTCTTGGAGAGGATTAGCACGCTGGAAGCATTATTGCTTTCCTTCACTGTGAATTCAGGAGTGATTCCCTGACGGCTGCACTCTATATAGAAGTGAATCGGTGCTAATTTGTTTTTGAGGATCACACATCCACCAACATGTGAAAGACAATCCTGCTTCTCGATGTATATTTTGAGCCAGTGCTACAGCAAACAACGGAAAATAAGCAAGCAAAGGAAGCCAGACCTCCCTCGCCCAGAAAGCCAGAGCTGGGAAAGAGCGGACTTTCATTATTTTTTGCCCGTGTGAGTTGGTCCTGCGTCTTTCCAGAAGTATTTTGGGTTTTGGCCCTGCTGTCCATGGCAATCGAGAGCAGGGGCTTGGGCAGCTCTCACAGGGAAAGCCTCAGGGACGCTCTGTTGGACGGGATGTCAGAGAGACTGAGCATAAAAGGCTCCTTATATTTTCCTGTTAAATCATCCTCGAGTTTAACTGCGAGAGAGGAATAAATGAGCTAATTGAATCTGTAACTATGGAGGGACTGGGCACCTGGCAGGGGAGCAGCAGCCCCGCCACCCATCGCTCCTCTCTCTTTATTTGTGTGATTCAGAGGGACGTGGTCCGTGGGGAGATATCAGAGCCGGCTGAAATGGAAGACAAAGCTATTGTTTCAAACAGAGTTATTGATTTTTACATTATTACACTATGAAATTTATGGTCTGGTTTCAAACTGCAATAGGAGTTAATGACCACCATCCAGAAACTTCCAGGTGACCTTGGCCTTGACTTTGGTGGAGGAAGGTGAACAGCTCCAGTTACCAGGTCAGCAAATGTAAATTGAAGTTGCAACACTCTAAAGGACTTGATTTTGGGGTTCTGCTGGCCCCAGGTCTTCACCCTGAGCTTGAGCTCACAGCAAACTTCAAGCTGGTTGCCAGCCATGATGGAGTGGGGAAATTGGACCTTCTCAGCTCCAAACAAAAGTTGTTTCTGCTGTTAAGCCATGTTTTGCCCCCAGCCAGAAACACCATGTTGTCCCCAGAGTTCCTGAGCACGGTTCTCCATCCTCAGCTGACCTCCCAGCACAGCTTGGCTGCCCAAGGGTTTGCTCCTTTCAGTCACAGCTGGAGAAATGCAAACCAAGGGGCTCTGGGATGGATAAGGAGCACCCAGGGAGAGGAGGCAACACAGCCCAGGGCAGGAGAAACCCTGTGAGAGGAGAGAGCAAAGGGCAGTGCCTAGAGCAGGCAGCTGCCTGCAAAGGCCACGGCCCATTCCCGATTCCAGCTGTCCCATCTCAGTCACAGGAGGAGGTGACTGAGTGCCTTTGCTTTCAGAGTGACCAGGGGGACATTTGTACCAGTTAACACATGAGATACTGGTGCCAAAGAAGGGTTTACAAAGGCACTTCCCAGTCTACAGCCTTTTCCTGGCTTTTCTTTAAAAGCTACCTCCTCATGCATCTTTTGGCACCGCTCTCTTCCCTAAGCTTTTCCTTAGCACTATTCCTTCCAAATTTCCTTGTATGCTTCTTCCTGTGGGAGCAGTGTTTCCACTTGCCAGCCAAGGAAGGCAATTTCCAGCTGCTGGAGAAGGTTTTTTTTTCCCTTGTAGTGCCATCTCCCTGGAACATCCCTGATGCTGCACCCCGAGCTAAAGTCGTGTGAAGCCAGTAGCCTCCAAGCTCATCTTCTGCCTCGGAGGTCATAATTGCCATTAAATCACAGCTTGCCTAACCAAATTATGCAAAACTGAAATTATCTCCAATGATTTTTATGTTGCTGAAATGTTCCAGAACTGCCGGGGTGATGACTGGGGGATTGGGAGCAGCTGTCACTCCATCAGAAACCATAACTCCAAACAGCTGGGATCTGTCAGTTATTTATGACACCGGTCGCAAAAAAAAAAAAAAAAAAAATTATAAAATGATGAAGGTGGATGGGTGGCTGCCACTCTCTGGCTGAAAGGCAGCTCGTGCAGAAAGCAAAGCCTTGTGCTGTGTCCCAGTGCTGGGAGCTGCAGCTGATGTGTTGGGAGCAATTCCGACGAGGATGCTCCTGCTGCAGGACCACCATGGGGCAGCACCTGAGGGGCTTTGCACAGAGGCTGAAAGGGAGATGCTGCTCACTGGGGAATTTAGGCTTTGTGACAGTCAGCATGGGTGTGTTTATTTTATCCTCTCTGATGCCAAAAAAAAAAAAAAAAAAGAAAGGAAGGAGAATAAGAGGAAATAAACCCTGCAGCTGCTAAGCACAGGTCTGACACTGCTTTGTCGAACCGTCCCAGATCTTGAGTTTGACTCTTGGCTCGTGCCCAGTTGCTTTTGCTACTCTGTCCTTGCCTTTCATCGTCCTTCACTTGGCTGATGAAATTGTGAGCATTTGAGGCTGCTTTTTCTCCCTAAACAACAGTTTCTCTCTGTGTGAACATCCAATTCTGAGGTCCTTCCCGAGTTTCAAAGTGTACTTTCCCTCCGGGGGTTGTAGTCGTGTCTTTGTGCACCAGCTTGTTAGGGGTGGATTTTGAAAAATCCTTTGATACATCCAGGGTGGGAACAGGGCAGGAAAATCTCTGTCTAGAGCTCAGTGAGGTGCTGGTGTTAGAGCAGGTGTGAGTTTGGCCTCAAAAGAGGGTGAGTGATGAGGAAGCTTCTCCTTTCTCGATAATCCCTCCTGTGAGCAGATGCTTTGTCCCCACTTGTAGCGCACTCCGGTTAAGTATTATTATTTATATTATGTAGTAGCTATACATAGTGTTTTATGGCAGTAAAAACACATAAATCAGCAACCAGAAGACGAGGGCTTTGCTCTAAAGAGCTTATAAATCTAACAGCTTGAGCAGCCCCGGTAATGGACACAGTAAGCAGGCAGTCAAGTTGCATGTAGACATGAGCTAAGATGGGTCTCCCAAAGCAGATGGTGGGTTTAGGAGAGATTTGGAAGAGAAGCAACCTGCTCCATCCTCGAGAGCGGATTCTCCTGCTGGAGAATTAGACAGGCTCTGACCCATATAAGCTTGTCCGGGTGGAGGGATGGAAACATCCATCTGAGAGAGGCAGCTCACCAAGAGGGAACAGGCAGGGGGTGCTGGGGTGTGGTTCAGGGGTTGTGCCTTTTGGGGTTGTCCTGCAGGTGCATCCCCCCCAGGGACAAACAATCCTTGTCCTAGGTGATGTCTTGACCTCAAGTCTGAGCCTCCTAATGAAAGTAAGTGGCATCGTGTTCTAAAGAAAACGAGTCCATGCCTGGCTCAGAGGAACAGTAAAGTGTTATAAGCCTTAAAAAGCAAGAAAACTGCCAGGGCAGGTACAGCTGGCTCTCTGGAGCAAGTGGCACTGCAGAGTCAAGAGTCCCTGCCGTGGTGGCAGAGAAGTGCTCCAACCCTTCAAACCATCTGTCTTTGATCCTGGGTATCAAACCAGGGTTTTTTGTTGATTTTTTGGGTTTTTTTTTTCTTTCAAATTTCTTCCTGTGCTGGCACCGGCCTGGGAGGAACCTGGTCTGGGCAGGAGAGAGATGTGCAGTGTCTGGCCGATCACGCTGGCTCCGGGTGTCTGCATTCTTCTGGCTGCTTTCAGCTCCTGCACAAATTGAGGCTTCACGCTAAATGCATTACACTGTATAACAATTAATCCCGTGCTACATATAGAAAGTCCTTACTCATCAATAATGCATGCGGGAGGAGTGATTTTCACTCTCAGTAATAAGGCTAAGACAATGGAAACAAGCAGGTAATGGAGAACATTTATAACGATGTTAATCTAATAATGAGGCTAGTGCTGTTAAAAGTAAGACTGCAAACTGGACGCATCCAAAGATAAATTATTTCAAGCATTCATTAACTGATGCCTAATTAATGCCCAATTAGAGGGATGTTACATGGGAAATGGTTTGGACAGTCAGACGAATTCATTCCAATCACTGAAACCTCAGTCAGGAGCAGGAGGCAGCAGAAGGACTCGGCGAGCAGAGGCCGGGGTGACACAGCATGTCAGTGGGAGAAAGGCAGGAGATAAACACCCCTTTGCTGGTTTTATCCATGTCAGCAGGGATTTGGTTTTACTCACTTCACCAGTAGGTTTCTGGAGGATTTTTCCGTGCTGCTTTTGAAGCTCTCCCTCCCCGGTGAGCTCTGACACTCGGGCTGGTGACCCTCTGTGTGCCTCACAACCTTTACAAGATGAAGTTGAAAGGGCTGAGTCAGGAATAACAAGTTAGACAGGGTCAAACTCTCAGCAGAGCTGGGCTGGGGCCTCTCAGGAGGCTCCCAAGGTGTTTTCCAGGCTGGGAAGCCCAGTGAGACCCAAGTGCTCCTGGCTGTCACACCCCAGTGGGATTTGGCTGCTGGATATCCCAGTGCCGGTGTTACCAGCCTCAGGAGCTTCATGGCTCCATGGCCACAGCCTCTTTGCATTTTGGGGTCTCATTCCCAGATCTAAACTGGGACCAGTCCCAGAGCATGCCAGGAGCAGCTTCTCACAGCACTATGCAGTCAGCAGGTATTACAGGCTTGGAGGGAAGGCCTCCTTGATGAGACCACAGGCCTTGTGTGCATCCACTGGGGAGTCCAGATCTTCATAGAATCACAGATTTTTTGGGTTGGAAGGCACTTCAAAGAACATCTAGTTCCATACCCCCTGCCGTGGGCAGGGACACCTCCCACTAGACCAGGCTGCTCCAAGCCCCACACAGCCTGGCCTTGGACACTTCCAGGGATGGGGCAGGCACAGTTTTTCTGGGCAGCCTGTGCCCGGGCCTCACCAAACACACGAGGAAGAATTCCTTCGTTATGCCTAATGTAATCCTACTCCCTATCCAAGTCCTGCTCTCCTGTTCACCCTTTTTATTCTAAGTGTCCATCCTTCTGTTTCCCCATTATTCTTATCCCAAGTTGCAATAGGGGCAAAGACACCCCTGTCTTTTCTTCCCACCATCCTATTCTCGGGAAGCTGAGAACCAGTGACAACCCCAGCCTATCCTCACCAGCATCCCTGGCTGCAGGAATCCCATCTCTCTCTCCATAGGAGCTCCAGCCATTAACTCACAGCCGCCTGTTAATTAAAGAGATGAACTCAGTTCCCTCTGACCTTTACCTCCAGAGTTATCCCTGCAGGCAGCGAGCTGTTAAACGCTGCGTTCCCTTTCGGCAGGAGCCTCTACCTTGGCCATGCTCCAGGGAGGCCTGGGCTGCCTTGGTCCATCACCACGCTTTGCTAACAGCCTCCTGTCATCACCATCCCTATATGTGAAATCCTGTATGCTCCCAGATCCCTGCCCGGCTCCACCTCCTGTCAGTAATCCCGTTAGCCTGGCAACTGTCGTGTCACGGAAGAGCGCATAAAACTGTTGTTTGGAAGCAATATGTAATCTTCCAACCTGCTGCGTGTAGCTGGGAGATGGTTTATTGATTCAGGCCCTTGTGATTTGGTATTTGCAATAACAGACTCTGCATGTGGGAGATCGTCACAGCACTTGTGCCTGGCAGGGTTTTGCTAATAAACATCAGACCTACGGAAGGCGCCCGTGCTCCGGTGTCACTGAGGTAAGACGGGGGACGTGGAGCCATCCCACCTCAGTGAAGCACATCCTCGAGTTAAAGAATATATCTGCAAACATTGCTTTACCTCTCCCATTGTAGGGTAATCACAGTATCCTCAGGATACTGCTTGTTTCCCAGGCTGTGAGTGGCAGCCAGGGCTCCCGTTTTGGCAGGGTAGTCAGCACGATGCTCCCACCAGCGCAGCCCCTCGCTCAGGCACGACAGCAAAGCCAAAATGCTACGGCAGTGACTTTGGAGAGTGTTCCCTTTCCTACACAGCCGTAGGAGTTGTCGCGAATTCAGCGTTCCCGACTCACCAGCCCTTTTTGGCAGTGGTGCAGGGATGAGACATCCCTCCTGGTGGCCCATGCTTCGTTTCTGAAGGGCAGCTCCTGGAAGTCATCCCCCTCATTCCCATTCCCAGGCAAGGCTTGATCCGATGCTTTGGGCAGTGATGCTATTTTCTTTTTTTCCTATTAACCGCCCAGTCAGCGATGACTGGCTCTTACTGGTGATTTATGGAGAGTCTGAATAACCCAGTTTATCTAAAATATGTGGCAACTTTGCCTTGAAAGGATGGGTCTAGATGGACGGGTCCACCTGCTGTTAACTAAATGGCAATAGATCTCCATACCAGGGAAAAGGCAACAGCAAGCACACAGTTATATTTCAAACACAATTAATAAGGAAACAGTGAGGTTTTTGTGCCTCCAACTCGTATTAGGCACTGAAAAGAGGGACTGTAAAAGCCCAAGGGGTCCCAGCTCTTGGACTAGCTGGTGATAACGACGTGGAGTAATTAGAGATGAACTCCACTTCCACTCTCGTTTTTCACATTATTACAAGCTGAGTAGGACTGGTGGGCAGGATGGCACCGGCAGCTGTGCGCTGCTCCGCTGCTACTCCTTTTCCCCGTGAAGTCCAGAGGCAGAATTCATTAGACATGAGCAAATTTTGCATGTAAGAGGAAAAAGCCAAATCTAGGAGGAAAATCTGAATGAGAAATGACAAGTCTGGTGCAATGAGTCTGAAAAGCCACTCGGCGCAGAAGGAATAGCCTGAAAGCAAGCCTGGTGCGAGGAGTGGGAGCGAGACGAGAGCGGGGCGGTGAAACCGGAGCTCCGGGAGCTGAGCAGAGGGAGGGGATGTGATTCTGCCTCGCTCTCTGCCTCTCTGCTGCGAGAAAGCCCCAGTCACAGGCACGTACTGTAGCATTAGAGGATGCAATATGCTTTGCCACAGGACATCCATTTAAAAATATGTCTGAGCATCCCACTTCCAAACGGAGTTTTCGGCTCAGCCTTTTTCACCAACTGCTGACAACATATTTCCCTGTAAATCGCTCGGGTTTCGGGGTGGATGGTGGTGTCTAACGACTGTAGTGAAAGGAGACGGTGGGGATGGGTCTGTGCCTTTGGGGGGAGTGGGATGCACTGCACGCGTGTAATTTTAGGTGGTTCGCTGGGAACTGCCGAATCTCTGCAGCTTTTCCTCTCCGATATGTGCAGGCGATTTAACAGATGCATTTCAGGAGGAGTGGGGGGCACCTGCGAGGGTTTAAATTTCCTCTGTTTGCTCTCACACCATGGCGTTCCCTTGCCTGCAGGCAAGGGGCTCTGCCTGCCTGCGCTGCCAGCATGAATTCTCGCCGAGAAAGTTTCTCCTGCCTGTTCCGGGCTGGGAACACAACCAGGCGCCTGTTGCAGGCAGGGAGAGGAGGCAGGGAGTACTCCATACATCACGTTTTAACTGCCGTGGGTGATGAGCCTACTCATCACAGCCGCGTGGGTAATTCATGAGCAGAGAGGAGGGCTGAGCTAATTGGGGGCGTTTTTCACCCGGAATAGTCACCACAGCAGCGATGGGTGGGCGGGAGGTGCCCGGTTCCCGCTGACGCCGCTCTCCCCTCTCTCCGCACAGGGGGGTTTGCGGAGCTGCTGCTGGTGCTGCTGGGGCTGAAGGTGCCCGGTGCCCTGGGCTGCCCCACCGACTGCGTGTGCTACCCCTCCCCGATGACCGTCAGCTGCCAGGCTCACAACTTCGTCACCATCCCCGAGGGCATCCCCGAGGACAGCGAGAGGATCTTCCTCCAAAACAACCAGATCACCTTGCTGCTGAGGGGCCACTTCAGCCCTTCCATGGTCACCCTCTGGATCTACTCCAACAACATCACCTTCATCGACCCCAACACCTTCGACGGGTTCGTCAACCTGGAAGAGCTGGACCTGGGGGACAACCGCTACTTAAGGGCTTTAGCTGCAGACACTTTCCAAGGGCTGGTGAAACTCCACGCCTTGTATCTGTACAAGTGCGGGCTGAGCTCCCTCCCCAGCGGGATTTTCGGTGGCCTCCACAACCTGCAATACCTTTACCTGCAAGACAACCACATCGAGTTCCTTCAGGATGATATTTTTGTTGACTTGGTTAACCTCAGCCATCTTTTTCTCCATGGAAACAAGCTCTGGAGCCTCCATCAGAACACGTTCAGGGGACTAATAAACCTGGATCGGCTGCTCATCCATCAAAATCAGCTGCAGTGGATTCATAGGCGGGCTTTTCATGACCTCCGAAGATTGACCACCCTTTTCCTGTTCAATAACAGCCTCTCGGAGCTGCAGGGGGACTGCCTGGCCCACCTGGGAGCCCTGGAGTTTCTCAGGCTGAATGGGAACCCATGGAGCTGCGACTGCAAAGCCCGTTCCCTCTGGGAATGGCTGCACAGGTTCAGAGGCTCCAGCTCCAGCGTCATCTGCGAGTCCCCAGAGCAGATGCACGGCAAGGACCTCAAGGTGCTAAGAGCAGAAGACTTTAGGAACTGTTCAGGGTCCGAGTCGCTCCATCAGATGAAAACACACACCTTCTCTACAGCGGACAGAGGAGCCTCCAAATCCCACCACCCTCACCAGTCCTCCAAGGAGAAGGGGAAGGAGCGAGGGGCTGAGAACAGTTTGCACAGCAACCAGCCCGCCGGCCCCCCCGGCTCCCGGCCGGGCTACCGCAAACCCGGCAAGAACTGCACCAGCCACAAAAGCCGTAACCGAACCTCCAAGCCGGTGTCCTTGGGGCCGCGCAAAAACGGGCAGGAGGTGCCAGACTATGTGCCTGATTATCAGCACAAATACAGCTTCGGGGCCATGCCCACGCTGTCCCCCAAGCGCAAGGGTAAGTGCACCCGGCGGACGCCCATCCGCCCGCCCAGCGGGGTCCAGCAGGCCGCCGGCTGCCCGGGGCTCAGGGCGTCCCTCCTGGTTTTTATGGTGGTGTTGGCGGCCGTCATCCGCTGAGCCCCCCTTCCCCTGGCCGCGGACGGAGCGGAGCTGTTACTGCCACCCAATCTACAAAGGACCAGAGTTTCTTTTCTTCTTCTTTTTTTGTACGTGGCTCAGCGTTGGCCTGGCGAAGGGGAAGAACGTTGTCTCGGCTTCTGAGGGTTGTCTCCGTGCCCGGCCGGACTGTGCCGAGCGCAGCGGGAGCAGATTAAAAGGCATTATCACACCTTGTCACAAACAGCCTAACCGAGCACCTAACAACAACAACAACAAAAAAAGCCAACCTTACAAAGAGCAGATAACGGGGACGGTAACCAATTCGTCGGTGACAACACCTGGACAAATGGACTGTATCCACGCTCTTGTGAAATCCCGTTCGTTTGAGAGCGCTCCGAACGACCCCTCCAATTACCGAAAGGAACATAATTGCTGTAAAAACCATCACCGATTAAGCCTACACTGTTTCTCTCTGAAAGTGAGTGCAAGGACACTGATGCCGATGTAATAAGGACATTTGGTTCTCCCACGTTTTAGCCCTTTTGGCTCCAAACCCAGAGGCCAAAGTTGGGTGGGAATCTCTTAGAAGACAATCTCAAACCCCTGAATATCTCAGGCATTACAGCAGAACAGGGCTTGCCTGCTGAGCTTGGAGTAGCCAACTACCAAAGGAAAGACTGATTAGAGGTGGAATTAAACAAACAAACAAAAAAAAACCCCAAACCCCAACAAACCCAACACATAAAGAAATGAGGTACCCGCAGGAGGTGTGTTTTTTGTAACCATGTTCACACATCAGAGAAAAAAAACCCCAACAATTGCACAGGCTCCCCCTCTTCCCCTCAATTATCCATATGTATGTCTTACAATGTTTATAAACTATATGGAAACTGTATCTTCAGAACTAAGGATTGTATTATTGAATTTATAGCAGACCAGTATATGATTTTTTTTTTCCTTGAGAAAACAAACCGGCAGCAGTGCCTACAGATGCTGAAAGCCATCGGGCGGGCTCAGTTACACGCGGGGGAACCACAACGGACCAATGTTCTCAGCAATTCAGAGCACTAAACTTTGGCAGGGGTTGGGGGTGTGGTTATGTGTGATGCAGCAAAGTCCATACCCAGAGAGCCAAAATTCACCCTTACATCCTAATTTGTAACTGGCGGGGTGGGGGGAGAGAGAGAGAGAGAGAGATATTAATTAGCCCAAATAAATAGAGCCATAGAGCTCTGTCTCCGGAGAGCACTCCGAGGCCCCGGGGAGGAAAGGGGCTGGTTTTGGGGCTGGAGGCAGAGAGGAGCTTCCCAGCCGTGGCGTGAGGACCTTTATAGCTGGACTAAGGTTTTCACTGGGGCAGCAAGGAGCAGCTGCCAGGCTGCAGACAGACCTGACAGAGTCAGGAGAGGTTTTGTTTCTTAAAAGGAACAGATTCTGGAAGGGGGGAAACTACAGCTTGTAGAGGACCGTCGAGAAGCGCGGTGCCCGAGGTTTCTGGTCCGTGGCAGGAGAGGGAAATCTGTGGTCCAAGAGAGCTGTACAAAGGGGGTAGTGGGGAGGTGGAGGGGAGGGAGCCGGGCATCCTGTTCCCCTCCTCTGGTTTAAACCATGTGCTGAAGGGATGTGTTTGCTGGTCGGGGGCATGGCAGGGCCAGCAGCTCCACTGTGGGCTCGGGGAGGTGCTGCCCAAATTCTGCAGTTGGTGTGAATTCCCTGTCAGCGTGGATGTGTGAGACCAAACAGACACTGAAGTTAATGCAACAGGGGAAATAAAAGTGATCTTGGACAAGAAAAGGCTCCTGTTCTTTCCGTAACCATATTTCAGTGGCGGTATTTTGAGCTTGTGTGTGGGGTTCAGGTGTGGGGCTGGAAATCCTGAAGAAAACAGCTGGAGTTTTTCATCAGACACACAACTAGCTCCAGGAAGAATGGGCCAGCTAGGGAAATCTGCTCTCCCAACCACTGTGGGGAAGGGGAGAGGGTACTTACACAGTGGCAGATCCCTTGGAGGTATCTGGAAATGAAAAGGGAGATTCCCAGTGAAAAGAGAACAGAAAATTCCCCGATGCACTTGTGTTTACCAGCAGTTGGATGGCAAGAGTGGGAAGCTGGAGGGGCACGGCCTCCAGCAAGCAAGGAAGGCCAGAGGCTTGGATGCTTCTCTTTTAAATGCCCTTCTTGGGGAATAGCAAGAGTAATTCTGGGAGGAGAAAGGAAGAGGTTACTTCATCAAGCCCTCTGCCTTCCAGCTCCTACCCAAACTTTTCTGTCTACAGGGCTCTAAAGCTCCACTAAAGGGATGTCCAATGCAGCCAGAACAAATAATCCGTGATCTGAAATAGCTCCCTCATGTCCTACTCTCTATAACCAATAGCAACTGAATGAGTCTGGCACTGTCCCTCAGAAGTGGAGCATGTTGTTATGTTGGTTATTTCATTTCATACTCTGGAAATCAAAGCTCTCAGTGGGAGAATGAAGAAGAGAAGCACTTTATTAATTTTTTTTTAAGTCTGCGTGTAACTCCTGTAATATAGGAGTGAAATGTCAGCACAGGAGATGCTAATGTTTTATAAATGATTTGGGTGCAGCAGGCACGGTGGATAGTCTTTGAGATGAATTATATTAGAACAGACTACGCCTGGCTCAAAACCGTAATTGTATTTTTAGTATCTTTTCCTTTAACATGTAGGAAAAATAAAGGCAACTGCATGGTGTATTACAAGCCTTGTCAATCAAGTGCTCTAACTCCTAGTGATAGAGGCAACTGTTTAAAAACCAGAAGGGAGACATGATACACTGCTAAATAGAAGATGTCTCTTGACACGGCGTTGTGGTTTAACCTGGCAGGCAGCTGAACACCACATGGCCGTGCTGGAATGGAGGAGAGGATTGGGAAAAATACAAGTGACATTCATGGCTTGAGATAAGGCTGGTTTAATAGGAGAGAAATGGGAAAAATAATAATAGCAACAATAGAATTGGAATATGCAAAGCAAGTGATGCGCAATGCAGTTGCTCACCACCTGCTGATGCCCAGCCAGTCCCTCAGCAGTGGCCCTCAGTTTATATACTGATCATGATTCCATTTGGTTTAAGATATCCCTTTGGACAGTTGGGATCAGCTGTCCCTTCCCAGTTTCTTGTGCCCATAGCATCCTCAGAGGAGCAGAAAGTCCTTGACTCAGGGCAAACACTGCTGAGCAACAATGAAAAATCTGTGTGTTATTAACATTATTCTCATCCCAAACCACACCTCCTAGAAAGAAAACCAGCTAACCCAGCCCAAACCAGGACACACAGGTTCTTGATATTCCTCCTGTCTCCTCCTTAGCTGCCATCCTTCCCCGCTCCCATCCTTCTTCCACGACCACAGCTCTTTGAGGATAAACTAAATTTTTATGGCATGCTCTGACACTCAGGCTTGATAACGAACTTCTCGGCTGTGTGGTTCAGATCACCACGGCCCTGGGTTCACGCTCGTGTGTCTTTTCCCCAGCTCCTTCCTACAGCATGTCTTCATGCATTTTGAATGTTGCTCTGAGGCCCGGCAGAAATCCCCTCTCTTCTGAAGCAGCAGCTCTCCAGTCGAGTAGGCATAACCCTGACTTGCCAGAGATTGTCTGGTTTGGGCTGGAGATCAGTTGGAGAAATGTGGGATCTCATTAGAATTGCTCCCAGACACCCAAGGTGTCTGACAAGGGTGAAGAGCTGTGCCCCAAAGTGGTGGGAAGCACCACAGCCACTGGGAGGTGATGCTGGGCTGGAATGACGGGATGAGGTTCCACAAGGCCACGTGGCAGGTCCTGCACTTGGGTCACAACAACCCTGTGCAGCCCCACAGGCCTGGGGCAGTGTCTGGAGAGGTTCATCAGTGGGAAAGGACCTGGAGGTGCTGGTCAACACTGACTGAACATGAGCCCAGGTGTGCCCCGGTGTGCAAGAAAGCCAAGGGCACCTGACTTGGGGTTTCCATTCCTGGAGGGATTTAACAGACCTGTGGATGTGGCACTTGGGAATGTGGTTTACTGGTGGCCTTGGCTGTGCTGGGTTACCTGTTGGACTTTATGACCACAGAGGTCTTTTCCAACCTAAATGATTCCATGATTCTATAAATTCTAAACCCTTCCTTGCTCCTATCACAAGGTCATCCTTTGGATGTGCCCTGATCCCCTCTTGAGGCAGACAGGCCGTGTTGCCTGGGCAGACACTGCCAGTAGCTCCCCACAGCTCACCTGTGAGCTCCCCTGGGAAAAATGTCACCTGAGCCTCTATTTGCTCATCAGTTTGCCTTTCCTTTAGTGTTCTACAGTCCATGCTGCTCTGGAAGATGAGACAAGTCCGTGTCGCTGTGCCTGCTTTCCCCTTCCTTCCATCAGTGAGCTTTAACACTCTGACTTTGGGCTGTTCATGCAAATCCCTTCCATTAAAAAAAATAAACACCAGAGAACCCAGAAGAGACCCCAGACTGTGCCTCTGGAAACTCACTCCCAGAGGCAGAATCCCGTTTCCTGAGTCGGAGCCAATTTTCTCTCCTTTGTACCACTTTTCCACAGTTTCATCCCGTAATTGCTAATATAGAGCTTTTCGTACATGCTTTGAAATCAGAAACCACGCAACACTGCATCTCTTTTATCCTCCCAGGCAGGATGAAAAACCAAACACCTCTTGGATACTGAGAATAAATTTTTAGTTTATCAGTCTAAACCAACACCACGAGACTGCAGTTTCTCCTGTATTCCCCATCAGCTTCCCAGACCACGCTTGTGCCCCCACTGCACCAATTCCAAACTATTTCCTTTGTCTCAGAAAGTTGCTTTGTGACATGTTCCCCTTCAGAGGGACAGGGTGGAACAAAAGCACCACTTCACATTTCTTGCAGCTAAATAACACTTTTTTTGCAGTCCTTCAAGTTTATCCTTCCCTAAATCCCCTGCCTGTGTATTCTTTCCCTGTCTTAGCTTCAACCACTCCCCCAGGAACACTTCCCAAGAGCCCATTTCCCATTACTAAGATTATTTCCCTTTTCATCACTATCTCCTTGAGGCCCTAGTGGTTGGCCCCATCCCCCTGTGCCCCCAGCCCCATTTCCCTCCCTTAGCACATCCAGCAGCCCCTGAGCTCACCCCTGCTTTGGAGAAACACGAGATACTGACACCAGTGCTGGTGGGAACAGTGATTCCGGGGATGCTGTTGTATTCCTGACTGCGTTGGAGTTTGTGGGTTACAGAAGGAAGCAAAAGCAACTCTGAAAGCAGGACACAGGTGCTCACACTCTGCAACGTGTGTTTTTGGGGAAGGTGTCACGCTGGCAAGCCAAAAACATCTCTGCCCACATCAAAGCAGCCCCGGGAGCAGCACCCTTACAGAGTGCCCATACATCTCTGTCCTTCCCTTTCCCAGAGAAGCAGCCTTCAGCAGGGAGAAGGATGTGTCAGCTCAGTGACCACCTCTCTGGTCCCCAGTCAAAGGCAGCCGATTTGGTGAACAAAAGCGGGTGTTACACCACAAGCCCCTCGTTACCCAGCTCCCTGCTGGAAATAGCTGCTCACTAAAATCCATTTCTTCCCCCCACCCTGTGAACACGGGTGAAATTCTCCCCACGCCCAGATTCTCCCCACTCTGCAGATGCATCTTTATATCTCTGCAGGCTCATCCCCACCCTCATCCACACAGCCTGAGTCCTTTCTGGAGCTGCCCCTCCATCCTCTTCCTCCTTTGTGAAAACAGAATCAAAATAACTGTTTAACAAATCAGCCATTACCTTCTCTCATGTCACCAATTCCCCGCTATCATTTCGTAATTGGCCAATTTTCTCTTTTACCTTCTCTCTGCTCTGAATACGTCTCGGGGAGCTCTGATTGTGTGTTAAAATATCCTCCCTAATTCACTGCTCAATATCTCTTTCTGCTCTTCTAATTGCCCTTTTAACTTGCTTCTAATTTTTTTATAAATCTCCTAATCCTCTTCCTGCACAGGTTGTTTACATGCACCAGAGAATGTATATGTATTAGCAGATGTTCCTGGGTAAATAATGCACAAAAGAATATTACTGCTTCACGCAAGCTGCAATTACTGCTTCCCTCAAAATAAGCCCTGTTTAACCCTCCTATTTAGGGCACACGCCCCTGCTCTTGCTGCACATCTCCAGGCTATTTCACTCCTGCTGCAGAACATTAACACCACCAGCTCCACCACAGCTCGCTTGCTATCTTCTGGGAAAAAAAAAAAAAAAAAAGAAAAAAAAATAATTCAAAAAAAGAGAAAGAGAGAAAGGATCTAAGGATAAAAGGGAGTGGTATAGTTATGCTCCAATTTTTTTTTTTTTTTGGGGGGGGGAGAACACAGCTAAAAGAAACTAAACAAAACAGCTACACAAGTCAAACACAGCAAGGAATACTCCAAGTAATAAACAAATTTGATAGTCTTGGTGCTTTTGATTTATGGACAGCTTCCTGCACTCCCAACTCGCAGGGAGTCGGATGTCACAGCCCCGGTGCCTCAGACAGGCACAGGGTCAGGCAGGCGTTTGTTTGCCATCTGCTTTGTCAAACACTTCCTAACATTACTCAAAATTTCCTTCCTCTTTTCCATTTCTCCTCTCCATTTGTTTGTGGTCTCCTTTTGCCAACACGCTGCAGCACCCGCCAGATGCTCTGAATCCTGTGTTTTCCAGCTAAAGCACGGGTTTAAAGTTACGGGTCTTGTTTGGATGAAAAGAGTCGAGTTCTCTTCTCTGGGGATCCAGGCAGAAATCAGTGCTTTGCAACCCAACCCTTGATCTTTTTGAGGGACAAAAGGCTTTGCTGGAAGCTTCAAGGGGTGGGGGTTATTTTGTACTTACAGCTGACACTTACAGAGTGTCAAAATCTAAGTACCAAATCGTGATTAGCAATAATGTCCTGGCCAACAGAACATCTCTGGTGTCTTACACTTCCATCCTGCCAAAACCAGGTGTGCTACACCCTGTGAAGCTCCAAAATCCACACTGAGCACCTCACCTGCCCCAGCCTGCCTGGGGGACAGGAGATTTAAGCAAATAGAGTTGGAGAAAACCCCAAATCTGATGGAAACAGTGAAAATCTCCTGCTTTTCAGGGGCTGTGCTCTGCCACACAGGGTCAAAAGCAAAACACTTCTATTAAAACCCCAAATTGTTCATATGACAGGCTGAGGATTTCTGAAGCTGTTATGGAATAATGAAACTCTTGGCTATTTGCTGACTTGCCCAGGAAGATTCCCATTTCTCCCTCACATCTATACACTTTGCTCCCCAGAGAAGCAGATCCCAGCAAGAGTTGCCATCCCTAGAGATGGATTTTGTTTGCTTCAGTGTGAGCTGCACCAGGTGATCCCTCTCCACCTGGGCAGGTACCACAGCACCCCAAGCACAGGACTTGTCTGCACCTTCCCCGCCACTTAGATGAGATTTAACACCTCCACTTTGAGCCTACCAGCACGACTTGGTTATTTCTTTTTTCCTACAAACCTTGCAAAACTTCTCTCAGGCCTGATTTCTCAATAGTGCATACAAATTGCTCTCCTTGGAAAAGGTTTTCATCATGATTCCCCCAGTCAATCCTTCTACAGCTAAAATATCCCATAATCAAAGGTGTTGGCTCCTCACACATCTTCTCTGAGGAAGCATTTCTGCGTGTTCTCTCTCATGAAATGCCTTGCATGCCCTCATGTCCTCAGAATAAGCCCTCCTGGAACCCCTCCTGGGAATCACAAGCTATCTGTATGATTTTCAACTCATGCCTTAACCTAACTCTGAAATATAAAAATGTAAAAAAATAATAATTTAAGAGAGAAAGCAGTGACTATTTTGGCACCAAAGGATCCTGGGGAGGACCAAATGTGCAAAATCTGCTGGTGCACAGTGTTGGCTGCATGAAGGGTCCTGTTTCACTGCACTGTGTGCCCTGCTCCCAGGAGAATCATGTCCTTACCACTTTTTCAGGGATCCCTGATAGAAGGAGTCCCTGGGACACTTGTTCCTCTCCAGCTCTTAACGTTTTCTAAGGGCACAGCTCGGGGAAACAGCCCAACAAAGGAGAGGAGATCACAGAGCAGCAAAACCTCACCCTCACTGTCACGGGAAGACTTCTCCACTCCTCCCTGCATCTATTTAGCACGTAGAAAGCAAAAGGAAACAAGAGAACACACACATATGGAGCCCCTGTTAAACCTGAGCTAAATATACCACGGGATGTTAACAGCCTGCCTCAACTCCCTGGCACTCCAGCTGGCACGGCAGGACCCCGGCCATCGGTTTCCTTGGGTAGCTGGAAGGGTTTTCTCTGAAGCAAAGATGGGAAACCTCCAAAATCCCCCCTCCACATGTGCTGCTGACACAGCACTGCCCTGAAACGTTGGTACCAGCATCCAGAGAGCAGAGAGGCACAGAGCAGCCCTGCCTGACAGCATCTCCTCCTGTGAGGCTCCATCTCCCTGTGTGCCTGTAGGATCCCCTTCCCGCAGGCGGGCGAGGAGCAGAGCTGGGACCAGCCAAGGACATCTGCATGGGGGAGCTGTGCAGCACACCAAGCCATCAACCGAGTGGATCTCCGGGAAGGAAGATGGGGATTGTGGAGATTAGAGCAGTGAGAGAGAAGGGAAGGGCTCGGGAGAGGCAGGAGCAGCAGGAAGGAGGGCATACGTGCCTGCTGGAGTGGGTGTGTGCAGCCCCGCAAGGGGAAAGGTGGACATATTTGTCTTGAGAGCTGAGAAATTATTAGAGCCAATTATGTGAGCAGAGTACGTGAAAAGTAATCCCAGCTGCAGGGAGCTGGGGTAGGGGCGGGGGGGAGAAAGAAAATCATGATGTGATTCAAGGGGGCCCAAGAGAAAAAGCACAAGAGCGGCGATGACCTGGTTTGCAGATGGATCCATTTCTATTTCTGCTCAGATGCTGGAGCTGAGCCTCACCCAGAGCTCTCGGCTCTCCGATGGCTTGCGTGACTTCTTCCCTGCCTGGTGCAAGTGTCAGGCACATGCATGTACCACATGTCATCTGGGAATCATATTTGCCTTAACAGTCTGCACAAATGTAAGGGCAAACAAGAATTCACTATTAACATGAGCCCTTCCTCTTCCAGCAGAACGATGTTTTTTAGTCCAATACAACACCCTGTTCCCATGTGTCAATATTTGGGACATAGGCTGCTCACTTTATTTCAGTTTTCTCTCTTTGTACAGCTTTGGAAATAAAAGCTAATTCATTGCGCGGATTCTGGTAATTCTGAGTCATGTACTAAATACAGCATTTCTCAAGCAGATTTTTTTCCTTTCCCCCCCACTTTGTAACTTCCCCCAAGTAACACTGTACACAGAGAAACAAACACCAAGGAAAGAAAACAAAAAGCAGCTCCTACATCAAGGCAGATCCCAGCTCCTCAGGCTTCCAGCACATCTCAACCCAGAACTAGAGCAAAAGGGCAGATTATTTAAAGCCATTGCATGTAGGCCAATTTTCACTGCAGTTCCTTTTGGCTCTGATTTTCAGGCCCCAGTGGAGTGGTGAAGTCATGAATAAATGCAAGTAAACTGAGCTTATCCACTCTTATTTTGAGCAGTGGAGTTTACTCACCTCATGCTGCTTCAGATGGAACACCAAAGGGTAAGTTTAAAGGGAAAAAAAAAATCCAGGGGAGAGTGGGGGATAATCTACTGCCGCCCTCACCTACTGGCTCAGTGAGTCCAGCACGGAGCAAAGGCAAGGCTGGGAAGCTGCAGACCCACAGAGACTCCTGCTCTGGATATTGAACACACACAGTTATCTCCTGGTGCTCTGGAAGGGCTGGAGTTGGTCCCCTGCTGCGTGATGGGCAGGGGAAGCTCCCCGTGCCCCAGCCAAGAGGGAATTCGGGATTTCCTGTCTCAGCCACTGCACACAGAAAGCTTCTTTGGAGGAGGAGGAGGAGACACCCTCAGCTGATGTTCTCCATCAGAAAGGCAGTGTTTGGAAGAGGAGGGCTGGATTTTGACTGGAAACAACTTTACAGCCTTCCAAACTGAAAATAAATAGAGCAAATATTTGAGAGTATCACCAGTCTTGGAGCACATCACCTGCCCAGAGGTGTCCAGTGGGACCAACAATCAAATGCTGCTCACCTCGAAGGTGAGCAAGGGACAAGGCAAGCTGGAGACACTCTCAGAGTTGGCCAATAACAGCACTGCAAAGGTTGTGCAGTGAATTAAACACACTAAACACCGTATCCTGCTCCTTGGAGCCAGGACCACCCTTGCCCACTCACCTGGTTTGTACAGAACTTCCTCTGAGCTCTGCCCAGGAGTGGCAGAGCCTGCGTCTCCTATAGACAGGATTTGAAATCTAGAAATAAATCCATTATGGTTATCACATTAAGCTCAAATGAAAAAAGAAGGAGAAACACCCTGCAATTTTATCTCCCTGGAAGCATCCCTTCCGCTCAGCTCTGACTGTAGTGGAGAGACGGCCACACTCATCTCCTTGTGGTCTAAACAGCAGAGAGAGCCAGCTTCTTCAAAGTTAAAAGAAAATAGTAATAATGGAGTCCCCACATTCCTGCTGTGTTTATAAAGAGATGTTTTCTTCCTGAGCTCTACAGCATGGCGGGCTTAATCTGAAATTTCTTTTTAATCATAGCGGGAGTCCCAATTAACGTGTCGGGTAATCGTTCAAGTAGAACTGGAGTTTCATGGCTGCAGCAAGGCAAGGAGAGGATCAGCATCAGGGTACCAGAGCATGGGCAGGGACCAGCAGCACACCCAGGTGGTGCTGCTGGCCTCACCCTGCTCCCAAACCAAGGGGAATGAGGGCAGCTCCCCCTTGCAACTTTAACACACAAACAGGTCTCGGAGCTCCCCAGGCGTCGGGAATGCAGCAGCTCCGTGAAAAACCTCACGGTGGGAGCGACAGCACCGCACTGCTTTCACAAGCACCTTCCCGAAGGAAAAACACCCATCACACTCACTCCTGCCTCAATCTGCAGGCGTGTAATCCAACACATGTGCTTCCAGAGCGCAGGCGGGGAGGGGGACCTGCCTCTGACCTACTTTCTTTTGTTGCTGGAAGTGCTGATCTCTATGCAGAATTCTGCGAGCAGGCAGAAGCTGTCATTAGGGTCTGGCATCATCTCTGCCTTACACCGCTCCTTACATCACCGCAGCCACCAATTCCAGCCCGGGTGCTCCCGATTTTCACCGGTGCCGGTGCCAGGACACCCTGACCTCGTCCTGCCTTCGAGCACAGAAAATTCTGTGTGAGCACAGGAAATTACCGCCTGTCATGCAGCGGATTTTGGCCAGGCAAGGGGGTTACCTGCAGCCTTGGATGAACACTGTACTTACCCAGGGGAGCGTGCTGCAGTCAGCATACCCAGACCGGAGCAGCACACGTATCGCCTTACTCTCTGTGTTTTTTATTTTTGTCATTCACAGGGAAGTTGTGTCTGAGTTAGGTGCCGTGCTGACCTGGAAAGCAAAGCTCTTAAAATTCAAACGAGTATACCCAGGGTGGATCTCATCGGGAAGTAGTATGGAAAACACGGGCATGCAGGCTCTTAAAACAAGCTCTTAAACACACAGGCTTCCATCTCGAAGTATAAAAAATGTGGCGTGAGTGTGACCCTCCTCCGGCTCTCCTCTGCTCCCTCAATATCTCCTTTTAGGATGTTGAGCCGCAGCCCTGGGGTTTGGGAGTTCCAGGCTCACTGCAGTCACCGGGGCTTGTGTAAATTGGTCTTCAGAGAAAACCAACTCCGCTGCCTTATGCAAAAACACTCTTTAGTAACCTACTAAAGAGCTTCCCCAGAATCTGTCTTCCCTGTGCTCCCAGGTACCCGGGTGTAACACAGCGCCTTGATGTTGCAGATCTGGAGATAAAAGGCTGTTGTGTTAAACCCGCATCCTTCAGACCTTGTAAGGCAGTTACTAGAAACAAGCCGTCCCTTCTGCAATGGCTTAAGAACAGACCATTTTAATTGATTAGTTTGCCCATTATGGGTAAGCAGAAGAACAGCCTTGCAATTGAACCTCAGTCCTTGAAATGCAGAGACATCAGCCTGCAGTGCATTTGCAAACCTCAGAGGCTAATTTCTACCCTTTTTGCTGTTCCACTCCCTCAGTCTGGGATTTACCTAAGCACACAGGATGCATCTCTACACCAGGCAGGGGGGGAATTGCTTTGCATTGACGTTCAGTCAACAGATTCTAACGATAAAACAATTTCAAATCCGCACTTTGATTAAAATCAGAGCCATGGAAAAATCATGCTAAGGTTCATCTAATGAATTTTACTTTCCAAGACTTTAGCAGAAGCCTGCCAGGGACTAAATCCAAGGGGGTAAAGCTAAATTTGACAGTCTGATAGTTGTCTTCACCCCAGCTCCTCACGCAGGTTTAGCAGTATAAATAAATCTGGTGTGGCAACCAAGAAAATAATCCCATCTATTTAGCAGCAACAGTCTACTGGGGAGAGGATAAGAGGCATTTGAAGACAGAAGCAACAATCTCAAATTGTATACATATGAAGTTAAAGGAGGAGGGTAATTAATTGTTTGATAAGATAAAATCTGTGCTAAGTTAGGGCCATGAGTCAGAGAAATGAGAGATAGAAAATATGTTCATCACTCAGTCCACCTCTTTACCAACACATATTTTCTAGCATTTGTCCAGTGTAGGCTTTGTTTTGTTTTTTTCAAGTCAATGAATCAACTTTCTTGATATTCAGCCCGACGCCAAACAGGAGCTACTGGCATTTGCCGAGGATGAATAAATAACTAGTAATGGTTCAGTCTCGTGAGATGATGGTCCAGGAAAATCCTGGGCGAGGTTTCCCCGGGACACGGCTGGCTCGATCACACTCCCCTGTGCTTTCTAAAAGAGCATATATACCTACATATGTACAGATCTGTGTTGTTACACCAACCGCCAACGAGTGCCGCCCATCCCGCACCTCGCCACCGATGCGTTTTTGCCTGCTGCTCCCATCTCCCCGAAATACCAAGTGACTTGTTTTGAGAGAGCTCATTTCTCTCGGCACCCTTACCTCACTCTTAGCAACCTTCTATTTAAAGTCGCAATCTGTTGCAGCAAGCCAGCTTAGGAGTGTATAAACAAGCTGTTATGACCCCTCTGCAGGAAGGGGAGGAAATGGCCTATGCTTTAAAGTCAGCTGCCTTCAATAATTAGAAGCAAGTAGACAAACATGAAAGCAATGACACTTCAATGTTCTGTTATTTAAAGGGTACAGCCGCCGCTCAGTCCCTCGTTACCACCCAGGTATGCAGCCCCGGTGCAATTAGTCAAGCAAAGAACAGTGTCACCTGCCACAGGAGGGGGTCACAAACTCTTTCCCTGTCCCTGTTACTGGGAGAACTACGCGAGGCTTTTTATTTTAATCAGTCTTTTTCTCTTAGCATGCAATGGCAGCTGCTTCTCACATCAGAAACCCTGAAAGGTTTTTATTAGTCCTAATGCTCCACAGAAGAATTAAGAGGTAACAGCACATATGTTCTGCTGTGCCCCAAAGAGTGGGAAAGGGAGGGAAATTAGCTCTTCTGCAGCAGCACAGCCCAGGGTGTAGGACTTGCTTATTACCAGAATCAGCTGCTGATGGAGTGAACACATCCATGCACAAAGCACTCCCTTTGCAAAGTAGCAGGCTCTGCATTCCTGGTCTGGGAGGGGGAAGCCAAAGGTCCCACAGAGCAGCAGGAACGTTTCTTCTGGAGCTGTCAGTAGAGGAGACAGTCTCCTTGCAAAAGGCAACGCAGGACTCTGCTTCATTCCATCTCCCAAATGGAAAGTGGAGAAAAAAGGCAAAATCAGCACTAACATCACATCTGGGAAGCTCACAGTGCTGCGTGGTTTAAACCTGAGCGGGGCACATATCTCCCATTAGGCTGTCTTGACATTACACTCACAAATAACCCTCAAGTGCTTTTAGTGTAAAAGCCTGAAACTTGTTTGCTGAGGGACCCATCCGCATCAGCATCCTGAGCAGGGAGCCGACTTCTTCAAAGCAGCTTTCTTTAGGGAACCACAACGCCAAGGAGAGCAGGCACTCAGCTCTTCCAGGAGAGATTAAAGAGGAAAATTAGAGGAGCTGCAGCTTATGCCCATACCAATAAGAGCAGGTGTTTACCACCACTTAAATAATTAAAAAGATTTTTCACCAGTGACCAGGTTGTCACCGACTCATCTCGCTGCCACCCATGGATGCAGGCTGCAGAGTGACAGCAGGGCTCTGCGCTGTGGGATTCTGCCACCTCAGTAATCCCAGCACAGTGAACTGCAGGGAGGAGAAGAGGAAAGAGAGAGGAGGAAACCCCCACTTTCCCCAGGAAACTCTGCTATGATTTCTTTTGGAATAGGACCCAAGGTTTGTTTAGAAGAATTTTTAGCCAGACCATGTAATCCTGACTACATTAAAATGCCGAGACTTTGAGAGCAATTATCCCAAAAAATAGCATGCCAGGCAGAGCAGTGCAATTAGGCTGCATGTTAAGAGGCAGGATCCAGGCATTAGCACCCAAACCAGCACGCACGGGACACGATCCACATTTAGTGTATTTACAACACATGCCCTAATAGTAAAAGCAATAATTAGCTACTATTAATACCAGTGGATGAAAATAGAGGGGAAGGGAAGCTGCACAACCTAAGTTATTTATACAGAGGTGGTCCCACCAGCCAGGAGTAAAGATGGCAATGGTTTAGAATGCTCATCCTGAGCCCCAAGAGGGGACAGGATGGCCCAGGGATGAGGGACAGCCTTTGGAAACCTCTGTGGCTGTGCCATGGGTGTTCCAGCTTGCAGGGAGGATCCATCCTGAAGGAGGTGGATTTGAATCCCACCTCCATCTCCTCTCCATGTACCGAGCTCGCATGCAGCAGCCACAGAATCTCTCCCAGAATCTTCACATGGGATTAAGTAACACACAACCTGTGGAGGGTGAACCAGGAGGTTGACACCCCCTCTCTTTTTACTCATCCAAAACATTGCCAGGCAGTCAGGCAAGGCAACAACTGCCGTGATGCAAAGCAACACCACGACGTCTCCTAGAGCAGGAAACAGGACTTGGCTCAAAGCTTTTGTTAGGGAGAAGAGGGTCCTTTCATAATACAGCCCTTTGTTCTGCTGGAGGAATTCAAATGCTATAAATTCATCCCCCTGGTAAATGCAGCAGTTATCAGGCATTTTACCACAGGATTCCTGGTCTCCTAGTGAAGTTAAATGCAGTGCCATTACAGCAGCACTTTAACGTGTAAATATTACATTCCCAGTTCTTTAGGAGATGTTCATTTAGTGAAATAAAATCCTGCTAGTAAAACACCTGATCAAACCCTTCAGCTGAACTGGCCCAGTAATTGCTCTAGGACTGGAGGGAGTCCAATGACTGGTTGCAATTTATGACCACTTTAGGAAAAAAATCTACCTTGAAGCATCCGCTAAGGACTGAGTTGTAGATGAGATCATGGAGTACATTTACATCGCAGCTTTCTATAACGTTAAGTGGCCACTAATTCGTGCTGAATTCCTTTGTAATTCTGATGGAATCACATCTGACAATCACATAAATAGCAAAAAATTCCTCAGGAATAATGTTACTACAACAAGGAGTAAAAGGCAAAGGAATGATTCATCTTTCATGGTGAGACATGCCCTTTTCTATCATCTCTACTCACCCAAAATAATTTGCCCAGCCCAAATTTCACAGCCAGGGCTGACAGACACCAAGTTGTAAAGGGGTCACTCTCCTGAGCCACACAACTCAGCCACAGTTACAGTTTGAGGGGAAATACAGTTAAAATCTGAAGCTGTGAGAAAGCTTAAAGACAATTAAGCAACAAGATGAGCTGCCTGAGGGAGGCGGCAGGAAAACCTTGATGAAGATTTTGCTGCAGGCAGGGGGCTGCAGTAAATGACCACTGCTATTAAAAATCCAGGGGTCCTGGTAGGAAGTGGACAGAGAGAAGGGATGCAAAACACAACCATTTTAACCCTTTCCATTCAGCAGAGAAAATCAGGGTTAGGAAAGGGTGGAACAAAAAGACCAGAATGCAGGAAAAAGCAGAATCGTAAATGTATTGGAAGACTAAGATCCAGCTGGAGAGCTGTAAAATGGCAGAGCAGAGTCAGAATCCTGTCAAAGACATGGAGGGGAGGGATCATTACAGATTTTAAGGAGTTTGGTGTTATCTCCTTCCTGCAGTGAGGGTAAATCCTCTCCATATTCTGGAACCAGGGAGGAAAAGAGGGTTTAGGCTCTCTGCATCCCCCAGCTCCAGAAAGCAAACACTGTTTCTGCCCTGGAAGAAAAGTGGTTTTATCACCTTCAATCCTGCTCCAAAAGGGCTGTGTTAGAAAAGCCACAATCCTTTGGCACTTGAATAGCACTAAAATCAAAACACCAGCTCAACTCCTGCCTCCACATCCTCCATAGGAGAAAAAAACACCTGGGAAAGCCATCAGGACATCTCTTCCTCTTGCTCCATGGACCTGAGAAATCTGGAGATTATCCAAAAATAGCTGTATTTTGACTGTCTCAATTAACCAAATAGCTAAAAACTTTGTTATTTGCCTGGCACCAGTAGAAGCAGGGTCCATATGCTGAACTAGAACAAGAACTTGCTCGAGGAATTGCTGCCTGCACCGTGAGATGCCAGAAGCCAGATGGGGGATTTATAACAGCACAAGGCTGGCTCAATGGGCAGGGGCTGCTCCAGCACAGCATGTTCCTGGAAGAAAGCAACAACCACTAAAATTAGGGGAAAGGGTTAAAAATAAAAGTGAGCAACTTTCTTATCATGCGCTCCTTGCCTTCCACTGAATTAACATCAGAATCTGAAATCAGATGATGCTCCAGGCTGGCTGAAAATTGTTTTTACACTTTCAGTATGCCCATGGCCAAAACCTAGACAATGTATGTTCATGTGAGGTGATTATTTAATGAATTAAGGGTGCAGAGAGATTAGGAGGAGCTGATGCTCCCTTGTGCTGTTCTCTTGAACAAAGACTTCAGGACCAGCTCCACAAAACAGCAACAGCATCCCTGGAAAGGTGAATGGCTGATGCCTCAACTCTTTTGGACTGCAAACACATTCCTCATCTCTTGTGGAAGTTACAGGGCCTGGGTGTGATGTGAGGCAGAGGGATGCACAACATGAAGTTGCAGCTTTAGTTTCCCATTGGGTGCAATAATTACAGGTAGGGAGTAACAGCAGCATCTCTCCATAAGGCTGTTAATAAAGTTCACCTTCACTAGCTAAACCCATTCCTCTTTCCTAAAGACTGGAAAAGATTTTATAGCAGATTCATCACCTCCACCCTTTAATTCTATTTTTGGAGTCTATTGAACTTTTGCATATGTTGAAATGAAAAGAGTCTATATTAACACAACCACTTTTTTGTTACTGTAATGAGAGCCTTGAAACCACCACAAAGAGAAACATGCCTTTTAGCAGCTGAAACAAATTATTACAGCAACTGAGTCTTAAAAGGAATTTCAAGTAAAAATATAGTATTGCATGAAGTTGTTATGGCAACTGATGTTGTAGAGTAACTGCACTGGGGCAAGTTTTCCTCCTTCATCCTGCTCAGCAAAGTCTGGGAAAAACTTTATGATAAAATTGTGCCTTAATTAGTCAAATAAGTCATAAATATAGCTTATCCCAAAATCCTTAACATTCCAGCCTCATGCAGTCTGTGTGCAGTTACTCTACTAATGAGAAAATATATCTACTAAAGCCCCACTTACCATTAAAAATCCTATCCAATATTTTTCTAATACAATTTATCAATTTAAACACATTGCACAATGTAATATTCTGCAGCATTCCATTAAAATGATAAATAGCTATGGAAAAAACAAGGGATTAAACATACTGTAATGTAATCTAACAGTATTTAAACATAAATAAAAAAAACCTTAAATATGGATGGGAAATGTACCGTATTTGCGAGCAAAAAGAGCCCAAGTTGCTCCCTGGGTTGGAGTATTAATAGGCCAGAGGAAGCAGAGCAGTGAGAAATGACAGTCAACTTCAGAGGATATAAAATGTCCATTAGGCTTTGTTATAAGATTACATCAAAGCAGTTCATATGTTTTAATCTGGGGAAAGAGAAAGCAGCTACTTGGGGTCTGTGCCTGGGGGCTGCCTCTGTGTACTGAACCAGACAGTTTGCATAATGAACAATTTTTATTCAATCAGGATTTCAGCACAGATAGTTCCCACTCAATGGGCTCTAGCACAAATGGGGTTAGATATTGATGCTATTCTTCAAGCTCCACCTGCTGGCTCCGGAAGAAGTGCTGGTGGCTTTCTGAAGGGCCAGTCTGTGGAGGGACATCAAGTTACTGGCATCAAAATCCAAGCCCAGGCTCTGTGCTTTCTTGCCTTTCTCAGTTTCAAAAATAATAAAAAAAACCCCACACCAAAAAATAACAACCAACCAAAAAAACCTCCAAAACCTTCCCCAAAAAATTAAATCAAAACAAAATAAAAACCCTACCAAAAAATCCTCTGGACTTTAGAGTTTTCCTTGGGTTGCACCAATAATTTGGCTGATTTGCTTAGGCAGATGTTGAGCTGCAGACAAGCTCCTGCAGCAAAGGTGCACAAGCTGCCAAAACTTGCCTGGTTGAACCCACCTGATCACCAAGGGAGTTGCCTTGTGCTCAGAGTGCAGCCAAAAGGGCAGAGCAGCCAGGGAAATCATTCCATTTAGCGTGCGCCTTCTGCACAATAATTACTTATTTAAATTTTACTCTGCTGCTCGAGCCATTAGAAAAATGCACTATAAACAAAGGTGATTTTATGCAGACAATAGCTGAGCCAGTCATTTTTTAAAGACAGGCACACCATGACTTACATCCCAGGATGAGCAGCTCTTATGAGATAGCTGAAACAAGGTTTATAGCCTAAACCCTATTTCCAAGGGTTATTCCAGTGGCTGCACTGCTGGATCACCTTCAGCTTCAGCAGCAGCATGGAGCTCACTTACCCCACAAATGCAAGCCTGGGTCACTAACAGCTTTATGGACAGGAAGAGCCCAGGCAACACTTTGCTGCACAGAATTGCTTGCTAAATCCTGGGATGATCATTTAAAGGTTTCACATATACACCTGATAATTCAGAGTTAATTAGTGTGGGCATATTAGAGATGTTCCTGCCTGCACCTCTGGATTCTGCCTATTGATCAGGCACTGCGGCTGCTCTCAGCTCTGGGAGGAAGTGAATTCACTCTGTTGCAGTGAATTTTGCTTCCTGCCTGATTCGGGTAGGCTTTGCTTCTGACTGGCACCAAATCCCTTCTTCCTATTTCCAGAAGAAAAATAGCTCCCTTTTAATCTAGACCTTCCAAAGCTCCTGCCATGCCTGTGACGTCCTGAATGCAGAATTATGGCCTTCCCTGGTTTCTGCTCATTTGTCTGGAAGCCTGTTAGGTTGTTGTATCTCAACCCCCAGTACTTTTTTGGCTCCGTCCAGAAATACTCTTTTATCAATTCACCTGACAGCGATCCAGCAGGAAGGGTGTGTTGGAAGATGATGCTAATCCAGAGAGACCATTCTTCAGTTGGAGCATTCATGAAGTCTAATGAACTATTGGCAGAAAGGGACTTCTGTGGCGCAATTAAAACTCGCTTCTGCGAGACACAAAATATTGCAACTAAAAGTTAACGGTGCCAAGCAGGGGAGGTGGATTAGCTCAGGGAACATAAATTGGTGAGAAGAAGCCACTTCCTTCTCCCCCCGCCCCATCCCCAAGCCTTATGCATTAGGCAAAGCTGAAATAATGAATATGTATTGCAAGGTGTTTGCAACAAGCCTACTTATAAAGTGCACAGCCAGGAACTCCTGGAAGGGGGATTTATGGGAGCAGTCACACACAGCTGGCACACTCTGTTCTGCAGGCTTCAATTGGGATGAATGCCCCCCCTGTAAGCACTTAGCACCCACCACAATAAACTAAGGTGTATAAGCAGAGTCTAAAGTTTATTTTCAGGAGCATCCCTTGAGGGGGAATGCTAAATCAACCACCTCAGGTTTGGTAAATTCAACGAGAAGTCTGAGCTGGGAGAGGGGACATGGCTCATCTCTGAGATGGTATCTCTGAGTGTCCTCAGAATGCTCAAGGAAGAGGAGGTAAAGCATGGGAATAGGTTGCTGCTTGAGGACTGGACCAGTCATTAACACCAGATGACATCCCATTAATCAGAGGAAATGACACTAACAGGACCATTACAATGCTGTGATCCTTCACCAGCTTTGTTAACTGAGGGGGGAGAAAACCACAGCCCATCAGACACTAAGTTTTCATTTCAAAAAGAATTTCACCTTCAAATTGCTTTGTCTTTCTGCATTTGTTTGCAAGCACAGTAATTAAAATTCTAAATCAAAATACAATTACTCTTTTCCTTCACTCTCACTTGGCAGTGAGCACGCCCTCCCCAAAACCTGATACAAGGCCGGAGTATAATGAGAGCAAGTCAAGCAAAGCTTTGTACAAGGTGAAGGCAGCTCCTGGAGCTTTAGCATCAGCCAGGAGCTGTGGTGACACAGGCTCTGACTGCAAAGGCTGGCTTAAGGGCTGATGCTAAAGACCATGTCCACTGATAGGTGGGATATTAACGCCACTCCTTTCTTCAAACCCTCTAAGTCTGCACTGCTGCCTGGGAGAGGTTTGAAGACTAAAGATATATTTTTTGAATTATTAATCTCTTTGCAGAAGCTGTACACTTGGAGACAGCACAGAAAATAGGTTAAGGCTCACAATAAGCTGAATGAGTTAAATCAGAATCAGGCAAGTGTGCTGACAGCCAGCTCCTGTGACTCTTAAGCTTATGGGCCAAGGTATGAGTATGAAGGGAACAGGAGGATCAAGTCAGATAAAATGAACATGTTGGGTTTGGCTAGTCTGTAAGGAAGGGTCAGATAGTGGCTTGCTGGTGGGACCCATGGCCAACATGGAATGACTGACTGAAGCAAAGAAGGACTGACATTACTTCTCCAAATTATAAATTCTGCTTCCCAATCTATCTGAATGGATTAACCTCAAAACATGAGATCCGGAATTTAAAGATTCAGAATTCAGAAGCTATTATGAGTCAAGAGCAGGAATTAGCATTTGAGTTATAAATATGCTCTAACAAACTGACAGGAGTCGGCTTGCTGTTCCTTCCCTTTTTGAAGATGGTGGCATCATACTCGCAATATTTAGAGACATAAACCTAGAAGTGATTTTCACATCCCAGCTGGATGTTAACAACGTGGCTTGTTGGGAGAACACTGCTCCTCATCTAACCAGTGCTGCCATGCAGGAAGCTGTTACAACAAGGCAGAGGCTGGGTTTCCAGCACACGAGATGGGAGCTGTCCAAGGAAAAAGTGCTGTCCCAGGACACAAAGCTGTGCCATGGCACCCTGATCTTCCACAGATCCTCCCTTACCTAAAAAGCCGTCAGGAGAGAGGCAGACACCAGCACACTCTGAATAAACAGGAGCCACTAATATCAGAGAAAGTCTCCAGGCAGTAAGTAATGAAGGCACTAAATAACTGTACCCGCTATTCGGATTTTCTGCCAAACATTAGCCAATTTAAAAGGCAGCAAGAGGCCTTTTACACAGGGAGAATTTCTTTGAGCACCGACTTAAAAGCTGAAGTTTGGCAGGAAAGTGTCTGAGAAGGATGGGGGAGAGGTAAAAGCCAATTTCACCTGGTAATCTGCTACACTATTTGTGTCCTACCCAGACCACACTTCATGCATTAAGAACACACTGCAGCTCTCCCCCGCGCTGGGGGAGCGGGGAGCTAATGGTTTCTATTACAGGCGTGTGTGGAGGGTGGCTGTGGCATGCACATCTGTCTGCAAAATAGATGTTAGCTCTGGAAACTGCCTAAACACCTCCGTTCCCCAGCAAACGGGGCCGGCAGCAGAGTTTTTGGGCTCCCTCCTGGCGTGACAGGCGGGGGTGATTGACAGGGCTGGGAGCCGAAAAGCCCGCACGTGCTCTCACTGTAAATAGTAAAAGCTTAAAAAGCCTCAGCCCCTTAACTGACTATTTCACAGACTTCAACTCAGTTACTCTTAATGAGGATTTCCACGAGCACACACAGAGGAAATAAAAAAAAAAAAAAAAGGAAAAGAGTCTACACGTTCTCGGTGCAAGGGGGGGGGGGGACCAACCCGAAAAAATCAACAAGCAAACAGCAAAATAAACAGCTGGTGAAGTGAAATACGAGGTTAGAGCCCTCTCTGATTCAAGAGAAGATTATTAAAACAGCTATAAAGATGGTGTTGGCATCTCTTGAAATGAGTTTGTTACATTCAGAAGAGGCAGTTACACATGACAAACCATTTTCTGTTTAATTAGAGGGCTCTGTGTGGAACACTTCCAGGCGGAGGAGGGGAGCAGATTGCCACCCAGCATCTCAATTATGGGACAGAGCCTTAACAATTCGACATGCAAATGTTTTTGACTGACCGCAGAGGGAGAAAAAGAAATGAGGGGGGGAAAAAAAAAGTTAAAAAAAAAAATAATAAATGAGCTGCTCTGGAGGCTGGAGGTTAAAGAACAGGAGCTTTGTCCCAGCCTTCAGCAGTCTGGGCTTTCTTGCCACATGCATTAGTGCTAAAGGCTTCTTTCTGCCCAAAGAATGGCTTCTACTTGCTGGCTGGGGAAAAAAAAAAAAAAAATTCTATGGGGAAAACCACAGACATACCCTCTGTCCAACCCTGGTTAAAAGCTTTCTATTCTTCCAACCAGGTAAAATAATTCTTGGTTGAGGAATAGAGCAGGACCTTGGTATTCGCACCAAAGCTCTGAAAGTAAGCAAGCACAGAAAGGAAATTCTAGCTAATACAAGTTAAATATAGGTTATGTTAGCTGCATTTTACAAGCACTAAGAATGTTTTTGGAGAAAGCTGTCATTTTTAATGACAGCACAAGCTCCAATTACCACATAGCTGATACACTTGGGATTTGGAAGTTTTTTTTTAAATCACTTGAAATCTAAAAAAACCTTCATTATCAGCTTCTGAGTTGGATGTAAATAACTTCACCTGGTGCTAAGAAGTTTAACATTTCACAGGGGCACATGAACAACTTAAAGCCATTTATAAATGCAGCTTCAGCTTCCTGGCAATCTAAATGCAGTCTCTGGCAACTTGAGCAGCAGCAAAGAACACAAGGCTGGGCTGCAAGGGGAAGAGGAGCAAGGCTAAAGGAGATGTGTGAGCATCTCCAAACCCTGGAATCAGGCAAGAACACACCTCAGGCTGCAGATACCTGTCAGTTCAGGGGGAAGATTAATCTTCCTGCTAGGCTTAAGAAAGGCCACTTAAGCTGAGAGCAACACCATGTATCACCTTGAGCCTAAAGCAGAGCATCTGCCCCACAAGATGCTTCGAGAACAAAAATGCAGCTATGCTGAGGAAACCCTCTGTCCAACAGAACCCTACCAGCTCCACCAAGGTTCCCTTAGGCATTCACCACTCACCAAGGTTAACAAACCCAAAAGCAAGTCAAAAAAAAAGCCCCCAAACTCGCTTACAAAAACCAGAAAGCTCCTTGGGAAACCCTGCAAAAACCAGCACCGCTCACAGGGCGGCTCCAGCCCCAAAACTCAACGTGGGAGGCAGCGAAACTGAGGGCTCAAAATTCTCCTTCCCCACAGCTAATGTGAAAGCCTTACAGTCAGCAAGAAGAAGGGCAGCCTTCTAGCTTGTGGCAAGCACAAAGTGGGATTGAATCATTACTTGAAGAACGTGTTTCAGTGCCTATAAATAAAAACCTGCGAGGCTCCTTGCCAAAGAAGCCCAAGTCAATATCGCTTTTCTATATGCGCTGTCAAACTTTACTTTTAGACAGTATATTAATTACCCAGTCAATAATTGTGGGTTTCATTAGTGTATTAAATACCCCAATCAATAATATTTATCCTTTTCAGAGTCGGTCTTCACCAAAAACAAAGGCAGGAGTATTTTTTGATCCTGCAGTTCAAAAAGTCAGTGCAGCATAGCAGCAAGGCTTTAATGGAAAACATAAAACACTAGAAACAGACAAAAATCGGATTATTACTCTTATTTTTCAGCCTTTTGTACAATAAGCCATGAGGGAATTCCGAGAGCTAAACTGATGGCAAAAAAAATTAGATTTCTTCCTCTTAATTGCTCAGCGGTGATGTCAGAGTGGACATGACAAATGTTCACATCTTTCATTTCTCCATCAGAAAAACCAGCAACCAGCTCTGCTCTGCCAACTTTCCTGAGGATAAACTCTCAGAGCAAAGAGCCCATTTATTGTGTATCCTCTGCAGTGCAGCTTCCCAAGGGCCTTTATCCTAACCTGGGCTATCCCTGGGAATTACATCCCTATAAGAGGTAACATCCTCATGTGGGACCTTAAAGAAAATTTCATCAGGCAACAGAAAAGGAGCTCGGGAATGTGATATTTTTGTCGGTTTTGTTGATTTTTGTTTAAAATCTCCATTTAAAGGGCAAAATGTTAGGGACAAATTAAAAAAAAAAAAAAAAAAAAAAAAAAAAAAAAAGAAGCTTTGCAAGTGTCCAGTTTATTTTAAATAACTTACAAGGATGGGAAAAAAGAAAAGCACAACAAACAGCCGAGGAACACTCCCAAAGGCACGCTTTTGGCATGGCACAGAGGCTGAATTTAACAACAAATCAATGCAACATAAACAGGAAAAAAACTAAAAACAAACAACACCCTACCCCCCAAACACAGACACCTAAATATCCAAATAAAATACACAGAAAAATGCATAACAGGCCTCATGAAAAATCCATCTGGCGATCCAAACTACTTTTTTTTTTTTTTAAATATGCATATGATTGAAATGCAAAAATGTAAACATGAAAAACAGACTTTAAGAACTGCGAGAAGGTCTGTGGGCCTCTTGCATCCTCGCAGATAATATATTAAAGAGAATTTCCACTCCCTGTAATAAGATTACTGATATTTACTGCACTACTCCAGTATTTATAATGCCTAATATGCTGCAGACCACTCCTTTCCATGAACACAGGCTTTGGAAGTAGGCAGCCCACTCCATTTCACGTTTTTTCCTAAGCCTTTTATATCAAAGTGATGTGAAATTTCTTTTTCTTTCCCATCTGAGTCTCCCCAGCAGCCCTACAGTTGCCCGAGGGAGAAGCCCTATGGGGTGGCCACTATTCTCCAACGTGGCCACTTGTTCAAGGGCTGGAAAACAAGGAGGCCAAAGGAAAGATGACCAAAAAAAAAAAAAAAAAGGACCCAGAAGAGAAGTTAATATTCCCTCCTTGAGATGTGATGCTGCATCTTGGGCAGCGAACGTAAATATCACCAGGAATTAGGAATCAAAACACCAGACTCATCAGCTTCCACTCTCACACCCGTTGCACTAAAAGGACAATCCCGTCGTGCTGGAACACAGAGCCCACACACACACACTCATCCCAGCTGCCAGGCAGAGCACACACAGCACAAAAGCAACCAGTCACTCCTGAGCCATCTAAGACCACCATTTATTCCTTACAACGGCTCTGAGAATGGATTGCTCCTCAAAGCTTTATTCGGGGACCAAAAAAAAGACAACCACCAAACAAACAACAAACCACCTGATGCATCTTAAAAACTCGCCGTGCCTCTAACAGAATCTCCCCTCCAGGGACTCGTAAAGGGTCACTAACGACTCGTTTAAAATTCACACCCAGTGAGAACACAGTTCAATCCCACCAGAGGGAATTAAGACAAACGGCAAAACTACCTGAACATGGCCCGGCAGGGCACGCTCCAGATCTTCCCTCAGCCATGCAGAACTTGATGCTCTTGTGTAATTGCCTTGGCACCTGCCTGTTTCCAAACCAGCAGCCTCCCAATTTCATCTCTGCTGTGTACATTTAATTTAAAGCAAAACACGAGCAGCCACAGGAATCCTCACCTCACAGAGATTTAGTTACGAACAATTCCAGAATCCTTTCAATTGAGCAAATACATATTCAGCCCAGGTAATGGCTGAAGCCATCCAGAATAGCCTGGATGGTAGCAGGGGAGATTTATGATGAGGGGAAGGAAGGCACAGGCTAGTTTGCCAATAATCCAAATTAGCATTGTGAGTCCACTTAATTAGTGCAGTCAGAAGAGCCCAGAGCCTTTGTGAAGTTTTCCACGGCTCGTGCCAGTGGCTGCAGGGATCTACCAGGGTTTGGAGGGCTATGGTCAGCTGGCAGTGAGGTCAAAGGAGAATGGAGACACCTCCACACCTTCCTTGCCCTCACCCCTCAGCTGGATACCTCACTTTCCTGGGATTAACAAACAATTTATTAACCAGTTCCCTTCAGCAGCTCTAGCCTGTATCAGGGGAAAGAAGGCAAGATAGATAGAGGCATCTATCTTTTATATAAGTGGGAAATCATATGCCCCTCTCAGGATTCATTCTGCTATATTAGCTCTTCTAGGCCCCTCCTAAAAAAGATCCTCATTCTCCTACTCAGCAGTGTAGTCCTCCTCTGTACTCGCCCCAGCTGAGTTTCTTTTTTGCCTCTCCACATTGCAGGCCAGAGCTGTACATAGCATTCGAGATGAGATCTCACAGCAGAGGCTTATATAATGCTGTGGCACTTGTATAGCTACACTAGAAATACCTTGCCTCACATAGCTTGATGTTTTTATCATATACTAGCTGATTAAAGCATGATTAAAACCCTCCAACTCTTCAGTCACTAATGAGCATCCACTTTAGAGCAGAGGGTTGTTTTTTATTAGTCCTCAAATAAATGGCTTTTCACACAAACTGTTTTAAGTTGATTTGCTGTTCCAGTTCTCAAGGTCATTCAGCTGATCCTGTAAGATATCTTAATGCTCTCAAGTATTGATACCCTCCATCTCTAGTGCTCTGGCTGATGGCACAGTAAACCCTGCAATATGGATGTGCAGCAATTCCCTTTGGGAAAAGGAGCTGCCCCAGCAGAGGCAGGTGTGCAACACTCAGAGCAGCAAACACCTGCCAAAAACAACACCCATAAAAACTTCCTGGTGTATATGGATGGGCCCAGGAATTGGAAATGAGCCTCAAGGAACATTGTGCATTACCACTTGTTCCCAGTTTCCTAAAATTGGGTAGGAGGGATAGGAAGGGAGCAGTACTAAAAGACTGGTTAGCAGAGTGGAAAGATGGATTATCACCACTAACCTACCATTTGTCAATCCAGAACTGTGCTGAAGACCGTAATTTTCTAGTCAATGCTTTATAAGCAAGGTCAGAGGGAACAAATACTTCAATAAAAAAAATGCAAGACATCAGCAGAAGAACCCAGTCGTGATCCTCAGAATCCAAAAAAGAAGAGGTTGTGTTCGCAATTAATGGGCCCAGAATAATGTGCTTCATGTCCATCAATGGAAATGACATTTACAGCACTTAAACACCAAGACTTGAGATGACAAACAGGAAATCACAGGGAATAAAGGGCACCAACTGAATACATGAAGAAACTCTGCTCTACGGAGCAAAATAAATAAATAAGTGCTCACTTGTGCTACCAGAGCCCCATTGCAGCATTGCCTGGATGCTTGGAGCTGTGCAGCAAATGCCAAGCTGTGAGCTGCAGCCAGGGAACACATAATTAATGTGATTAGGAGCACACAGAGCTAGCATGCTCTGCTGACTGAAAAGCCCAGTAGCATAATTACTGTTTTCTGTACTAGCTCTATGTCTGAACAAATCTCAAAGCCTGGTTAGTTTTAGACTGCTGTGTAAACGTCAATAAAAATCCCAGAAGTGCCAGCTCATCAGCATTCTCAGGCACAGAAATGGTGAAAATACCACTGCATTTCCATGCTGTTAACATCAGGCAAGGAAGTCTCCATTCTTCAGTCTAACCTTAGAGTTTGTAATAAGGTAACATCTCCCCCAAGTGAATGCTTATTATGAAAGCTAATTAATTGCTTTCCAGTAATGAGAAGTCTTTGGTGTTCAAAGAAAGCAAAATTCACTATACAGGAATTAAACAGTGTTTATTGAAACAAAGCTCCCCCCATTTAAAGACCTATTTCAGATTAACATCATTACAAATAAAACCAAAGAAACTCAACATACAAACATACAAAACATGTATAGGCAGGAACTGTGAGCCCCAAAAAAATCAGTCAGAAATCCATAGTATTAATTGAAGAGAAAACTAAAGCAATGCTTTGTAGTTGCCTGGATTTCCCTGGGGGATGGAGAGTCAATGCTTATCTGCCTTCCTCAGAAGAGACAATTTTGATTAATATCAGACCCATCTGACTCAGTCTATTAAACCCTGAAGGAAGGATATTCTTCAGATATAAGAGATATGTCTTTGATTAATAATTCTACCATATTGCCATTCCAAGCATTAACAACCGCATGGCACCTGTGGAAAGTGAAAGCCTTTGAATTCTATGGAAGGGAACTAACTTGTACTAATAGACCTGTTCTCTTTTGTCCAGATCTGAAAGCTCTGTGACACTGTTCCTCCTACCCTCTGCTGAACAAGTCAAAGTGTCAAGGTTGTCACCACTTCCTTGCAAAGACGACAAAATGGTTATATAATTCAGCTTTACATATAGGAAGAGAGCAAAGTTACTTCAGACATTCTGAGTGGTTTGTCTTAAAGAGCCTGGCAAGCTGTCTAGAGATTCCTTTTCAGCACTGTCAGAGTTTAACAGACCACAACAGGCTACAGAGTCGTGGCCATCAGAGTGCACTCTTACCTCCCAGGGCACATCAAATCACTCAGCCCACTACGCTGGGCTGCCATGCTTGGTGTAACTAATGCTGAATTATCACACATGGGGTGGGGAAAAAGTCAGTGTAACGTTAGCTATCGAGTTTTTCCTGGAAATTCTAGGCTCAAGCAGCCAGCACTGGCCTCCTCACCCCAGCTGAGCATTTCTCCTGATGTTGGCAATCAACCTCTTGCTGTATTCTCTGTAGTTCACGGGTTTGACGTCCATTGCTGTGGCCTTAATACGAGACTCGTCCTGCAAAAGGGAAATTTTAGTATGTAAAAGAACATGAAGCACTCCAGGCATTTGGTTCCAACCTCCTTCTGCCCCATTAACTTACTGCTCATGGTATCTGGGTTAGCTGGGAGTGCCAACACAACTCCCAGAGCTGATATGTTGTTTTCACGTGAAACCAGCCACTCTTGAGCCTGAGAGGGAGCAGCAAGGATCCCCCCTTCAGTGCTCAAGATTGACAGGATTTGTGTGATCTTTGGAATCTTCTGTTCTCTGTGAGCAAGGGAAACTTCTCCCCACAAACATAAAAGGAGGAAGTCACCTCCTATGGAGACAAGTTGAACTACAAAAGCCACAAGTTACATTATTTGCCTTTTGGGCAACACTTACGTTGTAAGTTTCCAGTTTCACTCGAATCCTGAACTCGTAGGTGTTGAAGTTTGCGTTTTGGAACACTTCTTCAAAAGCCTGCTCGTTCTGAGGGAAGGACAAAGACAGGGATCAGCTGCAGACACTCCAGGCTTCCAGTAGTGCCATGAACTTTTGAGAACAGCTCAGCTTTTGGGGAGGTTGGCAAAACACTGGAAATACCTGGCCCACACAGGCAGAGACCAGCCTTCCATCATCACGTTTTAGATGCCAAACCCGTAACTCAAAAGTTTTTATTTTAAAAAGGTGAAAACTTCTTAACTATAAAGGAACATACAATTGTACTGAATCTGCAAACAGGTCTAAGGAACAAAAATCTTCAGGAGCTGCCAAACGGGCTAATTCTGATGTTGTACAGTGATCATAAACACTGACAGAGTTAACTATTTCCTTATTAATTGCTTTATTAGGCATTCTGGTTTTCTGCTTATCCATCAAAGCTGCATGTATCCTTCCCATCCTGACACAGGCCTATTTAAGAGAATGTTCTATAAAAAAAGCAGATCCATGTTTTGAACGTGCTTTAATAACCATGAGAAGACTGTGTCATATTTATAACATAAGCCGCTTCTAATTACCATATGAACACTAAACATCATCATCATCATTTATAACAGACAATTTGTCAAAACAGTAGAAAAGGAGCAGGCAAGTCGTGGAGACTGTGAAAAAAAAAAGTTTATTTTTGTAAAAATATGAGTCGTAAAAACCTTTGCTGACATTCAAAAAAAATCCTGCATCTCCCTGATGATACTGACAAGTAATTATTAATGCATTTATCTACCAGATGCACTTGACTTGATCAGTCACTCCAGCAGCAGACAGAGCATCTGATCTGGAATTGAATCCACCCCAGTTCCACTCACATTCCAAGTGTTACATCTGCTGTTTTTCACTGTGTGCAGCACTATTTTACACTACACAGTGATTCTCCTAGGGTTTAGAAAAGCACAACAAATGGAGGTGAACAGGAGCAGCTAGGTTCACAGATTACAGAATTTAGGCATATCCCTCCTGAATATTAAAACCCCTTCCTTTGGCCATTTTATGGATTAGAGGATAAGAAAACTCGCTTAATAAAGCATTTAGCTCCTCTCTGCAGCTCTGTCACAAACTGTGCTAACCATTAGTGAGTTGAAAATGCCCTCAGCATAGCAGTCACTGCTACCCCACATTACCTCCTTTGGTATCTAACAAGCACAGGCAAGAGGCAGATGAAAAACCTTGCACATGTATCTCTGCTTAGCGTGGTCACGGGCTGTACATGAACTCCATCCATACTGTGAGCAGTGAAAAGACTCCCACCAACTTCACAAGACACTGCATCAGCTCTATCAGAGAAAAACCACTAAGAAAAGCTTACTGCAAATGCATCGAGTACCATTTTTAAAGGCTCATAAAAGTGTCAAATCAAAACCAATTTCTCCTGGAACACAAAGCATTCCCGCTCAAGGGCTCACTCCATATTATGTTCCATTTTCTATCCTCAGCCATTTCCATTAGGCAGCTCTTCAAAAGGCATTACATGTTTGTACTGGTACATAGGATCTGCTGTCTCTCCTTCCCCACCCAGTTCTCTTCAACATTAAAAGCGACTAAGAAATTTTGTCTAAACTCTAGCAGAGATTAAGCAGGGCTGAAGTAAGAAAATATTGACAGGTTAAGAATGTCTGAAAATGGAAATACAAAAGTGCAAGCACATCTAATTAGAATCCCCTCAGCTGGACATCTTCCTACAGAACAGAGGCGTCCAGCCTTTGCAATACCACAAAAGCTCAGCAGCCCAGAACCACAACCTTTGTACCCTTCACCTCTGACAGCCAGAGTGCAGAAAATTTCCAAAAATCATTCCATATTACAGGAAAAATAGCCCTGCTTTGCAGAAACAGAGGTGTGCAACAGTGTCTCAAGACAACAGCCTCAACAATCCCTCCTGCTTCATTTCCCTCCTACAGCCAAGCAATGGGTTAACCAACAACTGGGCTATCTGTGAGTCCTGGAATCAAACAGCCTTAGCCTGGGAGCACAGCAAGGCTCATATGCAATTCAAGAACTTATCATGCATTCCACATCGTCATTTAAAAACAAAACAAAGCCACACAGTTTTTATACAGTACACAAGTTAAAAAAAAAAAAAAAAAAAAAAAAAAAAAAAAAAAAAAGGAAAAGATTATTTTGGTTGGAAGAAAGACAAATGCAGCAGAAAAGCACAGAGTGACAAAGGGAAGATAATACTGCCTGTTAGTGTCTAATGACTTACAACCTTAAAAACTGTTCTATCTGTCACAGGAAGATCACTTCAGCATCTCTGCCAATGACCCGTTTTACAAATTGTGGTTTTCATGAGACCCACAAAGTTCTGATGATATTTGGTGTGGGAAAAAAAAAGAGCCTTCAAAAGTAGGCTCACACACATCAGTTCAAAAAGCTTCCTGCCTACTTAACAAAGATACATACAAAGTGTTCTAGAACTTTTTGATTTTGTAAACAAATTTTTGGAACACATTAGGGATAATGTTGTCAGCATTCATTGCTAAAATAGGGGTGTTTTTTTTTTTTTTTTTTTTCCAGATTCTTCCAATCTAGGTACAGTGATAAAACAGGCTGTCTTTTCTACTGGAGCCAACATGTGATAAAGCTGTCAGTCCCCCAAAGGCTGTGGCACAACCCTGGAGTGATCAGCTGCCTCTCCAGGTTCAGGTGAGGAGGACAGCTGATCTCCAGCTTTCAGCAGCCAAAAGAGCTCAGGGGTAGACAGACTGACTGTGGGAGCAAACTATGGGGGAAAGCAGGCAAATCTCTGTTCTTCAGGCAGATGGCCTGTGGAAAATAATCCCAAGGAGAGTAAACAAGTCCCTGCCAAGAACTTCAGCCTAGAGAGAAGCAATGATTTGTGAACTTGTAAAAGATACAAAAGGCCAACATCTGGAAGACAACCTTGGGCTGAGCTGAGCTGGCCTATCACCCAGAGAAAGGGTCAAATCTAATCCTTGACAAATGAAACAGAACATCCCTTTCTTTCATGTGGCATAATTTTATGTATTTTAAATGCTGTTAATTCCCACAGCAAGTACGTGAACATGCCCCAGTGCCTTTGCCACTTTTGCTGTACATTCACACACAAATGTCAGACCATGCTCTCTGGTGGATCAGCACTGGTGTTCTACATAAACCTTACATCTTTGCCAGACCTGCCTTCAAAACATTACAAAAATACTTCCTTACCAAAAGGATAAAAAAAACCAAAACCAAAACAAACCCTGAGAAATCTGAGGGCAGCCCAATACAAGTTGAGTGAAACATAGTTCAACTTCAAGGCAAACAGTAAAAATACAATTAGCTAATTGACTGACCTTTTCCTTCAGTTCTCCCAGGAAAGCTGCATTTTGCCCAAGAATGAACTCTGCTGTGTCTTGGAAACAAGTCACCCACTGATATTCCAGACAGTCTGCAATGGTAATCTAGAATACAACATCAAAACCCAAAAGGTTATTTTTCCCCCAGTTGCCCTTTCCTCCAGAAAAACAGAAGACAACACAAAAGAAAAAAATATCTCTGAGCTATAGAGTGTTTTAAATCTCCAGTAACCCTCAGAGCCTGACCTGTATGTCCTTTCAATCACTGAGGATGGAAAGCAGTGACTTCCTATCTTTTTTAAGCTCCACAGAATGTCCATAACTTAACAAAGGTTAACATTGGCAGTAGATTGAACCACAGGGAGAGGCCAACAAGATCATAGCAGGACAACCCTGATGAATGCTCAGCTGTGTCCTGCTGCCAGTGATGAGCTGTGAGCAGGAACAGGTATCCCACAGCAACCACCACCAAGGGGGACAGCAGAAACTCTGCAAACTGAATTTACTTTGCACATACCTGAGTGCTTGAGCATAAGTTCATGTAACACTATGTTATGTTATGAGGAAACTATCAAAACATTGAAGGATTGGACAGTCAAAAGATCAATTTCCAGCCTCACATGCACTTCCTGGCTGCTTTGACAATTAAGAATGAGGAAATGGGAGACACTGCTCAGAGGGCCTTGAGTGTAGCCTCAGCATCCCCTTTATATTCTACAAGAGTGACTCTGCTATGCAAATCAGTTCATGTGTTCCTAGAAGTTAGCTGATAAAAATTATTCAGAGGCAGTTTCTGTTTTAGGGAGGCTGCAGGGATAGTTCCCTTCTCTCTGCATGCCCACCTGGCAGAGCATTTCTAAGAGGCAGATACAACCCTAATTTATAATGTAAAGCAGAAGAGGGTTCAATGCCTATGGTGTAAGTGAGCATCACAATAATAATCCCCAGACAACTTTCTGAAGCAGGCTCCATTAAAGCACGAGGCAGAACAATACCTACCAAAAAAACTGTACTAAATATAGGTAGCAGCTGTAAAAGTGCAATTACTGCTCTCCAGAAATGCCATTTTACTTCAGTTTATCTTCACTACTGAAGAGGCGGGGGCCATCTGTATTCTGCACTGCATAGTACACTTGGAAACCAGAATCCACCGAGCTAGCAGCAACTTTTTGGCAAAGAGAAAAGCTTTTAATTGGAGCACTAGGAAAACAAACTGCTAACCACCTCAATGAAACATCCCTCACTCAGGTAGAGCACACAAACCACCTAAACACCCTCTAATTCACGGGCAGCACAGACAGACCAACAGCACCGGCTCACCCAGTTCCTTCAAAAACTCCTCTTTGGATTGTGCTGGGAGCATGGCTGGGAACGCCCTGAAATCTGATCCGGGAACTCACCAGGAGCATCAGGCGGTACTTGAAGTTGGGGAATTCGCGGTCACACTTCTCGCAGCGGTAAAGTCCATTCTGCTGGTCTATCACTTTCTTGTTGCAATCCTGAGAGGGACATGCCTGGTACATGCTGTTCTCTTTGCGCAGATGTACAATTGTGCCCACACAGCTAAAATAATCTGCCTGGGAGAGTGAGTGTGCAACATTAGCCTCAAAATACTCAATGTTTTCCCCATTCTGAATTAACTACAAAAGCAAGGCACCCATACTTGGATATTTAGGATTAGAAAGCTTAACAGCTATGGATTACTGGGAAACTGTAAATCAACCCCTCTGTTGCAATAATTTTTAGGCTTCCATTATGTTAATAAAGCCCCTACAGCAAGATTATTTTGTGTTTCCATTGCAGGAAACTCCAATTGCTAGGTCTTCTTTAGATAAAGCATATTTGATTCTCCATTGTGTCTGTGCAAATCTGCACTTTTTCACAGGATTAAGATTCTGCACTTTCCTACGCTTCTTTCGGGAACCAATACAGAAAAACAGAAAGCCTATTGTGTAGTGTTACAGATAAGCATTTGATTAAACTATAGCCTACAGAACAAAATACCCACTCACCACACTAAAATAATCATCATAATGGTTTAAGACCACGGTCAAGTCTTTCAGCAGAAAAATAGAGGTTGCTTAAGAAGCATGGGCAAAAATTGTCAGAGAAAATAGCTGAATTACAGGTAAAGTGAAAGTATTCAGGGCCAGATGGATGGGACCCTGAGCCACCTCATCTAAGGGGTGGCATCCCTGCCCATGATTAGGGGTTTGGAACGAGGTGATCTTTAAGGTCCTTTCCAACCCAAACCATTCTACGATTTGAAAGATTTTTTTCCATGGATAGAAGCTCTTGGATATCCCAAACAGCTTAGCACTTAAGTCTGAGATGAAAAAAGGAAAAATAAAAAGCAGTATAAATTTAAAAAAATTAAAAATAAAAAAGCCTAGAGAGGTTTCTGGAATAAAAAGCCAAAGACTTGGGGTTTATTACCAGCCTTCCTATTGACCAAGTGCACACCCTTCAAAACCACTTCCTCCTAATGCACCTGTTTCTCCTGGAACACTCTGTGCTGCTTATTTGAAAATCTTTGGGGTAAAAAGGTTCCCCCTTCATGTAAACGTGGCTTAGAATTCTCTTGCAAACAAAGTGTCACACTGCAACACCAGCAGCAAGCTTGGATTTATTTGAAGAACAATAATATTAATTAATAGCATAAACTCTAAGACAGTAAACACATACTGCCCAACACTTGGGCTACTTCAATAAGAAGAATACCTGCACAAAGCCTTGCTTTTATTTTCTCCCCAATACACAAAGCCTATACTGAGTGGCCATGCCTTACCTTATCTCCTTGTCCCAAGTTCTCAGATTTGGCTTCAAACAAAGTTTTCCAATTGGTATTTGCTCCAGCTGCTGGCCCACCCCTCACATCAGAGATGGAGGCACATTCCAGAAGCTGCCCCTCAGAGTCAAACCTGCAACCACAGAGATGCACTTCTATTTTTGGAGAGCAGACCACACAGACTTATCAAAAAGCTTATGTTTATTTTCATGTGCTCGATACATGAGGGATTTTTTATCAATGATTGCAAAGGAAACAATTACAGTAATATGTGTATATAGCAAACAAAAATAGCATTTCAGAATAAGTTAATAGTCTGACTTAATTAGCACAGTATTTTACAAACCCACAAAAGGAGGACAGCTTTGTTCTATATAACTGCAATTTGTTTGCCAGCTAGTGGTCAAACCATGCACTGCACACTTCTCAGAGGCTGGCAGATAACAAGATTTAAGGGCATCAAGATATTTCCATAATTAAAATTAAATTACATGGTACCATTATCTTCGCAGCAGCTTCGAAAGAAAAAGCAAATAGCATTGAAAAGATTATGCTTCCTCTGTTAAAATAAGAAAGCACAGCTCTTCAGCAAAAGGTTGCACTGCATTCCCGTTGTGATGGGCTTTGTGATTTCACAAACACACCAACGAGGCTCAAAGATTGAGCTTAATTAAAGCGTGACAGTAATAGCTCAGACCCACAATCAATTTTATCTCCAACAAGCCTCTGAAGTATGGGAGAGCCACAGCTCAATGACAAATGGAGGATGCCATTTATTTCCTCCACATTTGGGTGATGTAACTGGAATCTGAAGACTCAGGATTCACAAGTCTGATGCTGTTGGCACTTAACCCTCTTCACACATACACACACCACATCTCACCACATTCATACTCACAGCAGACAATTTAACAACTACTTACAGGAGAGGCAACAATGAAATCGCTTTGTTTTCCTGACAATAAAAGAGTTATTTTGCTATCTGAAAAATATCTGGCAAGAACGAGACACTGAGAGATGTCAAACAGTCCCTCCACACTAACTGAGTGCGTATCAGATCCCACACAATGGAAAAAGCCTGTGGAAAAAAATACTGTTCTCTCAGATCAAGCCTCAGAAAGTAGAGCTGGTCAAGCCTGATTTCATGCTGCCTTCCAAGGCTTTGGGTCAGCATGAACTACCCCGATTCCAATTTTTCAAGGTCTGTCATGGAATTAAAAGTTTTTTGAATTGAACAACGTAAGAAGGACAGCCTTCCAGGCTCTAGGGCTTGCAAGCCAGAGAACTTTCTACAGCCCTGGAAGCCATACCCTCTGCCACTTTCTCTCAGTGCTACACACACTGCTCAAGTACAGAGAAACAAAATAAAACACATACTCTGCAGGAGGTTGAAATGAAACAACAAACACACTCCTACCATCCTCGAAGCTTGAAAGCCTCTGGGCTATCAGGGTTGATGACAACTGTGCTGGAGGACAGGACAGACAAGCTTCTGCCACCAAAGTCAGAGACACGGGCTCCTTTGATGGCAATCACAGGTTGTCTGGAACCATCAAACTGTTCAGCCTGCATGTGTGAAAAACCAGAGAGCAGCAGCAGCAGCACGTTACAGGAAAGGCACTGAACTTGCGGTCATAATTCACAGGTCGTGACAAGAGACCAAACCTGAATCAAACTACCCCACTGTATCTAAAAGGTAAGGTTTTGAATGCTGTCATTAGGAGTTTAAGCAAAGGTAGGTGACAGTTTTCTGTGCAATCCCAACACCCTGTTTCCTGGGGAACCAGAGAATCCTTAAGTCACACCACAGGTTTATTAGAAAAGACTGGTCCCCTCTGTCAGCAGCTTTACACCAGGATTTTAGGAAAGGAGATGTGTTATGGGAATGGAAACAAAATTAATTGTTCATATCAGATTCCTCAGGAGACAGAACAACTCACTCAGCTTCACTGAGCCAATCATGTCCATCTTACTACCACTTACACAGAAGTGCAGCTATGCTGACCAAACATTTTTACTCAACTTTCCATCTTCTGTTTTTTATCTCATAAAGCTGCTCTAATGCTGTTCAACTGCTGCTCTACCTCAGTAGTCTGACACTAACAAAGAACCTCATGGCATGAGAGGGTTTGAAAAGTATAGATTTTATGGACCCCACACCACTCAGCAAGCAAGGGGGGGGATCATGTGCTTAAAGATAACAAATGAGCTGGAGTTGCAGTAGTAGTAAGTACTCACTGTACCCATGAGATGCAAAAAGAACAAAAAACACATCCCAGCAGTTATAGCAGTGACTGTTGTAACTGACATACAAATTCTAACCCTAACTGTGCCAGCTGCAAGCCATACATCACTCCCCTTCAATGCTTATTGATGTTTCTATTCTACAAGCAAGCAAACAGATTTAACTTTGCAGAATGCAGACCCTGATCTCTGTTGGAAGAGTTATGCCTGGAATTCTATACCAGTAGTCTCTCCTATTATAACCTAGTTCAATCTTAAGGCTTTGTGATACTGAACTTTAGTTTACTTCATTTGTATCAGCAGATGGTTAATGGTGTTTAGGTACCTACAGTATCAGTGCACTTGATCATTTAGCCATAAAGCATCACTGTCAAGCTGGCAGGATCACTCCCATTTTATAGACTGGCACATAAATCCCTAAGTATCTATAACAACAGTGGAAAACAAAGTAGCCTGTTAAAAAGATAAGGAAGCCCTTTACTGCAACTGTTCAAACTTTCACTTCCGAGGCTCTGATGCTTTAAACTCCCAGTCTGAGACAGAGCCTCTCAACCTGCTCATTAGGGGTAACACGTATCCCACCCTAAAAATAAAATTCATCTCATTTGAGACAGCCATAGCCAGCAGGCTTTTCCATAATCAAACTGCAGCTCATACCCTTTCCTAAACCAGGAGCCCATTCCCTTCAGTGTTTTGGCTTGAGACATAATGTCTGCAGTTGTTCAGAACACATTAGTCAGATCATGTCAGCAGTTTGTCAGGGAAAGGTTAAGAACATCACACCTGAATGCAACCAGACAGTCTTTCACCTTCTCTTGGCCCCTGATCTTTGAACACCCAGGACTGTGTCAGTGCTGTGCCCATCTCAGGTGACAACTCTCCCTACACCAAGGAAGCTTTGTTAAGAACAGGTAAGAGAGCACATACCTCATTTCCCCACAGCGTAGCTGTCACCAGTTTCCCTGATGTATCCATCAGATGCACGTTCCTCTTTGAAACCTCCCTATTGTTAGCTTTCACTGTAATTTTAGTGACATCTTCGTAGCTCTTGCAAATTCCAATTACATCTGAGAAACAGTTACAATTTAGAGTTACTCAAGGGTCACAATTGGAGAATACAAGATCACAAGAGAAGAATTCAAACCTACTGTCAGATTTTTACCTTCTATCCCAGCTCCCTATTGAAATGCAATCTGATATGGAAATTAAGTGTATTATGGTAGGAATGTTCCACTACAGAACTCTTCAGTGCTTTAATTTTGTTGACGCAGTCATTAAGATATTCATGAATGCAAGCCTCACCACATTAGAGAGATCAAGGCATTGTACTATCTTTCCCCATCACATTCTGTCAAAGGACTTCAGTCCTGATCATGTAACACTTGCTGTTAAAGCACAAGCAAGAGCCTTCAAAGTGACTGAAAGACAATGGAACTGCTGGCTCGTGCCTCTACAAAACTCTGAAAGCATAATCTGCAACTTTAACAAGTCTGCATGTTCAGGTGGTAAGACCTAAAGCAAGCCCCTGTGCAGTCCCTAAAAATACACCACATTTAATATTACCCATCTACCTTTAAAATTCCCAGCTGAATGTCTCTGAATCACAAGCATCTTGTGCCTCTGAAACCTGAGAACCCTCGCCCCCACCCAAGCCTCTGATTTTTCCGGAGTACTCTGCCCAACGAATTACAGAAAAACAAACCTCCAATACTTCACAAAGCAAGCCAAAACAGTCATGCAACTTGGACTTGGATGCAATGAATTATGCCAAAATCACTACAGAGATAATTAGATAGTGAAAGAAAGCAAGACCACAGAAGGTATGAAATGCACACGCGCTGAGCAAGGGCATTTTTTCTTTCAGCCTTTTTCTGTGGAAAACAGTGATCACAGTACAATAAACAACTATCACCTACTGTCTTTAGTTTGAAGCACAAGTCTGAAGAATAATTATTATATATTGTTAGAAACCAGGGCAAAATCATCTTAACAGGAAAACTGCCTGTGGTGTTTTTTAATGGCAGCCACCACTGGATGACTTCAATTAAGAGATCACAACACTCGAAGCATCCTATGCTCACTACCTGCCCAGAATTGAGGACACAAAAATCAAACTTCAAAGCTTTAGAATTTGCCATTTTTCTACTTTGACTGACCAACAATCGAGTCTTTGGGCGTGTTCTCCAAGTCAGAGATGGATACAAAATCAAACTGAACAGATGGAAGATGCTGGGCATCATCACAGGGCACAACTGAAGTCTCATTAGTGAATGTAATCTCATAGTCATTCTTAACAGCTGTATATTGCTTGTTAGCAGTCTTCAAATTGCCTTTGGTAAAATAATATACCTACAGGAGAAAGCAATGAAACAGGGGATATTATCAGTAGTCAGGGAAAATAGATTGTGTTCACCTTTAAAAATCCTTGCTAGGCTCAAGTTCCTCTTTTTCCAGCTCCTGTCAGTCTAAGAAAGCACAAAACTACCATACCTTGTTCAATTCAAGGAGTGGAAAGAACTTGTCTGCTTGATCGTTGAATGCAGTAGCTCTAATCTCACCCTGCAGGAAAATAGGGGAGCTGGTCAGAAGTGAAATTTGGCATGGAAAAAGATTAAAAAAAAAAAAAAATCTTTGCAATGTTAAGTGGCAGCAGTACTGCAGAGACAGTGGGGTCTGCCAGGGTAGCTCCAGGCGTGTGAGAAACAAACAACCTTCTCTTCACATCTGTAGTTAGAGCTAAAATGACATATTCTACACCTGACAATCAAACCTCATATTCAAGTCTCATTAGTACATCTACAGCTTCAGAATAAAAGGCGTAAGAACTACATCCATCATAGAGACACCTCTGAAAATGCCAGTGAAACTGGCAGTGATGAAATAAAATTCAAACAGACCCCGCAGCTCCACAAGTTAGCACACAGTATATTGTGATGGCTCCCACTCAGATATGTCTATAAGTAAGAATTAATAACAATTATACCCTCACTAGATATAAACACCGTTGTTTTTTTTTTTTTTTTTTAATTAATACAGACACTATGCAGAGAAAACAAATGCCTGGTGACAACATGTTATATTATTAACCTCACATTTTACACTCAATATAATCTAGCAGAATCTTGTTTGTTTTCACGACAGAAGGCTGTAATTTGATAAGAGGTTTGACAAACTGCAAGTTTAGTTCGATTAACCAGATACCATTCCCCAAACAAACCACAGAGGAAATTTCTCAGTGTTACAATAATTTGTACTCCAATTTCCTCATGAAAATTGAAAGCTTGTAACTTGGAGGTAATGCTCCTCTCACTCCCTGTTTTGTAAGGTGTAGCTCAGCCAGGAGGAGATGTCACTCTCAATCTACAGGAAACCACCACAACCCTCAGTATTAGGTTGTCAGTTTGCATAAACAACTCTATTTTGAAGCTGCAAAAATCCAGTCACACACTATAGACTTTGATGAAAAATAATCAGCAATGCTGCACATTTAAGACTTCATTCTGGATAAAAACTGGCACGTTGATGTGCAAGTTAATGAATGCAGGGCTACAAGTTTCAGTTGTAATAAAAAAAATCATTTCCGAAAAATGCACTTTATTTCCTCTATTCTGTCTTTATGAAGGGTTCATCAGCATCTGGCATACATTATCATTGTCTCAACATATGACACTTACACTTTCATCAACCAGCTCTATGGAAAAGAGCTTCCCTTCACCACGGGAGTTGCTCCACGTGCGGATCTGACCTTTTTGGGTCACCCGAGCACAAATGGTCCACCTGAAATCATGCAAGAAATCACTCTTCTGCATCTTTTTAAAGAAGAGATTGACTTGACAAACCTTTGGAACTGTAATGTGACTATTTAAAAGCCAGAATCTTCCCACTGCACCTCGGCAACTCTTTGCACTGCTTTCTGTTTTAATGGCCTAGACCATTAAAGACAGAAAGTTGTAGAGAAGGCAACAAAGCAGCCATAAAGCATCCAGTATGATAATAATAGTGAACAATCCTTCTGCACAGAAGCAGGCCTCAAATCTTTTACTCTTCCAGGGTACATTTCTCACACAGCAGTTTGCCTGCTCTGAAAAGCCACGCCAGAACTCAAGAGCTCAATTATAGGATTCGCATTTAACTTGGGTAATCAAATCAGTTTGCATAACTTAAAAATGTCATTCACTAAATAATTACATCCTCATGCTTTTCAACAGCTCAGTAGCCGAAGTGAATAGCTTACTGAGCTGTTTTGTCATTAAGTTACCAAAAAGAGGGCTGCTTTAGGAAGAAAAAAAAAAATCAGACAAGTCAATCGATTTTCAACTAAAATATTAAAAACCTATCAAGCTCAGCAGGGCAGCTGCACCAAGACAATGGCAAGGCAAATCTCAGATTGTTAAGAGTGTTGATGCAATTTAAAAAGATAAAAGAAAAAAAAAGAAACAAAGAAAGAAAAGAACACCATTCCCCATAGGAAAAAAAAAAGGCAGAAAACAAAACCCCAAAACAACAATAGAACATCCCCAAAAACCAAAAACAAAGCCCATCAGTGTTTCTATGGGAAGTTTTTTGCTTGTTTCTCTGCGGGGTTTTGTGGTCGTTGTTGGGTTGGTTTGTTTGAACTTAACCAATAAAGTCCAAAGAATTCAATGAATTATTTGACAGAGACTCACACACAGAAAAGCAAAACAAAGCCATTGTTCCTTCATGCCTGTGACATGAACAAGGCCTGGAAAACCACAAGAACTCACTTGGACTGGTATGGATTCAGGCTGGCAATTGGCACCACTTTGGCCTGAGACCCCCCAGGTGTCTTCAGGGCACTGGGAGCACTTGCTTTTCCAAACTGGTTGGAGGGAGCGTGGTACTTGGGAGCAGCAGGACCTTCCAAAAACCACAACAGAGCAGAGAGGATTTCAGCTTTGCACACAAAAATCAGATTAAAACCAACTCAGGGTGCAGAACTTTGCCCACCATGCCACGGGGAGCCACACAGGCAAAGCTCCAAAGAACAGTGGAGCTCCCTGTGCCATGTGGGCACCACAGGGGAGCTTGAAGTTTGTTGCATCATTTCTACTCTGGGTCACAAGTGTGTTCTAGGCTGAAAAATGCTGCAGAAGAGACACTCTCAGACCTTTTAGAGTGCTTGCACTTAAGTGGAGATGTGTCCACAAGAGTCAACCACTTGAACGCAGGTTAAGTGGCACACAACTGTTTAGCAGTAAATTCTCTAAAATAACAGAATCACAGGGTGGTTTGGGTTGGAAGGGACTCATTCCAACCCCCTGCCAAGGACAGGGACACTTTCCACAAACAACCTTACCCAGAACCCCACCCAACCCAGCCTTGAACATTTCCAGGGATGGGAAGTGTTGGATCAAGACAACACTTGGGGGAACAACGAAGCAAAAATACCCCACAAATAGTTTTTTGACATAAAGCGATGCTGCTAATTCTAAACTCAGTCTTGTCAATGTATATGCAAAAAACTCTTGTGATCAGCTTTAAGCAAAGAAGGAGGAGCTTGTTTTCTGCTGCAAGTTTCTAAGCAAATGTCAAAATTTTACTATTTAAAAATCCTTCCCAAACACAGGGGTAAAGAATACAGACAAGTTAAAGCAGCACCAAGAACTAGGATTGACAACTTTTTAGCTTAAAAAAAAAAAGTCTACAGGCTGACATTTAAATTGACTGCATCTTTCTCTCACTGAAATCTTGATCAAAAAGACACGTTTCTAGATGTACTATCAAATAATTTCAGTGTATTGCCTAAAATGTTTGGCCTCTATCTCAGCGTTGGTAACACACACAGTTGGTGGCCAGCTCCAAACTGCAGCCTCGTTTGGGTGTCCACACTGAAAACTGAATCAAGTTGGGGGGTTTTGGGTTGGTGTTTTTTGATTTGGGGAAGAAAAAGGACAACTTTTCCCCCTTTCATAACCAAGCATAGTGCTCTCTTGAGAGAATTCACCTTATCAAGCTATAGGTTACTCCTCAATGGAAAAGTTTCTTGTGCAACACCATTAGAGAAAGGATTTTATTTAAACTGAAGCTGTTGTTTCTCACTGATCACACATCAGAATTCATGCCCAGGATGACTCTTACCTGCTCCAGACAAATTGCCATTCTGTTGCTGGGGTTTGCTGGCTGCTGAGTTTCCTGCTGGAGCTGCAGAACGTTGCCCTTGTCCTGGTAATTAAAATGGAAAGAGACCATAGAGTAGGGAGCACAGTAATTAAGTAGCCGCCTTTTAGGAAATAAGACTTGCATTAAAAAAAAAAAAATTAAAACCACAGAGAACATGCTAAAATTCAGGTATTTAAGACACAGGAGCAGCAAGCTATCTGTTGAACATTACCATGAAGGAATTCCAGTCAGATCTCTTTCCTCAAGCAACTGCTTTCTACTTGGAAAGAACTCAGGGCTGATGGTGATTTAAAAGGACAGCCCTGAAGTAATCTTGACAACTTTTCAGTGTTTATCAGCTGCTATTGCTCTGACAGGTAGTTTCTGCTCCTACCTAACAGCTAAGATAAAAAAAACTGTAGAGAATTCTGCCTCATCACTCAGAAAGGGCCAAAAATCCACTGGGTAAAGTCAAATCTGAAGTTAACCCAAGACAAAGAAAACACCTGCTGCATTTTATTTCCGAAATATGAAGATGTTTAATATGGGGGTGATGGAGTCATCACTTCAGAATTCACCAGGGCCCCTCTTGGCACACAGCAGTAAATTGCTTAGGGAGCAAAGTGATGCTATAGCAAGAACACAGCGTCCATTTTTTTTCAGATTTCAGGACTTGCTTTAAATTAATGACAAATTACAAGGGAAAGAGCAGACAAGCATATCTAAAGTAAAAGTCCATTAAAACACTAATTTACCATTCAAAAATTCGAAACTCTTTAAAATACAATTTGCCTCTAGATGAGAAAATATCCAACATTTTTGTCTTTTTGGACACAACTGACCCTTAAGGTCTTGCTTTGCAAGGGACATCTAGGCCTGAGCAAGCAAAACCCCCATGATTTGGGATGTGAGGAGGAAGATGGGCAAGAAAGTGGAGAAGAAGGTCACAGCCCAAGCCTGTAGAGCACCACGAGGAACAAAAGCAGAGAATCCCAGGATGGAGGGATGGCACCAAACTATGGGAAAGGAACAGAAGGAGACCCCAGTGTGGTGCTGCCAGATGTGGTGCAGGCTCCAGAGGAAACCCCCTGGTTATTTTTAATCCAAAACCCAGGTCCTTCCTTGCACAAACTCCAATCTGCTCCTCTAACTTGCCGCAGTAGAGTCACATCGGTGAACTGGTGACAGTCTCCCTGGCAACAGCGTGACGTCAAACAGCAAAATGTGTATTTGCTGCAGGTTCCACTAGATGGAGGAGCCAGGTCTCCCCCTTGCTCAGTGGCCTCAGGTGCTCAGAGGGTCAGCACTCCACACCCAAATTCATTTTGTGCAAGGGAAAGTGGAAAAAAACCCAACAAGACGCATTAGGAGAAAAATATGTCTGGTCAGGGGAGGAATATTCAGGAAGAACAGAATGTGGGTATGAGGCAGCAAGAGGTTTCCTCATTACTTTTCTTCCAAATATGTTTTTTTTTTCCCTGTAGGAATTTGTGATTTAAAAAAAACCCCACTGAAAACCAAACCAAAGACCACCACATCCATTGGAACACGTGTGCGCTATGAAACACAAATTCACATTTTAATGGCTGCCTACCCACAGCCGAGTGTTTCTCAACAGAGTAAGAATAAATTCACACATCTGTGCATGTGTTCAAATACAGAAGTAGCAGAAATATCTCTCCAATTTTCTCGCTTGGAGAGCCTAGGGACTCCTAAACTGTGATTTTTGGTGGCTGGTGGCCTACAGATCACTTAAAGTGCTCAGAAAACTGAGGAGGCTGCCTGGTTTTTGCTGTTAGTTTTTATTAGCAAGAGGTGAAAAAACCAGCTGAAATACCTGCTCACATTTCTGCTGTACGTGGTGGGTTAAGGAAAGCCAAGACCTTTGCCTGCAGCTGCCCCACAGCCCACTCAAAGGCAATAACTATGGAACAGGAGCCCTCAGCTTCCAATAATCTGTCACCAAGAGGTTTTGCCACATAGCTGTGACACAAGACCTGCCCCAGAACTGAGCAGCAGGGAAGGGAGAGGAGGGGAAAAGAAATGAAACATACACCTAAATCACAGTAGTGGGAAGGGCAAGAATAAGGAGTTCAAGTGAATGTGTAAGTACATAAACATTTCAACATGGAAAGATTAATGACAGAAGTTAAACATAAGTAGCAAGTCATTGTCATAGTGAAAAGAAGGTCCAGCATCAGAGTAATTTGAATGAGATTAACGACAGTAATAACACAACCATCCAGTCCTCAACAAGAACTAAACTGCTCAGTCTTAATTTTCAATACTATTATGAGAGGCTGCCTGAAAAGTTTTTATGATTTGTAATAAGAAGATTGTGTCTCCAGCTTCCTTGTTAGGCAGATTAACCACCTACTGCTCCCATGTAAAGTGGCCAAAAGCCAGCTTCTCACCCTCCTGGGTCCCACTGTGCTATTACAGTCTGAGAAAGAATATTCCTTAATCCTGGGTCTGGCAGTCTGAGATCTGTATTTCAAGAAAATTCAAAAGTAGGACTAAAAGATACATTTTTAAAATACCAGAACTTATTTTTAATGGAAACCGCAAAGTACATTTAAGATGCTCATTTTGCATTAGCCAAGTGTTCCTCAAAAAAATATAATTTCTTATTACATACAGGAACTTAGAGAATATGCAATTTGTAATACACACCTCCGCCATTTCATCAAGGCCATCATGACAAATCTTGCAGCCTGCAGAGCAGCAGGGCTGGGTTAATCTTACCTAATCTAAACTATTACCATCTTCTGTATGAAAAACCTTATTTAGTATCAAATAAAAGGGTATGAAGTCATCAGAATAAGATCAGTGTAAAAACGAAATACATATCACATCCTATTTGGCATCTTTTATCTAGTGCAAGCCTAGACATATTATGACCACAGACCTGTAACACCTCCAAGAGAGTTTAGATTTGAAACCTTCACTGCAGAGTATTTTTGTAAGTCCAAATGAAGAACACAACTTTGATCAAAGTAATGGTAATTTCACCAGAATTTATAGTTAAAGGTATATTTTCAGCTCAGTTCTGTCAGATACCACGTTCTCAGTGGTTCCTAAGCAACAATATAACTGAAAAACACTATAGTTCACAAGCTCTTGTATCACATAAGCAGGGAAATGGGAGAAAGGCACAAAACAGTCTGCTCAGTAGCTATTCTGAAAGTCTTGGTCTCTACAGCAACTGTGGGATTAAACCATAAAATCTGAGATGTCAACACATTTTTTAAACAGCAATTAGCTAAGTAACTATCAAAGGAACAAAGGATTCTTTAGGCTCATTTAACAAACGCCCCTCTTAATTCCCTTGGAAAAAGTTAATGAAGAAAGATGTCTTTGCTTTTGCAACAGAATAGATTTTTAACCAGAAGAGCAATGTACCTACCACTACTGTTTGTCCAAACTATTCCACAGAAAACTCATGCCACTAATGTGTGGTCCCTTAGTAATAAAAATATATTAGTTCACTTCTCTCAGGATGAAAAAAACCTTCAGGAAGAGCTGTTTGCTATTAAATTCCAGCCATTATCTGTGTATACATCACTGACAGAGCTGTTAAAATATTTTCTTTAAGTGCTTATTATTCTCCCTCCTTTTAAAAAGATCAGAATTGGAAGAGCAGAACAGACTTTTGAACATTCTCAGAGGGAAAAAATGTTTTAATTTAAAAAACCATTTGCATGAGAACTGCAAGCTCAGCACACAAAAGTGAAGAACACAGTTATTTAGGCAACATAACAGATCTAATGAGATTCATGGCAGGTCAGATTAAGGTCCACCCAGTGCCTTAATTCTTTTTCAGCTGGGCATGGTAAGAACGGGTGCTCAGGGAATTTTGTACTCTCTTTGTTTTCATTCCAGTCTCTTGTCTCTGTACTTGGAGCAATCTAAGTTTTAGTGCTTCCTGAGCCTAACATTCATGCAGAGGATGTATTGTTATGTTTAACAGCCTTTAATGGATTCCTCTTTCACATCTAATTGCTTTCTGAACCTGAGCCAATTTTTGGCACCTACCTCCACAAGTTCCATAATTTAACTATGCAGTTTAGGGGTGTGGTGCAGCCTTTGTTTTACAACCACTGCCTGACAACATGAGAGCTAAAGAGCATCAAATGAACATAGGAAAGAGAGAGAGAGAGATTCATCATTCTTTATTCATCCCCTCCACACCATCTTAGGCTTTTACAGATCATTATTCCATCTTCCTCCTCCTGTTTCTTTCCAGACAGGAGAAATTAGAATCTATTTGATTACTCATTATGAGGAGACATAAAATAGCTTCCGCTTACTTACTGGAACTCGAGGCAGAGACCACTCACTACAATAAAAACCTGTCAGGGTTATAAGGTATGGATGCTCCAAATACCATGGAGAGACTCAAGCTTCAGCCACGGTGCAGAGTTTATTAAAATAGGAAGAGCCCCCAGTTTGTGTGACACAAACAAAAAGGACTGTCAAGATCTGGACATCACTGTTCCAGGAATAAAACAACCTGAACGTGTCTGACTGCTTTTTTCAAGTGAAAGAGAGAAGCTGAAAGGCTCTCTGAGCTGACAGAAAAGCATTTGGTTACAGATACTCACCTTCATTGTACGGCTGGGGATTGCCAATAGGCCCAGCAACCTGATCAGCAGTTTGCAGGACATTTACATCCATCAGGATAACCACTCTCCTACAACACAGAACAGACAGCAAATAAAGATTTTCACTCCCTCTGCTACTCCCACCTCTGAATATCCTTTGCAGCAGGTGAGAAAACCAAGCAGTAAGTGGCTGATTCTTTGGATGAAGGATCTGGGACACAAAAGCCCTCCCCTGTCAACTAAGCTCCCTCTTGAGAGACAGGTAAGCTTGAAACAACATCACACTGAACCAAGGACAGGTGATGGCAGGCTGAACAGGTACCAAAAATAGCTTGGAAAACCACTGTGGTTTAGAAGTAGCAAAACCGTATCAGATTTTTATTCCCTGCCTCAAAAGTTAAGAATATGAACCTCAGTTCATATCCTGCTAGACATATACGTAGTTTTTCTGTAATAGTTTCACCTGGATCCCTTCTCATTTTGCAGTATTCCATCCCCTCAAATTTTCCTATCCTATATCATCAAATTTTAATAAAAGACCAGATTCCACAACACCTAAGTAACAAGGTATCTTTACTGTTTCTTTTCTACAGCAGATAATTTAAAGACAGCTTTGTACAAGTATTTGGAGTATTCCAGCTGGAGTTGGAGTATTGCAACTGGAAACTTTATATTACTAAATCACTCTACCATTTACATCTGATCCCACTAGAGCCACATCCTGCAATTTATTTCTTCTGTTACTGCTGTGGACTTTCTCTCTCACACCCTAAAGCCTGAGAATTTTCAGATAATCCCAACCAAAAGCACCTGGCCTCTGCTTAGTCACAAAGCACAGAGCCCCCACTAGTGCAGCTGCCTTTCTGTAGGGCTGTACTTAAAGATTAACACAAATACCTTCCATCTTTCAGGCTGTTGACAATGAATCTGTTAACCTGGCAAATACACCTGGCTGACAGGCGCTCCTCTTCCACCAGGGGGTTCAGCTGTGTTGCCAACATGAATGCTGCAGGAACAGAAGGAAAATATTGAAACAATTCACAATGCCAGCTTGAAAAGGGGCTGCCATGGCTGGCCACACCTTTTCCAGCCAGTCAAGTATTGCACTGATCTACAGCTTGACAAAGAAAACAGTGCAACTGCTAAGAAGTCATCAAAACTGACTATAAACTATGCTGTATTTATTCCCCACACTTTAGAGTGCAGTGACAGCTAGAATGATTGACTGTATATCAAGGAACTGAGAGAAAGATTAAGCTAAATTACTCTAAAACCAATGTTATATGTACAGACTTCTGTATTTTCATTATATCCTGCAGCAAGTTGACTGCTTGTATTTCACAAAGTTCCAAAAGTCACAGATTTCACCTGAATGACAAAATGCAGATGCACACGTCAGTCTGTGGCCCAGTGAAAAACCACTATTTCCTTCAGTATTTATTTCAGCACTTTGCATCTAGTCACCAGACCAGGAACTTTATCACCCTTAGCATCTCCACTCTTAGAAAAACCTCACTGCAGCTTGTCATACTCACAGGAGAGGGTATTCACCCCATCACTCATCAGCACTCGGTAACGTGGGGGCCCAGTTCCTGTGGCAATAGCCCGTGTGTTCTGCAGGGAAAAAAACAACCCAGGCTGTTAGCTCACTTTTGTTCAGAAACTTTACAAAACCAGGAAGTGACATCAACAAGTAACTCATCTGTTCGCCTTTTCTGAACGTTAATACCAACAGCATAGCCCAAGCAATGTAAAACAAAATTAAGAGAACTAGAAGTAGAGCAGCCTTGCTTGGCTTTTCTGCAGAGAAGTCTGGCTGAACTCAGGACACGAAGAGGGACAGTACTTACGATGACTTGCAGGACGGGCTTGGAGACTTCCTCCCCTTGCATTATGGCCTGGAGAAACGAAAGAGATGCTCAGAAACGTGCCACCGCCAGGCTCGGGAACGCCTGGCCACCCACAGTGACAGAACCACAGAATCAATGGGCTTGGACGTCTGAGACCATCGGGCCCAACCTACGAAGGGCTGTAGCCAAGGAGTTGAGGAGGAACTGCCCTGGAAGTGCCAGGGACGCCGGTGCGGCCGTTACCGCCGGACCAGAACCACCCCCCGGGACCAGGCCCCGCTCCGGGCCTGCTTCTCCCCTCGGGACCGGGCCGGACCCGGTGCCCAGGCCCGGCTTCCATCCGCCCACCCTGACCAGGAGCAGGTCCAACCCAGCCCACCCCGAGCCGCTCACCGCGATGGCCCCTTCGCTCAGCCGCACGCTCATGGTGCCGCGTCCACCGCTGCCGCCAAATCCTGCTGCCGCCAAATCCTGCTGCCGCCAAATCCTCCCGCCGCCACTGCCGCCGCCGCCTCCTTCCGCCGCCGCCTTACGTCACGCCGCGCGTCACCGGCCAGCACGGCGCTGCTATTGGCTGTCCGGCGCCGTACGGCGGAAGTGCCCTGGGTTCCGTGCAGGGATGCCGCTGGGCGCCGCCATGGAGGGGGAGGCGGCGCTGCCGGTGGCGGTGATGGCGCTGCCGGTGGCGGAGTGGCAGGCCCGCACCGCCCGGCTCTGGGCCGCGCTGGAAACGGCGGTGAAGGAGCGGATGGCCACGGCTTCGCTTCACGACGCGGTGCGGCTGGGTTGTGATCTGCTCCGGTGAGCCGCGGGCGGGGCGGGTGCGGCGCAGGGCGGCGAGGGGGAGTGAGGGACTAGAGCATCTCTCTTAACGCGTGTAAATCAAGCGGGAGGTGTCAAAGGATGAACTAGGCTCTGCTGGGTGGAACAGAGCAATAGGACACGGGGCAACGGGCAGAAAGTGATGTCGGGGAAATTCCATCTGGATCAAATTCCACCTTTCTACCTGACGAGAGGCTGGAGGCCGGCCTCGTCTCCCAGGCTACTGGCGAGAGGACGAGACGACAACAGGCTTAAAGTTCACTTTAGGAAGGTTTGGGTTGGACACTAGAAAGAATTTATTCGCAGACAGAATGATTAGATGCTAGAATGGGCTGCCCAGGGAGGTGGGTGGACCAGGCGATTCTAAACTGGTTCTTCGGTGCTGCCGCCGTGTCCCTCAGGAGCGAGGAGGAGGCGGCCCTGCGGAGGCTGTGCCACCGGGCACGCACGGACAAGGAGCCGGAGGCCGCCAGCTGGTACCGGGAGCAGGGAAACCGGGAATTCAAGCGGGGCCAGTACCAGGCTGCCCTGAGGCTCTACTCCAAGGTAGGAATGGCATGAGAGGATCCCACAACATCTCCCAGCCAAAGGGGGCCCCCGAGGGAGCAGTCCCTCATGGTTGAAGGGTGAGGAGCAGCTCCCTCCCAAAGAGGGGACCCTGCTGAGAGGGTCCAGTGAGGGATTCCCCGAGGCAGCAGCAGTTCTCTGGTCTCTGCAGGCAGCGTCCCACGAGCTCCCTGGGAGCCCCGAGGTGTCCGTGTGCTTTGCCAACCGCTCGGCCGCCCTCCTCCACCTGGGGCACTTTGAGGTAAGTGAGGCCAGGGCAGCACCCACCCCTCAAGGTCCTGGGTGCCCCTGAGGCGTTTGACTATTAGAACAAGACACAGCAGATCGGATGTGCTCCCCAAGCTGTGATTAAAGCATCCATAACTCAGCTTTCTGAAGGGCTTCTGCTTTATTTCCATGTCAGGATGCTTTATTTGGGCAGCAGGTTGGTTATGCACATGGAATTTGCTGGTTAACACACAGAATTCTGCCATGAGGCTGTCTTAAGTGGGATGAAAGAGCACGAGCTGGTTTTCAAGCCCAATTAAAAGGCCTTATCTTTGTTCCTAGGTTTGTCTGGAAGATATTGCCAGGGCTGAAAGCCATGGCTATCCAGACAGGCTGCTGCCCAAGGTCCTGCTGCGGAAAGCTGAGTGTCTGCTGTGCCTGGAGAGGCTACAGGAGGCACAGGATATCCTCAAAGTGCTGGAGAGTAAAATTGCTCTGGATGGGGTCATGACTACTCACCTGACACGGCTAAAAAAGTTAAGTCAGCTGAAAGTTAAATTGGGTGAGAAAGAGAGGTGTCCAGAGCCTGCACAAGAAGCACGTGGTGGCATTCAAGGGGAGCCAGAGGTCTGGGAAGAGAACAGCAGAATTTCAGGTGCATCTTCATCTCTCAGCTTGAGGTTTGATGCAGAGAGAGGACGTCACTTGGTGGCCTCTCAGGACATCGTGCCAGGACAGAGCCTGGTGAAAGAGGAGGCCTTTGTGAGTGTGCTGTGCCCTGGCGACAGCCTTCCTGTGCAGGATGGTGACACAGCGTGGGACACTCGAGCCACCAACGCAGATCTTTACTGCCACCGCTGTCTGAGGCAGCTCCTGGCCTCGGTGCCTTGTCAGGGCTGCAGTTATGCCAAGTACTGCAGCCAGGACTGTGCAGACATGGCATGGCAGCAGTACCACAGGACTGAGTGTTCCCTGGGAGCGCTGCTCCTCACCCTCGGCGTCTTCTGCCACGTGGCCTTGAGGACTGTGCTGCTGGCAGGGTTTGCAGAGGTTAGCAGGCTGGTGGAGTGGTCCCACCATGGGGACAAGAACCTTCAGAACGCTGAGGCAAGGTGCAAACCTCTCAGTGATGCAGGAGCTGGTAGCAGAGGTATCCCTGGTTGTGGCAGCAATGGTCAGTACCAGAGTTCTTACCAAGCCCTGTTCCACCTTTTGCCCCACACTGAGCAGCACAGCCCTGAGCACAAGTTCCTCTGCACTCTCAGTGTGGTAGCTATATGCAAACAGCTGCAAGCAGCTGGCCTGGAGGCTGCTGTGTTGAATCAGGAATCACCTCAGTGGTCCAAACCAAAGACATATGAAAAAACCTCAGATGAATTGTCCCCAGAGCTGAAGACTGTGGCAGAAGCAATGCTGAGGCACATGTTGCAGCTGCAGTGTAATGCACAAGCAATCACTGTAATGCAGGAGCTGGGTAAGATAAAAAAAAAAATTTAAGCCCTACTGTCTTGTCACATGTTGTCACATGGTTTGGCTTGGAGGGGACCTCTGAAAGGGATTCAGTCCAAATCCCCTGCCCAGGCAGGGTCATGGGGATCAGGTGACACAGGAACATGTCCAGGTGAGTTCAGAATGTCTCCAGACCTCCCTGGGCAGCCTGTTCCAGTGCTCTGCCACCCTCAGTGGAAAGTTTTTCCTAATGTTGAGATGGGTCACTTGTTCAATTTGTGGCCATTGCCCTCATCCTGGCAGCACAGAAAGTCCTTCACCATTTTCTGACACCTGTATTTGAATATGTGTTGATGAGATCCCTTCTCAGTCTTTTCCAGACTGACCAAACCCAGCTCCCTCAGTCTCTCATAAGAGAGATGCTCCAGACCCCTCACCATCTCTGTGGCCTCCACTGGACCCTCTCCAGTAGCTCCCCTTTCCTGTCCTGAGGAGTTCAGGACTGTCCTCTCCTTACCCATCTTCCTTGTGTTGAAGAGATTGAATTATCAGCTGTAAAAAGCTCCTATTGCAGATGGAAATGACTTGTTTAAAATTTAATGACCTGTCCCATGCTGGCCTGTTCCTTGGTGCACATGCAGAGAATATTTAACTGTTATTTATTGCAGTAATATACCAGGAACTTTTCTGCTGCCACCTGTGATTGGTCACAGTGCTCATTGCAGAAATTGTGTGGGTTTGTGAGCATTCAATCTCAACCTGCTTGTTCTCCTCTGTCTTCAGGGCCTGGAGATGGGGCTGTTGTAGATAAGAAGCCTGTGAGGCTGGCAACAGCTTTCTTCCCTGTCCTCAGCCTCCTGAACCACTCATGCTGCCCCAATACCAGTGTGTCATTCAGTGGGACAGCTGCCACTGTCAGGGCATCACAGCCAATCTCAAGTGGCCAAGAGGTTTTGCATTGCTATGGTAAGCCCTGATTCTGTGTTTCTCTCAAGGCACAGACATCATTCACCTCTCCTTATCATGCTGTTGCCTGTTTATATCATAACTCTCATATAATTCTCATCTAACATTGCCAGAGTGTTTAGCAGCCTTGACCAACATTTCATCTCTTAAGCCCATGGTTAGATTTTCACTCTCCCCAAAATATACCTAGTCCCAGCTGTAACAAAAATCCATTTATCCAAAATACAGTTATTAAGAACTGTATCAGTTGAGAGATCTGTACCTTTGCTATCTTTTGCAGGGCCTCACTGGTGCAGGATGAAGGTTGCTGAGAGACAGCAGCTTCTCAGTCAATATTTCTTTGAGTGTCGCTGCCGGGTGTGCCTTGAGGAGTTAGAGTCTGGTGTCAAGAGCATGGTGTCCATCAGAAATTCATTCTGCTGTCCCAAATGCCAGGCCCAAATGCAGGTAATACTCCATAGTTATGATTGTGCAACTTGCTGGGGTGTGTAAGGTGTAAGGGTCTGGGAAAGCCAGGAGGTGAAGACCTTAATTTGATCCCTGCTCAGAAGCCAAAAGCCCCTATTGAGTCAAGACAGTATCTCATTGTTTCTTATAAATAAGCTGATAACAATTTGTGACAAAATCACTTTGTTTAATGAATACAACTGAGAAACAATTTAGCATCTCTATAACCCAGAGCTAATGTAGATGGGAGAGTAAAGCTTTGAGCTGAACATGAGCAGGAATGATCACAAGGGTGATTTCCACAGGGAGAAGAAAACACACTTTGCTGTTCAAATGAAGCCTGTGCAACCTCAGCCAGCAGAGATCACCTGTCTGGCCGTTTACAAGAGCTTCAGCAACAAATCAAGAAAGCTTTAGAGCTGCTAAGAGTCGGGAAGGCTGGTAAGGCTCAGCTTTGTGCCCTGAGGTCAGGAGCTGAGGAGCCCAGGTCAGGACAGGAACCATGAGATGGCACTGTTGCTCGTGCCATTGGCCTGCTGTGACATTTGGCTTGGTGTCCCTGGGACTTCAGCTTTAGATTGTTTATACCCTCTGATCTGGGTGTTAATCTAAGTCATATTGTTCTACAGTAAAGTAATTAAATCGAAAGAAATCTGGGTAACATTAGAGTTGGGCATTCCCAGGCCTTGTTTTCCTGGAGGGACTTGGGCCACCACTGGGATAGAATAAGCAGAGGTGCAGATGAAGTCAGTGTTAAATCCTAACCATATCCCAATCAGCTGTGTAACATGCAAAGATGAGATTGGATTGATTTTATTTCATGGATCATGGAAAACTGGAGACTGGCCACAGGGTGAATTTTATAACTTTTTTTTTTTTTTTTATATATATAGATAAGGCTATCAAAATGCTCCTGAAGTGTCAGATGGATGCTGGAACCTTCTTGTCTCCAGAGCATTTGCTGATGGGAGAGATGGAGGATCATCTGGCACAGGTCTATGCCACTCTTGGTATGGCATTGTCCTCTCACTATCCCATGTTTCCTAAACTTTGAATTTAACATGACTGACTTCTTCTTGGACTGGTCCTCTCCTTTTTCCCCCTAGTTTTGTCAGCAGGACTCTCAGAAAGACCACACCTGTGTTCCCAGCAGCCAGTGAACAATACTGTGCTCTCATGTTCTCTTAGATTCCCTGCCCTGGTTCTGTGGACAGAGTTCACCACATTTTGATTAATTCTGTCAGATTCTTTGGGTTGCAGTAGCTCTAGGAAGTATTTATTTATTAATTTCTCATTGGTTTGTTTTGCTTTGTTTTTCCATCAGGGGAGTGGCAGGAAGCAGCCAGACACCTGAAGAAGAGTATTGAGATTGTGGAAATGCACCATGGGCCATCAAGTGTGGAAGCAGGCCATGAACTTTTCAAGCTGGCACAAATCCTCTTCAATGGGTGAGTTTGGTTTCATCCTCTGTCCCTGCCCTGCACCACTCCTGTGTGTCTGACACAATATCAAAGCACCTTGAGGGTGTCTCACAGGACACAGAGCAGTCTAGCACAGGTGCTCTCTTAGGAATCTGTTTCTCTCCTTTGTGCCTGTCTATCTTTTTCTTTTCCCCTGCTCAAGTTATTCCCTGTGCAATTGTTTGATTCTGTCAACTCATCACCCTTGATGTTCATACCTCAGTTGTGTAATGTTGCTGACATTTTCTCAAAGTAGGGAACGATATCCTCTTGCTTTATTGGCAAGGAAATCCCCTGATTGCTTCTGAAAATCTCCTCACAACGACTCCATTTAACAAAATTAATTTTAGCAGGAGCTGCAGTGATGAAGTAGTGGGTTCCTATATACTCAAAGATAATGTTTTCAGGTTTTGTCTATCTCCTCACCTTTCCATCCTCCTCATCCTCCCTTTGCAGGTGAAGCAGACACAGTTTTCCTGCTGCTGGAAAGCAGAGGAAGGTGGGATCTGTGGCCATGAACCGGTTTAGGTTTTGTTAGGGAGGGCTTAAAGGTTGTTAAGTAAAGAAGCTGAATTAAGTATTTTGCATGCTCTGTTCTTATTATCTTCCTGTTTCAGCTTTGCAGTTTCTGAAGCTTTGAGCACGATTCAAAGAGCAGAGGGGATTTTGTCAGTGCACTTTGGTCCTCAGAGTGCTCAGATCCAGGAACTACAGGAGATGAAGGCCTGCCTGTCAGAGCTTCCCAGAAACATCCTTCAGAGGACTTAATTTCCCTGTCAAAGGAAGCTGCAATGTGATCTTTCATCAAAGCTAAGTGTCATGTGGTAAGGTAGTCATGTAGTACAAAAGCTGGAAAATCATGTGTAACAGCAACTTGAATGAAGTCTTGAAATGCTCTTTAGTGAGCCTGTTGTAAATAAAATGACCAATTCTAACGTGAGAGGTGTGTGTGTGGTATGGTGGGAACAGAGGCTGTTGTATAAGTTCTGTGTGTGGGTTGGAAGCAAATGTTTGAGTTGCTTTTGTGTGAGATGTGACTCTCCCCTGTGTGGTGCCCTGAGTATTATGAACATACAGTCATCCAGAGCACGTTGCCTTCTATTTTTAATACTGTGAGGCACTTTCCTTCTTGCCAGTGTCAAATGGAAATGGTTGGAAGGGGTGAGGCAACAGCCTGGGAAGTGCAAACTTCTATAAAAGGGGCAGTGCAGAACTTGGAGGGCTCCAACAGGTCTGTCAGTGTTGAAGGGTTCAGAATCAACAACTGGTGTCAGGTTGGAAAACAGGATGGGGAGCAATGCAGCATACACCATATAATGTTTGCTTTCAGGACACAGAACTACATTCCTCTTGTGGGGAAATTGGGAGTGTGGGCAGATAACCTTTCAAGGGAGAATACTTGGGCTTGCTGAGATTAATAGCAAAAGCTCTTTTATTGCAGCATGAAGGCGTAAGATTTGCAAGTTGTGTCTTTGTGCAGCAGAGCAGGGAGCCAATATCCCTCCCAATATCACCCTTTCCATTTGGGCCCTACCATTGCAGATTATTGTGAAGGGATCTAAACACCCCTGGGATCCAGGATCTTGCCAATGAAGAGGAGGGTTCCAGTAGTGTCATCCCTCAGGACAAGAAGGAAAGGTCTGTCCACGTGGTATTCTATGGGGAAGGTCAGACGAGCAGCATTGGCCCCAGGGTTTGGTGTGGATCCCTGCCCATCCTCACTAAGCTCCAGCATTGCCTTGTGTTGCACGTGTGATAATCTCAGAGGTTTGGCAGAGATCTTGGAGAAATCAGGTGATGTGAAAAGTGATTGGAGCCCTGCAGAAAGGAGAGAAAGTTCCATTAGCTGAAGGCATGGATTGCAGAAGGGGGAGAAGCCCTGCTAATGTGTGATCCACGAGAGCTAGGAGCTGCTTGGACAGAGTTTTTTTGGGGAACAGGTAGAAGCAGCTTCCATCTCTTCCATCTACTTCACTGAGCTTCACCCACAATCTCAGCAGTATGAGCTTTGTGGAGGGGTGTGATAAAAGCTGAGAAGTCCTGGGTGAAGGTGATTTGGTTGCTGGCAAAATCTCAACAACCCACCAGCTTCATATTCTGAGAACAGGAAGCAACTTGACCACTGCTTTGAGCCCTGGCAGCCTGCAAAGGGGGTGTGATGCACATACTTGTCTCCTTTAGCGTGCTGTCAAGTGCCTCTTCGTGGTTCAGCTTTAGTTTGGGCAGGCTTAGCACAGCGTGGACTGTCTTCAGCTCCTTGTCCACATCGTGGACAAACTCAGAAGTGAGGCTTTCCTCAATCAGAGTCATGTTCTGGGTCACCTTCGTGGGCAGGAAGAACATGGCACTGATTCCTTCTGTCAGGGGCAGCTGGGCAATCTGCAAGGCCAGAAATAAGAGAGAGGTAAGAAATAATAAATCAATAATAAACAGTTTTACCCATCCTGTACCAGGCAGAGGCCTGATTCTCAGGCTGGAATCTCAACCTTTTCAGTGAACATTTGATCTTTTTCCCCTGTTTGCTTTTATCTGGCATGATGCTTCCTGACACTCGTGGCTTTTTCCCCAGGCTTTCATCCATCCTTGCTGCACTTTTCTTGCTATGGAAGTGCTCTCTCACCTGCTGAATCCTGCAGCATTGCTTTGGGGAATTCTCAATGGAACACTTTTGAGCTCATGCTCCAGGGAAAGACTGGTTGAAAGAGGCAGAGATGAAAAAGTTTTGAGAGGTGTGCCCTGCCCTTCTTGCCCAACTTTAAGCCAAGCAATACAGGCATAAATTAAATTCTGGATTACTTGTGACATAGCCTGGGTAGAAGCAGGATGTCCTAGGAATCAACACGCTGCCTTTTAAAATAGGGATTGCAAAAGTAGCTGATGGGAGGAGCAAGGCTGGAAGGAGTTAACAGGTAGGTGTAGCTGAACCTGCTCCTCAGTAGGTTTAAGGAAATCTTGGGCATTATTTGCTGTCTGACCTTGCAGTTGAGTTCTGAGTCAAAACCGTATCTCAGGATGGCTTTTGGGTCTGACATCATGGACACTTTCACAGTTCTGTCCTCGTCCAGGTGGAAGTCCTTCAGGGCTGTCTTCTTGGTGTCAAACTTGGTTTTCCAAGTCCCTGTTTTGTAAGAGAGAAAATGGAAGATTTTCTGGAATATAGCATATGAAACCAGGCTTATGCTGGTGGCTGAATAATCTTGTGCTTTAATATGCAGTATTTGTGCAAGAAGGAGTTGAGGCATAACAGGGATAGAAATAGACTGATTAGAGCTACTGATTTACTGCCATCCTTGGCCCCTCCTTTTCATCTGAGAATTGGCTAAATGGCAAATAAATAATCAAGCCAGTGTATGGGTGGAGTAGCCATTGGGAAGTTGATGTCTACTTATGTAATTACAAAACTATTTTAAAGGGTAACAGTTGTGTCAATGGATATGAAGTGCTTCTCTCCCCACCCTTTATTTTGCTCCTTGTCTCTAAGCAATAATTCTCCAGGACACTGGCTTACAGTGTGTTTAAGAACAGCTCTCTAGTATCAAACCTCCTTCTACAGCGGTAAGAAGTCTCAGAATACTCTAAGCTGTTCCTTCCCTAAATGGTAATATCCTGTCTCTGAATGGAGTTTTGTGAGCTTAAACTTTCTTCTCTGATTCTTACTGCAAACAGGTCAAGATTCAGCTTCCCAAGAGTAATAATTCCTCCCTCAGGACTATTTTTGTCCAGGTAGTGTGCTTTTTTTTCTTTTTTTTTTTTTCTTCACTAAACATTCTCAAACACTTTCTTCTCACACTCTGTCTTTGGCAGCCTGTTTGCTTTATTGGAAGTGAGAGCATTCCTTCACACCTCCTCTAACACCTGCTTAATGGACATTTTCTGTGCCCAAGCACACAACATCCTTACCCTTGAAGAAAGCAGCCCCAGCAAGGAGAATGCTGACATCTGTAGGCATGTCCTTCATGAACCTCATAATCCTTCCCTTTGTCTGCTGTCTGACCCAGTTGTTGATTTCTTGGAGGTCCAGTTGGGTGTTGCCACTCAGTGCCCTCAGTCGCATCTTGTAGGACTTCTCGAGCTGGCTGGGAAATCCAGGCCTTGCCCTGAGTCCTGGGGAGTAAAAACATGGATACTGCAGCTAGCTCCCTTATCCAAACTATCTCAAGGCAGCAGGTGGCAATCCAAAGCCCAGCAACAGGTCTCTCATAAAATATCTGTGCCTGTTTGTCTACAGAAACCGGCTTTGAAGAGCAAGATCTGAGAGCACATTAAAGAAACTGATCCAAATCCTACAGCCACCCATGCTGAAGCATGGGATAACTCTCTTCTGAAAACTGAAAAAAAGGAGATAAGAACTGAAGGCTTGGACACAGCCATTCCTACATCAGCCTTTCTTCTTTCCCCAGCCTGCTTTCTGAGTACAGCTTACTCAACCTATTGGATTCTTGGAACCAGCAGGTTCCAAAAGATAGCTCTTAGCATTCTCAGCAGATGTTTATTGCATGCCAGAAGCAGACATTTCAAATAGCTCTGCAAGGAATTAAACAAAGGAATATGGCTGAGTGTTATCACAAATAGAAAATGTGATCTGTGGTTCCTGGAAGCCAGCAACACCTGCCAGACAGCCTGGAGTGAAGGCAAAATTATCAGCAAGTTTCTTTTAGGTCTTCTGTGAGTTAACTGTTCTGTCACCAATGTCTTTGTGTGCATGTCTGGTCTTTTATTTAAGTGCACACAAACTTTCCAGGCTTTTTCTGGAGCAGCAAGAGCATTCCATGCTCTGTCTGCATCCTGGCTCAGCAGAATGTCAAGAGCCAGAGCTGCGTTACTCAATGTGTTTTTATATATATACACACACCCCAAAATAACAACTGCTGACAGCTTTTTAAGGAGAATTTCATAAAGGGGAAGAAGGGCTTTTACTTTTCTCCAGGATTATGCGGGAGGCACTTTTCAGGCTCTTCTCTGGGCCAGTGACACTGCTCAGGAGGTCCTTGTAGGTGTCATGGACCTCAGCCTTGTTGAGCAGATCGTAGAAGAGGGCGCGAGAAATCACATTTTCAGTTCGTTCTCCAGCCCCTGCCAACGACCAGGAGAGAACATGAGGGAAGGGCTGCTGAGCCAGAGGGTGAGTGTGGAAGTGGGGCAAAGAACTCACCAAGTGAGAGACCAGAAAGTGCAGTAGCCAGGCTGAAGGGAGACAGCAGCACGTTGGCTGTGGGTGTCCGGCTGGACTGCTGGCGGTACAGGTCGTAGCCAAAGTTGGAGACTGCAGCTGCCAGCTTGTTCACAGGGCTCTTGTAAAATGGATCTTCCTCTTCCTCACCAGCATGGGCTCCATCAGCTGTGGCAGAGTTCTGGCAGGTCCAGGGAGTGCTTTGGTTAGACTTGCAGGTGTGGTAAATACTTCATAGGCAAACAACTACAGATATTCTTCTGTGACCTACAGAAACATTGACTTAATCTTATAGAGAGTGTAGGAACAGTTACTTTAGTGCCAAAGGCAGCATTGAATTTGAAATTCTGCCTCCTGGTCATCCCCTGATGTAACTACTGTGGTTTTAACCTGGTAAAGCAGGAGTTAGTCTCATTATGCTGCTAAATAAAATCCCAGTAATTTAGGAGGGTAGTGCTTAATCCTTCGGTAAGAATCTCTAAAATTAAATTCCCTGCTCCACACCTCTCACTCTTTGCATATTGTCTCCTACTCACCTGCTCAGTAGCTGAGTTCTGGGTTCTGCTTGGGACAGTTAAGAGACCCAGGAAAAGGAGAACCAGTGGAATCTGCATGCCTGGACCTACAGAGTAAGAATATGACAGAGAGAGTTTGAGCAATCAGGTAAATACATCTCCACCACAACTATTCACTGTACCTGGCTGTGACAGGAGCTGCAGTGACAGATGCTCCTGCTTGTCCTTCCAGTTGTGAAACACACACCTGATCTGAGCCAGGTTTCCTTCTCTAGTTGGAAGTATTCAGCCAGACTGGCCCCAGTGACTTCAAAACTGGGCAAGCACATGGTGTGGGTGTGGGTGAGCACAAAAGCAGATGTGTGTGGCCCAAACCACACCGATGCTGGCGATTACTGAGTGCCAAGGTCCAGAAAAGCACCAAATCATTACTTCTGAGTCTTAGGCTTCAAAAAAAATTTCAAGATTTCATTTATAAAAGGTACCAAATCCATACTGTTGAATGAGGCAGTAGGCAACACTGACTGGTTACTGCTTTGATGTACAAATTACCTGCCTCAGGCAGCAGTTTGCTGTTTCTTGTGTCTACATGTACCTGCATCCATCCTTTGCTTCTTATTTGCAATCTGATGAAGCAAAATAGAAGAGCTTTCTTAAAAGACAATAAGAAAACCTAGAGAAGTGAAAGACAGGGCTTGGCTTATTCGACATTTTTAATGGAGGTGGGAGAAAAGGACCAAACTCCCCAAAGCTGTTTTCTTCTGTGGAATCCACTTTTCATCACTCCAGTACTGGGATGAAATGGCCCTTCCAGACAGATCTGTCTGGTCCAGAGGGCACTGAGTAACCCAGGCCTTTGCTGTGGGTAAACCAGAGCTACTGAAGTGTCCTGCCCCCAAGAACAGACGCCACTGAGGCTGGTCTGAAGCAATGTTTAGATAGATTCCCAGAAATTAAAGGAAGAGGGTTGTATTTAACTAACCCCTGTCATCCAGGCAGCTAGAGAAATCAGAGGAAGAACATGTGTTTCAGATTAACTTCAGCTACAAAGAAAACATGCCTGCTGCTAGAAATACACGTGGCGACAACAGCCCCAGCTCAAGACCCTGTTCAGGCAGAGTGAGAGGTAGCTTACTATTTCCCTTCCCTGCCTTTTCTTCTGGAGGCAGCTTTCCCTTGGAGAAAAAAGCATCACAGGGGAGGTTTTGAGCTTTCATCTGTGTTCAGCCAGTGTAACACAGATGTAGTACCCCCTTTCCCCTGTGCACTTGCATCCTGCAACCTGCTGCCATCCCAGCTGCAGAATAGGTGAGGTTTCTAGTGCAGAAGATGTGGATCAAGAGGATTTACTGTCTGGTGTATCTGGTGGTGTAATAGTGGATATGATGCTGGGACTGCTCCTATCATTCCAGAGCTTTACAATGAACAGGCACCACGCTGGAAGAGAGATGCCAGAAGTCCTGCATGAGTCTAAGACAAACAGGCCTTAGGGAGGGCTCTGTGAGGATGCCTGTACCAAGCTGCACTCCTGCATGCTCAGAGGAAGAGGTTTGGCCCAGTTTAGCTTAGAGATGAAGCTTTTCCATGGAGCATAACCTTTTCTCTGTAGAAAAAGAAAATAATCTCAACACAACCTCTGCTTCCAGCTACACTGAGCTCCTGGGAGCATGGGAGCAGAGATTGGTTTTGCAGATTGTATTGTTTTTGCCAGTACTGTCACCAGCTTCATATTTCTCAGACTTCGCCAAAAAGCAGTTTCCATTTTAAAAAGACAAAGCCTTTTGCGTTTGAATTGGCCTGAACATCTGGATTCTATTTGTATTTCTCTTAGCACACAGCCAGAAATGCAGAGAAAAGAATTTGGTTGGATTGGAGGTGGGATGGTTTCAGGCATGATATTAAAATCTGTGGCCGCCTGGAAGGAGAAGAGAAGGAGCAACAGCGAGTGATGTTACAGTCAAAAGGTATAGGAAGAAAACCTTGAGAAATGAGCTGAGAAGGATCTTTGTGTCTGGGAGCTGTCGATTTGTGAAGGCCTGCAGGTGCAAAGGAGATATTTTACTTTCCACCTACAGTGGTACAAGTCTCTCACATCATTTATAAACACTTCTGACTTTAGAGGTGCTGTGGAACAAGACCCATGAGTTCAGACTGCTCGCTCTGCTTGTTCCACAGCACCAGCTCCTGGAGCATCCTGCAACCACCAGCTCCAGAGGATTTGACTATCACACCATCACAGACAAAAAAAAAAACCCCGTGTTCCCAGTTGCGAGGCAGGTGCTTGAAAGGCAGAAAACCCACCCCAGTTCCCGAGCACAGCTCAGCCCCGGGGGCAAAGCTGATCCTTGGTGAGGTCTCTTGGTGGGAATCCCACCTGCAAAAGAACCATTCTTCTCATTTCTCAGATCCTCTGAGAGTTGCCCAGCCTCAGCCCCTGCCCTGTGCTCCCCTGGCCGCTGGCTGTGGCACAGGTGAGCTGTCCCTGAGCTGTCCCTTACCTGGGGCTCCTCTCGGCCGCTGCTGTCAGGGCTCCCAGCGGGTGCGAGTCGAGGACAGTGCGGGTTTGGTACAGCCACATCTGCTTTTTGCTGCTTCCCCCAGCCCAGCCTTCGGCAGGCTTCAGGTTACAGCTTCCCAGGGCTCTCTTAAAGTGCTCTGCTCCCATTTTCTGCCCCTGCCACCCTCACCCTGAATTGCACTAATTTTTCTACCCTTTTTCTCCCCCAAAACAAATCCCCGTGCTAAGGGCAGCCTGGTGGGTAAAGCACAGGTAGGAAAAGCAAACACTCCCTGCCCTGTTTGAGCAAGTCTTTTATCCCAGCAGTTCTGCCATAGGTCACATCAGGGAATTCCTTCTGTCTCAGAGGTATGGTTAATGCAGTAGTGTTTAATGGATTTATAGATTTATGTCCGAGGTTTAATGGAGAGACTGTGGAAACAGGATTCTGTTGTTTGAGGCAGTTAAGATGCTGGGAACTGCTTGTATCCAGTGATAGTTAACAAGAAATCATTAACTGGCTGAAAGTTTTTGGCTGAAAAGAAAGAGGCTAGAAAGCCAAGGACTTGTTTAAAAAGAAGATGAATTAAGAGAATCTTGTAGAAGCTTTCAGAATGATAAATGATATGGAGAAAGGAAAAGGACAGAGGAGTTTCATTATTACTTTCCACAGAAGGCTCAAGGGGAGCACCCACCCGTGCACATTTAAATCAAGGGAGTGTATTTTTAAACAAGTATTAAATTGTAAAACTCATTATAACTAGATATTGCAGAAGATGAAAGATAAATAGGTTTGAGGGTAAAAAACCCAAATCTAATTAGTGGGAGAAAGGTCCCCTGAAGGCTACCAGTGGTCATCTGGGCAGTATAGCCAGAGAACAGTGGGTTTTCCTTGCCCCTTTTTTTCTTCAGCCATGGTTACTGGAAGGACCAGGATACTGGGCTAACTGTACATGTAGCTGACCACATCCAGCTGTTTTTTCTGTTTGGAAATGCTGGAGAGGCAGTGATGTCAGGGCTCCACTCTGGGACATCTCTTTGGGCTCACTGCCAGCAGGTAATGAGGAGCTCCTCCCGTGTGAGCACTGAGCTCATCCAGTCCCTCAGCAAAGGGGAAAGAACAGGCTCAGAGATGCATTATCTGCTGGTTTTGCAAGCCAGGAAAGCAGATCAGGTGTGCCCTGTGATTAGTCAGTGCTTCAAAGGCCACCCCTCATAACAAGAGGGGTGGCAGCTCTGCTTTCAGCTGCTTCTCAGCTTGCTCTGTGCAAAATCATCTGCAGAGAAAAAATTGTACTTGTTATTCTCTCATTCTCAGCCCAGGAATGGGGGTGTTGGCTGTGGAGATGTTTTCTGGTGGTTTTCTTCTCTTTGTGATACCTTGTTTGTGGTAAATGGTTAAAATGCCCTTTATGGAAGGACCACTAGAGAAGTTTTTATGTCTTGTCTCTATCTTCAAATGAAAATCCATCTGTTTAAATACAGCTTTGGTTTTTAAACCCATTTAAATCAGAGTGGTAGTTTCATAGAATGTTATTACAGACCAAATCCAGCTTTATTCCTGTAGGTGAAATGTATCCCTGAAATGGTGCATTAAACTCATCTAACAAGGTCAGTTTTGTTAAATCAATACAAACATTTTCCTGTTGTTCTGGTTTGGTTTCAGTATGTTCTCTGACAGGGTTCACTTCTGCTGTGGAAGTAGTGGTGATATGAATTTGCTCTAGGTAAGGAAAAAAATACATCTGATATTAAAGAAACTGGGACTTATTTGATATTCTGAGCCAGTGGTGCAGATGGATAGAGCAGACACCCTGTGCTAGTCATGTCTTTTCAGAATACAGCTCCGTCAAAATGAAAGCTTTAGCAATGCAAAGTGGAAACTCCTGAGCAGAAACATTAATATTACTTTGCATTTTACAAACTGCCTCTTCTGGAAAGTCAGTGGAGTGAAAAAGAGTCTTCTGGTTGGTGTAACTGATAATTTGTTGAGCGAAGCACAGTCATGGAGGGCTGCTGTACTGTCAAATAAGATGAAATTAATAGTTTGACAAGAATAGCTTGGAGGAGGAGTGATGGCAGCAAGACAGAAAATAGGAAATAAGAACCAAGCTGTTCAGGAAACTGAGAACAAGGGGAAAAAACTTTATAAAAGCGGGAGCTGGAGGGCAGAGGCGTGAAAAGGAAAACTTGAGCTTCAAATTTTGCAGCGGTTGCAGTGCAACAGGGTGGCATTCAGGGAGGCTACAGTAGGCAAAGAAGACTTACCTAAGGCATGGAATGGTATTTCTGAATGCTAGGAATGAATCTGTATAAATAAATAAGCTAAAATGTTCCCTGTGGGCTAGAGCTGTGCCCTCTAGTAAGAAAGGCTGAATTCTTGTGGGTTTACTTGTTAAAATTGCAGGGCCGTGTAATTACAGCCTCTTTCTGAAGGGTTTGTGTCATTGCACTGGCTGGAGGGGTAAGCATTATCTTCAGCCATTCTTCTCCTTTTAGACTGGAAGAAATGCATAATTTGAGGTTGGAGCCAGGACTTTTTATTCCCCAAAGTCGCCTGCATCCCCGAAATTCATGGTTAGTGAGTCAGTCCTGCTCTTATGCCAGCAGATGGTGCAGACTATTCAGGGACGGAGGCTCCCAGAAGCATTCTGCTCCTTCCTTTGAGGGAAGGCAGCCTTCCCAAGAGAGGAAAACACTGCCAGAAGGATGGCCCTTGGGCTCTCTAACTGCTGCTCTGCAAGAACAGAGCACCATCCTTTCTAGCCAGCAGCTGAGGGGGGTTGGGAAGCAGAAATTACTATGGACACGAGTTGTTTTGTACAGAAGTACTCATGAGTTAGGCCTGTATTTTTAGGTGGTAGGATGGCTTGGTTGGGTGGAGGGACCCAAAAAATTCCTTGATAGAATCATAAAATGGTTTGGTTTGGAAGTAAACTTAAAGATGATCTTATTCCAACCCCTCTGCCATGGGCAGGGACACTTTTCACTATCCCAGGTTGCTCCAAGCCTTGTCCAAGCTGTCCTTGGACACTTCCAGGGATGGGGCAGCCACAGCTTCTCTGGACAACCTGTGCCAGGGCCTCATGGGCTTTTAGGACACTGCTGTATTGGAACAAGGACCCATCTCTGCTCTGCCCATCTCAGAGCAAAGGGAAGCTGTAACAGGGCATTGCCTTTTGCCCAAATGAAAACAGTGACATTCAGCTACAAGTGTCAGAATCCTTCCTCCTTTTCCTGGAAGCTGTCCCAGCCATCCACAGCATGGAGACTGTGGAGCCAGGAGTATCCCAGGGAAGAAGAAATCACAGATAACAGATGCCAGATCAGCACCTTTGACCCTCTGAGCAGATCCCAGCATTTGTCAGGTTTTACCCAAGAGGAAGGTTAAGGGCTGTTACATCCATGCTTATCCCTGCACTGCTGCTCACAGGCCAAACGCCCTCCTGACCCTGTGCCACTGAGCTCATGCCCTAATTCAGGGAATTCTGCTGTCTCACAAAGCCAGCTCTGACCCAGAGCATCCATCCCCTGCACACTTGGCAGGGGAGATGCCCATAACTTGTTGGACTCGGCCCTTGGAGAGTCTTTACAGATTTGCCATTTCACCTCACAGCCCCTGTTGTTCCCTGTGACAAGGTGTAGCAAAAAGCAGATCTTTTGTCAGACCCCTCTTCTTCTGTCATGCCCAGACTTTTTTTCCCCTCCCAGTCTTTGCAATTACTAAAATTTTGCACTTTCTTCCTTTCTCTGTTTGGTTCTTCAATGCAACACTTTCAGCAAATATATTATGCTTTATTCTTTATTATTCTGCCAACATAAAAATTACTAAAAAACAACTTAATAAAATATGTCTTGAAAAATCTAGCATTACCCAGCCTCTAGAGGAAGGATCCAAAGGGAGGGGTTTCCTACTGCAGAGCCTCCTACATCAAATCCAAATAGCCAAGGAGTGGGAAAAAGGGAATCTTTGAAAAGAACCCATGCCTGGAAGTGGCTGTGACTCATCCTAGAGAAGACAACTGGTTTCTAGTCCAGTTGCTCTGGAGGTCGTTGTCTAGGTGGGCACAGATGGTTTTCAAAGGAACACTGAGGGATTCATGTTCCCAGGAACTGCGGAAGGAAGAGCCACATTAATACATCCCTGGCTGATGTCCAAGCTGCCAGATGCTAATGATGATTCCAGGCTACAGGGGACTCTAATAAGATCTTAATGAAGACTCTAATAACAGTTTGGGGACAAGAAAGTCTCCCTTCCATGACTGAGAGCCCTGGAAGGGAAATCCAGGCAGAACAAGCTTTTCGGGTTCAACAGAGGGGAACCTCAGCCTGAAGAAGCTTGTCAGGGCTGGAATGGGCTATCCCAGCACTGGTCTCTAGGGATCTGTAAAGGAAAACAGCAACTAATTGCCCCCTGTGGCCTCAGAGGGACAGGAGGCCTCTCTCAGCTGGTCCAGAGGCTCAGGCAGGAGTCCCAGAACACTCAGGCTCTGCCCTCTGTTATTTGGGCGGGCGGTGCTTGTTGGCATCTGTGGCTTCATGTGAGTCCCATGGCTCCGGGATCTGGGGAGCAGCATCTGGGCTGGGGTTCTGGACACTGCCAACAAAAAGTGGGATCCCTGTTTCATCCTCAAAGATTATGAAGACAAAAGGCCTGTCAAGGCTGAAGACAGAGACTGAGCGTGACAACATGACACTGGTGGCAGCAGATGCTTCCACCCCGTCTTCTTTAAGCTCCAGGGTGGCCTGGTGCTGTACACTGGACACAAAGAGAGGCTCCTCTGTGATCTTCTGGAGATTTGGGCTCGTGAACAACTCCTGGAGGCCTGCAGAGAAATGAGACCAAGTTGGTGCCATGAGTTTCTCAAAGCTGTCTGAAGGAAGCAATTCCCTGCTCTGTTGCCCCAGGTTCTGCCCACCATGGAGGACTGGAGAACTGACAGGCAAGAGAAACAAAAATTCCACCTCTTTAAGAATACTAGTGTCAGAACTTGAAGTCATCCTTAAAAAGCAGCAGCAAGTCTGAAGACTCTTTCTAGCTAGGCTGGAAACACTTTTACAGAGATTTTTTTTTTTAAAGGAATTCTTTGCAAAACAAAATGAACTCTTAAATTATTCTCATCTGGAAAGGCAGCACCTGGTGTTTCATTTCAGCTCCAGGTTTTGTGATCTGCATTTTCTCCGTTGGCAATTTCCATGTCCTGGACACTGAATTAAATGACAAAGTAAGAGAAGGAGATGGATGCATGGGGGAAGCTGGTCTTGGCTACAATAGGAAGAACTCGTAAAGACTGTGAAAAGCTGTGAACGCTGCCTTCTCTGTAGTATCATCTTGTTGGAGCAAAACATTTGGTGCCAGGCAAGCAAGGAGTAAGGAGGAGGAGAGGAAGAAGAGCTGGGAGAGTTTGGAGTTCTGGAGCAAGCTGTGAGGCACAGCTTTAGAAACAAGGGTGGCAGCTTCTGGTGTCAGCGAACAGATTGATCAGCTCCTCTTGTTCTCTGCAAACCCTGCTAGAGGCCTTACCCATTTGGCTGAGAACCTGGTTGAGTTCCAGCTGGTAGTCCAACTTTATTTTGGGGATCTTCACTGTGGTGGGCACCTCTCTGGGGAAAAGCCTGCACAGTTCTTTGTAAGGGAAGTTCTCCAGCACGTGGGAGGTGTTCTGGGTGTTCTGGTTTGGTACGATGACCACAAAACTCACATTACTCTTAAAGGGAAACTTGGCCACCTGGAATAAAAAACAACCAGAGAAGAATTTAGAGAAAAGGAAGGGAAGTCCACAAAGTGATGCTTTTAATTTAGTCTTTTTCTAATTGGTCTACAGGGCCACTCTTGCTCTCGGATGAAAACAGCCTGGTGAGAAGGAGGGATCTGATATCTCCAGAGGAGAATTTGTTGGAATAACAACTTTAGAGTTTAGTCTTAGCCACTGGCTGGTAAAGATTGAGCACCTGGTAGAGTGAAAGCCCACATGCACAAGCTTGCCCCACTCTGGATTCTGAAAAACTCCAACAGCACATTGTCTGAGGGAATTCCTTTCCATATTTCCTCATTTATCTTTAACTCAGGGCTTTAAAACTCTATTAATTCCCAGTTAGTCAGAATATCTCTTTGTGGTTTTTCCAGGAGATTAAAAGTGAAGATTCAACATTCTTGCTGGAAGCAAGGACAAAGAATGATTATTAAATTTTTGTGTGCTATGCCTGTTTAAAAAAACATTTGGTTTTGTGGAGAGAATGCTTGCAGTTAGTTAAAATACCACAGCAAGAAGAAATTCCAATGAAAATTTGTAGTGCTCCTGAGAGATCCCTACCTGAATATCCTGGGACTCCAGTGTAAACCAGCTCAGGGGGTACTGGTGGGCTTTCATCATCTCAACTGGGACCACAAACTTATTGTCAAGGTGGAATACATCTGGCCCAGTGAAGCTTGCATTAAACTTATTCATCCAAAACCCTGTAAAAATAAAAGTTTTGAAAGTGATGAAGTTAAATTTGGGTAGAAAACCAGAAACTGCTGAGCTGACACTCCTCCTATCTTGAGTTCTCTAACAAGGCCAGTAGTGACCAAGGAAGTGAAAATACAGCGAAGAGAAGTCAGTACCAAGGTTGGAAGAGCCCTAACAGCAGGAAACTCTTATCATCCAGAGAGAAACTATGGAATTACAAAAAGAACACAGATTAATCCTCATGCCTCAGTGTGGGAGACTACTGAAGGCTATGGAGATAAAAGAAACTATGTTTGTGCTTTGAAAAATGGGGAGTATTGCCTCTGTGCTGCAGAAGGGGAAACACTGCTCCAAGACCAAGGTAAAACGTTTGTAGATTTACACTAGAAGTGTTTTGGTCTGTGCACAGCCCTCAGGGAATTAAAAAAGGAAGATGTGACCGACCACTGCGCTGTAGTCAGACAGAAATCCACAGAACTGCCTCTGAGCTCTGTGGTGGGTGTACAGTGAGCTGCAAATGACCTGGTTCATCATTTAGGTTAGAAAAGACCTTTAAGATCAGAGTAGATGAGCAGGGATGTGCCACTGCCTGGGATCCTGAACCAGGAGGCAAAGACACTGCAGGTCCCAAGGATACTGCTGTGCCCTGGCTCTGCTGTCAAGTAACATTTTTAGCGCATGTGAAGCAGTTGGGAATCATTACTGTAAAGAAATCTAAGCAAGAGGAACAGCAGATGCACAGGAACAAGCAGATTGCCTAGCAGGAAGCAAGGAGAGGAGATGCTGTTCAGCTACAGGGCTTGCAGAAAACTGGAGTTCTAACTATTTCCTCTTGGAAAAATAAGGAAGGCCTGTGGAGCTCACCGTGGAAATAGACGGCGTTGAGCAGGAGCATCACTGTGTTTGCAGGGAGTTGCTGGAGGAAGGAGGGAATTTGCCCATGAGTGACTTCCTTTACCCAGTTGTTTATGGCCACGAGGTCGTCCTGATTGATCCCAGAAAGAGTCTTGGGCTTTGCTCCATAGAATTTCTCTGAATCCTCCAGGAACTTCTCTTTCACCTCAAACCCTGGCAAAGGGGAGGAATGATGGAAAAGGTTTGCCCAGCGTGATATGACACTCCCCAAGAGGAGGAAACAGGGGGAATTGGTGTCTCCAGTGTGCTCCCATCCCTCTCTGTGACTGAGAGGTTTATCCTACACCAGTCCAGCCCTCCCTGGGCCACCTCTCACCTTTCTGCAGGTACAGACGTGACCCAAGGCTGAGGGTGGACTCTGTGAGCCTCCTGCGAAGGGTGCCCAGCATGTGGTGCAGGCAGGGCACTGACTCCAGGTGCATCACCTCCAGCAAATGCTTCTCTGTCTGATCTGCTGCTCCTAAAAATCAAATTCCTGTTAGGTCTCATGCCCATGGAGTGGAAAACAGGGATGTTACTCTGGCTGCCTCTTGTTAGAAACACGCTATGCTTCACAAAAGAGGCTGGAGAAATCTGAGAGTCGGAGCCTCAGAGGGCAGCTTCAATTGTAATCATGCCTAATTAAAGCTGCAGGAGCAAGGATAAGTGAAAGGGACTGTATTTCAATTTGCATCTTGCACACTGGTTGCTCGTGCCTCTAGGAGAGGAAACAGGGAAGGGCAGGGAATGGTGGTTTTGCCACTAAGAATTACCCAGTGCCAGGTGAGACAAGGCAAGGGCGATGCTGAGGGGGGAGAGGATCACGTTGGTCGTGTTGGACTCCAGCTGCACCTCTCTCAGGAGATCAATGCTGAATCTCATCAAGCCATCTGCCAGCCTCTGGCTCTTCTTCCAAGTCATTTCACAGCTTTTCTCTCCAGCCTCTCCTTCCTCTTCAGAAGAGGCATTTTCCCCACGACAACCCCTAGCCCCAGCTATGGTTTCATCTTCTGAGTTCCAGTCATCCCTCATGTCTGGCAGGGTGGTGGTGAGTGGTGACATGGCTCCATCATTCTCCTGGAAGCTGTCATAAGTGAATTCCACCAGCTCTCCTTTGGGCAGTTTGGCCATCTCTTTTGCTGGGATGGCTCCTGGAAAATCCGACTGCACAATTCCAACACTTTTCAAATCCTGGGGAGAAACAAGGATAGCACTGGGAAAGCAAGAGCACAGTGACACCCTCATGGGCTTTCACTGCACATCTAAATGGGCTGAGAAAACTGGACAGAGCTGGACTCCTCTGCTCTGGTGGTGGTTTTGCTTCAGTTTCCCTTTAACCCTGAGGATAAAGATTTGAGGGAACAGCTTTGGAAAAGAGAAGGTCTTGTATGTGAAAATGGACCCAGTGAGGGTCTGGCAGTGGTTCCTCCCCCACTTGTTCTCAGGAAAGCTTGAGGGCAAGACCCACCACCAGCTCAGCACGCCCTGTCTTTTACAGATCTATCATCCACCTTGATTTCATCTCCTCCCCTCACCTGCCAGTGCTCACCTGCCTCACACCAGTCAGCCTCTTCTGCTGCTGTCACAGCCCTGATCCAGTTTGGCACAATTCCTCCTCCAGGCATCTGTGTTTTCTTGATTCTATTCCATCCTTCTTCTCTCTAAATTTCCTCATTTTCCACTCTTCTAAGCCTCAGCCTTTAGCACTGCCACCACTCTCCTCACATTTGCGTGGTCTGAAACATCCCGGGTTCAATGGGCTGGATCAGCTATGGGTCTTTCTCCCTGTCATCCTCACAGCTGGTGGTTTTCCTCACCTTTCCTTTTCAATCATAAATTAAATCATCCACCTGCCAGCCCCTGTACACACCAGCACTGATGTTAACTCCACACTCTGCCCAGTTATTTAGGGTGGAGCTTCCAACTTGAAGGAGCACAGCACTGGTAGCAGCTGGGAGTAAAGCCTGCAGAAAGGTGAATTTTCTCATGGCACTGCCACTGCCTGGGCTCATCCTTTCTCAGGAAAAACTGCAAATCCCACAGCAGAACTTCAGCCCCCTTGGGTGGAACCCATCATGCTTACCCTCAGCTTCCCATCTTTGTCCAGGAAGAGACGCTGCTGATCAGTGGCATGTGCCAGCTGTGGGGGGAAAAATCAACAAAGAAACAAAGTCGAGTCCCTCTGAACTTCCAGAGTTTGTCTTCTCTGCTCTCTGCTGCAATCCTGGCTGTAGCAGTCCCCACAACAGCACGGGCAGGATTTTGGGATGCAGACCCAAGGGCAGTGGGGTCTGACATGGAGAGGTGGAAGTGAGGAGCACCTGCAGACACTGGATTTGTTTAGAAAGGGGTCAGGCCAGTCTGGCACAAAATATTGGAACTCTTTGAGAGTGAGCAGTGGGGTTTTGCAATCTCAGTTCTGAAAGGGATCCAGATTTAACAGTGAGGGGGGAGGAAAAACCTGCTTTTCAAAACCCTCCTCTTTAACTCCTGGAGGTCAGGGTCACTAAATACAATTGAGGTCAAGTTCCAAAAGAAAAGTTTCTATAGAAATATGAATAATAAGAACATCCAGAACTATTTTAGCTGGGTAAAAAATTAGAAACCTTGCTGGTGAGCCCCCCCAGCAGTGTCCTCCACCTATCTGCCTTCCAGGGCTTCTGTGGGTGGTATTTGCCCCATGGTCTGGCTCAAGGAGCCACCACACTTCCCTTGCTCTTTGCTGGAATAGCAACTTACCCTTGGGAGGCTGTGCAGAGCAGCCAAGCAGAGCAGCCCCCAGAGGAACCCCATTTTCCTGGAACAGAAGGAGCAGCAGAGAGAGGAGTTATTTCCAGCTGCAAGCTCAGCCTATTCAGGTCTACAGGGAGAAAATTATCAACCTGGCCAAACAGGTTGGCACAGGAGCTGGTGGAAAGCAATAGGGAGATGAACAATGCTGCAAAGAAAAAAGCACAGGGCTCCTGGGTCCAGTGCCAAAGCAGGGAAATCAGAGAGGAGCAGGGGCCCACAGCGGAGCTGCAGCCACAGCCAGGCTCTGCTTGGATCCTGCCTGTCTGACCCTGCTGCCCTGGTTTCTCTGGACTGCAAATGGCATTTCCCTAATCAGCGCTGCACACACTGTGCCTCTGGAAGGAGACGAGAGCATTTCTGCTCCTCTCCTATGGAAACCACCGAGATACAGGCACAGCATCCTCAGCTGTGCCCCAGGCTCTTGGGAGAAAGGGGCTACTGACCTGCAGGTGCTGCCTGGGAGAGAATTTGCAGGTAGGAGGTGCAATACCAGAGCAGTTTCCCAGCATTATGTCCAGGAAAGGGGAGCCCTCCCCTTCCCAGCACTCATCGACCCCCTTTGCTGGCAAACTCCGCCTCTCCCACCTCCGTGCTCCGGTTCCAGCTCGGGACAGTGAGAGCAGGGCTTCCAGGGTCACAGACAAAACCCCACCCATTCCCTGGACAACGCTTCACCCAGCCACTTTTCCCTTTCAGACAGAAATAAAATTCATTCTCCTTCTCATAAAACATCCACGCCAAAACCCAGCCCCCTGCATGGCGTCCACATTTAATTCCTGGGGCTGCTTTCCACTCTCCAAGCAGTCCTTACTTCACCCAGAATCGCTGGGCTGAGATCCCACTGGCAGAAGATAATTTGAGGCCATTTCACTTCTCCCCTTCCTTCACTCTAAATCCTGCAGTCACGTACAACCCCCAATACCCCTTTCCCTTCCCTGGTGGTGCCCATCCTTTAACCCTCTGCCAAATTCACCCCTCTCACCCAGAGGACCATTGGAGGAGCCCTCATTTTTATCAAATCCTTTGATTTGTCCCTTACCTGAGGCTGTTCATGTCCACGTTGGAGCCGGCACCTGCTTTAGCCTGTCCAGCAGCTCTGCATGGGCACACACAGAGCTCTTGTCCAGCCCCCCCTCCCAGCAGTGACCTTCAGCACCACCCCCTGTTTGGGAATTTGGCAGGCAAATATTGACCTACTGCATCCGGTTAAACATTTGTTTGGGGGAGAAGAGCGAATTTGTGGTGCATTTATAGATGGGGACACACTTTTTTGGGCTGCTGTACCTTCAAGACAACCTTAACACTGAGTTTACCAGATCCAAAACTCCCAGCAGCAGAAGTAATTTACAAGTGGCTCCACTTTGCATACACTCCCCATGCTAGGAATAGTCTCTTTTATTCATAAACTTCAGTGAAAACACAGGGTTTGGTGTTTATTGCCACAGGGCTCTCTGGTTTGGGAATGTTCTTTGCTGAAACCCCCCAACTCTTCCCTCCTGAAGTCCCAGGTGCTGTACCCAGTGTGAGGCAGTGGTTTGGCAGAGGGCAGGTGCCCAGAGCCCCGTGGCTGCACACAGCAGGCTCTGGTGACCAGGCTGGGCTGAGCCAAGAGCAGCTGGGCCCTCCCCTGGGGCACAGCACGCCCCAGAGCTCTCCCAGGACAGCTGGTCCCAGTGTCCAGGGCATGTACACACTGCTTGGGGCACGGAGGGAAAGTCTTGGGGATGGGCAGAACTCCAGCACACCTGCCCCGGGTGGATTTGTGCTGTGTGCAGAAGTGATGGTGATCCTTCCTGCCTCTGCCCATGTCCTCAGTGCGACAGGAGTCACTGAGGACCAGCAGGCAGCACCAACAGCATCTTCCACTCATCCATTCCTTGCAGGAATTCTTGGTTCCCAAGCTCACCCCAGACAGTGGGCGACAAATCTGAGCTCTGCAATCACATTTGGGACGTGCTGCTGCAACACAGGGAGCTAATTCCCCTTGGAAAGCAAATCCTGTGCAGCAGAGCTGTATCCTACATCCAGGGCTGCCCTAGAACACAAGAGGAGGCTGAAGGAGGAGGTGTCACTTTGGCTGAGCAGCAGGAGACCTGCAGCCAGCTCACTCAGCCCCTCCAGCATAGAGCTTACACAGACACACGCACACAGGGCTCTGCAGCTCTTTCAAAGAGTTTATTAGAAGTAAATATTTACATCTATTGCAAATGGTTAATAGGCAACACGGGACTGAGAGCTCCCCTTGGGTAGGGAAGGACAGCACTGGCCAACCACTCACCTCCCCAGCTGCAGCTGGATAGAAGCCCTTTCCCCTCCCAGGACAACCCACAGCAGGCTCCTCTTCTGCCCAAGGTAAGAGCTTCCTGCTCCCCTGATACTGGCTCTGGCTAGGCTGAAGGATGGGTGGGAAAAGGGCTGCAATGGAAAGGAAGAAACTGCTCCTACTGTTGGGGAAAAGAGCACCCCCTGTGCCCTTGGGGTGGGGACAGACAGTGCTGTCACAAAGGAAAGGCCAAAGAGAGATCATGCTGGATTCTTGCCTCCTGTCTCTCACCCTACAAGGGCAGGAGGGCACGAAACTGAGCACCTTTTTGTTGTCCTGTCTTCCCCAGGAGCCTGACCAGCACGAAGGAGAGGATTAGGATTTATTGAGGATCACTGCCAGTGCATAGCACACATGGCATTCCTCATCCCTTACATCATCATGGGATGCTGGGGCAGCAACCAACAACAGCCCTACCCCACTGCTCCAGAAACCAAAATCCCCATGGAAGCACCTAGTCCTGGCCTCCTTAGAGAGTCACATTCCCACCCCAATCTGCCCCACTGCAGCAGCCCATTCCTACAGGAACTGGCAGAGCAGATGGGGTTTGTACCTTGGCTGGCTTCCATTCCAGTCCTTGCCCTGGAGCCAGCATGGCAGCAGAAGGGCTCTGGTGAACCTCTCCTCCTCCTATGCAGGCTCTAACTCAGCTGGCAGAGCCTAAAGTTCACAGAGCACTCCTCTGGGCTTTGAGCACTGGCCACAGGAGGAGGGGATGCAGCTCCAAAGGCAGCAGCTCCCAGGCCCAGCTTCTGCCATCCCAGTGGGGCTGTTCATTGGTTCAGGAGAGGAAGGGGAAGTGCAGGTGGCAGTAGCTAAACTGTTGTGTTTTGTTAAGAGGCACCTCTTACCCCTTAACTGAAGGGGGAAGGGTACCTGTGGTCCCTATTACTGTGGAGGGCAGCTCACAGTCCCCTGGGGATCAGGCACACACGGTTAGGAAAGCTCCAGGCCTCTCTGCAGGGGTGACAGTGACCTACAACGCCCAATATCTCTCCCAGCAGCAGCGGAGGTTTCTCAGTTATGGCTTTTTTTTCTTTTTTTTTTCTTTTTCAAGATAACAGAAAGAGGTTAGAGACCTAACAAGTACACACCTCCCCCTGCATCCTCTGCTCAGAAACATCTGACTCTGCCTCCTCCAAAAGCCATGCTGCTGGCTCCCAGCTCCAGCACAGCCCTGTGGGACAGGCACAGGCTGCCAGGCCGGGGGTCACTACGCCAGGAGCCGGATGATGCCGTTGTCTGAGCCCAGCAGGAGGTGGCACTTTGTGGGCAGCACTGCCAGGCTGGTCAGTGTACCCCGAAAGTTCTCTGAGCTCAGCTTGGTCGTGCTGGTGGGCAGGGCTGAGGACTCCAGCATGGAGTAGACCCCGATCTTGTTGGCCACAGTGCCAGTGACCACTTCGTTACCGTAGAGGTCGAAGGCGTGGATGGGCTCAGAGGCAGATTTGTAGTGCTGCAAAGGTTTCTGCTCCAGCTCCTTCCACACAGTCAGGGAATGATCTGAAGAGGAGCTGATCAGCACGTTGCCCTCTGCAGCCTGCAGGAGAGGAAAGGCCAGTGAATTGATGCTTATGTAAAAACTCACACTCTGATGCTGCACATGAGAGCAGCAGGTGGCTGCCAGTGATCCAATGGTCACAGTGCAATCCCTCAGGACAGTCCGAGCCATTTCCAAGCAGCTGATGGTACTGAGCATGTTAGCAAGGCCTTGGGTGAACACTGCAAACTAAAGGACGCTCTGGTAGCTGGCAATCTACTCCAAGAGATGGGCTGGGCCTCTTCTCAACAACACTCTGACACCCAACACAACTCATTCATCATCTGTTACCACTGCAGTGGGTACAGGGATTACCATGCAGTCTCCCTTTCCACTAAATCACCTGTCAAACTATTTTCCTTTTCGGAAGGAATAGGGAGGCTCTCTCACAGCTGAAAATACTGCTGAGGGTAGGAGAAGCCTGGAGCTGCTTATTAGCGGAGCTAGTGAGAGGGTAAACAACCCACACTGCTGAACTTTGTTTAACCCATGTTTGGGTCGAGGACACTGGAGACCCAGCACTGCTCCCTGGGGTGGGTAAATATGGACAAGAGTTACTCATTAGAGCAACACTCTCCCAGGGAAGCCCAGAGCCCCGTGGAGAAAGCAACACATTTGCTCCTTCACGGGAGCCACGACTCCTCCCTGCCCCTGCTGCAGACCTGCCTGGCAGGGATTGAAACCCAAGAGGGCTGAACTCTGGCAGCACGAGTTGGACCAAGAACAGCTGGCAGCAGCACTAACCACGGGGCAGGAGAGCTTGGGCAGCCTCTCAGGGACACTGCAAGGGATGGAGCAAGGATGCAGCACACAGACCCTGAAGGAAGGATGCTCCACACAGCCTCAGAGCATCGATGAGGCCCCACCCAGATCCCAGCTGAGCCTCTCACCTTGATCTGCAGGATGTCTCCCTCATGAGCAGGCCAGCCCCTCATGATGAGGCCCGTCCTGGTGTCCAGCAGCACGATGAAGCCGGAGGAGAAGCCGGCCATGACGCTGCGGCCGCTCGGACTCACGGCCAGGCAGCGGATGAGCCCCGCGCTCACGCCACTGGCCAGGCGGAACTCGTGCTGCAAGACAGACAGTCCAGCTGGGGGATGAAGCTCAGGGGAGCTGGCATTTAAAGGACAAGCAGAGCCACCACAGCTGGCTTTGGGCCAGCTGTGACCCCATCATTAAGCACAGCGCTGGAGGAAGGTGACTCACAGAGCACCACATCCCTACCTGCAGTCCCGGCTTCCTGTGGTCAATGAACCTCAGCACGGAGTCTGCACTGGCCACAGAGATGCTGTGATAGGGAGGTGGCATGGTGGTCACAGCTGTGATGGGGACTTTGCTGTCTAGCTCATCAAAAGTCCGCAGAAGTTTGCCTGTGAAAAGATGACAGATATTATGGCAGGACGAGTCACACAGCAAACCTCCAGTTCTGTGCTGGTTTTTAACAGGAACCATCCAAACTCAGCCTCGTAGGGGCTGGACCAGCTCACTCCAGCCCCTCACCCTTCCCCTGCTTACCCGTGAACTGGTCCCAGATGTGCACGGTGCCATCACAGCTCACCACGTGCTGCGGTGCCTCCAGCTGGCTCACGTAGAACACGGATTTCTTGTGCTCGGCGTAGGTGAAGCGCGGGGGCACCTCGCTGGTGCCATCCCCGTAGTTGTACAGCGGCCAAAGCCTCACAGTCTTGTCCTTGCTGCCACTCAGGAAGAAATCCTCGCTGCCCAGCGGCGCCACGCACTTGATGGCCCCGGAATGCCCTGAGAAACTCTGCAGCTTGATCTGGTGGAAGTGGAAGCGGGGGTCGTGCTGGCTCACCCCGATCTCATACTGCCAGTAGGCCAGCCAGTTCCCACACAGCATGTGGGTGCTGCGGGGCAGGTCGTGCTTCAGGGCGTTCTCCTCGCTGGACGAGCTGGGAATGAATCCATCAGTGCCAGCACTGAGGCGGAGCAAGCCCAGACCCTCCCGCTGCGTGTCCACGGGCACCTGGATGCGGTTCCCCACCAGGACACTCCCAAAAGTGCCCGACTGAGTGTCCTCCTGGGGGCTGGAGAAGGGCTCGGCCCCTCGAGGGTCTTGGTCTGAGCCCACCACGCTCGGTGTTTGTTCCAGGCCGACAGCCTGCAGGTTCTGGGGGCTCACGTTCTCCAGGTGGAGGCTGGCCAGCTTCTCAACCAGCGAGTGGTTGGGCACAACCGTCCTGATAACGTCACCTGAGGAGACAGAGACAACGTGGCTGCAAGAGAAGCAATGTCCCCAAGCTCATCATCCCCATTCATACACAGGGAGGTGGGCACAGCTTCCCCCAGGTCAGCTACATCTGCTCCCAGCCAAGGCAGCCTGAAGTCCAGTGGGCTCCCAACCCATGGATCATGCTGTAGAACCCAAATCCATGCTGTAGAAGCTGTGGGTTTCCCCCAGCAGCCCTGTGAGCTCTGATTGCCCTGGAGTTCAGGCCCAGCCCTCACGCCCAGAGCACAGAGCTCCCTCACAGATCCCTGGAGCTGGCCAAGGCGTACCCAGCAAGCAGGAGAAGGGGATGTAGGTGATGTAGGCCATCTCGGGGTTGAACACCTTCTGTAACTCCACCACTACGGATGGCTCCAGGGCCAGCAGCTTCCCATCTGAAAGGGGCACCTCCATCACTGACACCTCACAGCTGCTCAGCGACTCTGCTGTCAACCCCTGGGCAAGAGAAACAAGTCAGATAAACCCCAAGATGAGATGCTCTTACCACACAAACAAAGCCAGGTATGCCCACCACATTCCCCCATCTGGGGAAGTGCAGGAGGACATCTCCTACAGCACTGACCTGGTCCTGCAGCTCCTGAAGCAGCGAGAATGCCCCGAAGAAGTTCCTCACTGTGTCACTCAGGTGCTGCTGCACCATCTCCTGCCCAATTCGCAGGCAGATCAAGGCAATGAGGCTGATTGTCTTCACACACAGGACAACACGGGCCTGGGCTCCACCAGGGAAACTGAAGAGGACATCCATGACCAGCCTGCCCTTCACATATCCCTATTTTCCATCCTCTGCCTCATCTTTCCTGCCTTTTCTGTGTTATCAGAATGCTTTCAGCAGTGTACCAGTGCAAGGAGATGCACATGAGAGCAGAAACACCCCCCCAGCCCCAGAAGCATTAAGGCCCCCCTAGAACCATTCCCAAATCCCTGATTTTGTGCCAATCCTGCAGCACTTACCCGACAGCTGGTGAAGTGAGGAAGCCCAGCACTGGGAGCAGCACCTCCTGACTGATCTTGGGGAGGATGTCCATCAGTGTGGTGTCAGAGAGACACACCACGATCTTCTGTGTCAGTGTCACAGCAGCCAGGAGCCCGGCCTCCTTCCGACTGTTCAGCCGGACCCCGCCGGAACCACTGCCAGGTGCAACCTGTGGAAGGGACTCCTTCAGTGCCAGGGCCACCACCTCCCCAGCAGGACACAGCAAAGGTGACCCCGGGGGTCACCTCAGCTCAGCCTGGAACCCAGCACAGCACTGCTGCTCACGGCTCCTGGGAGAGGAACCTGAGCACCGAATCTCAACAGCAAAACGTGTCCAGCACTCAAGGGATGAGTCCAAAAGCTGACAGGCACCTATCAGCACAAGAGATGAGCCTGGAGAAAATGGGGAATGACACCTCTGAGCTCACAGATTTCCTCTGCAGAGTACGACACCCCCACAAGTGGGAAGCTCAGTAGCCAGACCATCAACCCCACGCTGGCCCAAACCACCCTGGACACCCCAGAACATCATTTGCCAGCACAGAGAGAGGGGAAAGCCTTACATACACACAATTTAAAAGCAAAAATAAGTGTCTTCATCCCACAGTCTGCAGAGGAACAGTCCTAGCACGAAATATCGAAGCACAAATTACAGGCAAACCTGCTGCTGACTTCTAGAAATCCAGCTGCTAATAATTTCATGAGGCAGAACTGCACATCCTTTTTCTGCTGACAATGTACTGCTGCTGTTATGGCAGTGCCAAAGAGTTAATAACATCAACAGCAACACGAAAATATTTCTTTCTCGATTGTCCTATTTCCTAAGACAAATCAAACACCCAAGAAAAGAGAGCCAGTAACAAAACCCACAGACAATTCCCAGTTCCTGCTATATTTCTTGTACACCTGCCATCTTCCAGCTCATCACAGAGGCTCTTCCTCTCACAAAATAGCCACCCTGCCAAATCCTGCAAGAAGGATTGACTTTATCCTATTTGTGACCCGCAAGTTCCATGGCTCCAGTATCAGGTTGCCAAATGCTGTTTCACAGGGGTATTAATCCCCTCCGTGCCCCCAAGCAATGAGCTTAGGAAAGCAAAGCAGAACAGCTGGAGCTATGATTGCAACTGGGTGGAGAATGATTTTTTGCTGAAAAATGGGATTTTTTCCCCTGAAAAATCTCCCCTTCAACACTGGAAAAACTGACAATGCCTTTTTGTTTTCTCTAAATGAACAGCTGTGGCCTCTTCTCCTCTATGTTTAAATTATCAGAAAGCTACTGAAGTTTCCCATTTAAACGAGAATCCATAACCAAAGTGTTTACAACCACTAAAGAGGGAGCAATACGAAAAATAAGCCTGTTTAAAACATTCAAAACCTTTTTCTTTTAAATGAAAAATTAAGTTTTTCAAACAGCTGCATTATCCATTTCCTCCTTGATATGAACTTCAAGCTGAGAAGTTGGTGAGCCTTGCCAGTGCTTTTTATTCAGTTGAAAACCTGTTGGTCTCCTCCCAGTTCACCCCTATCTACCCACACAGACCTCTGTGAACACTCACTCCAGCAGTCTCACAGCAGCATAAGCTGCTCCTCCTGCCTGTTATCACAATCCCACCCTTGTGCCAGCTCTGTTTGGGCACAGAAAAGCTTTTTCTCTGCTTTCACAAGGTCTGACAGGGAAAGAGGGGTATGAACACAGCTGTGTGCTTTGCTGGGAGCAGCCTGGAGTTGTGGCAGGAGGTGAAAGTGCCTCTCCTGCCCTTCTCAGCCAACACAGCCAGAGCTACTCAGCCCACACTGGCCCAGACAGAGCCCAGCAGAGCTCAGTTTTTATGCAGAAGGCTCCTGGTGAGGCTGGACTATTATTTTTACATCTTCCCTTTGTGCCTGGACACAGCTCTTGCCCCAACAGAGAGGAGAAAAATGCAATACTGACCAGGTAGCTGATGTAGGGCAGGTACTGGTAGGTGAGGACAGGCTCTCCATACAAATATGCCACGTGCATGAGGCAGGCCAGCACTGGCTTGGACACCTGATCTCCCAGCACAGGCCGCTTTTGGTAGATATTTCCTGTACTCAGGGGGCTGTTCTCGTCACTGCTCGGTACAAACTGCTGCCTGGTGGGGCCTGCCCAGAGAACAACACACCATGAGCTGAAGCAGCAGCCACACCCAAACCACCAGCAGACAGACCAGGGGCACAGCCCACCCTGGGACCCAGGGAAGAGGCATTACCAACGTAGCAGGACGTGAGCAGCCGGAGCAGGTTCCTGGCGATGAAACGGGACGTGACAGTCGGGCCCAGCTTGGCTGAGAGCCACCTCACCATCTTACAGGCTGTGTCTGCAAAACAACAGCAGTCACAAGGACAGTGCCCAGCACGGCACTGATTAGCTATCAGCCCCTGCTGCTCGGCCCTGACTCTCAGAGCCACAGGCAGTCCTGGCCTCTTACCCTGGTTTCATCCCAAGCTGGGACCACAAACACCCCCAAATCTGGACCCGCTTCTCCTGAGGCTCTGCCCAACAGTCTGGACACTGGCAGGGTCTTACCCAGCAGTATGGTCTGCTCTTTGTCATCAGAGTGATCTGGCAGCTCCTCTCCCTCCCCATCCTCTGGCTCGCTGCTGTCATCAGCCAGGGTGACATCCACAGAGGCCCCAGCAGCATCCACGACCACCGTCAGCTCCGCATCGACCGCAGCGTCCTCGTGCTCCTCTTCCTCGTGCTCCTCTTCCTCCTCCTCCGACTCCTCGCTCTGCTTCAGGTCCTGGCTGCTGTCCATCGACTTCAAGCTGCTCTTGTCCTTCTGGGAGTCCCCATCTGCAGGTCTGTCCTCGCCCAGGGACACCTCGCTGGCGCTGCTCTTGTCACTCAGCCGGCCGAGGCTGAGCGACTCCTGCTCCTGGGGCTGCAGGGATTCCCCGACGTAGAGGCCACTCTGGAAGTCCTCACCCTCAGGCAGGTAGGCCTGGTCGTGGAAGCTGACCCCAGAGGTGTAGTCCAGGAGGTCGAGTGCAGCAGAGCTGTGCTCCACATCCATCTTGATCTCCTCCCCAAACACACACGACACCGGGCTCTCCCCTCCGCTCTCATCGTCCTCAGCAGTGCCCAGGAAGGATTTGCTCTCCTCCCGAGAGCTCTCGATGCCCACGAGGATCTGCAGGATGTGGGGCAGCAGGTTCAGGAGGAAGGACTGCAGACCCAGGCGCACGATCAGCTGGGCCACAAAGCAGTCTGTGTACAGGTAGAACCTGCCGTGGCGGGAGCAGGGGGTCTCATAGGCTCCAATCAGGGGCTTCAGCAGGTATTTATTGGCATTCTTGGGCCCCAGGGACTTAGCTATGGGTTCAAAGAGGTACCACGCTGCGTAGACAGCAGTGTTTTCCTCAGACATCAAAGACAATATGAAAGGCAGAAGAATCTCTAGGCCCTCAGGAGTGATTTCAGAAAGGATTCCCTCCAGCTGCTGCCACAGCTGGAAAACCAGCTCCCGGCCTTGCCCTTCATCCTCAATCTTCTTTGCCTGATAACTGAAAATGAACTTGTGCAGAGCTGGGAAGTACGTGGGGAAGGGGACAATGGAGCTGAAGGGGCTGAGGAGCTGCGTGGGACAGGGTGGGGGGAGGCCCTGGGAGATGGGTTTGTATTCAAACAGCTGCACTGCACCCTTGCCCAGCCTGCTCTTCAGCAGCTTCTCCACGGGCACGCTGAGCTGCAGCAGGACGTGCAGCACGTGCTGCAGCGGGGCCGGGATCTCCTTGGGGTGGTAACGGCAGAGGTTCCGCACCATCAGGAACCGCTCCAACAGCGATGCGTCGGGCCGCGAAGGACGGAGCCTCGCTGCAAATATAATCTCAGCTACCAGGATGCCCAGGGCTTGCATGTCCCTCTGGAAGAGGTCTGAGAGACCCAAGGGTGGCTCTTCCCACCGCTGCTCCATCAGCTGCATCTCGCTGCTTAAGCCTTTAACCAGGAAATTGTCCAATTTCTCCAGTTCCTCCAGGGCCTGGAGCGGATTGAAGCCTTCAGGAAGGGTGATCTTCATGTCGAGCTGATCCACAGCCCCTGCCTTGCTCCGACGGAGCGGTCGGACCCCTGAGGATTTGCTGTCAGTGGCATAAGCAGGGAGGGTGGGGGGCTGTGCTGGAGGCACAGGCGCACAGGGCTGGTCAGGGGCTCTCCCAGGAGCAGTAATTGAATCCAGGGCTTCCGTGCCTTGCTCCAAATCATCCTCACCAGCGAAGGGTTTCTCCACAGACCAGGTGGTTTCACTGGGAGTAGCCTCCAGGACCAGCCCGTTGACCATATCTGTCACCTGGCCTTGGATGTCCTCCAAAACCACAGTCTCCCGGATGTTCTGGAGCAGAGGCCGGGCAATGGCTGGAGCTTCAGCAGGAGTGTAGGCAGGTCCCACCATGCGCCTGGGATGGGGCTGGTCAAACAGCTGCACCACCCCGTAGGTCGTCAGGTGCGTGTGGTTGTCAACCAAGTGGAGGCAGACGTTCTTCTCCTTGACTGCATCCTTCCCCAGCAGCTTGTAGCCAAAGGTGAGGTCAATCCAGTGGTGCAGGTCCTGGGAGACCTCCCGGCTCTCCAGCAGCATGCGGTGAACTTCGATGAACTCCTCGTAGGAGCTGCACCACGAGGGCACATCCAGGTCGGGCATGTCCGGGTGGATGGAGCGGAAGATGGAGGGGTCTGTGTAAAACTCTGGGATGCACTCGTCCGGTGTCCAGCTCTGCATGCGCTCCATGCTGGCTGGGTACTCGTTGGGCTCCCACTGGGACCTCACATGGCAGCACAGCACTGCCTTGGGTGTCCTGCGGGCCGTGTACACGTAGTAGGTGATATCTGAGAGGACGTCTGAGATGTGATGGGGCACGTGGAGCTGCTCCCCACTCGACCCCCCTGCAACAAACGCCTGCTTGGTCATCTCATAGGTGAAGTCCAGCTGCTTGTCCCCCTTGTTGAGACGGAACTTGGATTTCCTTAGGTCCCTGAACTTGCCGTTTTTGGTAGTGAAGTCCACCACCCATGGAAGAACCGGGTGGTAATTGGGGTCTCCCATTCTCCTTCCAGCCAAGCTGTTCAGACGCATAAGGTAGTCGAAGTTGCTGACCTGCCCGTGCACCCACTGCAACACCAGGTCTCGGAGGTCCTTCTGGCAGGCACTACATGTCACCTCCTGCCTCTGCACACAGTTTTGCTTGCCCTCTTGTTCCACACCACCCTCCAGATTCTCTTCCTCCTCCCCGGGTCCCTCATACCCTCTCAAGTTCACACGCAGCCGGCTGCACAGCTTCTCATCCACAGCCACGTCCCGAAGAGAGAAATCTCCACAAGCCAGACCCGCCTGGTGACAAGCCTTCATGGCCTGCAGCACGTGGAAGAGGAGGAAGAGGATTTTGGCGTGGCTGTTGGTGAGCTTGGCCGGGCTGAAGGTCACAACGTCGTGCAGACAGTACTGCACATAGGGGTAGATGATGTACAGCACGTCGGCCGACTCCAGCAACGCCTCAGCCTGCAGCACGTTGGGGCACAAGGACACCCCTTTAGCCACGCTCTCTTTGGCAGGGGACGTGCCAGGCACGCTCCTGCCCACCTGGAGGACGGGGCAGCCGTAGGCTCTGTGCAGGGCAGCCCTCAGCGCGTCCAGCGCTGGCACCGTGGGCGGCGCGTCCGGGCGCCGGTACGGCCGCGCGTACAGCCCGTGAGCCCGGCCCCACAGGTTGTGGTAGTTCTGGGTGGCCACGCTCCGCATGAAGCCATGCAGGCTGTCCACGCCGCCGCCGCAGCGCTGCTCGGGGGGCTGTGCCCGCAGCGGGTACCTCAGCCGGGCCTTCCGCAGCCCGTGGATCTCCACCCGAGTCCAGCCCGCCGGGAGTTTCTGCACAGAGTGCTGCAGGAAGGTCCTGAGCTCCACCTCGCTCAGCCCCTCGGGCCGTGGGCAGGCCGCCGGCAGCACCCGGCGCTCCTTGAGGCTCTGCAGCCATTTCGCCGGCACCAAGGCGGTGACGTGGGTCCTCTCGGGGGCCAGCTGCCGGCGGTCGATGTTCAGGTCCTTCTCCACGCTCCGCAGGAAGCTTTCCATGCTGGGTTCTGCTGGGAGAAAGGCGGCCCAGACAGGCTGTGAGCGAGCAAAGTGGCAAAGAACCACCCTGCTCTCCCCAGCAAGCAGCAAGTCTCACTTCCCCATTGGCACCACCTAAAAAAAAGGCTGGTTTGAAGGGCTCAGTCACTGTGTCTATGCGTGGGGGTTGAGAAAGGACCAGCCCTGGCTGTGAGGGACAAGGTGCGATCTCTGCAGCCAGGCAGGGTGATGTGGTGGCGCTTCCACAGCCCCTCTCAGGGGGACACGATGGGGACTTGCACATCCAAGTGCTGGGGAAGGGATAGGACAGGACCTCTGTGGGCATGGGGTTGGTGGGGGCACACACAATGGAACATCCACAGCCAGGGAGTGGGACGTGATGGCACCTCTTCAGCCTCAGGCTTGAGGGACACAGTGGGACATTCACAGCCCCAAGAACTGAAAAGGAACATGACGGGACATCTACAGCCTCAGGGTTGGTGGTGGGGACACAACGGCATCTCCGCAGCTGGAGGGAGTACACGATGGGATCTCCCCGTACTGGGGACACAAAGGGATCTTTGCAGTCCCCAGGGCCCCAGAGAACGGCCACGGGAGCGACACAGAGGATGCTCACAGAACGGAGCACCGAGCCACGGCCACGGCCGCCCAGGCGGCCCCGGCCCCTCAGGGCCCTCGCTACCGGCGGGAGAACGACAGAGCCGGGCTGAGCCCCGCGGCCCCGAGGGCCGCTCCGGGAAGCCTTCATCCCCCCGCGAGGTCCCTCACCGCCCCGGCGGCCCCGCGTTACCTGGCGGCGGCGGCTCAGCCGCGGCGGGCGGCGGCGGGGGCGGCCCCGGCCATGTTGGTCAGGTGACGGCGGTCACATGCGGCCGCCGCGCCGCCATGTGCGCGGGGGGGGCCGGGCCGCGCTCCCGGCGGGGCCCCGCGGGGCCGGGCCCGGGCTCCCTCCAGCGGCCGCGGGCCGGGGGGCCGGGGCGGGAGCGCGCGGCCGGGGCGCGGGGCTGCGCGTGGGGGCGTGACGGGACGGCGGGCCGTGACGTCATCGTGACGTCAGAGGCGCCCCGGGCTGTCAGCTGGAGCCGGGCGAGCCGCGCTGACGAGGCAGCCGGTCTTAAAGGGGTCCCCACCCGCGGCGGGCGGACCCCACCGGCGGCAGGTGAGTGCCCGGGGGAGCCGGCGCGGGGCAGCGGGGCCGGTCCAGCCCCACCGTCCCGGGACCCTGCCGCCCTTTGCCCCGCGAGGCACCGCACGCTACGGGAGTTGCCGGCCCCGATGCCCCTAAGCCGAACCGGGTCCTCCCACCGCTACCCGGGCGGTATCCGGCCTCCGGGATCGGCAGGTGCGGCAGTACCCACGGGGCACACGGTCACGACAGCCACGGGCGGCCGGCCCGCGCGCGGCCCCTTTAAGGGCGCCGGGGGCTCCCGCCGGGCAGCGCCGCATGGCGCGGCGGCGCGTGGGAGTCACGTGGGTGGGACGTGGCGGCCGCCAATTGGCCCCCCGGCCCTGTCCCGCTGCAATCAGCTGTTACTGGGACGAAGGGCAGGAAACGGCTTTAAAGGGGCACCGCAGGTCAGACCCTCGCCCCGCGGGGCGGGAGCGGCAGCGCCGGGAGTGCCGGCGGGGCAGCGGGTGAGCGCCATTGGTCGTGTCAGGCTAGGCCGCCGCTGCCCTTTAAAGTTGTCCGACGGGCGCGGCCCCTTTAAAGAAGTTGTCCAGTCATCGCGCGGCGCTGCCAAGTCATCGGGGTCAGCCGAGTTCTTTCGGCCACGCCCTCGCGCCCGGCCATTGGTGGGCGCGGGGAGCGCTCACTTCTGATTGGTCGAGGACTTAGAGCAACTTCTCGGAATCGGGGCTGTGTCACCAGCCCCGGCACAGTGAGGCGGCGCCCGAGGGCGGGCGGGGGTGGCCGGGCCATGCCCGCGGCGGCGCCACGCCCCGCCCGGGGCCCGAGGAAGGGTCGAGGCCCTTCGGAGCCGCCCTGTCCCCGCCGCCCCTTCACCCGCTTGAAAATGCCAACTCACAGCACGCGGGGCATGCCGGGAGCCCGGAGCCGCACTACGACTCCCGGCATGTCCCGCGGCGGGGTGGCCCCGTCCGTTCCCAAGGCAACCGCCGCCCGGCCGGGAGGGAGCCAAACTCACCCCCGGCGGGGTGGGCGGGGCAGTGCGCCCGGCTCGCCTTCTCATTGGCTGAGCCGCGGGTAGCGCCGGGTCTCCATTGGCTGGAGCGGGCGGCAATCGCGGCGCGGGGGCGGGCGCGGCGCGCGCCGGCGGTGCCGGCCGGCGATTGGCCCGGGGGCGTGGTCGGGGGCGTGGCCGGGGGGCGGCTGCGTCATGACTCCGCCAGCTGATCCGGGACGGAGCCGGCGCGCGGCGGGGGGAGGCGGCGGCACCGGCACCGGGCACGGCCGGGGCGGCACCGGCGGGGCGGCACCGGCGGGGCGGCGGCGCCGGCGCCGGGCCAAGTCGGGCCCAGCCGAGCCGCGCAGGTGGGTCCGCCGGCACCGCGCTGGGACGGGCGGTAAGGGTGGCCAAGCCCCGCGCGTCGCCCTCGGTGCTCCGGGGGTTGAGGGGCTCCACCGTGCCCCGTTGGGGAAGGTCACCTTTCCCCGGGGCAGGGCGGCCATGGGGGGTGCGGCGCGCCGCGTCCTTCGCCGGGCTCCGCGGCGCCGCCTGGGCCGGGCGGCCTCGCCCCCGGTGTCGGTGGGGCGGAGAGGGGGGGTTGGGGCCGGGGCCCGTATGCGGCTCCCGCGCCGGGGGGTCCCGGTGGGGCGGGCGGGGCCGCGGCCGGGGCCTCCCCGCGACGGGCGGTGGCCGCCCCGGGGGTGACCTTCACTCCGGGACCGGACTGGGCAGACTTTGACCCACGGCCGCTCCCCTCCGTGGGCACGGAGCGGAGCATCCCAGGCAGCGGAGGGCCGGGAGGGCGGCGGGGTGCCCCGGGGGAAGTGGAGGGAGCGAGTTTCCCGTGGGGCGGCGTGGGGGGAGCTGCCTCCGTTAGGGGGGAGGGGGGAGTTGGTTTTACCGAGAGGAGAGACACTGGGGGAGGCGGGGTGACCCGGTTATACCGGGAGAGGGGCACCAGCTGGGGGCACGGCGTTTTTTATTAGCGGGCTGGGCTCCCACCGGGGCCTTTCCCGGAGCCACTGCGGTGTGTCGGGGCTGAGAAGGGCTGGGTGGGAACCCTGTTAGCGACAGGGCCCCCCCTCGTCGGCCCTCGGTGCCGGCGGGGCCCGCGGGGCCGGTGGCTTCGGCGGCGGGTGCTGATTCACGGGCCGGCGGGGGTGGAGCAGGGCCGGGACCAGCTCGCTGGAATCCGGACCAGATGTACCCGGCACGCCAGGAATGCTCGGCATCCCCGCCGGGCCCCGCCGCCGCCGCTGCGCCCCGGCTACCGGCCCCGCACCGAGAGCCCCGCAGCGCCCACCGGGCTCCGGCCTCCCCCGGGCCTCGGGCCGGCCGGGGTCCCCAGTGCCTTTGGGGCGACGCTGGTGGGAGGATGCTGTGATGGCCCCCCGGGGATTTCCCATGTTTCCCGTTGCCATCTGTCCCCCAGGATACCCGGTTTCCCAGGGGGTTCCCAAAACTCGATCCCCAGCAGCCAAAAAGCGCTGAGCATTGTAGAAAAGGGATTTTTCCCGGGCCGAGGGGAAAGCGGTGGGGTCCCACACCAGCCCCGCGGTTGATGTCCTTACCGTCCAACAAAACGACTCAGAAAGCGGCTGGGCTGCCTGAAATTCCCCCGCCGGTGGCTTGGCAGCAGCCGCCTGACAAAGTGTCTTCCCCGTCAGGAAGTGGCTGGCCCCTGTCCAGGTGGGACCCTGCCAGCGCTGATGGATGCCCGAGGTGAGCCCTGGGAACGCCGTAACCCCTACCTGCAGTGGCCTCTCTGCTGCAGCCACCGGGCCCTGCCCGAGCAGGTTGCCTTATCTCTTGTTTTCCAGCAGAAATGGCCTTGGATTTCCCTGCCTGTCACTCGTGCTTTAGGGCTGGCTGTAGGTGCTGGAGCTCATGCACTGCCTGCTTTGGGAACGGGAGGGATGGGGAGAGCTGAGGTCGGAGCTGCCTCTGGATTTCCTTGGATGGGGGGATGTCCCTGGGGAGAGGACAGAATGATAGATCAGTGTTGGGATGAGGGAGAGAAGCTGCTGTGGGTGACAGCTCAGCTCGGCACTGAGCTCTGAAATGTGTGTTCCCTTCCCAGGTGCTGCCGTGCCACCCTGCTCCTGGCTAACCAGCACCAGTTCTTCAGTGGCAAGCTTTATGTCCTTCTCCAGTAGCTAAAGCTGCCAGTTGAAGAACTGTTGAATGTAGCCACTCTCTTCTCGTCACTGGGACCTTGGATGCCAGCCAGAGCCGTGCCCTGAGCGACCGGGATGAGCCACTCTGCAGCGTCCTGTGGATTGGAGGGCTGAGGATGAGTCCGACCGGGATGAAGAAAGTCTCCTCAAAGCCTCCAGACAGAGCCTTGGCTGGAGGATTCCAGGCAGCCATGCCAGCAGGGCTGTCAAACCGTGTCTCCCCCCTCAGTGGGGTGGCACTGACCTGGGAGATGACTGGAGGAGACTGAGAGAGGCATTAAACATTGTTTTGCTCAACTGTTCGGTTTTAGGAAGTTTGTTGCCTGTGGGAAGATGGTGGGGGCTGCAGACCCTGGGTGGGCCACAGCCCCAGAGCTGTGTCCCCAGTTGATGCCACTCTGTGATCTGCCGGTGGAGGGTTGATCCTTTAGGTGCCTTGGGCCAGAGGCTGGGCGTAGCCCACAGGTCTGACCAGCTGCTGAGCTCAGGAGCTGGATTAATCCTGCCCCGTGCCAGGCAGTGGGATGGAGCCTGGGGAGAGGGTGGCTGCACGCCCACGCTGCCCTGCTGCGGGCCGGGCGCGGTGGGGCCGGGCCACTGGGCCACGGTGACTCAGGGCCGAGTCACGCTCAGCCCTGGACGGCTGTTCCCGGAACCTCTGTCCCTGGGAGGCCCCCAGCAGTGCCAGCATTCCAGGTATTCCAGCGAGCAGCACTCACAGGGCCTGTGGTGAACTTTAGTGGGCTGTTCCCCGGTCCAGGCTCTGGTTCGTTGGTGAACAGAAGCAGAAGACTGTCGCAGAAGGAACTTGGAGGCTGCTCTCCAGGGCTAGTGCGAGGCAGGGCCTCCTCCGAGTGAGAGGGGAGCTCCCAGTAAGGGCTCCAGGGAGCCTCTGCACCCCCGGCCTTCCCACAGGACTGCAGGGACCTCCAGCTCCCCGGCCGCCTCGGGGATTGGGAACCAGGGGAGTGTCCAGGCATTGCTGCTCAGGGCCTGCCAGAAAGAGCACGGCTCATCCCAGCTCCGAGGGCGGGCAGGGAGGAACAGCCCTGTGCTGAAATGTCTGCACAATCTCAACTTAATCTGCCTGCCCAGGCTGCAGCTGCCCAAGGCAGGGCTGCTCCCAAACTCTGGCACCCAGCAAAGCACAGAAAGTGGCCTGGTGTCCATTAAGTGGTTGAAGCAGAATAAATCTGTTTTCCTGGGGTCTTTCCTTTTTTACAGAAAGCTGCTTGTGCTTGGTGTGTCCTTACTGGTGGTTACAAGAAGCTGAGTTTCTTCGGGGTGGTTGTCACCCAGAGGGAGTGGGACTGCTGAACGCCCTTGGATCAGTTCTCCAGCTTGAGGCAGAGCCCGTCTCTTCCACCACAGCTGCCTGGCTGCAAGTCCATGCAGAACAGCTGGCACCTGCTCAGTGCCCAACACATTCTGGAGTCCTTGAGGGGCAGAAAGTCATGGTGGGGGGTGTGGAGGGTGCCTGAGGGCAGGGAGGAGCAGCTCCTGGGCCATGCTCCCCCTCTTCTGCAGCACGGATTGATCCGTATAAGAGCTGTGTGCTCCGTGTGCCTCACAAATTTACGCGTTCTCTGTCGTAAAGGAACAACCCGTGCTGCTGAAACCCCGCTCCTTCCTGGTTAAAAGTGTGTCTCTTTCATAGCAACGGGTTGCTCTGAGCAGAAGCACCCAACCCATGGCCAGGTCAGGAAATGCGAAACGTTATATTTCAGGTCAAGTTCATGTGCGAGGTGCCAGAAGACAAATTTGGGTGTTTAACACAAAGGCAGCACTGCAGTATCTCACCTGCTGAGCAGAGGGCTCAGGGTATCCTGCACTTCATGTCAAAGCAGAGGGGATTTGGGCTGTCAGTGAGTGTCCCTGTGGGAACTTGCCCGGCTCCTGGGACTTACCCTTCCTCCTGCCCAGCCCCATGTGACTGGTGAGTAAGTGCAAGGTTTCCTGTAGAAAGCACGGCCTCGCTTGCTGTTGCCTTGCAAAAAAATCTAGTAACTCTTTCCTCCAGCAACTGGCCACCTCCTCCAAGCATCCAGCATGCAGGGGCACAGCAGGAAAGGCTGGATCTGGGATTGCTCTGCCAGAGGGGCTGGCTGCACGCTGCAGCAGCTAAAGTATGTGAGACAGCAGTGACACTGCCAGCAGGTGCTGCTGGCTGACAGGTCGGGTGGCATCCCCCTGTCCTTAGGGGCAGGGTATTCTGTGCAAGTTCCTGCACACAGCCCACCTCGTTCCCTGCTGGGAGAGCAGCTTGTCTCGGTCACAGCTCCCCTTGCTGGGAAAATGTGTTTTTGCAAAGGAGAAGGTCAGCGTGACCGGTGTGCTAAATGACAGCTCCCTGCCAACAGAGAAGGAACAAGAGGAGCTGGTGTGTCTCTGGCTGGTGCATCTGTGCATGTGTGGTGGCTGCTGTCAGCTCAGACCCTCAGCTGAGCCCCAGGCCATGGGCATCCTCCTCTCATCCAGCCCAGCAGAGCAGCAGCTCTGCTGAGCTTTGCCCAGCACAGGTGGACAGCCAAGGGCTGTCTGCAAACACGAGATGCAGGTGCTGGGTTCAGCTTTGCTGACGGTTTTATTGCTCCAGGGTGGAAGGATGTGGAGCTGTTAGCACTCAGTTGTGAGCCCCTCACAAGGGACACACACCAAGCTTAGCTTTGTGCCAGCAAGGGGATGTTGCCAATGTCACAGGCCCTGAAAACAAGAGGAAGGTTGAGGATTTGCAGTGACTCTTCTTGGTTTTGTGTCTCTCAGCGGGCTCTGCTGACAAGGGGAACAGCACAGAGCCACCCACCAGCTCAGTCAGGACGTCACTTACTCTGCTTCTTCTTTGGAGATTTGTTTCCCCAAGTACAAGACTTCTGCAATCAGGGACACCATGGGGTCACAGTTCAGGCTGTCAGCTGCGGTCACATGGCCATCCCTGGAATGGAAAGAGGAAGAACGTGGATCTTCTCAGTATACACAGCTCAGCACAGCAGCATCCCCGTGGCACAGTGGCCAGGGAGCAGCTGTATTTCAGAGGCCTCAGGGCAGGGTGGCTGGTGCTGCAGGATGCACAGGGACTCGTGGCAGATTGCCTGGCACTGCTGGGAGCTGGGCACTGAGCCTGGGAGCAGTGGGGGCAGAGGGAGAGGTGTCCCAGGCTCTCTGCCCGGCTGGTGTCATCAGCTGAGTTTATTCTCTTCTCCTTCCCTGCTCTGCTTCGGTTTTCTCTGGTTCAGCACCCAGCAGCAGCCAGGAGATGTGGATCCTCTGTGGGACCCCTGCAGGTTGTAAGAGAGAGGACTCTTTCCAGGGCACAGACTGGCCATGGGTTCACTCACCTGATGTAAAAGATCAGGAATTTCTGTTGCTCCAGGCTGCCCTTCACAACAGTGTCTGTGTATCCCTTCCCACAGCCTGTGAGAGAAAGCCTGCTCAGGGAGCCCTGGCACAGCAGTTGGCACCCATCCCACCTCAGAGCCAGTGTGGGCAGGGGCAGAGGGGACACTGCCTGGGGAGCAGACATGAAGGCCCTGGACTAGCAGAACTGACTTTAAGCCTCTCCTTGGTTTAGAGAGGGAAGTTCTTCCTCTGTGACCTCTAAGCCACTGGAGATCAGCAAAGAACAAGAGCTCTGGGTGACCTCTTGGCCCAGGACTGCAACTTACCATGGCAGCCAGTCCAGAGCTTGAGCTGCTCCAGGTGAACTCTGCAACCACAGCTTGTTTACAAGCCCCAGACCCAGCTGGTGGGAAGAAGCTGTGTTCCCCTCTCTCTGCCCCTTCCTACCTGCATAGCGGATGCTTTTCCCGAGCATCGTGGTCCAGAAGTAAGGAACAGTGTGCAACTCCTTCCCTTTCTGTAGCATGTTTAAAGCAGCACAGTGACCTGTGATGAACCAACACACAGAATATTCTTCTTGCAATGATCTTCAAAATCGTCCCCTTCTGTCCCACTCCCATCTCTAAGGGAGCTGGAAGGTGGCTGTGCCCTCACCATGGGCTTCTGCCACTTGTTGGTGGTAGATGCTGGACCTGTCCCCATCGAGCAGTGCCACCGGGAATGTCACCACATCCCCCGCAGCAAAGACATTCGGGATGTTGGTTTGCATGTGCTAATGGGACAAAAGGCGATTAGTGCAGTGAGGAGAGGGAAGGGGGATGGGGTGTGGAGTGGATACTCAGCTGGCACTCACCAGATTCACCAGGATGGCACCTTTGTCATCTCTGGCAATGGAGGTGCCCTTCAGAAACGATGAGTTGGGGCTTGATCCTGTGGGGAGAGGAGAAAGGACAAAATGCAGAGAAGCTCTGCAGGGGCAGGGAGGAAATTTGGCCTCAGAGTTCCTGTTCCTGCTTGGAGCAGAGCACTTGGAGCAGTGAGCTGTGCTTGGGCTGGTGCTGAGCCACTGCAGGGGCAATAAAACCAGGGCCCAGGACACAGCACGCTCTGGTAGTGCAGCAGGGACCTGTGGAGCTCAGCAAGAGCCAAAGGCACAGTGAGAGTGTAACCAGCTCCTCTCCTCCTGCCAAGTGTGTGCTCATGGGCTGCTGACTTCTCCAGGTGTTTGGGGCCAAGAGGAAAGGCTGGATGATAACAGGGTGGGAAAGAGACTGCAGGGAATGGTGTCCTGGATTTGAACTGTGATGCCCTGGGCTTGCTGGATGTTGTCCCCATTCCCAAATCTGCCCCCCTCTCCCAGCTGGGGTCTCTTACCTATTCCCACCACCACCACATCTGCAGGGAGATTCTCTCCGTTGGCAAGAACAGCCTCTGTGACCTAGGAAAGAAGGAAGGATCATCAATAAAGAGTTAAAACCTCTGCCCTGATTCCCACAGCCTCCCTGCTGCTTTGCTCTTTGCTGTCTTTTTTCTTCCCCAGGTTTGGATCACCTTGTCCAACTAATGTGTGTTGCTGGGAATGTAAAAGAAAATCACGCTGTTGTCCCCGGGATGAGAACACTCACCGGTGCCCTTTGAGCCCAGAGCTGTGCTCAGTGAAAAGGAAGGGAGGGTCCAGACATGGGAGAGGAAAGCCTGATGTAGGCACTGGGTTATATCTCAACTTGGGCTTTTTTTCCCCTAAAATTAGCAGTTCAGGGATCACAAAGGCATGACTGACCTTTCCATCCTTCCCTTTCAGCTCACAGAGTTCTGTTTTCATGTGGAACTTCACCCCTTTATTTTGCAGCATCTGAAAAGGACTGGTTTGAGTATTCATTAGGAAATTCCAGGCTATAAAAACAGCTGTACCCAGCCAAAACCCAGGCAGGCAGTTCTGCTGCTGCTCCAGGCTGCTGGGAGGTTCCATTTGTGTCCCTGGCTGATGCAGGCAGCCTGGAAGCCTGACTTTTCTCTGCAGTCCTGGTCAGGACTGGGGTGTGAGGTGGGTTTGGGAGGAAGAATTGATGTGTGTGTGGGGGAAGATTGGGACCAGCCGTGTGTGCAGAGCCCGTGGGTGAGGACAGAGGCTGGGCATGCAGAGTAATGACTCAGCACAGGGGCGAGGTTTCCTGGGCTGATGTGGATCCCTGGGCTCCTTGGATATCATGTGTTCCCCATCCTAGAAATCAGCCTCAGGTTTTTCCTCACCTTCATGGCGACACCTCCAACCTGAGGACCCAGGGCGTGCTGGAAAGGGAACTCCTCTCTTTCCACCACTGAGATGGTTCCAGCCTTGTCTGAGAGGAAGGCAGCCACCTCCATTCCTGCAAGGAAGAGGCATGCCCAAGGTAAGCTTGCTGCAAGCATGAGCCTGCACCCTTGGAAAACTTCTCCCCTTCCAGGAGAACAAATCTGAAGTGCTGCCAGTGCTGAATTGCTCTGCTACGCATTTCTGGGCTGAGATATTTAGCTCCCCCCACTCTTTGTTCTCTTGCACACAGACCTGAATATTAGGACATGCAAAGAATAGCTCCTGGTTATGTACAAAATAACTCCCTTTCTGTGCCTTAGCTTTCCCAATGCTTCTAGGGAATCCAGCTCCTCTGGAGGACAGTGACCTTTTCATAAGGCACATTTCCCTCTATCCATGTGTAGCAATTGTTTATAGCTCTCCAAGTTTCTGGCTATCAGAGGAAAGAATGAGTGTGTGCTGCGTAACACACACCCCCAGCAGCTCCAGGGAGGATCCCAGCCGGGCAGAAAAGGAACAACCCTTCCCTGAGGGCCTGCAGTTAATGTGCACACCCAACAGAAGGGGGTTTGAAGGCTCCCACTGATGGTTTGACACCCACTCCAGCCTGGTACCTATGAATGAAGCTCCTACAATCACCAGATTCTTCCCAGTTGCCAGCTTCAAGATCTTGCTGGACTCTTCTGGGGTTTGGAGGGTGCAAATGTTCTGCAGGTCTGCACCTGGGACTTTGAGGAAACTAGAGCTGAAAGAGAGAGAATCCAGATGCTTTTCATGATATAAATTAAACAGAAAGAACGAGAAGGGAGCACAAACCCACGGCTGTGTCGTTCCATTCTGCCCTTTCGTCTCATTTCCTACCTCCACCTCTACATCCCAGTGTTGTTCTGCCTAAAATCCTGTGTGTGGCAGACACTTTGTGCACTCACTGGCAGCCTGTTGCAATGAGCAGCTGCTGGTACTTCTGAGAGGACCCGTCCATGAAATAAACCCTCTGCTTCTGGAAATCCACGGACACTGCCTGCAGGAGAGAGGGGGCACAGATCAGGGTACCTCTGATCCATCCTCTGTCTTCCCTGTGCCTGTGTGCCTTGTTTCTGGGCACTCAGGTGAGATGAGGGGTGCTGGGGTCCTCTCCCACTTCCCACAGGTCCATCCATGGATGGTGTTACACCCTCGCCACGGCAGGAACAGGATCACCCACTGAGGACTGAGCTCAGCTGCTCTGGTACCTCTTTCTCTGGCCAGAACTCTATGTCCTGAGCCTTGAGGAATTCAGGTTTCCTCAGGTACATGTCCTCAGGTTTCAAGTTCATTTCCTGGAAACACAACAAAAATACGAAATGAAGCACTTCTTACAGAGACAGCAATTCTTCTGAAGTGTTTCTTGTGGAGTCAGTTTGTAAAAGAGGTGAATTTTGCATTAGTGAATCACAACTCCCCACACTGCCCCATCCCCATGACCTTGTTCCCACCTCAGAAAACCCATCAAGCTTTAGTGGGAAGAACTCAATAAAAAGAGATAGAAACATCAGCTTATGTTGGCTCTGAACAAAGACTTCTGTGAGGAAAAAGACGTTTTCCTGGAAATAACACCCCTATTCCTTTTGGATGCCTCAGCACTCCTGCTTTGCTCTCTCCATTGTCCCTGGCCATGAGTGTGGCCCAGGGAGCCCAGGCACAGTCCTGCCCTTGCCTCACACAAACCTTGGTCAGTTTGGACTTGTCATAGGGGACGTGTTTCTCCTTGGTGGCCATGATGATCCTGCCAGTGAACCCCTCCTGGCGAAGGGTCTCTGCACACACCTGGGCAGCCACACCTACAAGAGATGCTCCTCTCAGCCCTCTGACATGTCACTGAGGAGGAGCTCAGTCCTCCCTGGAGAGGAGAGTGGCAGCTCCCAGTGTGTGTGGAGAGGGCAGAGCTCAGATCCCTTCACTGACCTCCCCCCAGCAGCAGCACCGTGTTCTTGTTGAAGAGGCACCTCCTGCTCATGTCCTTCACCCTCAGGCTGCTTTCCAGGTCCTGCAACAAAATGCAAAATGCTCAAGTCACACGCAGCCCAAGGTGCTGCCTGTGCTCAGTGACAGCAGGTAAGGTCAGTACCTTCTTTTTTGCTGTAATCAACACCTTTCCATCTTCCACTGTTACCTGAGGGAGGGGAAGGAGAATTTTTTTAAATGCTGCATCCATGAGGTTGTGGTAGGAACTCCCCTGGGAGATCCTGGTCCAGTGAGCCATCTGTCTCTGACTCTGATCTTGGATGTCACATGATACTGAGGAGCTCAGGAGCTTTTCTCCTCATCCTAAGAGCACTGAGGAAGAGCTGTAAATCCTCTTTTTCCTTCCAAAAGCACTTGTGCTGGCTCTGAGGAATACCAGGATCTATGGCATCACCTTTGATTGAAAGGAGCTTTAGGGCAGGGATTTACATAATCCCAAGGAATCATCCCAAGAGTCATCCCTTGTGTTGAAGCTCTGAGTGGCAGAGCTGTGGTCAGGGCAGGGGGCTTGTGAGAGGCACCCAGATGGGAGAACAAGAAGTCACCTTAAAGCAGGAGATACAGTCCAGAGCAGGGTATTCCTCAATGTCTCCAGTCCTGATGTTAAAGCAGGCCCCATGCCAGGGGCAGCGCAGCCTCTCCCCTCTCAAGACCCCTGAAAGAGAACCCCCCGAGCTGGGCACTGGGAACAAACCTCCCCAAGGTGGTTTTTTTTCCCCCCTTGCCCTGAGCCAGGGTTACCTTTGCTCAGTGGGGCACCATAGTGGGGACATTTGCTGCCTAGAGCACTGAATTCCTTCCTGTTCCTCACCAGCAGCACCGGGTAGCCAGCCACCACCACCTCCAGGAGCCTGGGGGAGAGGTGCAGAGGTGGGCACAGAACCACCCAAACCCCCACCCTCACCCCCAGGCACTCACTGTCCATCCCCAACGTCGTCCTCCCTGCAGACCTCTTCAGTGATGGTGTCATCGCAGTCCATGCTGGTGGCTGCTGGCAGCACGTCGGTGTCAGGCGCTCCAAGGGTCCCAAATTTCTGATGAAGCAGCAAAATGACATTAATCTGGTGGAAAACATCCATTTTTTAACTTTGTGTCCAAACCCAACACCCATTTCTCTGCCCTTTTCTCCTCTGAATTAAGCAAGTTCTCGTCTGCAGCCCCGTGTCCCATTAAACTCAATTGCAGTGCAGGGTGAGTGAGTAGATGTGGTTAATGGCTCTTGTAAACAAATATAATTATTTATGGGGAGGTGCTGCTGCTATAGCCCATGTCTCCCTCAAATTGGGTCTAAAGAGATGCTTCAGCCTCTCCAAAGCCTCTCCAACATTTATGCAGAGATGCTATTTATTGTTATAATTGCCGTGAAAGCACTAATCCCTGCCCAAAATGCCTCCTGGGCTAGAAAACAGCCAACACCCTTGGTCCTCACTGCTCTCCCTGCCTTAGCAGGCATTGAGAGGCTGATTAGGAATCTCCCTCTCAATTTTGGAGGGGAAAAAAAAGCAAGAAATGGAGCATGGGAAGGTCATTAAAGGCAGGGTTCGGTGTAGGGTGGTGACTTGCTTCTGCAAATCCTCCCTGCACCGCTTCCCTGATCCCAGATGTTTTAGAAGCAGCATCAATGGGTACTCACCTGGTCCTGCCAGGAGGGTTCAGGCACCTGTCCCCAAGGTCAGAGAGCCACCACTGCTTCTGTCTGCGACTTTCTCCTGTGAGGTGCCACCCTGGTGTCTCACCACAAGTGCTCTGCCCACTGCCAGCCCACAGCTGGTGATGCTCTCCCCACGTTGCACAACGTTCCCATCCATCAGGAGATGCAGCTCCTGGAAGCAGCCGCCTGCAAGGGTGTTTTATCTGATTTCTGCAATTGGCCTGGGCCTAATTAAGGGTATTTTGCTGGGGTTTAGAGTTGCAAAAGGATTGAGGGCAAATAGGAATTATGGCACAGGTGTGGTGTAAAGATAGGGTGTGTCACAGGCAGTGTGAGCAGAAACTCAGGGGCATTCAGTGATATCCCATGGTCCCTTCCCACTGCCCCTTTTCCTGATGGAAAGCACTCCAGCTCAACACAAGGTATTTTTGCAGCGCTTTGGAATGATATTGCTACTTTTTATGTATTTCAACAACGTTTAAAATTCTTTCATTTGATCTTTCGGTAGGATTTTTCTCCATTGAAGTTTTCAGCAGCTCTGCACGTGCCTTAAGTGCCAGCCCTGCTCGTGGTTCAGTCCCCAATGTCCAGGCACATGATCCCATCATCCTTTGGCCCGTGAAGGATGGCATGGAGCAGGGTGCTGCTTGCTGGGCTATTTTTACAACAAAGTGGGAGTTGCAAAAAAAACCAGGAGTAACACCTACACTGTTTGTGTTTCCTCTTGTTCTTATCTCTTTTTCACAGTCAATATGTTTCACAACTTAAAATACGTCTCAAAAATTAACGGGAGGAAAAGTTACCAACAGCGTGCTTCCATCATCTCCCTTGCAGAACAGGATATCCACAGGGATCAGCTCCCTGCCAGCAGCATGTTCCCAACTCCAGCAGCGGGGAGGATAAAAACCCTCTGGTGGGTATGACCCGGAGAAGAAGGCACGTGCAGGATGCTGGATAAGTGCAGGCTGGATCATTTGAGAAGCAGTTCAATTCATGAGACCCTCCAAGCTATGAGCACCTTATCCTTCAGAGCAGGATACTGGGACACTGCTGTGTCCAGACAATTCTGGCCCACGGGCTCTGCACACCCACAGAGGGCACAGGAACGAGGGATTTTCTCACAGCACCAATGAGCAGCTTCTGGGCTCTGCCCTCCTGGCCAGGAGCCTGAATGTGGAGCAATTTGGCTGCCAAACATCCGTATTTAAACTCTCTGTAATTATTCCCCAGAAGCGCGTTCCCACGTGGAGGAGCAGCAGCCCTCACGGAGAGTTCTCTGACTCAGCAGAAATCACTGGAAAAAAAAAAAAAAAAAAAAAAAAAAAAAAAAAAAAAACAAACCCAAACGTTTGCTCACGGATGGAAATCTGCAGTGAACAGCCAAAGGGGCAGGCACAGAGGTGTGCAGCTTTGGGATGAGGCAGGTGGAGCTTGATCCTGTGCAGAGACATTTGCACTCCAGGGCTGAGCTGCAGACTCGGCTGCTGGATGCTGCTGGATGCAGCCGAGCACCCAGGAAAAGCTTTCATAAAGTGCAAAACAAAATGCCTGACAGAGGCAAAGATGATGGAATGGATATTAACAAGGTGAGAGACGAAGGATACAAAGCAGAAAAGGGCTTTGGATGTCAGAGAGAAGGTGGGGCTGCCTGCAGGGATGTTAGCGTGTGTCAGGAACACACAATACGCCCTCGAGGGACTGGGATGGGATCGGAGGCAGATTTTCAGGAAGATGCTCTGTAAATTTCTTTTGGCCCTTTTTAGATGAACCAGAGGTGGTTACCCAGAGGGTTTGAGACCTTTGCTTGAAGCACAAGGTCCGGATTAAACATAGGAAGGAAGAGAGGAAAAGGAAGTGATGCCCTCAACCACAGAGCCCAGGTGGGCATCAGATATCTCTGAGCAGATCTGCCACCCACATTGGTGCTGACTCACACAAGCTGCTGAGCTGACCTTGGATTAAATTAGATACCTTCACTTCTGCTGTGTCTCCCCAGTGCAGCTTGCCCTCCCAGAAAACTCAGCTTTAGAGGCAAGCATTTAAGGGGTGTACCTTGCCTGCCTTCGAGTTCCCACCACCATGAGCTGGAGTAGCACATTTTTTCATGCCATGGCTGTGTGGGTTCATCTTTTTTCCCACCTTTTTCCCACCTCTCCCAGCTCAGGGCTCTTCCCTGTTCTACCAGACCCACTGATTTTAACAAGCAGCACCCACGGAGTCAAATCATAGGAAAACTGCTCAGCTGCAGGAAGAGGAAGCGAGGTGAAACCTGCAGCGGAGCTGAAGTGATTAATGGGGCGCTGCTCTCAGAACAGCTTGGTTTGTGATATTAATAACGAGAGAATTCAGGAGGGAACCTAACCTGTTCCAAGCTGCAGAGCCGACAGCAGCAGGAGATGCAGTGGGGAAGCTCCTGTGCTTGTATTTGTGAAACAGGAGGAATTGAGGGAGCTGATGTGTGATGGTGAACTGGGTGAAGGGGCTGGGACGTGCTTCCACCTTGGAGGACTCATTCTTAACCTGTCTGAAATGCAAAAAAAAAACCCAAAAAAACCCATGGAGTCATAAATGCATCATGATGTAATCATCAAGCACATGCATATTCATCAAAAATTACTTAAGTTTGAGACTGGTGAATTAGACAGGGGGAAAAAATGTTTATCCCACAAGGGAGGAAGACAAGGAAAAGGAAATATTTTGCGGGAATGAATTTGCTTACAGGGTAAGAATAATTATATGTGATGTTTCACATTTTCTTCCTAAGTATTGATGTCTGGTGATGGTGAGAGATGGGACACAGGCCTGGCAGACAGCTGGCACCACTTCACAGTGAACACTGGGAAAGGAAAGAAGGAACCTGAAACCTTACTAATAACAGCACATCAACAGTTCAGAAAGTCAAAACATTTGGGGCATGGCAGCTGCTGAAAGCAGACGAGACCTGCCCGTGCTGCTGTGCTTGAAGGGGATTTGCCAGTCAATGGAATTTTGTTTATCCCATGGCATACCTGTGCAGCTGCAGTGAGGAGAGAGCACATCCTTCGTGCCACTGGTTCATGACAGCTGGTCCAGCCCAAGTCCTTGAGAAACAGCTGAGCCTGCAACATCCTTAGGGACACTCTGCTGTCAACACAGGTTTCTCCAACGAGTCCCTTGTGCCAAGTCCTGAGGGAAAAAATAATATCCTTCCAGTTCTGGGAAAAAGGAAGAAGGCCAAAAGAAGAGCATCCGGATCAACCTGCCCTGGGGCCATTTATCATGTGGGCAAAGCAGGCTCTGCCTGGGTGGTTTGGGAACATTCCCACGTGCCAGGCTGCAGAAGGGAGCTGCTGTGCCCAGTCTGCAACTGGTATCTGGCACCAGAACATGCTGGCTCTGTGAAAGCTCCCAGGAGACATTGCATTCCAGGAATGATCCCAGGAGGGATGAGGAGCCTGGGCAGCAGAACACCTGCAGGGCTGGTCAAAACACTGTGGGGTGGAAGAAAAACCCTTCCCTCAGGAGTGAGAGCTTGCAGACACGGGCAGGGTAAATGGGCAGGCTGTGGTGCAAACGCAGACGATTTCTTCTGTTCAAGTCCTGAGGTCAGTGGTAAAGGGCTGCACATTTTGGCATTTCTTGCCCTTAATTCTGGAGCCGCTCACCACACTCACAGAAATTGAAATCCCTTTCTCCCATACCCACAGCAAATTCTACCTGGAAAATATCCAGCCTCCACCTCAGGAAGGTGTTCCTGGCTGGAAAGGGTGGGTGCTCAAGTTTGAATTGATTTCAGCTCTCTCCACAGCTGCCTCTGCAGTGCCTGGGCATGCTTTGCCATGCAGAACCTGCATTTTGCACAGTAGATCCTTTCATAAGTGTGAAGTTCCAGACTTCCTGAATGGAGATGTGGATATATAAAGCATTCCTACATCATCTGACTTCTTATGGCCTAAGCAGACAGAGCAGTGACACAGTTTAGAGAGGGATGGAGATGACAGCTAATTAAAGTTTGGAAGCCAAGCTGCTTGATTTGTTTTGAGCTCTTGGACTCCTCAGATTACTTCAGGTGTGAGCCAGGTCTGGCATTAGGTAAGCAGATGGGTTTTATGACTCCCTGGATGCAGAGAGGCAGATTAAGGGAGGGAAGCTCTGCAAAAACAGGAGCATAACTCGTGCCTGGCTCCCACATATGCTGGCTCTGGTGAGTCCTCTGTGGCATTTGGGAGCAGAGTGGGCTCCTCCTTCAGTAAGGGATGGTGGAAATGCAAAAGCACATCCAAACCCTCACCTAGAGGTAGTTGGGGAGCATCTGATGGGGACAGAGTTCAGCCGGCAGAATTCCTGTGATGGATTATCACCAAACTGCCAGCTTCTTATTGTGGAAAATGGGTTCTACCTCTCAGAGGTGCTGCAGAGAAACTCCAGCCTGGGACAGGGAGACAAAACCGACCGTCTAGCTATTGAATAAAATTCGGAACCCTCGATTTTACACCCCGACTGCTGCTGGAAAGCCCTCACTATGGGATTAGCTGTGGTGCCCGTGGTATTATGGGGTGGACCCGGGCATGTCCTTGCTGGTATCTGCGAGGAGTGTCCTGCCCTGCTGGGAGCAGGCACCGGCAGCCACCCTGCAGCAGGCTGAGCTGCCTCCCCGCAGAAAACGAGGTCGTTCGGGGACAGTCGGAAAACTTCTGGAAATCTGGGTGAAAAAGGCAGTATCTCCAAATAAGGTGGGAACGAGGAATCCCATCGGGTCGGGCTCCCGGTTCTCCAGCGGGCGTGCAGGGACCTCTTGTGGCAGCCGAGCCCGACAGCTCCGCTCCCTGCTCTTCTTTGGGGTTCTTTCGGGATAAGCCTGGCCCCCGAGCCTGCGGCGTGCGGTTGAATTTTTTGGCCTGATCTGGTGTCAGGGGACTTGTTTGTAACTGGGCTTGGAAGTCTCCGGTTCCAAAACCGCCCCCGGTTAATGCCATCGCTGCAGAGGAAGGAAGACGAGGAGAAAAGGCTGGAATCGGGGTTGTAAGAAACTAAAGCTCAATGGGAAGTCCTGGTAAAATTAAATAAAATCTAGGCTAAAGATGACCCAAAAAATAGTTTATACGTAACTGTTGGTAGTGCTCTAGCAATGGGATCAAAGTCCTTGAATCAGAGGCTCAAATAATCACGGCTTAAATTCCTCCCATGCAGAAGTGGTAGGTAAAAGCTCTCCAGGCTCCAGGAACATTTTAACTATTCCTGTCCCCGAGCCTGGCCGAATGTTCATCTTTAGGATAAACACACAAGTGGAGGAGCCCCCCCTGGGGAAAAGGGGCTGGGACTTGCAGGCATTCCATGGTCTGGGATTTTCCCTGCAGGCAGGTGAAGGGTAGAATTGTCACCAGGGAAAGGGGGAGTCAAGATTTTTTGAGGCTAAAACACCGCAGATGACTTCTCATTCGGAAACCGGCTCTGTGCAATTTTATACTCAATTAATTGTTAAATGATTTTTCTCCTCAGTGCCCTGAGCAGCCCAGCACGTCTCCAAGGCATGTCTCTCTTTCCTCAGCACATCTCATGCTGAACAAAAATGTCTTTGCATTTGGTCTTCTCAGTAACAGATTAGCCTGTGTGATCCTTCCACTCCTAATGCAGGAGATTATTTAAAATCCCCTGAGCACTCAGGGCTGCCTATTACTTGAGGCAGTGTCTCCCAGCCGTGTAACTGTTATGAAAGTACATTGTCTTGCCTGGCTTTTAAGCAAATTTGTGCAGCATGAACAGATGCTTTTCAATCAGTTGGGACTATCATAGAAACACAAAATCGCTTAGGTTGGAAAAGAACCTCACCCGTCTCCCAATTTGATTTAATCGCTCAGCGTCCCTTCCATCAGTGTGTATTTGATTTTTTTGTGTCCGTCACCCCAAAGCCAGGACAGCAACTAAGAGCTCAGGCTCCACACGCTTCTGTTTCAGCGAAGAGGAAGTAGAAGATTTCATCCAAAATTAATACCTCAAAGGAGAGGTGGAGTTTGACATTAATCGGTGTGTACACGGTGACTCAGCCCGGCGGCAGAAGGGGAAGCGAGGGCTGTGCAGCAGCTTCTGCTGGAGACATCAAAAAGCACCAAGGGAGCGATCAAATTACGGGAAGCTGGAAAAGCAGCGTAGTTGTAGGGTAGAAGTAAAATTGTGGCTACGGGATTGTGAATTTCCATAACCTCCAGACAGCAGAGCTGGGTATCCCAGGCATCGGGGAGCTCCTCTCGGGACCAGACATGGGACAGGGGGATGAGGGATAACAGTGCTGTGGGCAGAGCATTTTTAGGCAAGGCATTCAGATCTTTTTCCGTGCTTGATGTGCCGCCAGCCCTTGTGGTGTGGTCTAGGGAGGGTCCTGACCCGGAATGAGCGGCGGCTTGGAGAGCTCCTGCCCAAGGAAACAACGACGGTGACAGGCATCACCTCCCGGGGATGTTTGGGGTCAAGGACCACCGGCCGCAGCATCCCATGGAAGAGGCGTTCGGCCACCAAGGTGGAGGAGGAACCTCGGGGGAACGAGGGAAGCGTCCCCAGTCCCCGCAGAGTGACGGGACACGCGTTGCCCGCTCCGTGCCACGCTCTCAGCCGGCTCCGGGCTGGCGCCGCTTCTGCCGTGCGATGCCGGGGAAGGCGGATACATCCCCGGGGGCTCAATTCCCGTTCTCCGGCTCCCCGACGGGAAGCGCTGCCGCTGAGTGTCCGCACCCCTCCCGCGCCAGCAGCGGGGCGCACCCCGACCCTTCCCCTCGGGGTGATGCTCTCGGTGCCCCCGCCGGGCCGTGCGCACCGCGGCCGGGGCAGGGCGGTGCCCGCGGGGCGGTGCCGGTGCCAGGGCGGGCCCCGGGGCTGGGCGAGGCGGAGCCCGTCGGGCAGCGAGGCCGGTCCCATGGGAGCCCGGCGGGCCGCTGGATGCCCATGGCTTTCAGCCCGGGGCTGCTGGTGGTGGCCGGCTCCTTCGCCGCTTTCCGCCTGCTGAACCGGGGGCTGGAGCGGCTCGTGCCGCCGCCGCCCTCGGCCCGGCGCAACCGCTGGAAGTGGCGCAACATCTGGACATCGCTGGCGCACAGCGTGCTCAGCGGCGGAGGGGCGCTGGCCGGGTGAGAGGCACCGCGGAGCCCCGCAGGGACACCGGGCTGCCGGGGGGACAGGGACACTGCGAGGGAACGGGGACATCGAGGGACCCCGACGGGAATCTCTGGCCAAGGGGGCACCGAAGGAAACGGGGGTGTTGGGGACCCTGGGGAGGGTGAGGACTTGCACTGGGGGGCACTGAGAGAGGGAGGAAGGTCCGAGGGACAGGGAGGCACGAGGGGACGGGGAGACTCCAGGGAAAACAGGAGGAGAGGAATGGCTGTGGGTGGAGCAGGGCAACAGGAGGTCTCCGGGAAGGGTCGGCAGCACCAGGTGGATGTTGAGGACACCGGGAGGGAAATGGGGAACCGGAGACACTGCCCGACACTCACAACCTCTCTCCCTGCAGGTTCTACCTCCACCCCGAGATGTCCAAAGACCTGGTGGGCACACACCCGCCCGGGGCGCACAGCCTGGTGGCCGTGTCCGTAGGTGAGGTGTGGCGATGGACTGTCCCCTGTTTGTCCCGCGGGGGGTCTGCACGGGCTCCTCGGTGCCTGACACCAGCCCCTCGAGCCGTGTCGCGATGTCTCAGGCACCTCAAACAATCGCCCTATTCTTGGCAAAGGACAGTGGCTCCTTTCTGTCCCACGGCACCCGCAGCCAGGAGGTACTGGGCACCGGGCTGCCCTCCACCGTCCTCGGGGGGAGCCGGGGCTTGGGGCTCCCAAAAGTGCCCACATGGGGTTGGTGGAGTTAGTTGGTGCCTCTTCCTTGGAGCACGTCCTACAGAATGATTGCCTGAGGGACCCAAACCACACCGATTTCCTTCTTTTGCGGAGTGTGATTCCCCACCCACACAGATGTAACAACCATCACTTCCCTGGGAGGGCTGCCCACCAGTCTGGCACAGAGCCCACTGGGGCAGGGGGAATTCCTTGGCACAGCCCTTCCTGACCCCCTTTTTGTTCGTGGACTCCCTGATCCCAGGCTATTTTCTTGAAGATTTTGTGGACATGTTGTGCAATCAGAAACTTCATCAGTCCTGGGAGCTGCTCTTTCATCACTCTGTGGTGAGTGCACCAGCATGGGTACCACCAGGGAGGCTGGGGATGGGAGACATGAGTGGGGCTCCTGCTGTTGTTTGTGTGAGTGTTTGCTGGCTGCTACAAAGCCCGATTTTATTTCTTGGGGAGAGGAGCCCAGACAGCAAGGCCTGGAGCTCCTCTTGGTCCTGCAGGATTCTGTACTCTTAGGGGGGTCTGCAGGAAGGCACCTAAAACTGGGGTAGGAAAAAACCATGTGTACACAGGAGTATGGGGGCAGAGGGCTGGGCTAATCCACAACAGTGTCCCTGACAGCAGTGACCCAGGTGTCGGTTCTGGCACAGGTGAGCTCACCTCCTGTGGCTCTTCCCCTCTTGAGCACCTGCCAGCAGGAGCTGCACATCCCCTCCATCCACCTCCCTCTCCTCAGGGCACTTTCCTCCCACCTGGGGCTCGTGTGGCTGGAGCTCCTGTGATGCAGGACCCCCACTGCAATGCCTTCTGCCTGTCTTGCTGTGCCTGTGGGTTTCTCTCCGATCACCTCTGATGTCCGGGTGCTGGGAGTGTTTTTCCCAACCAAAACAATTCTGTGATGCTGCAGGGCAGGGGGGGTGGCACAGCTTGGGGCTGAGCAGTGGAAATGCTGCAGGGTTCAGGGGAGGCTCAGGGGTGTGTAGGGTCTGGGGAGGGGCACAGGCACACTCACCTGGGCTGAGACAGGGAAGTCAGACTTGCTCTGTCAGTGAGCCCTGGGGCTCTGCTGGCTGCTGCTGGTGAGCCAAAAGTTCATCTCCACAATGGAGCTAATTCAAGCCAAGACAGTGACTTAACGAGCAGGGAGCAGATAATCTCATTACAGAGCCCATACAGAGAACAGCATTAATGGCATAAACCAAAGAAAGGACTGAGTGTGCTGAAGCGTGGGCAGGCAGAGCCTGTCCCCCTGCCTGGCAGGGAGGGTGCGGGGCAGGAATCCTCCCCCAAACAGCCCCAGGGTGCTTCAGGGGGCTCTCGGATACATCAAAGCCACCTAATCCCTGCAGGGTGCCTGTTCTGGGAGAATCCCTGAGCCAGCAGCGGCCGTAGCCCTGGGCTACAGTCTCCCTTCCTGTCCATTCACTGTGTGTGGGAAAACCTGCTGGGCCACAGCCGGCTGCATTCCCCAGGCCACAACAGCAGGGTTAGGTCAGACTGCTTTATCTCCTCAGCCAACCTGAGGCTTAGAGAGTTGTTTCCTTTTCTTCCCACTGGAACAAAAATCCCCACTCAGGTTTCATGCAACGGTGAGGAGGCACCAGAGGCTGCAGTGCTGCGGGGATGACCGGTGGTTTGGCACTGCTGTGATGATCCTTTTCACCTCTGCTCCATGCTGTGCCCAAGTGTGGAGGGTTCCAGCTTGCAGCAGCTGAGACCAACCAGCCCCTGGGTTCAGCCTCTCTTCCCCCTCCTTCCCAGGTCATCATCTGCTTCGGTATTGCCGTGCTGCTCCACCAGTACGTCGGCTTTGCCCTGGTGGCTTTACTGGTGGAGATCAACTCCATCTTCCTCCACCTGCGGCAGATCCTGCTGATGGCCAACCTGGTGCACACCGCCTGCTACCGCCTCAACAGCCTCATCAACCTGGGCACCTACGTGGTGTTCCGCATCGCCACGCTGGCCTGGATGACCCGCTGGCTCTTCCTCAATCGCCAGAACGTGCCCCCGGCCGCCTACGCCGTGGGCACGGTGGGCATGGCAATCATGACGCCCATGAACATCATCCTCTTCTACCGCCTGCTGCGGAGTGACTTCTTCAAATCCAGGCGGGACGTGCGGCGGGAGAAGGAGGAATAGCCCCCTCCTGTGTGAGGGGGAAGTTCCAAGCCCGTGGAGCAAGTGGAGGGGCTGCACTAACAGAGCATCCAGGCTTTTCTTGTGGCTCAAGATCCTGGGTCCTGCACAGCTGAGGAGGTGCTCATGGACCGGGCAGTGTGGCTCTGCTCCCCTAACACTTTTGGATGATGATGTGGTTGGACATTGGAGCTGCTCAGAGAAGGCTCGACAGCTCTCACAGCTCCCTGAGGCACCACTGAGATGAGAAGGTGGCAGAGCAGCATTGTTTCCCCACTGCTCTTCCAGACATCCCGACACCACAGGGTGTTTCCAATCCCTGTGGTGCTGCAGCCCACCCTTTTGGCGTCCCATCAGCCACAGGACACTGAGTTCTCTGTGGCATCTCCTATGAGAACACCACCAGCAAGACAGGCCCCAAGGCTTTGCCTTCGAGGTGATGGTCACTAAAACCCAAACCCTGCACTGATGAGCCCTCCCTGAGGAGATTGTCCCAGGCTGAGATCTGGCTGGGTGGCTGCTGCCCACAGTGGGGTAAAGGACGGGGGCAGCAGCCCCAACTTCTCCTGACAACTGGAGCTTTTTTGGTGTTGTTTTGTCCCCAGATAATTTAAGTGCCCCTAAATGAGGGTGGGAGAGCGTGAGTGGCTGGTGGGAGGATGCTGTGTGATGGTCACTTCCCACAGATGTGGGGTTTTCAGGCACCTTTTGGGATTCAGGCACCTGTTAGGAATGCCAAGTTGTGCTGCAGAGCCCAGTGTAACACTCTCACCCGGCAGCAAAGGCTCTTACTAACACGAGCTTTTAATAAATGGCTGCAAATGAAGTGGCTTGAAGGGAAAGGATGGAAAGGGGACAAAAGGACTCAGCATCCCAGCCCACTCTGGGGGTGTCACTGCTTAGCACAGTCCTTACCCTGTGTCTCCCTGCCATGGAGTGAAAATACACTGTACACTGGCGCACTCTACCTCTCTTGTTGGGTTTTTTTCCCCACCCCTCTCCTTTCTGTGGAGGAAGATGAAGGTTTTAAAATGTTTTTCTACTCCACATTTCCTTTTCCTCACTGATTCTCACACACTGGACTGCTCCCCAGCAGCCCAGAGCTGTGTATGTAAGAGGATCATCCCACTTGGAGTTACGTGAACCAGTGGGGAGAAATGCACCGGGTCAGTCACGTTTCCTTTTGTGTGGCAAATAAGCTTTAGCACAAAATCTCTCACTTTGTTTGAAGAGCTTGGGGTCAGGCTGGAGCAAGGCACTGCTCAGAGAGGGTGGCACGTGTTTTGAGGAAGGAGACACATTCCTGCTGGGCAGGGAAAGATGAGTGATCCATGGGCAGTGTGAGGCTGGAGACAATGCGTGGCCAAAGCCGCTTACATTTCTATTTGTGGAGAGCAGGGAAGCTTCCAGGTGCTGGGCACAACTGCTCCAGGTTTGGGGATGTCACCTCAAGCAGTGTTGAGGTGCCTGTGTGCCCATCACAGCTCCCAGCTGGAGAAGAACTGTCACCCAGGGCTTCCTCTTTGGCTTGACCCATGTACTCCAAATTTTCCAGGAGCTGCTCCACTCATCCTTGCCCATAACACAGCCTCTGCATCTGCTAAAAAAAAATGCTGCCTGTGCTCTCCAGCTCTGCCCACACCCGGGATGTTTCTGAAGGCCTGGATTGTGTTCCCACATTCCTGCTGTCACATGGATGTCCTGTACCCCAGGCACGTGGGGTTGGGGGCCAGGGGAGCCTGGTTTGGGCGCCTCTTAATCCGCCGTGATTTTCCCACAGGGCTAAGGTGGGATAAGCAGTGGCTTTGCAGGTCACTGAGGTCAGATGTGGGGATGCCCTGTGCTTGTCCGTCCCGATGGAAAGTGCCACAGCCTTGGCTTGAAAGGTTTTGGGAAGGACTCACCTCTCTATTCCCACTCTATGGCGGACCACGGGGCTGGAAGGAGCATCTCCATCAGAGAATTAATTGCTGAGGAGCAATGCCCCAGCCTGCCACACAATCACCCCCGCTGCAGCCCCATCCAGTATCCCTCCAGAACAAACCCCTCTCCCCATGGGAGCCTCTACCCTGGCAAAACCCTAAGGCAAGAGCCTGCCCGGCTGCTGAGTGGCCCTGACAACACACTAACCCATCCACAGTGAGCCGGATCTCACGTTTTCACAGATGCTGGACAAGCATTGAGGGTCGGGGGGCACCTGTGCTCCTGCAGAGAGGCAAGAAGGGGACAGCGAGGCGGGTGGCTACTTGCTGGGGGATTCAGGGCCATAGCGTGGCCATGGGGGCAGCACTGGGGGTGAAGCAGCACTGGGGTGCAGCATCCCCCCGCCTGTCTGGGGCATGGGGGCTGGCTGAGTTGGGCTCAGCCCTACTGAGGGGATGTCCAGGCCCGGTGGGGGATGTCCCCGCGCTGCTCCACGGGCGACATCACCGGGATGTGTCCGGGATGCGCTCAGGATGTCCCCTGAGGGCTCCCCCGCCCCTACTACCCTTCTCGGGAGTCGGGGCCCGGCCGGGGCGCCCCCTACAGCCGCGAGGAATGAGCTGCGCCAGGCGTTGTCCAATCAGAGGCGGCGTTGTGCCGTCCCCGCCGCCTCTCTCCGCCAATCGGAAGCAGCGAAGGGCGGGACCGGCGAAAGCGGGACACCACACCGGACGTGTGCGCCAGACACAACTTCCTCCCCTCTTCCGCCCTCAGTCCCGCCCCTGCCCCACCCTGCACTCTGATAGGATATACTTGCTGTCTGTCAGGCTTCCTGAAAGCTGATTGACTAGCCCGTGCTGCGAGTCCCGCCTACATCCGGGTCTCGCAAGCGCGGTAGCGACGGCGCGGGGCCGCCATTGTGGGAGCGGAGCGCGGTGGTCGTGGCTGCGGGTGAGGGCTTAACGGGGCGCGGTGGGTCTGGGGTGGGCCCGGGGCGGGCAGGAGCGACGGGGGAGCAACCAGCGGCGGCCTCGTTGTGGTCCCGCACCTCGCCCTGAGCCCCTCTCCACCCTCCCCGCAGGTGCGTCGCCATGGCCGCCGTGTTCCCGTACCGCGGCGGCTGCGCCCCGGTGCCCAACCCGTTGGCGCCGCTGCCCGACTACATGTCTGAGGAGAAGCTGCAGGAGAAAGGTGGGTACGGCCCCGGCACCCCGGATCCTCTGCGGGGGCACAAGGCCTTACCCGCCGCCTCTGTGTCCCCGCAGCCCGCAAGTGGCAGCAGCTGCAGGCCAAGCGCTATGCGGAGAAGAGGAAATTCGGCTTCGTGGACGCGCAGAAGGAGGACATGCCCCCCGAGCATGTCCGCAAAATTATCCGCGACCACGGCGACATGACAAATAGGAAGTTCCGGCACGACAAGCGCGTCTACCTGGGGTAAGGGGTCCCCGGTGTGTGACAGAGGGGGAGCTCAGGGCATCCGCCACTGCTGCCTTGAGAATTGTTGAAGGGAGAGATCCTTCTCCAAACGGCTCTTCACGTCCATTGTAGCTTGGTGAGGATGCCCTGAGGCATCAGTGCAGGGAAGGATCAGCAAAAGGAGTTGGTGCTTTGAATTTATGAGAAAAAAAATTAACCTGGATAATGCATCACTGAAGGGAAAGGCCTTTCTCCAAAGGGCTTTCAGTGTCAGTTGTAGTTCAGTCTGTTGCTCTGAGGTATCAGTGCAAGAGAGCATCAGCAAAGGGCATTGTTGCTTTGAATTTATGAGAAAAAACATTACGCTGCATAACACAGTGTCTTGGAAGAAGTTGGGGAGAGTATGAAATGTATTTGATAAGATTGAAAAGCATCCTGAGTGCTTCTTTGCTGTGTGGTGTAGAGAGCTGTCTAGTGCACGTCGTGGTCTGCTGCAGTAACTTACCATTGTTAATAAACACTCCAGAAACTCAATGAAAAACTTCAGGTTTTGTTTGGAAAAAAAACCAACCCAAAAACAAAAAAAAGCCAAATCACTAGAAAACCTTTTGACAGTACAAAGGTAGAGTGGGAAATTCATGGATTTGCTTTCTGAACGATGAGCAGCTCACAGGAGGGAAAACTGGGAGGTTGTTTGCCTTGTGGCAGGTGGTTGGTTGTCCTTGAGATGCACTCCAGCATGGTTTTTCCTTGGTTTGTGGTTGCAGTGCCCTGAAGTACATGCCCCATGCTGTGCTGAAGCTCCTGGAGAACATGCCCATGCCCTGGGAGCAGATTCGAGATGTTCCTGTCCTGTACCACATCACCGGTGCCATCTCCTTTGTCAACGAGATCCCCTGGGTCATTGAGCCTGTCTACATTGCCCAGTGGGGGTAGGTGCCTTCTGCTTCGTCCAGGTGGAAAAAAACTTTTTGCATCCACTATAAAATCCCCCTGATTTTAACCTTCCCCTGATTTCCTGCAGCTCCATGTGGATTATGATGAGACGGGAGAAGAGGGACAGGCGTCACTTCAAGAGGATGAGATTCCCCCCGTTTGATGATGAAGAACCCCCTCTGGATTATGCTGATAACATCCTGGATGTGGAGCCCCTGGAAGCCATTCAGCTGGAGCTGGATCCAGAGGAGGATGCCCCTGTGCTGGACTGGTTCTATGACCACCAGCCTCTGAAGGACAACAGGAAGTATGTGGCTGTGGTAGCACAATTCAGTGGGAGAAGGGAAAAACAAACAATGCATGAGTTACCTGTGCAGAGCAGTGTGTGACCTTTGTGTGATGTTTGTGGGGAGAGAAAAACCTTCCCCCAAGGGTGAGAGGGAAAACCTGGGTGCTGGAAATCAGCATTTTTGGCTTGCAGCTGCTCAGAGAAGCTATGGCTGCCCCATCCCTCGAAGTGATCAAAGCCAGGTTGGATGGGGCAACCTGGGATAGTGGAAGGTGGAAAGGTTGGAACAAGATGAGCTTTAAGGTTACTTCCAACCCAAACCATTCTGGGATTCTGTGATTCAGCATCCAGCAAGGCCCTTCTGTCCAGGAGGCCTGTTACCCACTTACCTGCTAAAACTGATGTTTCTGACCATGCTGTCGGGCTGACAGCCCGCATTGTCTAGCTGGAATTTGAAACTGATTATTTGCTAAAGGTGCGTAGATACTCTGTGTCAGTTTGGACACAGAGGAGGAGAGGAACTGGAGCAGCCAGCATTTTCTAGGCAGGAAGAATCCGGAGTGGTCTTTAACAGTGCTGCAGCCTTTTCTTCAGCCTAGAGACACCCATGTGTTACTTTTCCTTGGTGGGTGGCAGGAGGTGTTTGGTTATTGTGGTGCTGTGGCTGTGTCTGGAGTGTCCGTGCTCTGCTTTCCCAGGTATGTCAACGGCTCCACGTACCAGCGCTGGCAGTTCACCCTGCCCATGATGTCCACCCTGTACCGCCTGGCCAACCAGCTGCTCACTGACCTGGTGGATGACAACTACTTCTATCTGTTTGACCTCAAAGCCTTCTTCACCTCCAAGGCGCTGAACATGGCCATTCCTGGAGGTCCCAAGTTTGAGCCCCTTGTTAGAGACATCAATCTTCAGTAAGTGTTGGGTTTAGGAGAGTGGTAGATGGTTATCTGAGGCTAACATGCTGATAGCATGCTTTCAGTCACAGATGTTTGTCTCTCTCACCCTGAATGCCTGCATAACAGTTTCTTGTCTCATTTTAAGGGATGAAGACTGGAATGAATTTAATGACATCAACAAAATCATCATCAGGCAGCCCATCAGGACAGAGTACAAAATTGCTTTCCCGTACCTGTACAACAACCTGCCACACCATGTCCACCTCACGTGGTAAGTGCAGCCGCCTCCAGAGCCAGGAGAGGAGGGAAAGGCTGTCAGAGGCTCTAATGCATTTTTTTGTTGTTGTTGCAGGTATCATACTCCAAACGTTGTTTTCATTAAAACAGAAGATCCTGATCTCCCAGCTTTTTACTTCGATCCTCTGATCAACCCCATTTCACACAGACATTCTGTCAAGGTGAGTCACTGGGTTGACTGTGATAAACCCTACATGTGAAAGTAGGGGGCTTTAGTACCTTGCTTCTGATAGCAGCACACAAACATAGACATTGCAGGAGAAGGCACCAACCCTTCAACAAAAAATGCCAGAGTTGTCATTTTAGCCTTCTTCTACTTCTAGAGTTGCACAAAGTTGTGTCCTTTGGTTTCTGTAGGATAAAGCCCAATGTCTAATTAATAGTGTTAGAGTCTTCTGACAGATTATTTATCTTTCTGTTGCCTTTGGTGTATTCATGGAGCTGACATCTCCCTGAAGTAACCTCCAGAATACCTAACTCAGGATCTGGTAGCCACAGTTTGTCTTGTTGAGTGCTTTTTGCTTCTCTCACAGTCAGTACAGACACACTTCTTCCATGAGAACGAAGAAGTGGTTTTTAATTTGCTTAACTCAGAAACTGAGCTGAAGCAACCAGGAAACACCTTGTGTGCTTCTTCTGTATTTCAGAGCCAGGAACCACTGCCTGATGACGATGAAGAGTTTGAGTTGCCAGAGTTTGTGGAGCCTTTCCTGAAGGATACTCCTCTCTACACTGATAACACAGCCAATGGCATTGCCTTGCTATGGGCCCCACGACCCTTCAATTTGAGGTCTGGCAGGACTCGGAGAGCTCTTGACATCCCACTGGTCAAAAACTGGTGAGTTATGTCCTGGAGGAAGGAGGGATATAGTGATCATGATATTACCACCTTGTTATATTGAAAATGAAGCAAAGACATTATGGTGACTGGTTTCTGGAGATTTTAGGAGAGTTTCTGGAGACTTCCCTCTAAGGAATGTGAGTTAGCTGAAGCTTTGGAGTGTGATTTATCCACAGGTACCGTGAGCATTGCCCAGCAGGACAGCCAGTCAAGGTGAGAGTCTCCTACCAGAAGCTCCTGAAGTACTATGTCCTGAATGCACTCAAACACAGACCTCCTAAGGCCCAGAAGAAGAGGTGAGTGGGCTTTATTCAGTGGGAAACTTCTAATCTGTGTAGGGGATTGAGCTGACTGTGGTCTCTGCTCTCTCCAGGTACCTGTTCCGCTCCTTCAAGGCTACCAAGTTTTTCCAGTCGACCAAGCTGGACTGGGTGGAAGTTGGCCTGCAAGTGTGTCGCCAGGGCTACAACATGCTGAACTTGCTGATCCACAGAAAGAACCTGAATTACCTTCACTTGGATTACAACTTCAACCTGAAGCCTGTGAAGACCCTCACCACAAAGGTATCAGTCCATATGCTGTTGTACACAAGAGGAGAGTTTAGGTGAAAGTCATTGTGTAGCCAGCGAGGAAAGAGAGGCCACAGTGCTTTAGCTGTTGACCAAATTGGAGTTGTTTCACTCTTTTGTGATGTTGTTACATAAATTCTGAATGTTTTGTCTTACCCAGGAAAGAAAAAAATCCCGTTTTGGGAATGCTTTCCATCTGTGCCGAGAGGTCCTGCGGCTGACTAAGCTGGTGGTGGACAGCCATGTCCAGTACAGACTGGGAAATGTGGATGCATTTCAGGTAGGCTTTTTGGGTTTTTTGTTTCTAGATGTGGTGAGAGAAAGTTGAGAGGAGAATTGGAATATTTTATATGGGAAGTAGCTTCTATGGGATGCACAAAGTGGCTGAATGTTGCAGTGTTATGAAGAGGGGAAACAATGAAAATGTGCAGCATTGTTTGAAATTCTCTTTTATACTAGTTTATAAGAGTTGATCATTGTCTGAGCCAGTGTTAGAAGCTTTGTGTGGCCTGATACACTCTGTCCATTAAACTTGGCTGCTGGAGGTGATGTCTGAGGTGTTGACTGTTATCCCTGACTGTGTTCCATGTCTCAGCTGGCAGATGGCCTGCAGTACATCTTTGCCCACGTGGGTCAGCTCACGGGGATGTACCGGTACAAATACAAACTGATGAGGCAAATTCGAATGTGCAAGGACTTGAAACATCTCATCTACTACAGGTTTAACACGGTAAGTTCCACCTTTCCACACGATACTGACCCCATGTAAACTGAGGGACAGGGGAGGGATTCTGAAATGTCAATGAGTGACCTGCTCTTACCATGTCTCTGTTCTTCCAGGGGCCTGTGGGCAAAGGTCCTGGCTGTGGTTTCTGGGCTCCAGGCTGGAGAGTGTGGCTGTTCTTCATGAGGGGCATCACTCCACTGCTGGAACGCTGGCTGGGGAATCTGCTGGCCAGGCAGTTTGAAGGTCAGCACCTTGTAAATCCAGCACATGGGAGGAGTGTGGGGTAAAGATTAATAATGTTTGCTTGCCAGCCAGTTTTCTGTTCACACTGGTGGTCTTCACCCATGCTCCATTGACCAGTTTAGAGCTCTTCCAAGATCTGTGCCCCCAGGACAGATTCTAAATGGAAGTGGGATTTCCTGTCCCATATCCACTTAATCATATTCTCCTGGCAGTGTAGTTTCTCCAGACATTCTGCACCTCCATGCACTCCTGAATCAAGAAGAAGAACCACTGCCTGGTGGTGTCAGAATTCCTGAAGGACTTTGCTCTTTCCAGGTCGTCACTCGAAGGGTGTCGCAAAGACTGTCACGAAGCAACGTGTGGAGTCTCACTTTGACCTGGAGCTCAGGGCAGCTGTGATGCACGACATCCTGGACATGATGCCAGAAGGGATCAAGCAGAACAAAGCCAGAACCATCCTGCAGCACCTGAGTGAGGCTTGGCGGTGCTGGAAGGCCAATATTCCCTGGAAGGTAATTCCCTCGCTTGGCCTTTGGGTTCAGTTCTAACATCACCCGAGGTGAGCTGCTCTTGGAAGGCTCTCACTCCTACTTCCCTCACGTTCCTGTCCCTCCCCAGGTGCCAGGGCTGCCAACTCCTATTGAGAACATGATCCTGAGGTACGTGAAGGCCAAAGCTGACTGGTGGACAAACACAGCTCACTACAACCGGGAGCGGATCCGCCGCGGAGCCACTGTGGACAAAACTGTCTGTAAGAAAAACCTGGGCAGGCTGACCAGACTCTACCTGAAAGCTGAGCAGGAACGGCAGCATAATTACCTGAAGGTACTTCTCTCCTCCCTGAAATTGCCCAAATTGATGCTGTTTTCATAGAGAAGCTTTCATTGATTAATTCTGATGGTGTGGTTCTGCAGGATGGGCCTTACATCACTGCAGAAGAGGCCGTTGCTGTGTACACAACCACAGTGCACTGGCTGGAGAGCAGGAGGTTCTCCCCCATTCCCTTCCCCCCACTGTCCTACAAGCATGACACCAAGCTGCTGATCTTAGCCCTGGAGAGGCTGAAGGAAGCTTACAGGTTAGCAGTGGGAAATGATCTTGATCTTCAGGGGCACTGGGAAAGGCTTCTGTTTTGTTATCCTCGGTTCCTGTGATAGAATATGATGTGAAATTTACCCTGGTGGACTGGTAAAGCTGTTGGGTTTGGTGCTGCCAATTTATCTGGGAGTTCTTATTGACTCTGTCACTTGGGCAAAACCACTGCCATGCTTGTAAGTTTGGGGATGTGGATTGTGAGGATTTACACAGGGAGCATTATTATTCATCAGTTTAATGCAGTGGCCATTAGGCTGTTCATGTGCAGGTGCTGAGCTGTTCTCCCTTGTTCTCAGTGTGAAATCACGCCTGAATCAGTCACAGAGAGAGGAGCTGGGCTTGATTGAGCAGGCTTATGATAATCCCCACGAAGCTCTGTCCAGAATCAAGCGACATCTGTTGACTCAGAGAGCCTTCAAAGAGGTGAGTGAAAGCCCAGCCATGTTATGCTGCATTCAAAAGCTGAATGGCACAAAAACTTCGTGTTTTCTCACAACTACCAGCCTCAGTTTTCCCTCCTCATTTGTTGTTTTTTTTTTTTTTTAAAGGTGGGAATTGAGTTCATGGATCTCTACAGCCACTTGGTCCCTGTTTATGATGTTGAGCCCCTGGAGAAGATCACAGATGCTTATCTGGATCAGTACTTGTGGTATGAGGCTGATAAGCGAAGACTCTTCCCTCCTTGGATCAAACCTGCTGACACTGAACCACCCCCACTGCTGGTGTACAAGTGGTGCCAAGGTCAGTGGGCTCTTGGATTCCATGCAAAAGTGATTTTTCCTATGGGGCAACTTGTGTCCTATAAGTCCCCTTAGGAGCTGAATTTTGGGTTTGCAATTTGCAGTCAATAATTAAAATCAGAGATGTATTCTGTAGGCTAATACATATGTATATACCGGAGGAGGACAACTTGCACAGCATTTATGGTTGATTACATAGATTTCCTCCCAATTCTGGATAGACTGAAAGATCCAGAGTCTGAAAAATCAGGAATTGCAGGACTTACGTTGAGTTCTTGTGCCCAGTGGCTACTTCTGTGCTCTGATGTGTCAGCTAACACAACTCTGTTCCCTCAGGCATTAATAACCTGCAGGATGTTTGGGAAACGAGCGAAGGGGAATGCAACGTGATGCTGGAATCTCGGTTTGAGAAGATGTATGAGAAGATTGACCTGACCTTGCTCAACAGGCTGCTGCGTCTCATCGTTGATCACAACATTGCTGACTACATGACAGCCAAGAACAACGTGGTGATCAACTACAAGGTGATGATTGTTGGCAGGAAAGGGGGTCTGTGGTAAAAGGGACCCACCAGGGAGGAGGTTTTGGACCCGTGGCAAAGAAGGAACACAAGACTTGCCAAAGAAAAGTGATGAGGGAGTAAAAAAACCCTTCTGGGTCCTGCTGAGGGAGAGCTGCTCAAGTGAAAGGGTTCTTATGTGTTGGGATGAGTTTTCTCACAATTCCCTTTCGTCTCCTCAGGACATGAATCACACGAACTCCTACGGGATTATTCGTGGGCTGCAGTTTGCTTCCTTCATTGTCCAGTACTATGGGCTTGTGATGGACCTGCTGGTGCTGGGCCTGCACAGGGCCAGTGAGATGGCTGGGCCTCCCCAGATGCCAAATGACTTCCTCAGCTTCCAGGACATTGCCACGGAGGTGGCCCATCCCATTCGCCTCTTCTGCAGATACATTGACAGGATTCACATCTTCTTCAGGTGAGATCTCTGGGGCTCTGCCTTCCCCAGGTAAACACAAAGGAAAGGGAGAATTAGTATGCTCCTGCTCCTGGCTTTTGTTCCCTTTGCTGTTGAAGATCAGTAATATTTTAATTGGCAGACTTCCCTGGATAATTGGGTGCCCACATGCCTGCTCTTTCAGTTTGCTTTTCTGCAGCTTCGCTGGACCTACAGAAACACAACAAATGTCAAGAAACACAATTGACCAATAGAAAGACAAAATCGTTCGGGGGTTTGGTAAATTAGAGACTGGTAAAATAAGCCTTTTCTGTCTCTTCATGGAAAGATAACCCAAACCCTGAGTTGCTCCATGCTAATGAAATTCCCCCATTCATTGGGAGGACACAAAAATGGGAGTTACCTTGAAACAGGCTGACAAACAGCATTTCCTAATTAAATCCTTATCTTTCTGATAAGTCAACCACGCTGTTCCACATCCTTTTCTGTGCATTTCCAGGTTCACAGCTGACGAGGCAAGAGACCTGATCCAGAGGTACCTGACAGAGCACCCAGACCCCAACAACGAGAATATTGTGGGCTACAACAACAAGAAGTGCTGGCCCCGGGATGCTCGCATGCGCCTCATGAAGCACGACGTGAACCTGTAAGTGCTGCAGCTGGGAAAGAAGTGGCAGGAAAAAGGGGGAAATCAGTCATAAATTGTGGAGACCCTCGTGCCTTTAAAAGAATTTCCAACTGCCTCTCCCTGGAAAAGCGAAGATTAAAAGATGCCTTAGATGTAAAAAGGCTTCCCCCCATGGATCCTTGCAGACATTTTGCAATCTTCTCCCTGGGTTTTGCAAGTCCGTCACCCTCTCCATGGCATCCTCTTTCCCTGTTTCCCCATTGACTATGGGGATTGGTCCTGTTCCTCTCTTCCCTATGGTCACTTGCCCCCTGCCCTGCCCCTTGTACCACCCACCAACCTCAGACCCTATAGAACTAGAAAAGACCACATGTTCAGTCTCTTGACCTCTGGATTCACCTTCAGCACACTGGAATAAACACTTGCTGGAAATTGATCTGGGACTAGGAGGCTTCTGCCTCTCTGATGAGCTAGCTTGGTAACCTGTAGTTGTGAGAGCTCGATTGCTGCCTGGATGTTCCTTAAGCAGTTTCTCTATGGAGAGGCTGACTGGGATTTAGAAAGGCTGTAGCTGCACTCCAAAAGGACACACTGTTACAATAAATAACTGTTGGAGACTGATAGGTGCTCAGGATGAGATAAGAAGTGAGTGGTCCGTGCTGAAATCCTGAAAATTATGGAAGCTCTGTGAACTCACCCAGCTGTTATTTGGGTAAATTGTGATGTGTCCCTGTGCCCATCCTGTTTTCCAGTGGCCGTGCTGTGTTCTGGGATATCAAGAACCGTCTTCCCCGCTCGGTGACCACGGTGCAGTGGGAGAACAGCTTCGTGTCCGTGTACAGCAAGGACAACCCCAACCTGCTGTTCAACATGTGCGGCTTCGAGTGCCGCATCCTGCCCAAGTGCCGCACCAGCTACGAGGAGTTCACCCACAAGGACGGCGTCTGGAACCTGCAGAACGAGGTGGGCTGGGAGGGCAATCCCTCGGTGGGATTTCCATCTCTTGGAGAGGGATGCAATCTTAAATGGGGCCAGAGTGCTCTGGGCCCTGTGCAGTTGTAGCAGGTCTTTGGGGTTGACCAGCAACTCCTCAGAGATGGCTTAGAATAATTCTGAGAGCACTCATCGGGTGTGTTTTGAAAAGCAAAAGGTTTTAATAAAAGCAAAGAATAACAAACTATACATGACAAAGCAGAAGCCAGACACAGTGCAGAGAAACCCCTAGCACCTGCTAAGACACCCCAAAAAGCACCTGAGGGGCTTTGTGCTCATTCTTAAATACACAACCCTCAAGGAGGGATAATTTGGCTTGCTGCCCAATAGAAACAGCCACTGGTTTTGAGAAGCATTCCAAAGACCCAACAGGTGCCCCTGTGCTGGCACTGAGCCAACCATGGTAAGAAGGGCATGGAAGATTCTAGTTTTTCCTTCCTTAAAAGTCTTGAGGTGAAATTGAAAGCGTTTTCTTTATTTGGAAACATCTTCTTGGGTGTGAGGATGCACTGCAGTAGGAGAGGGGCTCCCAGGTGGGAACTGATGGGTCTGTGCTCTCTAGGTCACCAAGGAGCGCACGGCTCAGTGCTTCCTGCGTGTGGATGATGAGTCCATGCAGAGGTTTCACAACAGAGTGAGGCAGATCCTCATGGCCTCTGGCTCCACAACCTTCACTAAGGTAAGTGGGGAGGGAGATCTGTGACAGCTTTCTGCAGATTCCTGGGGAATGAGCCAGTAGCTGATCCTTTTCTTTCCTATCTAGATTGTCAATAAATGGAACACAGCTCTGATTGGCTTGATGACTTATTTCCGAGAAGCTGTTGTAAATACTCAGGAGCTGCTGGATTTGCTGGTGAAGTGTGAGAATAAAATCCAGACTCGGATCAAGATTGGCCTGAATTCCAAAATGCCCAGCCGTTTTCCTCCTGTGGTGTTCTACACCCCTAAGGAGCTGGGAGGGCTGGGCATGCTCTCCATGGGCCACGTTCTCATCCCTCAGTCTGACCTGAGGTGAGTTGTGCTGTTCTAATTCCTGCATGAGTTGAGTGTTCTCTTAGATCCTCTTTCCCCTAAAAATATTCCATGAGTGCTAAACCATGGTACAGAGCTGTGTTGCCTTTACAGCAGATAAAGGGAGTCCCAGGTCCTCCTGCCTCATTCTTGTGTCTTTGCTCCAGGTGGTCCAAGCAGACAGATGTTGGCATCACTCACTTCCGCTCAGGAATGAGTCATGAGGAGGACCAGCTCATCCCAAATCTGTATCGTTACATCCAGCCATGGGAGAGTGAATTCATTGACTCTCAGAGGGTGTGGGCAGAGTATGCCCTGAAACGACAGGAGGCTATAGCCCAGAACAGGTGTGTGTCCATGTGTGGGAGGACAGGCAGCAGTGGGAAGTTCTGTGCTGTCTGGGGATTTTGGAGACCTTGCTGGCCCTGTGGCACCTACAGTGCTGTTCCCTTGCCTCTGAAGGAAGTTTGGCATTTTGGTGTCCCCTGCCAGAGCCCCGAGCTTGGTGTCACTTCTGTGATCTCATCATTAATGCATTGCTGTAACTTGAGAGGTAACAAAGTGTGGGGATTTTTTTCCTTCAGGCGTCTGACACTGGAGGATCTGGAGGACTCATGGGACAGGGGAATCCCTCGGATTAACACCCTTTTCCAGAAGGACCGGCACACCCTGGCTTATGATAAAGGATGGAGAGTCAGGACTGACTTCAAACAGTATCAGGTATGGACAGGGAATTTCTCTTCCCTGAATATGAAGTTCAGATACCTGTTCCACACAAAGTCCTTTTACCTTGCATTATTGCAGGTGCACTTCTGTCTGTCTGCTGCAGAAAGAATTTACAGAATTGTGTTGGGACTGGTAGAGGCTGTTTGGAACCAAATACTCCAGAATTTGTAGCTATCCCCTTCTGAAAGCATTTGGATAAATTGCAGTGTATCAGAGAAAACCACAGTAAACACAGCTACATATTACAGAATCAGTTCTGGAGAGAGAAAAAATAATTATCCCAAAACAAACATTCCAAAATATTAATTTTTAGTAACAGTGGAATGATTCGTTATTTAAAGCCTTTAATAACAGCTCTGTAGAAGGCCAGTCCCTGAAAGATAAAAACACCATCTGAGGTTCCACCCAGTGTGAATTGCAGAGTTGTCCTGACAGAACTCGTGTTGTAGATGAGCTGTGTCCTCCAGCACTGAGAGCGTGAGGCATTTTACCTGTTCACTGACCATCATCATGACGTTGGTTCCTCCAGTGAGTGCAGGCAGGTGAGTGATGTGCTGGCTGTTGTCTCCAGGTGCTGAAGCAGAACCCGTTCTGGTGGACACACCAGCGCCACGATGGCAAACTCTGGAACCTGAACAATTACCGCACGGACATGATCCAGGCTCTGGGCGGGGTGGAAGGGATCCTGGAGCACACTCTCTTCAAGGGCACCTACTTCCCCACCTGGGAGGGTCTCTTCTGGTAAGAGGAACTGTGATGTGCACTCTGGGCTCAGGCTCTGCTGATTCTGTTGAGTTTCTGCAGATTTTCAGTTGTGAGAGGGCTACAGCTGAACTTCTTGCTAATCCATGGAAATTTCTTGGCATAAAACAACCCTCCCATCTTGTGGCTGATCCCTGTCTCTGTTATAAGTGTCACTCTGTTACAAGTGACACATAGAAGAGATGAGGGACATCTCATTCAATTGAATCTAATGCAGTTGATGGTCTGCCCATTCTAGGGAGAAGGCCAGTGGCTTTGAGGAGTCCATGAAGTGGAAGAAGCTGACAAATGCCCAGAGATCGGGTTTGAACCAAATTCCAAACAGAAGATTCACTCTCTGGTGGTCTCCTACCATTAACAGGGCCAATGTAAGTACCTGGTGCTTGTCCCTCTAGGAGCAGACACCACTTCTCCACTGAAATGAGAGCAGTTAATTGATCCAATTAATTCTCAGAACATCTCTTACAGAGGTACTAAATCTCCTTAACAGGGGATGCTCCATTTTAAAAATTTCCTCCGTTGTGCTGTTGTGTGTTCTCACAGCTGCTTTTCCTTTGCAGGTGTATGTTGGCTTCCAGGTGCAGCTGGATCTGACAGGGATCTTCATGCACGGCAAAATCCCCACGCTGAAGATTTCCCTCATCCAGATTTTCAGAGCTCACTTGTGGCAGAAGATCCATGAAAGCATTGTCATGGATTTGTGTCAGGTGAGCAGCGTTGGCTTGGTTTGTTTCTGTGCCCTTTTGGAGCAGGAAAAGTATTCCTCCAGCAATTTGACAGAGGAAGGGAAGAAATGGAAAATGAGATTTTCCTGCCTGCAGTGTTCAGAATAGATTCCTTATCTGGGTTGCTTGAACATGTGTCATCTTTGACTGCCTCTTCCTCAGGTGTTTGATCAAGAGCTGGATGCTCTGGAGATTGAGACAGTGCAGAAAGAAACAATCCATCCCAGGAAGTCCTACAAAATGAATTCCTCATGTGCAGATATCCTTCTCTTTGCTTCCTACAAGTGGAATGTGTCACGTCCGTCCTTGCTGGCAGATTCCAAGTGAGTTTCCCTTTTCCCTCTCCTCTGTCTCCCTGCAGAGCAGAGCTGCTGAGCCTGTCATCTAGTGTCTCTTGTCTCTTGGGCATCTAGGGGACACTGGAGATAGTGTCCAGCAAAGCACAGGGCTTGTTTGGGTAGGTGGTTGCAGCACCTCCTGGCACTGCCTTCTGGAAAGCACCAACACTGCCTTTGCTCCTGTTCTCTCCTCTGGGTGAACTTTTCCCTGAGCTGTTGAAGGTTCTTCTGGAAACCTCACAAAGCTGAGCTGGCCCAGGGCCAGAATCTGGAGTGAATTCTCACTGATTCCTCACCAGACAGCCCCTGGGGCAGATGACCCTCGTGACTACACAGCAGTGGACTCACTGCTGCTTTGTTTAAATCTTTCAACAGCCCCTGCATTCACTGCTGTGCGATGAGAACAGTAGAGTCCCTTTCCAGGGTGGAATGTGGATATGAGCTGGCTGCAGTGCCCATGCTTGGTGACAGTTAACTACAGGGCAGTTTTGTGCAAGATGAACTCTTGTGGCTTGCTTTCTCCTCAGGGATGTGATGGACAGCACCACCACCCAGAAGTACTGGATTGACATCCAGCTGCGCTGGGGCGACTACGACTCCCACGACATCGAGCGCTACGCCAGGGCCAAGTTCCTGGACTACACCACAGACAACATGAGCATCTACCCCTCTCCCACTGGGGTGCTCATTGCCATTGATCTGGCCTACAACTTGCACAGGTGACAGCTGCACCTTCTGTGGTTTCATTTTTAGGATTGGCATTGGTAGTTTGTGGGTATTGTCTCAGTGCAGCTCCAGAGTGGGTTGTACTCCAGGTGGGAGGATTCCAGGCAGAAGCTGGAGATGTGCAGTGAGTGGGGTAAGGCATCTCAGGTTGCCCAGTTTTGCTCAACAGTAGTGGTTCAGTTACCCCAGTTCATTAATAATTTGTTTCTTAGGCTATTTCTGTCAGACTGTTGTTGGAGCTGAAGGACAGGCCTTGTTTCAAAGTCCCTACAAGTGGGGGCAGCTATTTCTCACTGGAAACTAGGGGAAAGTCAGAAATCAGTTCTCCAGTGTGTTTGTTAGAGAAAGTGCAGCTTTTCTGGGACTGCTGCATGTGTGTGCTGTGTCTTCCCACTGAGGGAGTGTGGGAAAAGCCACAGGTGACCAGCTCCCAGGGACATTACAGAAGTCATACTGCAGTACAAAGTTGTATTTTCAGCAGGTTGAAGGGGGCCTGCCTGCTGCATGGAATGTGGGGTTGTTGCCTCTTCAGGTCTAATGGCAACAAATTCTGTTTGTTTCCTTCTTCAGTGCTTATGGGAACTGGTTCCCTGGGAGCAAACCTCTGATCCAGCAGGCCATGGCCAAAATCATGAAAGCAAACCCTGCCCTGTATGTGTTGAGGGAACGAATCCGCAAAGGGCTGCAGCTCTACTCCTCAGAGCCCACAGAGCCCTACCTGTCCTCCCAGAACTATGGGGAGCTCTTCTCCAACCAGATCATTTGGTTTGTGGATGACACCAACGTGTACAGAGTCACCATCCACAAGGTGAGGCCAGAGGGGTGTCTCAAGGAAAGGACTGAATGGGGTAGAGGTTTTTATTCATGATGGAAATCTGGGAGTCAACAGATGGACCCAGATTTTTGCAGGGTGCACAGAGCAGCTCTTACATTTCCCACACAGCTCCTCAAAGCACACGGAGAGCTGGCTCTTGTGAAAAGGTGTACATGGGCTCCATTTATCTCCCTGCACTTCTCACTCTCACTTGTTTCCTCAGACTTTTGAAGGGAATTTGACCACAAAACCCATCAATGGAGCCATTTTCATCTTCAATCCCAGAACTGGACAGCTCTTCCTGAAGATCATCCACACATCTGTGTGGGCAGGACAGAAACGTCTGGGACAGGTAGGGCCTGGGTGTGACCTGGGGGTGGGCTCTGACTGCTTGGGACACTCCCTTGAGCAGAAAACATCACAAAGATCTTCATCTTCCTGCCTCTTAATGAATTTGGAGCACCAAAGTCCAAGTGGTCAGGCAGGAGCATGGGATATAGAAGTGGAAGAGCACAGGCATTGCTGCTGCAAGGATTTTGAGATTCTGAGGTGTAAAGACCCCACATCATCAAGCAGAGCTTGAGGATCAGTTCTGTGCTCCTTGTTACACAAACCACTCTGCACTTGGCTGTACATCCAGTGCAGTGAGAAAACACAGGTGGCAAATCCAGGGAGGTGGAGTAGCTAGCTGTTTTTTTCTGAGCCACTCAGGAGGAACTGAGCTCCAGGAATGGGAACTGCCCTCTGTGATCAGTAAGGAGAAAATGCTGAGCCTTGCCACTGATCTGGAGCAAGCCATAAATTCCAGTTGTATTTTTAGAATTTGGCCCGCGTCCCTCTGGTTCCCAGACTTGGAGACACTGCTGGAGAGCAGGGGGATATTTCTCTAACCCTACTGTCCTTCTGTAGCTGGCCAAGTGGAAGACTGCTGAAGAAGTGGCTGCCTTGATCCGATCTCTTCCCGTGGAGGAGCAGCCAAAGCAGATCATAGTGACACGGAAGGGCATGCTGGACCCACTTGAGGTAAGGATGCAGCTTTGTGAGGATGTGTAGAATCTGTGGGAGATAACAGGACAGTTCTGTGTGCTGTGATGTTCGGCAGTAGTAATGAGCTAATTCCTCTTGATAAACTCCAGGTGCACTTGCTGGATTTCCCCAATATTGTGATCAAAGGCTCGGAGTTGCAGCTACCCTTCCAGGCCTGTCTGAAAGTGGAGAAGTTTGGTGATCTCATCCTGAAGGCCACTGAACCCCAGATGGTTCTCTTCAATCTGTATGACGACTGGCTGAAAACCATCTCTTCCTACACAGTAAGCACAGATGTGTCTTCTGCATTTTGCTTTGCTGCTGATAAATGAGGCAGGAACCAAGGCCTCAGATACCCTTGGTAATTTGTTTGGGAGCACTTGGTTTTGAATCTGCCTTGAATCCATCTTTAGATAGATTTTCCCTGGCAGTTCCCATGTGCTCAAACAGAGGAATGCTGTACCAGGGTCTTGTATATTTAATTTTCTTCTTTCTAACTGCATCCTTTTTTCCCTCTCCAAGGCATTCTCCCGTCTGATCCTGATTCTCCGGGCGCTGCACGTGAATAACGATCGAGCCAAAGTTATCCTGAAGCCAGACAAGACAACCATCACTGAGCCTCACCACATCTGGCCAACCCTGACTGATGAGGAGTGGATCAAGGTGGAGGTGCAGCTGAAGGATCTCATCCTTGCTGACTATGGCAAGAAGAACAAGTAAGCCATAATCCTGTCAACCTTCCCTTCCTGCCCTAAAGGTTGTGCCCAAGGGCCTTTGTCAGTGCACTCTCAGCCTTGTAGGGAAATCTGGTTATTATTAATAACTGTCTGGTAAGACAGATAAAAATGAACCAAATCTTTGATCTGAGCATCATGGCCCTTCTTTTGTTTAAAAGGTTGCATTTAATTTTTTCGTAGTGGGTGTTCTGAGCTTGTGCCTGAAGGTGGGAAGGCTCCAGAATGTATTTTGAAATGCTTGACTGGGGTGAATTTTCTCTTCCAGCGTGAATGTTGCATCCCTGACCCAGTCAGAGATCCGAGACATCATCCTGGGCATGGAGATCTCTGCCCCGTCTCAGCAGAGGCAGCAGATTGCAGAAATTGAGAAGCAAACCAAGGAGCAGTCACAGCTGACGGCCACACAGACCCGCACGGTGAACAAACATGGGGATGAAATCATCACCTCCACCACCAGCAACTACGAAACCCAGACCTTCTCCTCCAAGACTGAGTGGAGGGTCAGGTAGGAAAGGCAGGCAGGGGTGGTGGAAAGGATTGGAATGCTCAGGGAGGATCTGTGCCCCCTCTGATCGTGGTCTCCTCCTCACAGAGCAATTTCTGCCGCCAACCTCCACCTGCGGACAAACCACATCTATGTGTCATCAGATGACATAAAGGAGACAGGTTACACCTACATTCTTCCCAAAAATGTGTTGAAGAAGTTCATCTGCATCTCAGACCTGCGGGCCCAGGTGAGTGTGCAGGGAGTTTGGTGGAGTTGTGCCCCACTCAAACAACGCCAGGGGGAACTCTTGGTAAAGGGCTGGGAAACTGCTGTGGTTTGTCCAGGTGAATCCCTCTGCTGCTCTCCTCAGGAATTAAGGAGTTCCCACTCTCACAGTTACACAGAGATCTCTTCTGGCCTTCTAAGGCAGGTGTGTGTGTCTTAGATTGCAGGTTACCTGTATGGAGTGAGCCCTCCAGACAACCCCCAGGTGAAGGAGATCCGGTGCATTGTGATGGTGCCACAGTGGGGGACACACCAGACCGTGCACCTCCCAGGGCAGCTGCCACAGCACGAGTATCTCAAGGTGAGTTACAGTTCAGCTTCCAGGATGGATGGAAGGTCAGTAACAAGGACCTGAGATTGTGGAGCAGCTTCCCTTGGTCTTTTGTAGTTGTAGGACTGAAAGGGCTCAGTCTGAAGCCAAACCTGTTTGAGATCAAGTGAGGCGAAAACCTGTGATCTCTGTGTGCTTTTTGCCAGGCCTTGAAGTGCTCTCATTTTAAATGGTTTTGATTTTTCTCTAAACCACTGTCTTTTTGTCAGGAAATGGAACCTCTCGGATGGATTCACACCCAACCAAACGAGTCCCCTCAGCTCTCACCACAGGATGTCACCACCCACGCCAAGGTCATGGCTGACAACCCCTCCTGGGATGGGGAGAAGACCATCATCATCACCTGCAGGTGAGGGGCAGGGAGGCTTCTGCTGCCCCTCTGAGGGGGGTGTCACCGCAGAGCTGGGGAACTCAAAATAAAATTGGCAGAAAGGGAGTGTTGGCTCATTCCTGCCTTCCCTCCTCTGCCCCACCTGAGTGTGACTTGCCTCATGTCTTCTCCTTTTCAGTTTCACCCCTGGCTCCTGCACGCTGACAGCCTACAAACTGACGCCGAGTGGGTACGAGTGGGGCCGGCAGAACACGGACAAAGGGAACAATCCCAAGGGTTACCTCCCCTCCCACTATGAAAGGGTGCAGATGCTCCTGTCCGACCGTTTCCTCGGCTTCTTCATGGTCCCAGCACAGGGCTCCTGGAACTACAACTTCATGGGTGAGCTGGCCTGGGCAGGGGAGGGGGAAGGAGGCAGTGTCAGGAGCTTGGGGAAGAGGGAATAGCTCCTCACCCACTCCAAAGCTTCCTCAGAGCAGCTGGCAGGGATGCCAGCACTGTGCCCTGAACTTTCCTTAGTACCAGCACTGGGATGTCAGATCAATGATTCTTTTGGTGGCTAGAGAGTTAAAATAGATCCCATTTCTGTCTGGATTGTAGTGCATGGTCTATCACCACTGAATAATTAATCGCTGTCAGGCAGAAGAGATAATGGAAAATGCAAGAGAGGAGCTGTTCCCAGGAGGGAGGTCCTGGTATCGTGAACACCACGGGCAGCTGGAGAAGGGGTCAAGAAATGAGAGTGACAGAACACTGGATTAGCATAAAAAGACTGTAAATCTCTTGAGGGGAGGAACGCAAAGGGGCCTAATTTTGCATGGAAATGGTCGTAGAAAGGCGGAGGGCTTTGTTAGGCTCCTGAAGGATGGGAGGAGGCAGAAGAGCTGCTCAAGTGGGTGACGTTCCCTCTTTTCCAGGTGTCCGCCACGACCCCAACATGAAGTACGAGCTGCAGCTCGCCAACCCCAAGGAGTTTTACCACGAGGTCCATCGCCCCTCTCACTTCCTCAACTTCGCGCTGCTGCAGGAGGGGGAGGTTTACTCCGCCGACCGCGAGGATCTCTACGCCTAATCCTGCCCGCGCCCCTCTTAGTACTGTTGATATTCAACAGCGTGTTCGTGTGTTACCCCGCTCGCTCCCTTTCACCCCGCGCGTTGTTGTTTCCCCCACTTTTTCCGCTCAATAAATTTTGTACGAACGGGCTCGCGGGCGCTTTCCCCGCCTCGGGGGCGGCCCCGGACGGGGCGGGCCGTGCCGTGCCGTGCCGTGCCGGGCGGAGCTTACGGGGCACGATGGCGGAGCCGCTGTGGCGGACGCCGCCGGGCCGCCTGGCCCCGCCGCACGTCTACCGCATGGCGGGAGCGCTGGGCGCCGAGCTGCGCCGCCTCTCCGCCCGCTTCGGGCCCGACGCCGTGGCCGGGCTGGTGCCGCCCGTGGTGCGGCTGCTGGAGCTGCTGGAGGCGCTGGTGGCCCCGGCGGGCGCCGAGGGGGAGGCGCCGGCAGCGCCGGCCGGGCCGCGGGACGCGGAGGTGAGCGGGGACCTGCGGCGGTGGCGGCGAGCCACGCGTGTCCCGCGGGAGCGGCCGTGGGGAGCCGGCTGTCGGCTTTTCCCGGGGGATGGGGCTCACACGGGTGTCCCGCGTTTTGTGGGACGGCTCCGACCCTGCTCTTCCCGTTCCCCGTGGGGGCCGCTCCGAGCTCGCGGTTGGCTTTTCCCAGCGGCTGGCGCTGACCCTGCTGCCCTGAATCCCCTGGCACGGCTCTGGTGTGTCTGTTCCGTTCTCCCAGGGGATGGCTGTCCCTGCTGTCCCCCATCCCCCGGCACGGCTCTGACCTCGCTAGCCCTGTCCTCTGGTACGGATCTGACCCGGCTGTCCCTTGGGGTAGCTCCGGCCTGTCTAGCCCAGTTGTCCCCCCAGGATGACTAAGCCAGCTGTCCCCTTTCGGGGTGGTGGCACTGACCCCACTGTCCCCCACCCCCTGAGAGGTCTCTGACCTGGCTGTCACCGTCCCGTGGAACAGCGCTGCCCTGGCTGACGCCTGGCTGACCCGGGGGTGGCTCTGACCCGGCTGTCCCCTGCGCCCCGGGGGTGGCTCTGACCCGGCTGTCCCTGTCCCCAGGACCCCGAGCAGAGGCTGTGGGAGGCCGAGCGCCGGGAGCGAGCCCTGCACGGCCGCCTGGCCTGCCTGGAGGAGCAGAACCGGCAGCTCCTGGGGCAGCTCGCGGAGAGCCAGTCCCAGGAAGGTGGGTGTCCCCGGGGGTTTGGGGTCCCCTGGTGCCGCAGGGTGTCCCTGTGGAGTGGCAGGTTGAGTGCAGGGCTGAACCTGTTCTTCTGGAGCCTGGAATGCTGCTCTCCTTCCCCTCACCTTGGAGACCTGTCCTAGCAGGGAGCCTAGGCATTACCTTGTTCTGAAAATCACAGGGATCCCAAACCTCCAGAGCGCTGTGAAAGCCCCCAGGAGGGTGATGGAGGCAGGCACAGGGTGCGGGCTGCTGTGGCAACTCAAGGATGTGTCAGGAATGGTCTAAAACTCTCAGTTCCCTTCTTTCCATTGTTCCCACTGCGAGATTACCAGGAACAAGTCAGACTTTGCAGAAGCACTGAGGAACTTTGTGGTGGTGTGGGCCTTGGGGGAGTCCCTGGGGCCTCTCACTCCTGAGCACCCGTCTGGTCTCAGACAGCACGGCACGGAAGGAGCGGGAGGTGATGCTGCGGCTGAAGGAGGTGGTGGACAGGCAGAGGGATGAGCTCCGTGCCCAGGCCCACGAGATCGTCTGCAAGAGCCGGGACACGGAGGCGGTGAGGGCGTGGGAGCTCAGGGGTGTGGTGTGCCAAGGGCCCGGGGACCTGCTTTCATGTCACATCCCCCCCGCCCCGGGGCTGTCACAGCTGCTGAGCCTGCTGGGGCAGGTGGCACTGATGTCCCTGGGTGGGGACACGGCCTCACCTTTGGCTGCCCTGGGCCCTGCAGCTGCAGGAACAGCTCCATCGCTTCATGGCCATGAACGAGGAGCTGCGGCACAAGGTGGCCGTCGTGCAGGCCCAGCTCAAGAGTGCTCTGGAGCAGAAGTCAGACCTGGAGGCTGCCGTGCTGCAAAGCCAGAGGGAAACGAGCAGGAGGAGCAGGACAGCCCTGGAGAGCCGGCGGCCAGAGCCTGCTGTGGTGAGTCTGAGCTGTGGCCTCGCTGCTGCTGGCCATCACCAACACTGACCCCACACTGCCAGCCTGCTGTGGAGCTTTTGGCACACCCAGACCCAAGGAAACCCCCACAGCTGAAAACTGAGCAGTGTGGTGTCTGCAATGCCAGTAACACCTTCTCTGTAAAAGCTGTTATGGGTGGAGCAAGATGAGGTGACAGGAGTTCAAACTAGATGGGACACATGATGAGAGGGGTTTGCCAGGTGAGGTGATGGTCAGTGGTTGCTGGCTGAGATGGGGACATTTCTGGGACTTTTCCATTTTTGCCTGCATGTTCACCTAGCCTTTGGGTGGGGGTTTTGAGGCCTCTGCTTGCCTGCTGACTCTTTCCATCCCCTCCAGGAGGGAGCCCTGTCACCCTCAGAGGAGCCGCAGCACCAGGATGGGGACAGGAGCCCTGCTCACTGCTGCTTCTCCAAGGAAGAGCTGCAGCAGATCCTGCAAGAGAGGAATGAGCTCAAGACCAACCTGTTCTTGGTGCAGGAGGAGCTGGCTTATTACCAGAGGTGAGTCCTGTCCCTGCAGCCACCTCCGGCCCATCAGAGGCTGCTCCCACCACAGTCAGGGCAGAATCTTCCCCAGGCTCTTGGTTAACCAGCTGGCTGCTTTTTGCTAGGGAGCTGCTGAACGAGGAGAGAATTCCCAGCTTCTTCCTGGATGCGATGAAATCAAATATCAAAAAACAGAGGAAAAAAATCAGGGCCAAAATGCTGGGAACGACGGAGGAGTCGGCGAGCAGGTGAGTCAGGCTGGGTGCTGGGAACCTCCCGTGCAGGGTGGGTGCTGGCTGGCCTGCTCCAGTGTTTCCATGCGTGTGATGGCCTGGATTGGAACTTCCCCAGGCTTGGAGCTGCCTCCTGCTTCCAGAGATCAAAGCTTTGATGTCTGCAGTTGATGTGTTGCTCTGGCATAGCTGTGCCACAGGGGCTGGGCTTTGTGCTGCAACTTGTGTGTCCCTGTCACCAGTCAGGCATGGCCTGGCCAAATGCCACGTGTCCCTGCATGCAGGTGACAAAACAAGGGTGAAGTGGTGGCACTGGGAGCACTGGACAGACTCCAGAATGGCTCCAGCACTTGCTGCTGTGGCTCAGTGCAGGTTTACCCCCATTTCTTTGTGCTGCAGTGATGAAGAGGAAGGCTCCTGGCTTCCAGGTCATGGCACAGACTGTGTGGATGCTCAGCCTCCAGAATCCAAAATTAGGAGCTTGTAAGTTTGCTCCTGTGCTGCTAGGGGTGGGAGGCTCTGCCAGTGGAGAGGTTTGGGGCTGGGCTGGGACCTGGCACCTGTTGAATTTAGATATGATGGGAACAGAGCCAGCAGGGCTGGCAGGGATGCTGTCAAAACAGCTGGTTTTTGCTGGTTTTTGGGGGGGATCTGCCTTGCCCTGGGTGTCACACACTCCCAGGGCCCGCAGCCAGGCTGTGTCCTGCTGTCACAGAGGGAGGTTGAGATTCCACATTCTCCCTGGGGAGGTTCTTCTCCCCCACAGGCCTTATCTGCTCTCTCTGCAGTTTTGGGCTGTGGTATCAGGGCAGCAGCAAAGAGCCCCCCACATCCAGCTGCTCGGGAACCTGGGAAATCATTGACTCACTGGACACACAGCTGGAGCCAGAGGGAGAGAGCAAGGCAGCCTCCAGCTCCCCTGACAGAGCCATGGCACCACTCTGACCTCACGGGAACAGGAGCAGGATCTGTCCTCACAGCAGAACTTCCTGGATCCTCTTCTTCCAGTGGCTTCAAGAGCAGCATGGCAGCCCTGGCACTCACCCATGCCATGGTGGTGGCAGAGCCACAGTGTGGGCAGATTCCTGCAAACCCACTGGGACACTTGGATGTGGGCAGCCAGCCTGGCATGGGACAGCTCAGCACCTCTGGGCACCTCTGCCCACCAGCCACCCTTTCACTGTGCCCACAGCATCACCACAGAGGGGCCCCCACAGCTGTGCCCCCTCCCCACTGCTCCCTGCTTGCAGCTCAGCGTGGTGGGGGTCTGCGCCCTCCTCCTGCTTCACACCCCAAAAAGGGATCTTCCCATCCACTGGTGGCTCTTTGCAAACCCCTCTGCTCACAGCTCAGGATTGCACTGCCCCATCCTGCTCTGTGGGGCTGTTTTACCTCACCCCGTTCTGTCTGTACCTCCCCAGTCCCTGCAATGTGAAGTTGGGGTGTCCTGGGCTCTCCACGTGGCTGGGAGGGGCTGAGCACACTGCACTGGGTGTCCAGGTGCTCCTGTGGCTGGGAGTCATCAGGATCAGCACCCCCAGGGCCACTCCTGCACTTCTCAGGCGTGGGGTGAATCAGTTTTGTACTGGGACCTCTTCTGCCACCTCTGGGACCTGGCAGACTGGAACAATCCTTGTGTTCATGGGGGCAAGTCAGTTGCTTCAGGTCGGGTACTTTCTACCTTTAATTCGGAAATAAATCAGTCTCTTGTTTCTCTCCTGAGCCCCTTCTGGTGGGTCAGCTGTGATGGGGAGTGGGCTCCAGGGGGATGATCCCACAGTGCTGGGCATGGAGGAGTTAATTCCTGCATGGCCAAGGGGAGCTTCCAACCCGGAGCCCTCCCCTTGCTGAGCCAGCCTTGGGTAGGAAAAAGGTGTTTCCTGTGCATCTGCTGACACAAAGCTCCTGGGGACATGGCGAGGTGGGACAGTGGCCAGCAGCCCTTCAAAGGCCAGCATAGGTCAGGCTGTGTTGCCGTGGGGGCCATGGGGACCCCTCCTCTGAGCCCCTGCCGTGGGAGGGCTCGTGGGGGTTGAGGCAGGGGGTGGCACTGGACCCTTGTTTGGGCTGGGGGGACATTGGCTAAAGCAGTTTTGGGGGGCGATGGAGGGGGAGTGGGGTGACACAGGTGAGGTGTTCAGGCAGGTACCAGCCCCTGTGTGGCTGTGTTGAGCCCCTGGATGCCCCTTTCTGTGGCAGGGTGGCAGCCAGGGCCAAAAATAGCCCTGGCAGCAGCATTCCCTGCTCCCCCTCCCCGCCGCACCCCTGACGTCTGGATCGGGGCGCCTCCTCCCACGTTTCCTCAGGAAGAAACCCAAGGCTGGAGGGAGGAAGAGGCCGCACCGCGGGTGGGACGGGACAGACGGACAGAGGGACACCAGCGTGGGGCTGGGGAGCCACCAGGACCGGGGCCCTGGTGCCCAGCTGGAATGGAGAGCGCCCGGCCCATCCTCTGCCTGCAGCTGTGGCTGTGGGTGCAGAGCTCTGCCCAGGAGCTCGACCCCGAGGGCAGGAATGTCTGCAGGTAGGTGCCACGGGGGTCCCCACTTGTGCCACTCCATCTCCTGGAGCCTCTCAGCAGCCCCAGAGGGTTGTTGTCCATCCCTCCTTCCATGGACAGGGATGTGCAGCCTGGCACGGGGTGGGTGCAGAGGCTGGGGTGATGCTGGGGAGAGTGGTTGGGGCATGTCTGGGCATTTGGGGTACCAAATCCCTTCTCCAGGGTTTATTTCTCCTACACCCTCTGAGTGCAGAGAGAGTGCTGAGAGCAATACGGGACCCTCAGCAAAACTCATGGTGGGGAAATGTCGGTGTAGCAAACCCCAAAGAGCTTTGGGAGTTGATGTCCCCTGAAATTGTTGCCACGTTGCCTCTCCCATTGTCTCCCATCACCGGTGACGCTTTTCACGGCCTTCACTTCAGTGCCTCATTTCTGCACAGCTGCCGAAGCTTGAGCCTCTCCCAGGGCATGGGACACCCGGCACGGCTCCGTGGGGACATTCCCAGCACTTGGGGCAGACCAGCCCCGCCGCCCACTCGGGCTGCAGCCTCCTAAATTTCCTTCTATTTTTCTGGTTTCCTTCCGGAGCGTTGCCCTGGGGGCCGAGCCGCCTTCTCAGCACTGGGGCAAGGATCGCCTCGCCGAGGCCATGGAGCCACCCTGGCCCCAGCCCCGGCTGACACTCCCCGGTCTCCCCCGCAGGTTCCCGGCCGGCCCGGCGTGCTGTCCCGGCTGGAAGCAGGACGGGAGGGCGTGCACGGTCGGTGAGTGATGGATGGGGTCAATCTCGAAGCCTGGTCCCCACGTTTATCCAGGAAGATCCTCTGGGTGTTGGGGGAAGCCGTGCAGCTCTGTTCCAGCGCTGCCAGTGGGGTCCTGCCCCGTGGGGACGCCCCGGCTACTGCTGGCGCTGCAGCGGAGCCGGAGGGATGGAGCGGGAAGCGGGATGGGGGTTTCCCTGGGAATGCTGTCCCTGCGGGAGGTGGGTGGGTGGCAGGTGGGGTGTGAGCCCAGGCTGGGAGGGACCAGAGAGTGCTGAGCGCCTTTCCTGCCACGACAGCCGTGTGCGAGGGGGAGGACGCCTGCAGGGAGGGCGAGGTGTGCGTGAAACCCGGGCTGTGCCGCTGCAAACCCGGCTTCTTCGGAGCGGACTGCAGCTCCCGTGAGTGCCTCCCCCGCGCCCAGCCCCTGCCTGCCATCCCCCCTTAAAGCCAGCTGCGTGCTCGGGGGCTGCCCGGGCTTCTCCCCACGCCGGCTGTGTCCTTTCCCCCCGCAGGCTGCCCCGAGCAGTACTGGGGCCACGATTGCAAGCGGAGCTGCCCGTGCCACCCCAACGGGCGCTGCGACCCCGTGAACGGCCACTGCACCTGCGACCCCAACCACTGGGGAGGGCTGTGCCAGTTCCCCTGCCAGTGCGGCCCCCACGGCCGCTGCGACCCCCTGACCGGCGCCTGCCACTGCGAGCCGGGCTGGTGGGCACCAAACTGCAAGAAACAATGCCAGTGCAACCCCTCCACGTCCCACTGCGACCCCCTGACCGGGCTGTGTCGCTGCCTGCCGGGCTGGTGGGGCAGGAGATGCAGCTTTAAGTGCTCCTGCAACGTGTCGCCCTGCGCGCAGGAGACGGGCAAGTGCGAGTGTCTGCCTGGCTTCTGGGGACCGGCGTGCCAGCGGCGCTGCGACTGCGGGCACGGCTCCTGCAGCCCCGTCACCGGCCACTGCAGCTGCCAGCCCGGCTACCAGGGCAGGAGCTGCCGGGAGCCCTGTCCGGCAGGGAAATACGGATCTCAGTGTGTGTACAGGTGAGATGGAGGAGCGGGAGGGGATACAGCAGTCAGATCCTGGGGGAAGTCACTGCGCTTGTGTCTGTCCCTTTGGCTGGGCAGGGAGACCCGACATGGGTTGAGCATCACGGGTTGGATGAGAAGCATCAGTGTTGCCCCAAAAGGAACACCTCGGTAATGCCAGCAGACAGTGTCATCCTAAAATCGGATTGCCCTTTGTCCCACTCCCTGTGGTGATAAAGCAACACATCCCAACTCGGAATATTCTGTGATTCTGCTTCCCCCCCACTTTCTTGCTACCACAGAGCATTAGGCACCACTGCATATTTCCCCTTGGTCCAAAATGATGCTTAATGATTTTGTGGGGTGGAACCTGCTTTTTGTGGGGTAAAACCTGCTTTTAAGGGATACAAGTGTGGGTGTTGTGACCTCAGTGCCTCTCTGCCCACACAGCTGTGGGAGCTGCAAGCGCAGCCAGCCCTGCTCACCCGTGGATGGCTTCTGTCTGGCCTGCCAGCCCGGCTGGAACGGGACCCTCTGCAAGGATCCCTGTGCTCCTGGATTCCATGGGGAGGGCTGTCTCCAGCTGTGTCCCCGCTGCCAGCAAGGGGAGCCCTGTGACCCCCAGACCGGGTCCTGCCTGCACTGTGATCCCGGCTGGACAGGCCCCAGGTACACCCAGGGTGAGGCCACTGGGGGTGTCCCTGGTCTGGGCTTGCAGTAGCTGATTCTTTGCTCTGTTTTGGCAGTTGCAACAGCTCCTGCCCTGTGGGCACCTTCGGTGATGGCTGCCAATTCCTCTGTCCTGAGTGTGTTTCGGGGAGCTGTGACCCTGTGACAGGAGTTTGCATCTGCCAGGCAGGCTACTGGGGAGACAGGTAACGCCAGGAAAATGCTGGGATAACGCCGGGAGTGGGGCAGGGCTGGAGCCTTGCTCTCTCCGGGGGCATTTCCCTCCTATCCTCTCTCTTCCAGCTGCAATGCCACCTGTCCCGAGGGGTATTTTGGAGTGAATTGTTCCTCACCCTGCCACTGCTCCCGGGGGACCTGCGACCCTGTGCAGGGTGACTGTGTGCTGAGTAAGATGAACCTCACATTTACTCCTTGGCACTGGGCAAGAGGCAGTCACATCCTCACTGAGGAAGGGGCTGGGATGTGTCCTGGCTCCACCAGGAGTTGTCAGCTCCTGCTCTCTTCATGCAGGGCTGTCCTATAGGCGTCACAGCCACAGGACATGCCAGACTCAACCCACCTCCTCACACAGGTTTGAAGGATCACGGAGCCCTTGCAGCCGCCATCCTTGTCCCTCTCCTGTTGCTGCTGCTGTGTGTCGCCTGCTGCTGCTGTGGCGCCGGCTCAGCAGATGCCAGAGACAGGTATTTTCTCATATTTTTCAACCTTTGACACAAACCCTCATCTCCCTTGTCCCTTGATGTCTGCCTCTGCTCTGCAGGGCGGCTGTGCCGGACGATGATGTGGTGGCCAGGATGAAGCACCACGTGCAGGGCGTGCTGGCCAACCTCAGTGCCCTCGTGCCCTGCTTTAACCTGGGGGGCTCGAAACTTCCCAAAGTCACAGGTGAGCAAAGCAGAGCTGCCGATGGCACTTCCACAAGTGCTGCACTCTCTGTTTGGGGGAGAGCCTGAAACTCCTCTCCCCCAAGCACCTTGGGGTGCTCAAGTTCAGCTGGGTGTCTTCTCCTCCCCAGTTTCCCATCACGACACGGAAATCCCCTTCAACCCCAGTTTCATCGAGCCACCATCGTCTGCGTGGGTTTCAGACAGCTCCTTCTCCTCCTTCGACACCGACAACGAGGGACCCGAGTATTCCGTCCCTCCCAGAGAAGGTGACGCCCATGGCTGCTCCTCCTCCTCCTCCTCTCTGATCACCTCTGGGCTGCCGGGGTCAATCCTGGCCGTGCCCGGATTGTGTGCTTGGCACACAGTGTTTATTTCCTTGCCCTTGTTTTCCTGTCTGCAGGGCCGTGTTTGGCCGTGTGCGATGGGACGTGCCCAATGGGGCAACCCCATTTCACAACCTGGGAAACGATCCCAGGGACAATCTTGTTGCATCAGCTCCTTTCCCAGTGTCCCCAGTTATGTCCCCGGGCAGGGTGGCAGCTGTGACAGCCGTAACACGTGTCACCTTGTCCCCCCACAGGCATCCCGCTGCTGGGCGGGGCTGAGCTGCAGGATGGAGCATCCCCCGCTGGCGCTGGCGAGGCGCTCCCGGACCCGTCCGCCTTCGACTCCGAGGATGTCTCGCAGCCTTTCGCCATCCCCCGCACCTCCAGCATCGCCAAGGCCAAGCGACCCTCCGTGTCCTTCGCCGAGGGGACAAAGTTCGGGGCGGCCGAGACCCCCAGCCCCAGTCGGAAGCCCAAGGCGCCGTGGGGCCCATCCAGGCTGAGCCCACCGCCGGGGGATGCGGGGGCCGAGCCCCTCGGCGAGCGCCCGGCCAGCGGCTGCTACGAGAACCCCGAGCCCCTCAGCAAGGGGGACGAAAGCCACCGGCCATCGCCTCGGGCCACGCCGGGGGGACGCCGCAGGGTGGTGTCCAGCACCCGGCATGTGGCCCAGAGAGTGGAGGCGCTGGAAGCAGCTGCCAAATCCGGCAGCTGGGAGGCGAAGGGGAAGGAGCCCAATGTCACCACCATCTACATGATGGTGGGAACGGCCGGGCAGGACCCCAAGGCGGAGGGGACTGGCGAGGGACCCGTCCAGGCTGTGCTGAAGCGTTTGGGCAGCTTGCAGAAGGGCAAGTGGGCTGCCAAGGAGGAGCAGCCCAAGGTGAGGAGGAGCGTGGAGGCCATCCAGAAACCTCCTCGCCGGGCCCTGGCGCAGCGCAGGGACTCGGAGAACAGCTGCCAGCAGAGGGAGAGTGTGCCGGGGGCTCCTGCCGAGTCGGGCACTGACAAGCAGCAGCACACCGCTGCTAAGAGACTGTCCCTCCTCCTCGCATCTCTCTCGTCAAAAAACGCCGGCGCCCAGGACGGGGCCAGCGAAACCGCGGGTGCCACAGAGAAGGGCAAAAGCCAGGAGTTAGTTGGCAGCCTCGAGAGGAAGGGACAGGCTGCCGCGGAGGAAGAGCCGAAATACGAGAACGTGGGCAGCAGCGGGGCTGATTGTCCCTCCGGGCCCGGCAAAGAGCTGCCGGCCGCTCCTCCGGCCACCTGAGCCAGCCCTGCCCGGGGCTCCCACCGCAGCCCGCTCCCAGCCGAGAACTGGGGAGCCACCGAGCCCTCCTGGTGACCCCTGCCTTTCCTCCGCGCCGTGGAGCCTCGCTGGGGCCACAGCGGGGACAGCCTGTGGGGTTTGTGGTGCTTGAGGGCTGTTTTCTGCTCCTCCTTGCCCTACCAGCTCCATTTGTGTCTGCACAGCCCCGGGGGACACCGATGCTCTGGATGCTGTGGTGGCAGCCTCAGGTCGCTGTCACCACTAGGGACATATCCAATGCAGGGCTGCTGAGTGTTCAGCTGGGAAATCCCTGCACAAAATCCATTCTCACCCCATCGGTTTTCACCTTTCCCTGTCCCAATTCCAGCAGCTTGGAGCCTCTTGCTGTAAAAGTCCTTCTCGCTGAAGGGGATTATTTTGTGGAGCTGCGCTGAGGAGAGATGATGGACTGTCACAAGCAGCTTCAGAGAAAATTAATTTTAGCTGCTTATCTCAAAGGGTATCTGGGTCTGCTGGGGTTTATCTGTGTGGCTCTAGCTTCTGTGGCAGGCCCTGGCTGCCTTTGCTTCCATGGGAAAAAGTTCATGGCAGGACACAGGGTGTAGTGACAGCTTTTAAAACTCCACACAGTTGCAAGCTGCAGTTGTGCAAAGGTGGCAGCTGGGCAGTGACCATCAACCTGTGCACCTGGCACCGTGCTGAGAAGGGTGGAAGTTGCCTGGAAAATGGGATTTCCACGGGTGCCCTAAGCTCCTGCCACCTCCCACGCCTCATTCCTGCTGTAAAGGCAGTTGAGATGCCAAAGAGGATTTGTAGAGTGATCTGGTTTTAGATGTATCTAAGTAGTAGAATGTTTTTTGTGTATTTTTTTTTCTGTTATTTCGAGTGGTGTGAAAGCCTTGGAATGAAAATTAAATGCCCTTCAGCAGATGGGTTTCCCAGCCACCCTTTGAGTCAAAGATACAACCAGAAATATTCTCTAGAGTGTGGAAACTGTCAGCAGCCTTAGGCTTTCCATTTTGAGTTGTTTTTTTAAAATCTTCTGCCTCTGATGAATTCTGAATTCTCACTCACTGAGCTGAGCCCTGTGCAGAGCCCAAGACTGGAGTGCAGGAGGAATGTGAGTGGGCTGTGAGTGTCCAGAGCCCCTCTGCTGCAGCCTGCACCTCACACATCATGTGCAGAGCTCCACATGAATCCTTCTGGTCTGGCACTGCTCAGCTGGACTTCAGGGTTCGAGGTGTTTCAGAAAACACAGTGGGTTTTGCTTTTCCCCTTTTGCTTTCCATGGGTGAATCTCCAGAGCACAAGGCATCAAATCCCCACGGTCTGACGTGGCTGAAGCTTCCAGTTCTGCAGCCAGCACGAAGCACCCTTTCCTGCAGTGGAATCATCTGCTGCTGTGATTATAACACCAAATATTCTGGCATATAAAACTGCTCATCCTGGCAGGACTGGAGCAGCAGCCTGTTCTGCACAGGCTTGCTTTTGTTTTGACACCGTTTTATGACAGCGGCAGGGACAGTCCCACATTTGATTTATAAGCAGCCATTTTTTTTCCCCTAATGGGATGGATATTTTGAGCCTGTGAGCTGAGCAGTGCTGTGCCAGAAGTGAGTATCACGTGAGCCAGTTCACTCTGGGTGCAGCATGTAAATAGCTGACAGCAACCTGACAGCCTTTGCACCACTGAAACCAGCGCCTGCCTTGAGAAAACGCTGCTGCCGGGGGAATCTCCTGTGTCCATGGAACCTGGGGGTTTTCCCTGCTTGAAGATGAAGCATCTCGGCCGTGTCTGGGCAGTGAAAGGGAAATGAGCTGCAGATTTCCAGCGTGTGGCTGCCCATGCTCACTCCTGCAGCGTGGCTGCGCTGGTGTCTGCTTGCTGGGGATGCTTCCCTTGGCTGTGCTGGGGCTTTAGTTCTGGATGTGGGAGGTCTGCAAGGCAGAACTGGCGAGTGAGGGAGGGGACATCTCTTCCCGTGCTGGATCTCTGACTTCGCAAAGCTGCCGCAGTGTTTGGAAGGCAGGCAGTGGGAAGGGATCCTTGTGCAGGTGCTGTCTGTAAGCAGAGAGGTGTCTGTGTGCTCTGCTGAGAAAGGAACACAGCCTGGAGCTGTTTCTGGGGTCTGTCCCATGGTGGTCTGTCCTTGTCATCCTGTCAGCCTTGTCATCTCCTTTCCCAAACTGCCCAAGCCTTTGGAAAGCATCGCATCATTTACCCCAGTGGCTGTGCCAGAGCAGGAGCTGTCACCTCCCTTCCAGCCTAAACTCATTCCTGGCCAGTTTCTAAAAACATGGCTCTGTGTCAGTGCTGTTCTTCGGCTTCTCTTTATTTTTTTTCTCCCCATGTTGTTTACTCAATCCCTGGGGTATTTATAGCTGGCCATAGATCACCTGATAGCTTCTTTTCTCCTTCTAGGATAGGAAAACTGAGCTCCCCCTGCTCTTGCTGTGGCAAAGAGTTCCTGTGACGCCAAACAGCCTCCGAACCCTCCTCATGCTCCTCTGTATCACAGTTTGTGTTTCTTGGACACAGCAGCCAGCTCTGGGTGCTGAGGTCTCCTGGGTCTTGTGCTGTCTCAGCCTTCCTTTACCTCTGCTAAACACCTGGCACAGATCCAGGCCGCCTTGTTTTCTTTGGGTTTTTTGTTTATTTGTTTGCACTGGCTTAAATCCACTTTCCAGCTGTTGAAACACTTGACCCCGCTCCCACAGCCAAGGCTGAGGAGTTTCCTCTTCCCGCCCGCCACAGGGATGGAGTGGTGGGGACATGTCCGTCTGTCTGGGGCCCTCTGCTTCCTCTGGGGTGTTTACCTCCACAAACGCTGTTTTCCTCTCCTCTGGCTGAGAAAATATCCTCTGTAAAGATTCTAGGGATTCATGGCCATGTCCTCCGACCCAGGACCTCCCTAATGAGGGATGGATTTATGGCAGGCCTAGAAATATCTCAGAGGAATGCTCTGAAAAGTAATTTAATGAGAAAAAGAAGGCAGGGTTGTGGTGAACTCAGAATGTGAAGCCGGCTTGTAATGATATTACTTTTATCTCATGAAACCGGGCTGTATCCCCAGCAGTGTGATCAACAGGTTTAGTGAGGCTATTTCCCCCTTTTCTCCAACATAAAAAGGACAGGGATGTGTTGGAGGGAGTCCAGAGGAAGCCACAGTGATGCTCAGAGGCTGGAGCAGCTCTGCTATGGACAGGCTGAGAGAGCTGGGGGTGTTCAGCCTGGAGAAGAGAAGGGTGCAGGTAAACTTTATAGCACTTCCAGTTGTCTAAAGGGGTTCCAAGAGAGCTGGAGAGGGACTTTGGACAAGGGATGGAGGGACAGGACAAGGAGGAATGGCTGAGAGAGGGCAGGGGGTTAGACGGGATATTGGGAATTCTTTGTGGCGAGGCCCTGGCACAGGTTACCCAGAGAAGCCGTGGCTGACCCACTCCTGGGACTGTCCAAGGGCAGGTTGGATGGGCTTAGAGCAACCTGGTCTGGTGGAAGGTGTCCCTGCCCATGGCAGGGGATGGAATGAGATGATCTTTAAGGTTCCTTCCAACCCAAACCTTTCTGTGACTCTTTGAATGAACTGTCTCATGGGCTGGGTGTCTCGAGGGCTCATTGCCCCTGTCCAGCTGTGCCGTGAGGGTGGTCAGCCCCGGGCTGCGCTGGACGCCTGCTCCCAAAATGCCCTTTTAACGGGGTGGAGCAGCTTTCTCTGGTCTCTCTCCTCGAGGAGAGGACACACTCGGCAGGACGGATCCGGTGCCTGTAGGCACAGCAGATGAGCAATGCCGCGGGTGCTGTTTCCCCGCACGGCTCCCCGTGCTCGGCGGAGCTGTCCTCACTCAGAAGCGGTGCGGTTTCCCCGGCTGCCGCCCGGGGCCGGCGGAGACCGGCGGAGAGCTGCCGTGAACCCCGCGGGGCGTTCCCCGCCGTGCCGGGCGGGGGAGCCGCATCACCTCCGGCCGCACATCCCGGTTTTGTCGCTTTTCCCTGGAAGGAAAGGTGCCGCTGTCCCCGCGGACGGTCTCTGTGTGTGTGTGTGTTCCGCTCGGCCCCGTGCCCAGCCCCGGTTGTCTCGCCCGGGTGCATGCGGCTGTCCCGGGAGAGCCCAGGCGCAGCCCGGGGCGGGGGAACCGGGGGATACGGGAGGGTACTGGAGTACCTGCATACCGGGACGGGTCCCGGGGCATATCGAAGCGCACCGCAGCAGTACCGGGGGAATCCCGGCGAGTACCGGAGGAAAAACACATCAGGGGATACCAGGGGGCGGGAGGTACTTGGTGGGGAGATACCTGGGGATACCGGGGAGAGGATATCGGGCATTACCGGGAGAAGATGTCGAGGGGGTACCGGCGGGAGAGAGCGGGGGGTACCATGGGATCCCAGGGGAAGATCCCGGGGGGTCCCGGGGGGAGATCTCAGGGGGCGATATCGGGAGGATCCCGGGGGATCCCGGGGGGAGACGTCGGGGGTTACCGGAGAGGATCCCGGGAGGAGATGTCGGGTTTTACCGGGGGGGGTATCCCGGGTGTCCCGGGAGGAGATGTCGGGTTTTACCGGGGGGTATCCCGGATGTCCCGGGGGGAGATGTCGGGTTTTACCGGGGGTCCCGGGGGAGATGTCGGGTTTTACCGGGAGGTATCCCGGGTGTCCCGGGGGGATGTTGGGGGGGTCCCAAGAGGGGACGGGGGGGGGCGCGCGAACCGGCACGTGCCCCAGCGGCAGCGGCGCGCGCGGCCATTGGCTGAGGCGGCGGCCAATCAGCGGGCGCGGCTGTTTTGCCTCTGAGGGCGGATAAAAAGCCCGGGTGGGAGCGGCGCGGAGCGGAGCGGGCGCGGCACCGGCGGTGAGCGGGGCACGGACCGGCCGTGGCGGGGGGGCCGCACCGAGCGCCGCCGTGGGGCCGCGGGGGCTGCCGGAGTGCCGTGGGGCTTGCACCGGAGAGGGGCAGTGGGGAAGGAAGGGGTGCGTGGGGGGATTCACGCGTGGGAGTGGCAGGCGGCGGAGGAAGAGGGGATGGAGAGGGGCAGTGAGGGTGAGGGGGATGCCGCGGGCCGTGATGTGGGGACTGGGCCCTGCTGGGGGACCCTGGGGGCGGCCGGCAGCGGGGACAGCGGGCTGCGGCTCTTGTCGCAGAGGGGATGGCTGGGCTGGGCGAGGATCAGGGGCTGCGGGCGCAGGGATGAGGAAGAGGAGGAGGAGGTGATGGAGGAAACGCGCTGTGGGCTGTGCTGGGGCAGCGGGCCTGCGCTCTGGGTGGGGGGTTTGGGGGGGCTGCAGGCTGGCTTACAGGGCAGGGCTCTGAACTGCCTTCTGTGGCTGCAAGGGGGCCCTGACCTCCGGGCATCACTGCAGGGAGCTGGAGCAGCCCCCCGGTGCCAAAGCACCCGGTGCTGGGGTCTCTCCAATGAAGGGGAGCTCTCCTGGCTGGGTGTGTGGCCAGCCGCTTTCACCACAGCTCGGGCTGAGCTGTGCCTGGGCTGGGAAGAGCCTCAGCTTCTCTCAAAGAGCCACCTTTATCCCTTGTGCTCCCTAGGGTTACCCCTTAGACAGGTGTGTTCCCAAATTCGCTCGCTCCCGTGGGCCCCAGAGACCGGGACAAGTGGAGCTGGACACAGTTAATGTAGCTCCAGCATCTGGGGCAGCCTGGAGATGTCACTGAGCTGCGGTGTCTCCCAGCTGGCTGGTCTGGCAGGCAGCAAAAAAGTGCTGCTTGGTGAGCCATTGGTGCTATAAACTGTGTTTACAGAATCCTCATGCACCTTCCAGAGCAAGTCTGTGCTTTTGCATGGGGCAGAGCAGCCCTGGTGGGTCTCTGAAGCCACCTCTGGGGGTGTGGGGCTGTGTCCTGCACTGGCTGATGGCAGTAGGGACATCAGGGTGCTGGCTGCACCGTTTATTGTCCCAGTCCCTCACCAGTGAGCTGCCTGCCCCTGCAGGGGCGATGGGCTCCGGGCTGTTTGCTGCATTTTCATATCAGTTGCTCGGGAAGTTGAGCAGAGCCCTGTGTCACTTAGTGAGCACCCGAGGGGCTCTTCCGAGGGCACCTGTGCCTCCCCCATCCCTCCAGGTCACTTGGCAAGCTGGCACCTGCAAGAACCAGTTCTGCACCCGAATGCCTGCCACTCAGCCAGGCGGCTTTGCCTGCTGCTAGTGAGGAGATCCCTAAACCACGGGGCTTTGTTCCATGAGCAGCGTGTGCTGCCTGTGTGGACTCAGTGGGTGTTGCTCCCCGCAGGTGGAGGCTCTGAAGGAGGAGGCCACCCCCCCAGGCAGCCATGGCCCCCACGCTGGCCACGGCGCACCGGCGGCGCTGGTGGATGGCCATGACTGCCATCATCGAGAACCTGCTCTTCTCCGCCGTCCTGCTGGGCTGGGGGTCCCTGCTCATCATGCTGAAGGCTGAAGGGTTTTATTCCTACCTGTGCTACGGGTTAGGTAAGTGGAGAGGCTGCTGCTGCTGAGGTTTGCTGGTGCGGTTCTGTGTTTTAGGGTGGTGTGGAGGAGAGCTGAGTCAATCCCAGGAAAAAAGGAGGGGATTTGTGCTCCTTCCTAAAACCAGTGGCATCCTTGTGACGGTGCAGTGTGCCTGTAGGTGCTGTTGCTTTGTAAGGTGATTGGGAAAAGGAGCTTTAATGATGGGGTAGAGCTTTTCTGGATGGCCTTTTTCTGCTTGGCCGTGAGCTCTTCCTCTGCAAGGGGAAGCTGGATGGGGTCTGGAGGATGTTGATTTGTGGGGAGGGTGTCCTGAGTTTATGAGAAGAGCTTTGTCCTTAGTGGTGAGCAAGCAAGGAGCAGGGGTGGCAGTAATATCAGAGCAGTCCAATGCTGCTGAGAACTTGCAGAATTAAGTACTACTGATCATTCCTCTCCTTTTTCAAGCACCTAGATGTGCTCAAACCAGGCTGTGTTTCTGTGAGGGCTTGAGATTTACCTTCTGTCCCAGCCAAGTGACTGTCCCTCTTGCCGGCACAGCCTGGAAGGGGAGAGAGAATTCTGTGGTGTAAGAATGGCAATCTTGGGAGAACAGGTTGGAGGTGGGCATATATCCCCAGCCTGGGCATGGAGAGAACTGCGCATCCCACAGTGTGTTTGGGTGGTCAGTGGGGTTAAAAGGAGCCCCAGGGTAAAGGTGTGGGGTGGATTTGGAAAGCTGCTGTGGTGACTGAGGGTTTGCATGTGCTCAGAGAAGGGAAGGGCAGAGTGAAGAGAGGCAGTCTGGGCTCTGTCCAGAGATGTGTGATGGAGACTGAGATTGGATCAGCCCATTTGGGGCTGGTGGAGGAAGCAGTCTGTGAAAAGAGCTGGAAATTAGTGCTTGGACCTTCAGTGAATAATGGCTGACAATAGTGGGGAAAACCGAGGCCTGGAGAAACAAAGTCCAGGCAAAGGTACCTGTGAACAGCTGTGAAGATACTTCGGGTTTTGCTCATTCATCAGCTGCTTGTTATCTCCCCTGCTTTGTGTACCAGGGCCTGGGTTGGTCCACTGGCAAACATGCATGTGTTTGAGTCTTTTATCAGCTGGAGTTTGGCAGCTCCAGCTCCATCCTGTGCTCTGCTCTCAGGGCAGTGCTCCCAAACGTGTCAGTGTCACTCGGGTCTCCAGGAGCATTCCTGTGTTTGAGGGAAGACTTCCTGGTGCCTGGAGACCTTGCAGGACTTCTGGTCAAGGCTGCTGTGTTCTGTCCTCATCGTGGAGACTTTGTCACAGGCCTTTGCAAGAGAACACATTAAACCCATCAGGTGGAGAGTTTCTGCCACCCAGATAAAGCACGCAGCAGCTGATAAGCAAATGCTGACTGTCTCTGTGAGCAGGCATTTTCCTGTCTGCTTCCTGAGGTGTGCTTTGCTGACAAGAGCTTCACTTGGGGCCCACCTCTTCGTGCTCTTTGTCTTGGCTGCTTTCAGTTTGTCCCAAGTCAGTGAGGTTCACTTCGGTTTCTCACTCCTGTTCACCAACCTGTGGCTTTTCTGCCTCTCCCCATGGGAGTGCCCATGGCCACAGACCACAGGGAAGATGCAAATGTTTGGACTGCTGTGAAATTGCTGCCCTGGGGGCTAAACTGCTCCCTCTCAGTGGCCAACCTGTGCCCTGAGGCGAGAAAGCTCAATCCCTGAAGAAATTTGTGCAGTCAAATGTTCTCATTGTCCTCAAATATCTGGCCTTGACTTCTGAACTCAGTGGTGGCTTGTGATGAGTGTGGGGACATTGATCCATGCTGACTCACTTTCCTTTCTCTGTTTTTGTCCTCACTGTGAGAGTTTTGTGGGGAAGACTCTTGGCTCCACATGTGTGGAGACTCTCAATGACCAGCCCCAAACTGATTTTTCTCTTTGCTGGCATTAGGGTGACCCAATGGTTGCCTTTTTCAGTGTAATCTATTGAATCCTGCAGCCAGCTTGGCTGGAAGGTTGGTGCAAACAAACCATGACTAGTAGCCTTTGGGCACTTGTTGTTCCTAATGCTGCTGTGGGCATGTAAGTATTGCAAAGGAAAAAAAAAATAAATAGAATTTTCCTAATGAGCCAAAGGTTCTTGGCAGGGCTTTCGGTTTGTCAGCAAAAGCTCTTGCACTTTGTGATGCTTTCCAATGAGAGGCAAAACTAGACCTTGTCCCTTCTGCAGGCTCTTCTCTGAAGGTAACAGCAGCTGCCCAGAAAATGCTGCAGGTCATGAAGGGCTCCTTGTCTCCCTGTTGAACCCCTCACTTCCCTTGCTTGCCCTTGGCTCCTCATGTTGGATTTTACTCAGCCATTGTACAAATGTGGGGTCCAATGGACTCTTTAACTCAGTCACATGAGGGTGGAGATGGACACCTGGGGGGGAGAAAAAAGTCCAAATTAGCAAATTTTTAGAGCAGTTGTGCAACAGGGCTGGAGTGGGGGTTTGTACCCGTTGGGCCACCTCCTGAGAGGTATGTTTGAAATTCGCTGACAAGGAGCCTGGTAGTAGCACTTTGTTCCCATTTTAATTTTACTACACTACTACTTGGCCTTTAACCAACTGAAGCAGCATCTTTTTATTCGGTGCAAGTGCTGACTCTGCAGTCTTTATCACGGTTCTGGGCCTTATCAGCTCTTGGGGAATTTGATCAGTCCAGGGCCTTCCCTTGCTATGATGTTTCTAGGATCGGGAAGCTGAAGGCTTGGGTCTGAAACAGGCTTTAAAAAAGAAATGTCCTGAACTTGATAATCTGCTCACAAAGAGCAGAGATAAGGGGCACAGAGGGCTTTCCTCTGAGACAGAGCTGCAGAATACCGAAGGGATGATAAGCTAATTCACTTACAGCGAGTTAACGAGCCCTGACGTAGTCATAGGAGGAAGGTGCTGTGTTACAGTTCTTTTCTCTTATTTATCTGAGCTCTGGGTGGGGAGCATTCAGTCTGAAGGTCCCTCACAATCTGGGGAGATATGACAGCTAGGATTTGTGTCAGGGCTGTGCACGTGAGGCTGTAAACAGGAAAAGAATGAAGGTGGTAAATACCAGGTTTGTACAGGAAGCACAGTGTGCTGAGCAGCAGCTGTCGTGGGAAGGTGCTGGCTGAGAACAGCTGCAAAACGAAACCACAGCTGGGGAGTGGAGGCTTGGGACTGGGACTGTGCCTTGGCCATGTGAAGTTTTCAGGGACCCGGAGAGGGGGGTCCTGGAAGGGCAGGAAAACCCGAATAAAATGCTTTTGCAGTGGTACAAAGCAAGAACATCTCCTCCCAGTTCCCAGAAGTATGACACCATCCTGAAAAGAGAAAACATGTTCTTATGTGGGCAGACTGCAGAATCAGTTGTTTGCACATGTCTTTCAGTGTGCTATTTTTTTAAACCAATACTCACAGTTCTTTGCCCTTGATTTCTGTCTTATTTTTTTTCTCTCTTCTTTTTTTTTTTTTTTTTTTTTTTTTTTTTTTTTTTTTTTTTTTTTTTTTTTTCTTCTATAAAAAGGAGAGGAGTAAAATGGGGGTGTGCAGCCTGTGACAGGGCTATTGTCAGGGTGGCTGGGGGTGTCTTGCCTCTTTGACTCAGTCTCATCCATGAAATAAGATGAAAGAAAAGCTGCTCTCTGCCATCTGAGATGGCAGTCACTCCTGGAAAAGGCAGACTCGTTCCTCTGGTAATGTGGTGTGTGTGTGTGTGTGCCTGGGATTTGAAGAGGTCGGTTAAGAGCAGTTAATGATTGACCCTCGAATGGAAACCTGCAGCACTTAATTTGGGAAAAAGGATGGCTTTGAATGTTCCAGCCTGAACAAATCCCAGCAATGATCTTGACAGAAATGATTACCCAGGCAGCCTTCTCCTCCACCTAAGCTGTCATTCTTTAAATAGTAACTTGAACTACTAATTGGGCAGTAGAAATCCTGCTGCTTGTGTGGGGAGTGCTGTAAAAATAGGCAGCAATGTTCTTGTAATTGCTGGTAAAGACCTGTAGCTTCTGCTGGCTCGTCAGTGAGGCAGCAGTGGGTGAACACAGCCTCTGTGCTGCTGCCTTGCCCGGGTGTCACACCTCGTGTGCTGCACGCAGGTGGACTTGGCAAGAGGATTTGGGGAGGGCACCACAGTGGGCACAGAGCCAGCCCTTCCCCAGAGCAGTTTTCCAGATGGAGCCAGGCACGTAGGAGATGTTCCCGGGAGCGCGGCGTGCGCCGATCTGGAACGGGATCTGAGCTGTGATTGAGAGGAAGCTGCTGTTTGCTGTAACCAGGTGCATTAGGTAGGTGAGTAGTTAGGCAGGTTCTCTGCCCATTAAACCCCTCCTAGCTGCATGTCCTGTGCTGCCACTCGCTGTCCTGTGCCAGCGAGCTGCTGGCACCCAAATCCCTGCTGGTGGATGAGACGGCTCTTGGCTGGACCTTGTGCCTGCTGCACACACCTGCAGCCCCTCCAAAGTGTTCTATTTATGGAGGTGGCTCAAAGGATCAGGGGATGTCAGGGTGCCAAGGGCTGCTGGAATCATTTCCATTACGCCTCAGTGGATCTTCTCTTGTTGCTCAGGGGCTGCTTCTATTTTCACAAACAATTTGTATTTCCACATAGCGCTGTTGCCTGGCCCCTCCTTGGAGCTGGCACCGAGCAGCTGTAAACAAGGTGGTTGGTACAGGCTGAAGTTTAGTGTCCCATTCCCAGCCTTCCAGTGTGCAGAGAGGGGCAAAGTTCCTTGCCGTTTCTGGGCTGTGTCATCACCTCATGCACCTCGTCGTGGGAGGGCCAGCAGGTGTGTGCTGTGCGAGCTCCTTGGGGACGTGCAGCAGCTGAACACATCAAAGCATGAACAGGAATTCGTATTCTCCAGCTTTAAAGGCTGAGTATTCCTCTTTGGAGATCTCTTTGTGGGGAGGGTTACCCAGGCTTTAACACGTGCAGCCAGAAGTTACAAGGTCACTGCACTGTTCGTGTCCCTCCACCCTCCTTCCACTCAGCAGCTGAGCCATCTCTGGAGAGTGCTGACACAGGGAAACTGCTACTACTTTGTCAATTCCCCTCCACACTCCTTGTTTTCCCGAGTTTCACCTCTCACCCACATCTGTTTCCTATGAATTTATCTTTGTGGAGAGCCCAAAAGCCTTGATTCTGTGGGTGAAAGCTGCAGAGAGCCTCCCAAAGTCTGTCCAGGACTGATTTCTAAGGATGTGACTCGGGTACCTCAAGCTGCAGTGCTGCCCTCCCTGCAGAAGAGATGCTGCTGGTGGCACATGTGACATTTTGGGGATATTTGTTGCTTACTCTGGCTATCCATGACTAACAGGACAAGAGAAGGGGCAGATTAAGTTATCAGTCAGGAGCACATGGCAGTGGAAAGGAACACAGACGGTTTAAAACCATCTTAGCAAAGATGCTGGTGGGAGCGATGTAAATGGGGAGAAATGCCCCTGCCTTCCCTGGAGTGCTGGGAGGGGACAGAGGCAGCTCCAAGGCCTCAGATATCAGTGCTGGAATTCCTGCTGGTACCTGATGGCAGGAAGGTGGAGCAAGGTTTGTTTGCAGTGGACACAAAGCTGGGAAGGGTGGTTTAGGGCAGCTGGGAGAACCAGGGTGAAACCAGTAACTGTAAAGGGGCTGAAGCTTGGGTAGAAGGAAGGGAGGGGCTGTGTTACCTCCAGAGATAACGCAGAGCAGCCATGGGGATCTCCCCCACCAGCCACAGCAAGCAGTGAATGGGAAGCCACTTGCACATGAGGGATTCCTGCTAATTAACTAAACCAACCAGGGCTTGCTGGGAATCTCCAGCCTCACTTTGTGCTGGTGGTTATGTCGGTGACTTCTCTGTCTGCTCCTCCTTTAGTGTTGAACTTTGTCAGATCAATTATTAAATATGAAGGAGAGTGTTTTATATCACTGGCTTGCAGCAGCAAGAGAGCAAGTGCTTTGTCATAGCAGCAAAGGCTCCAGATGAGTGTTGGGAGGAGGAGAGCACTGGAGCTGTGAGTTAATGGAAGTCTGAAGGCACACAGCTCACTCGAGGAGTGGTGAGCAGCCTTGGGATAGGCATGTAACAGGAGAGTTGACATGAGGCAGTAAAAGGGAACTTCTTTCCTTTCTTTTTTTTTTTTTGTTCTGAACTGGCCTGTTTCTGTCTCGGTTACACAACGTGGGCTCTGTTCAGCGTGGGAGTTTGCATGCAGAGTTCCTCATGTAAGGACAAGACCAGAAAGCTGGGGATATAATTGATCAGTGTGACCTAAACCCATTTTGAAAGAATAGAAAATGCTAATTGCGGGGCAGGAGTTAAAGATGAATCAATCCTTGAAATAAACAGAGAAGGCAGGTGAGCTGCCAGCCCCCCTGGGAACAGGATAGTTAAATCCAGGAAGGATTTTTTAGAGCCAGGGCAGTCAAAGCAGGGTGGCTACTGCAAAGTCATTCTTCATCCTGATGCCTGCAGTGAGGGTAGGAAGCTTTTCATTTGAGCAGGCTGTGTTCAGTGCCAGGCCTTGTCAGCCTGGTGTCTGGAACCAAAATAACTGATTTGGCTGTAGCTGTCGTTAGTTTTGTTAGGGAAAGGATCTCTGAGAACATGACAGCTGTAGATTAGGAGGACCTTATTTTTGTATCCCTTTGGGGTTGGCTGGGTTTAGTCTTCTATAATTGCCAGGCCCTTGCTGCATAGTTGTTTTAATAAATGAATGAATCTCCATCCTTAGGTTTTTACCCTGCTGCTGCATGGGATACCTGTCTCCTGGGTGCTTTTTCCTGCTCAAAGCAGAGCTCATCAGGTTTCCCTCATCCTTCTGCTTCTCCATTTCTCAGTGATTAGAATAAAAACTGGACTGTGGAGGTCGTATGCCCAGCTGGGCTTTTCCCTTCCCTCCTTCCTGCTTCATGCCTCACCCTGACAACACTGTCCTCTCTCACCCCATGCAGAGACCACCACCAACAGCTCTGAGCTGGAGAACAGCACAGATTCAGAGCACAAATGGCCTTCCTGCAACGCCCAGGACGAGATGCTGAACTTGGCCTTCACCATCGGCTCCTTCCTGCTCAGTGCCATCACGCTGCCCTTGGGAATTGTCATGGACAAGTACGGCCCCCGCAAGCTGCGCCTGCTGGGCAGGTGGGTGTGCAGGGCTCCATTCCCACCCTGCCGGGCTGCCCTGGGGGTCCCTGCAGCCTTGGGGAGACTCTGAGGGGACGGGGCTGGGATCTGCACAGGACAGCAGAGCTCTGGGGTGATTTCAGCCAGCACAGTGGATTGCTCCATAAGGGAAGGGCCTGGAACTCCGTGTCCACACTTCAGCTCTGCAGTGCTGCTCTGTGATCCTTGTCCAGATGGAGCCTGGAGGAAGAGCTGGAGTCATTTGTGAGTCAGGGAGGGTAGCTTTCTCCTTGGGCTGGGAGCTATGTCCTGAGAGGCACAAAACCAAGATGTTACATCATTGTTTGCAGGCTGGGGAGTTAACTTGGGGATAAACATGTCCTGTTGCCTTTCCCAGGGCCCTTCTCTTCCACGTGGTGTGTGTTGCTTTCTGCCTTGAACAGTGAGGTTGTCAACTGCTTCTGTCATAGATTAGTGACTAGTGACTCATGGATTAGGGATTAGTGACTTTTGGGATCAGTGGACCCCAGCACTATTTTAACTGTCACAATTTTAATGCAGTGAACTAGATCAGAAACCAAACTGGCCTGTGGGCAGAGTGGGAAAAACAGGGCAAGTCTCTGAGTCAGACCCTACCAGAGAGGAGTTAAGTGCTGGGGCTCAGGACAAAGGCTGCTGCTGCTGCCTTTGGTCACCCTGAGGTGAGGGCTGGGAAAACTGTGCTGGAAAACCAGTGGGAATTTGGGTCCAGACAGAGCTGTGTCAGTGCTGGGAGGAAAGGTTCCTGCCCCAGCCCTTGTGCAAGGCTTGCCTGCAATACTTGTTTGCCACTAATATTTGGGTATTTCCCTGGATTTCTCTTTCCAGATTGCCAGCTTCCCTCTCTCTTACAGCAATTGCCCTGCTGAGGAGGTGGAAGCAGCTGTAATTCAGTGTGGGTAGGGCTGTTTGTGAGAAACTCATGGCTCTGGTTCCCTTTCAGTGCCTGCTTTGCCGTGTCCTGCGTGCTGATCGCGTACGGCGCCAGTAACCCTGACTGTAAGTTGGCATCTTTCTGCTGAGCCGGGAGCACTTCAGGGCTGTGGTTTGGGCTTTTTGGGGAAGCAAAGTTCACACTGTCATCCCCACCTCCTCCAGTGCAGTACTGGGGTCTTGCTGGGGACGCAAGCCAAGCAATCTGCCAGCCTGAGGGAGCCAAGTGGCTCTGGGAAGGGCTGGTGTTTCACAACACCAAGTGGAGAGTGTAGCAAGGGCCAAACGTCTGAGATGCCCAGGTCTCTTAGTTTTGTGTTTGGGCAGGGCCATGTCTTGTAAAGGAGCAATTCCAAATGAGCTCATGCCTTTTCCAGGGTTGGGAAATGGGTGATAGCTCACAATGTGTAATTGGCTTTTTTGCCAGAGGTAGATGGCGTTTGCTCCTCAAGAGCAGATAGTGAGACAACACTTTGGATTGTTTGTTCAAGTAAATCTTCCTTCTGAGACCCATCAGACAAGCCGGATGAGCAAGTCTGATCATTAGAGAAAAGGGACCCTTCCCTCCCATCATGAGCTGTGTCTTGGAGGAGAGCCTCGTGCCTCTCAGTCTGTGTGGCTGGGGACATGGGTGCTGGGTCAGTGTGACACATCCTGAGGGTGTTGATCCACTGAGGTTTTCACATGTCAGGACCAAAGCCCTCAGGGCGCTGTCTCCTTTCCCTCTGCACCCCAGTGGGAGCTGAGGGCAGGTTTTTTTTATTCTTGCAGCTCTGTCTGTGCTGATATTCATTGCCCTGGCTCTGAATGGCTTTGGTGGGATGTGCATGACCTTCACATCGCTCACGGTAAGTTAAGAGTTACTACCTGACTGTTTTATCCTTCACTGTGCCTGTGAGCTGGGCTGGCAGGCAAGAACAGAGTGGATCTTCTGCCTGTGGCTTGAATAGCACGTGTTTGTGTTTGGTACAAAGGGTCAGTCACCCTTGGGAATGAGTCCTTGGTTGTTATTCTAAAGCTTGTTTTCCCCAATCTTTTTTTTTTTTTTTTTTTACCTGCCCTTTTTATCTCAGGTGAAGGTGGGGGGGAAAAAAAAGGAAATGTTTTTGTCTAGGACTCATAATGTGCCTGTACATGCAGTGCTCAGCTGCTTGGCACAGGCTGGATGTGTGTTTGCACTGGATTTAGCATTGACATAGTGCAGGAAGAATCAGCAGGGCACAAACCCTTGCAGCTGGGTATGACCAGCTTTCTGCAAGCTCAGTTTGCATCTCACCCCAGGAACATGGTTCTTCTTGACCACAAAAGGTTTTGCTTTTCAGAAGGGTGAGAGCCCCTCACAGGCTTCCTAAGAAATGCTGAGTTGGGTGTGCACAGCCCACTTGGATGTGCTCAGGATTGTATGGAAAGCTTTGGTCAACAACTGTCAGCTGGATCTCTGCGTTTTGGGGTTCTTTCTGCCTGGAGGCAGAAGCAGTATCATTCTCCAAATAACTGCTTTATTTTCTGCCTCATTACCCTGATTGTTGTCAGTGTGGCTCAAACAGGGCTCAGTGGAAAGTCGCCCAGAAAACAAGCCTGGGAAGCACCGAGTTTATTTATTTTTTTTTTCCCCCTGAGTTGTAGTTGAAAACTTTCAGATTTGAACTGCACTACAGTGAACTGGCTGTTGAAGTAAAACTTCCTGTTAAAGTTACCTCTAATTTAACAGGGCTTAGACACTGGCTGAAGTCCTGAGACCTAAATTTGGCAGAGGCTGGCTTTAGAGAGCACTCTGTGCCCCATGGTTTTGCTGCTGCTGTTGCTTTCATATATTCAAAGCTTTCAGAACTCTCTGTAGATGTTGCTCTCTCCTTCATATGTGGTGTTCTTCACTGGAAGCCTTGGCTGTGACCCCAGGGAGCTGTGGGGCAAATGTCATTCTGCTTCAAATAAAGGCAAGGAGGAGAGGAGCACATCAGTAATGCTGTGGGAGAGGAGAGGATTCCCATCCTGCTGCTGCCAGCATTGATTATTGTCTCTCTGGGTGATTATTAAGGGGTCACAGATTATTTTAGGACCACTGGTGATGATAGGAGTGAGTGAGGGCAGGATAGGGCAGGAATAGATTGGGTGTGCTGTGCTGTGGCTTTTAGCAGCAGAAGTAAGCAAAGCCACTTATTAGTGCCCTCATTAGTGAGCCAGTTCTGCAGTGCCAAGGAAGAGCAGCAGCAGGAAAAAGGTCAGCTCTTCCAAGAGGAGATCCAAGCCTTGAGGAGGTCTGAAGGAGGCAGTGATGTTGTGAGGTCACACAGATGCCTCGGGTGGAGCCCATCCCCTCAGTGTGTTCTGCAAGGAGCTGGGATGGCTTCAGGCCTGACTTCTCCAATCCACGGGCAGGTGTAGCTGCTTGTGCAGCTGCACAGAGGCATTTTGGTACCTGAGGCGTGTGAATGTGATTAAAAATAGCCTAAAGTGGGAGGGAAGCACTTCTTCACCTGCACCAGGCGTAGCTGTGCTGCTGCCTGTTAGAACCAGCTGTGTTTTGGTTGTTGGCAGCTTACAGCTTTATCATTCTGCCTGCAAGCTGCACTTGGTGTGTCAAAAACCATCTTCTGCTGTCCTGGGTGATACTTTGTGGATTCCTTCCAGCTGTGGCCCCTGGAGACAGGCGAGGGAGGGACATTGGGGACAACTCCGTGGCTCGTGGGCTGTGGGAGACCTGGCCTGAATATGCTGTGCTCCACTTTGTGCCCGTGAGGGGTGGGCTGAACACTGAAAGGGGACACTCAAAAGGCCTTTGTAAGGGTGTTCAACACCAAGGAGATGAGCCCTGCTTGTCCCAGTGCCAAGGGAGCTCAGTCTGGCTGCCACAGGCACATACAAGTCACAGCAAGGTGACTCCCTGCTCCTGCCAGCTGCAGGTGACCTGAGGTGCTCCAGGAAATGGGTCAGACCCACTGGTGCAATGGTGCTTGGCCACCTCAGGCAGGTTTTGGTTGCTGCTTTGTGGCAGGGTGTCCCTGAAGCCCAGCTTGTGGGGCTTCAGGTGATCCAAGCTCCTGGGACATGGTGTGATCTGATGGCAGGGACCCTCAGACAGGGATAAAGGGGATCTCCAAGGATTAGAGCCTGGGACAGTGGTGCACAAAGCTTTTGCCTCTTGAGTTTAAAGCCTTTTTCATCAACAAGTCCCCAGGGTATCATGAAAGCACATGGCAAGCTGTGGAGCCAAAACAAGCTGCTGTTCCTGGGTGCCTGGGCTGTGGCTTGGGGAGGAGGGGGCAGCCAGCAAAAACGGTTCCCAGTTCTGGGAACAAGGTCAGGCTGTGCCTGTTGTTAAAATGCAGAGGGGAGATTTCTGCCTCGTGACTTGGTCTTGGCCAATAATAAGTGAAGATTGGAAATGGAAACAGATCTGTGCTGGTGGCTCTGACAGCAACACAGGAATCTGGCGCTGGTTCTGCTCCGAAGCTATTTCATGCAAAGAAATAAACATGTGTGATAAATTACCACAAAGAGCCTTTTATAGATTGTTCTCTGTCCTGTTTTCCTTTCAAAGAATTACAGCTGCTTTCCTCTGATTTTCTGCTGCAAACAGCCCCCTTTAGTCAGAAGAGGGGGAACATCTCTTTGTAGGGAATCTTCTTTGCTTGGAAATATTAGGAGAATTTTGGGCTCTATGAGCTTTTGTTTGTTGGAGAATGGGAACAGGAGTTTCCATGTGCTTTGGGTGAAGGGGGCAGTTTGAGGCTTTCCTGCAGAACTTTTTTTTTAGTGTCTGTCTAACTTCCAAATACACCCCCAATAGGGAAAACAAAGTTTAATTGAACAAAAATACCATTTTCAGTAGTCTAGTTCTCAATGCCTTGATTTTTTTTTTTCTACTGTTCTTTCAAACAGTCCTTGCAAGAGGAGGGAAACAGGATTTGGTAGCAGTGTTGTGCTATCTTCTGTATATGGAATGTCTCCAGGGAAAAGCTGGAAAACAATATAAATTATTATAAACTCACTGTAGGGCAGATGAGAAAAAATCTGCAAGAGGAAATGATTTATTAGTTTAGGATTACAGACCTGAATCAGGGACTCCAGTAAAAAACAGTTACGTGTGGCAACATTCACTGGGTGTCTTTGTGACAGGGCATAAAGCTGATAGTACAATGAGTATTAGTGACCTTTAAACAAGAGGCTTAAGACTCTCTGTCGTCATAGGTCTTGCAGAATTGGAGCTGTCATACCAGAATGGGCAGAAGTTAGTGGAGGAGTCACTTCTGGCCTGCGGGGATGAGATCAGAATGAGGATTAGATCCTTTTTGGTGGCAGAAAAACAAGGCTTACTTGCTCCGTGGCTTGTGTTTTTTGTTGGGTGTTTGGGGTTTTTTTTTAATCCCTCCTCTCTGTGGTTCATTTTTTCCAATGCTTGCTACCATAAAGACAGTATGAAAAATGACTTGGTAAATACTGCATGTTATTTTTGTAGCTGGTCTTTAGATGAGACCTGCAGAGGCACTGCCAGTGCTGGCACTGAGTCTGAGAGGTTTTCTGGTCTTGAAGGGACTTTTCCCCCCTTCATCTCCCCTCTGTCCCTTTCTTCCTTCCAAGTGCTCAGTGTTTGCAGTTTCTGCTTTGATTGGGCTGGATAAGACATTAAATCTCTTCTGCCCAATTTTTTTAAATCTAGCTGCTTGCTCGGTGCCAAATTGGATTTGAGGAAATCTTCAGCCTTTCTAGGACTTCTGTCTCAATCAAGGCACAAGCAGCCTTGGGTTCTCCTGCTCATGGCTGCCTGTTCTGTGTCTCCAGTTGCCCTCAGAGAAGGATACACCTGGAAGTTCCTTGCCTGCTGTATGAAAAAGGCTTTTTGTGGACTCTGGATCTCTGGGGAAAACCAGCCCGAGCCAAGAAGCAGCTGTGTTTATGCAGCTCTTGCCCTGCCCTGAGCTCCCCCAGCAGGAGCAGCAGTTTTGTTGTAATTTCTGGACATTATTTTTAAGGTTTGGGGACGTTTGTGACGAACCAAACACCCATCCTGGTGACAGCGACCAGCCCGTTTTACAACCCTCACATATTCCACTCGGCAGATGATGCGGCTTTTCTGGGAGCGTGTAAATTCAGGCCGAGTGCTTCCAAGAGGAGATTTTATTTTTTTTTTTTTTCCCAGCGCCTGGTAACAGACCTTTGGATCCTTGAGCCGTTTCCTGTCTGCAGCTCCCGGGAGCAGCCTGCTGGCAGCTCTCCCGCATGCGGGGATCGGCAGCGATGGGTGTGGGGATGCTCCGCAGAGCAGCGCAGCCTCTCCTGCCCCCTCCTCCTCCTCCTCCTCCTGGTCCTCTGGGGTTCACGGGCAGCATCAGGCTCAGCACATCCCTTGCTGCTGCTCCCCAGCCCCGGGGTTATGTGAGGACCTGCAGGCTGCAGTGTATAGGAAGCTCTGCAGTGATGATAAACAGCCAGATGGGTCCCGGAGTGCTCCTGTACAGGAATACTTGCCTTGTAAACACGCCGTGACACAAGCCAGATTTGCTTGCCTTATATGCTGTTCCTGGGAAGGATGGGTTTGTTTTTCAGCCCTGTGCAAGGGGGGTGTGATGGCAGCATTTGCTTGCTCTGTTATTCTCAGAATCAGTTTTTGTTCAGCAGCCTCTTTGCACAGAGGAAAGGCTGCCTGTGCTTCCAGTCCTAGAAGGCATCTGCAGTGTCCTGCTTTGAGGCCCTCTGAGGCTGACGTGGTAGTGATGCTCCAGTGGATTTGGGGAGTTAGTGACCCAAAAAAATAAAAAGGAGGTTGGGAGGGAAATCAGGCAGCCTGCAGCGGAATCTCTGCCCATTGACCAGCTTCAGGAGGTATCAGCCCAGCTCTCCACAGCCTGACAACTTCAGGGCTTCTCCCTGTAATTTCCAGGCCAGCATTAGTGAGTGATGGAAACTTGTTCACTTCTGGTTGTTTAGGAAAACAGGGAGTTCTTCCTTTCCCAGGAGAGTAGGAAAGTCTCCCAGTTGTTTCTGCGTTTGGCTCTTGAGTGGAAGCAGGGGCTAGTGAGCCATCCTGGGAGTGATTTTGCTATTCAGGTGGCAGAAGTGGTTGCTGCTGTCTGTCCTTACTGAGAGCTTTGCTTTCCCAACAGATCCTTGCAGAACCAGCCTGGTCTGCTCTCAGCAGTGCCAGCACACCTGATGGGAGCACAGGCACGGAACTGGGGTGGGTGGCAGGGGTTGCAATGTCAGGTGTTGCTTGCTGCAGAGCCCAGTAGCTGTGCTGAGCAGTAAATCCTTGGATATCTGGTGTTGGTGATTCCTTCCCTGCACCTAGCTCTGGGATAGTGTGCTGAGGCATCTGAGCCATCCCAGTGATGCAGAAATGATCAGCAGAGAGAGTCTGCTGCCACAGAAGGAGCTGTGGAGATGGCTAGAAATGGAAATGCAAACAGCAGCACCGTTTGTGCTTGTCTTTGTTCCTTCTTGTTATAACAGGAACTTTCTGGTCTGCTGCAAAGGATTTGGGTGCTGACCCAAGGTGCATAAACAAAGCTGGCAGTTCAAGGTGTTGCAGAGTGTGTTAAGGACTGTATCGTGTGTCTAAAAACCCTTGACAAAAAGGTGATAAATGGAGAAATTTGGCATGTGTTTGTGGGAGAGGAAAAGTGGTGGCTCCAGGTTCGGAGTAAGGAACTCCTAAAGAAAGCACAAGAGCTGGAGCAAATGCTCCTGTGCTAAAGTTGAATGGTGCAAAATATGCTGTCAGTCTGGAAAGAAGCAGCGTCAGTAAGCACATAAATCTTGGAATGCAGACATTGCCTGTCTCTGGAGACACCAGTGCAACCTGCAGAGTAATATCTTGAAGAGCTAAGTCATGCCTAAATAAAACTGGCTGCTTCACATTCTGGTATCCTGGAGAGTTAATCCTAAATGCCATTATCTTCTTGAGAAAGCTTTGTTCCCTTGGCAGCAACCTGTTTCAACTGACTTTTCTCTCTCTCCCTAGCTGCCCAACATGTTTGGTGACCTTCGTTCCACGTTCATTGCTCTGATGATTGGCTCCTATGCTTCCTCTGCTGTGACTTTTCCAGGAATCAAGGTGAGGCTGTGGGATCCAGGCTTGTGACTGGTGGTATTGTTCTGGTGTCTTGCCTCATTTAGCAATAATGTGGCAAGAAAGAGGGACTATTTGCTAAAGCACTTTTTTAGGGATGTGCATTTGCAAGATTCGGTTCCTGTCTGTATTAGAGACTTCCCAAGTGACCCCCTCAAGAATGCAGCAGATAGAAAATTGTTGAAGTGAAAAACTAAAGATGTTTTTTTAGAAAAAGTTGCATTGTTAATCTCTAAGTTGTGCATATATATACATATATTTAATTTTTTAAAATACACATAAGTATATTTTTTTATCTGTGTGATTATCACCAGTGGTTGGGTTTGAACATTATTTATTGCAGGCAAATGGCCCTGAAGGGACATGAGATGGTCACCTGGACTGCCTTCATAGATCACCTGGTTCTGAACCAGGGATGTTTCATTGCAGTCTCAGGTGTGCAGGGAAATTCCTGCTGATTTTCCAACAGGGTCTCTTGTCACAAAATTGGTTTTTGTTACCACTTGACTTTAACTCATTTTAAGTGGATCATGATGTTCTTTCCCCATTCCTCTCAGACTTCACTGCAAGAATATTCAAGCATTTTTCTGCTCCTGTATCCAAACCCCTATTCCTTTGTGATTCCCAGGTTATATATGACTTTGGGGTCTCCTTCATCCTTATTCTGCTTGTCTGGGCCAGCTGTGCAGGACTCGTTTTCCTCAACTGCTTCTTCAACTGGCCCCTGGAGCCTTTCCCAGGACCAGAAGACATGGACTACTCGTAAGTCTCCAGGGCTAATCCCATTCCTAATCCTCTAGGAAGAGCTGGCACAAAGAATTTAGAGGAGTAGACAGGGAACCCTTTGCAAGTTGTTTATTGCTGCCACCCCTTAGGCTGAGGATTTCTGCCTGCCACTAACATGTGGATATCTGTGGAAAGTGGAGCTTCCCAAACTGTGGGAATTAGGAAGGAAAAACGATCTGTTCCTGGTCAGAAGTATTTTTATATTGATTTATGCCAAGTTGGCCCAGAGAGAGTATCTCAGTGTGCTCTGGATTGAAACCATTTGTGGGTCTGTAATAGAAACCAGTGCCTTAAATCCACAAACAGCCTTTCTGACTCCTGCAAACGCTGCTGCCTCTGACTCCTCACCCTGTGTCGCAGCTCTCACGCCCTTTGCTACCCCAACAGGGTGAAAATAAAGTTCAGCTGGCTGGGATTTGACCACAAAATCACTGGGAAGCAGTTCTACAAGCAAGTGACGACGGTGGGGCGCCGGCTCAGCGTGGGGAGCTCCATGAAGGGCCCCAAGGAGCCGGCAGCTCTGCAGGAGAACAACAAACTCTGTCTGTCCACAGTGGACCTGGAAGTGAAGTGCCAGCCTGACAGTGCAGGTGTGGTTCTGTGGGTGCCCCAGGGTGCTGGCACAGGCCTGTTGGCCTCCCTGCACAGCTCCAGGTCTGTTTGGAAGGGAGCAATATGTGATCCAGGTGCTGCCAGGGCCTCGTGCCAACCACCAGGGCTGGAACACAAGTTATATAAGGAATCCTGTCCTTGTGTCCTTCTCTGAGTACAAATGGTGTGGCCCGTGGTGGGGACAGCACGTGGGAGCTGGTGTGGCTGCAGAGAGGCAGGGTAGGTGGTCACTCTTGCCTTCTTAGGGGGGTTGTTGCCATCATGACCAAGCCTTCTTTACCCAGGGGCATCATAGCATCAGTTGGAAGGGACCTTAAAGATCATTTCATTCCGCCCGTTCCACCAGAACACTTTGCTCAAAGCCCTGTCCAACCTGGCCTTGATGGTGAAAGCAAATTTTGAGGCTTCTTTTTGTCCTAATCCACCAAATCATGGGAGCCTTTTTTCCTGCTTCTTTGCCCCTAGCCAAACTCAGGCATCTGCTGCTGTTGATTATGGGAGTTTGTAAGGCCCCAGGTGAACTCCTTGGAGCTGCCACTGGCACTTCTAGCCAGGAGAGGACCTACTAGGCCAGAGGCAGAATTGTAAATGTTTGCCAGGGTATACTGCCTCCTTCAGAGACTGTTATTCCTTCTGCAGCTACTCCCTCCTTCATGAAGAGTGTCTTCAGTCCCATCCTGTTGCTCAGCCTTATCACCATGTGTGTCACTCAGCTGAGGCTCATCTTCTACATGGGAGCCATGAACACCATCCTTGAGTTCCTGTCTGGAGATGAAAGTCAAGGTGGGGGAGCCTCTGAAGGCCTTTACCTGTTCCCTGGGGCTGGGAGCTGACCCAGACCCGGTCAGTGAAGGCAGAGCAGCTGATTACTCAGCAGATACCCTCTGTATAGGGCAATCCATGGTGTCCAAGTGCACTGACAGCTGCTGGGAGGGTCCAGGGAAGGGCTGGAACCAGCCCAGCACAGAGGGGCAGCGAGGTAGACTCTTGAATGTCAAGCTAATTTTAGCCCTGTGTCTGTCAAATACTACCCCATGTTATATCCCCGCATAAACTGTTACAAGTAACCTCTGGGGGTGGACTCTGATACTTTTTATTTTAACTGGAAAACCTGTTTCATCAGGTACTTGCTTAACTTATCCCAAGCAAGCCGAGAATGCAGAGCAGCTGACTCTCATGAGTAAATGGTTGGACTCAGTGCCTCAGCCCAGCACCCAGGGGTGGGAGAAGGGAAATCAGATTTTTGTGCAGCTTGGTGGGTGCTGGGGAGGCTCAGGGGTGCTCCCTGCGCTGGATTCCCTGCATTTATAGTTCTGATGGAGTTCATGGAGCAAACAGGAAAGAGTACATTAGTTTACTGTCAAAAAATACCCAGGATTGCAAAACAGGACTTAGCCTTTTTTTTTTTTTTGTTTTGTTTTTGTGCTTTGTAGCAAGATCCAGTTTGAACTTGTTAAATCTGGATTGCATGAAGCTGATAAATCAAGAGGCACTCCTCTGAAAACAGGAGTGAGCTCTGGGGGAGGGAAGGAAACTCAGGAAACTCCAAGTGCCCTGGCATTCCCTGAATTGCTTTGTTTCTTGAGCCTTTGACAAGCCTGCAGCATTTAGCTCTTTATCTCCTGGCTCAGGAGCCAGCTTAGACATTAAACAGCAAAAAAGGACAAACTTCACACTGCCTACCTTTCCCAACACTGCTTACTTTATAACTCTTGACACTGCTTTATTTAAAACTATTACTATTTTTACCCTGGCTTACTGTGCTAATTTAATTTTCATTTCTTTCCCTCTCCTCCCCTCCTTGGAATTTCAGAATTAATATTAACTATATAAGCTGCCAATTCTGCTTAGATCAAGCTCCTTGCTAAAACAGGGATTGTGCCCCTTGAGCATACTGCAGCTTTTCTGTGCCACCTTTAAGATTCCTTCCTATTTTTTTCCTTTCCTCCCCTGAATGTGGCCTGGGCTCATTGCAGTGCAGTCACTGTCTTGGTGTTTCCATGGCATCAGCAAAACAGTGTTATTGTCTGGTCTCAGCAGTGTCAGGCTCTGCTGCAAGAGCAGTTCCAAGGCACGTGCAGCTCTCTAGAAATGTAATCTGTGTGTGCATCAGGAGAGGATGGGATGCTGCTCCCTCGCATTCCTCGTTCTTCCTGCGTTTGTTCTCTTGGGTGGGATTTGCTCAGAGAGCTCCCTCCACCTGCAGCTGCCCCTTGGGAGCACTGAGTGAAGGAAGAGGAGAGCTGGGTCAAACCCTGCAAAGTGTTGTCATCAAAGAAAAGTTAAATATTCCCCGGAGCAGAGCAGGAGAGAAGGATGTGGGGAAAAAGCATGCAGATAAGTCGTGAAGTCGTTGATTGCAGTGAGGCACAACATCCTTGGAAGTTCTTTCTCTTCAGGTTGTGGTGACTTAGACCTGTCAGGAAACCAAAAGGTGGAGAGAACATTCAGCTTGTGGCAACTTACCTGCTGCAGGCCCCTAAAAGATGAGGAAGAAGCTTAAGGGTTCATTCTATAAATGACTGTGTAATTGTGTTGTAGGAAGGCAGGGGAGAGTAGACCTGTTATGCCTAGAACCTGAAATTTGTCTGTCTTTCGTAAATTGTCACTTTGCTCTCTAATGTGGTGATACTGAGAGACTTGGGGAGAATCAGGGCTGGAAAACTCAGTTTTTTGAGGTTCATGTTCAGGGTAGTTTTGAGGGAAAAGCATCTTTTTGACAGAAAAGAACATGGAATATAAAGCCTTGTGCCCGTGTGTGCTTCCTTTGCTAAGCATTCTTGCTTTTTCTCCTTGGGAAAGAATGATTTTTAAGATGACAGATAATGCTGAGGAGGCCCTGTTTTGTAGCAGCTACTGTCTTTCCTCCCCTTCTCTTGCTGACCCCATAAATTTCACTCCCTGATTCAAGCTGGCCTCTGCCCTTGCTGTTTAGAGCCTAAGATTAAGTGTTCAGGGTAGCATAAAGAGGCAAAACATGACAGCGTGGCTTGCTTCTTACCCTCTATTAAAAAATAACCAGACACCAGTAAATCAGCTCCTGCAGTGTTCATAGAGAGTGATGCCACCTGTTTCTCTTGGCTGCAGCAGTTGCTATAATGAGAGGGGATGTGGGGTCACCTCAGGGCTTGCCTTTGTGGGAGGAACGGGGCCACAAATGTGAGTTTGGAAGTTCCTCTCAGCTCCTTTGCCAGCAGCTGGAGCCAGGAAAAGATCACTGGGTGCCATGCTTGGGCACAGCAGAGCAGCCCTGCTGGGGTTTGCTGCAACTGCTTAGGAAAGAGAGAGAGGCTTGTTGGAAACTTTCTCTCCATTACCAAGTGGATTTTGGTGGAAATCCTGGCTGTGCTGCCTTGGCTAGCCTAAAAAACGGGAGGGACAAATTAAAATTTGAGCTGTTCTGCTTATAGGGCTCTAACTTGTGCTCTGTGCTGAGATGGGCAGTTTCAGAGCTACATCCTTATTTCGGAGCTGTGGCACACCATGACTCACCAGCCCTTCTGCGTGGTGCCTCACTCATCACGTGGGCTGCCGAGAGGAAGTGGAAAAAAGCCTTGCAGGGTGGGGGAACTGCTCAGTAACAGGAGGAGACAATTTCTTCTGAGTCTGCTGGCATCAGCTTTCCCTTAGCAAGCCATGGAGACACTTCTCTCATCGGTAGCACGGAATTTTCATCACTCTGACCTTTTAAATAATTGCTCCATAAATGCTGTGATTTTTTTTTTGATGTTAGTCTCCTGTCCCCTTTCTTCCAAACCTGTCCATTCAGCACAAACTGGGTTAGTCCTCGCCTTCCCAGCCTGATTGTTCTCACTGGAGCATCCCAGCTGGAGAAGCTGTAGCTGCACCAAGGCAGGAGAGGGGATGACTAAAGCAGGTCTGGCTGTGCAGCACACAAAGCTTATAAAAGCTTTTCTTGCCAGTCCTGCCCAGAATAAACCTCACTGGCACTAAGTGGGTGCCGTGTCCCCGTTTTTGGAGCCCTACCTGCTGCTGCCCAGAGAATTCCAGTGCAGGATCAGAATGACTGCAGGAAGTGTGCCCAGTATGTCCCTTCTCTTGTCTGGAAGGTTCATGAATGGCTGGCTTTTAATAAGAGAGGTGATCATCGAGAAGGTTTTTGTAATTTTTTTTTTGTATTGCTTGGACTGAAAACTATTTTTAATTTTTTTTTCCCCCTGCAGTGGCTCTCTACACTTCCATTTTTGGGGTCCTGCAGCTGCTGTGCCTACTGACAGCGCCTGTGATCGGGTGTATCATGGACTGGAAAATGAAAGAGTGTGATGATGGCTCAGAAGAGAATGAGGAGAACAACGCTGAGCAGTGCGTAGTGTGTGCCACAAGGGACATGCAGCCACCTGGCAGGCCCCCTCTGCTCTGCCTTGTGTGTTGTGGGATGAAGGACTGGAAAGAATATTGTCTCTTCAGTATTCTAGAAAAGAAAGCCTGAAGGAAGACTTGATAATTGCAGAGGAAAGGAGCAGACTATCTTCCATGTCCCCTGAGATCAGTCAAGAAGAGCAAATTTAAGTTGTAGCAGGAGAGGCTCAGACTTCCCTCCTAGCCTAAGAGGAAGAGTAACAGCACTGAAATAATTACCCAGATGTTCCTCAGCTTCCACTGGTGGAGATCCCAGCACCTCCACAGGCAGATCTGTAGCCACAGTGGTGTAGATAGAGTTGGTGTGATGTGTGGAGAGTCTTGCTGTGAGTTCCAGCAGCTGCTGGAAGTGTGTTTGTAACACAGGTTTTGCTGTCCTTCCAGAGGTGACAAGAAAAAGAAAAAGCGTGACCGCCAGATCCAGAAAATCACCAACGCCACCAATGCCTTTGTGTTCACCAACTTCCTGCTGGTTGGATTTGGGATCACCTGTCTTATTCCTAACCTCCCCCTGCAGGTGAGTAGGTGAAATGGGTGGGGGGCTGGCAGAATGACTGGACAGTGCCAGGAGAACCTGCTGGTGTTGGCAGGAAGGCTGGGACTGGCACTGCTGGGAAACTTCCATCCTGCTTTGGAAGCCCCACTTCTAGGTCTGAAACAAATAACACTGTGCAGTTTAGATCTCTTGGGAAAACCTGGACAAGCAGCTATAGTTAAAATGCCAGTTGGTTTAGAATTTGCTGGCCTGTGTGACAAAGAATTCTTGCCCACCAAGATCCCCTCAGCAGTGCCTGTACGTTTAAACTGGGCTTGATTTAAGCTGCTGAAGGTTGGAAGAACTTGCTGCAAGAAGCATAACACAGTGATGTGTGCAGCAGGTTATTCCTGCGTCAAATGCTGTGCCCAATGGTACCTGTGGGATTATAAACCTGTTAAAATATTTATTCTGTGGCACCACCTATTTTTGGCAGAGGAGTTTAGTGATTTTTATGCTACACTTAAGCACGCCTTGATGATGTAGGCAAACAGCTGCAGTTTGCTCATACTTGTGTGTTGTCTGCAATAACCTGTGGAAAATTAACCAAATTGGTGGCCATGGGAAGGCACTGTGATACTGGCCATGGGCTGCTGGGGACATGTCCTTGCAGAAGTGCCACCTACAAATGAGAGAGGTCTTGTGTGTGTGCAGAGTGAGGAAAAGCAGTGCCTGGAGACAAGTACAGATTTCTTCCCTCGTGGCATTATCTCAGGTTTTTGGGTCTGGGTTTCCCAATTCTACCTAAAAATAACAGCTTTTAGGGATGGTTGGTGTTGGGGTCTGGCCCACCTGAGTGGGTGTCTAGGATGTGACATTTTTCTGCTTCTTTTTTCAGATTCTGTCCTTCATTTTGCACACAATTGTGAGAGGATTCATCCACTCAGCTGTGGGAGGCCTCTATGCAGCTGTGTAAGTCTCTGGTTCCCTATAAAATGTGGCTGGCCAGATAAACTGGTTTGGGGTGATGGGCTGCCCAGGGGAGAGGGAGATCAGGAATGAGGTCTTCATGGTCACAGGGGAAAAATGATGCAACTTGTTTCCTCAGTCACCTCTAGACATGCCAACAGCTGGACTGAAATCCTGGTGCTTTCCTTGTTTAGCAACAGAGCCAGGCACAGCTATGTGTGGGCCTCACGTGAGATTAAACTATTGACACTCAGGTTATAGAGTAAAAGCTCAAGGCTTTTTTTTGTCTTGTAATGAGCAGATATGTGCATGTGCCCAGGTAAAACATTAACGTGACTGAAAACATCTCTGCTGCTGTCCTCTGAAGTTGTCATTGGTAAAACATTGCTCAAGATACCATTAGTGATGCCTCCTCCCTTTCCCAGGATAGATCACCAATCCTGTTTCCAATTTAGCAAGTTATCAATAGCTGAATCTAAATATTCTCTTCCTTATTAAGCAATGTTTTTGGCCTTGAAAACAGACCTGTCCCTCAGTGCTGAGTGGCAGAGGAACAAAGAGGAGCTGTTCTCTTTCAGGGAACTGGAGATTTGTTGAGGTGGGAAAGGTTTTCTCAAGACCAAGGTCAGCTAGTGCAGGTTGTCCAGGAGTGCAACTGGCTGTGTTTTGAATATCTCCATGGATGGAAACTCCACAGCTCTGCAGACTCTTTCTGTCAAAGGTTTAGATCCCCATGTCTGGGGAATCCAGAGTGGAAAACACATCTAAGAGTCTGCTTCAGAAATGTATAAACTTTTTGTTCCCTGGCAGCCAGAACCAAAATATTTTTGTCTTGGGCAAGGTAAATAAGTATATGTTGCAGTACATATCACCTTACTTGTAAACTAATCCTATTTGATCATTGCAACTCTGGAACTTCCTGGAGCTGAGATGTTTTTGCTTAGAATATGACTTCTTTGAATATTTGAAGGTTTTGATTTGCTTCTTTCTTTCCAAGTTTAGTTTAACCTGACCCATTTTAAATACTGCTTAGTTGCAGAAAGATGTTAGGTGTTTCCTGAAATTTATTTTTCCATTAATATTATCTGATACCAGCGCTTGCCAGTCAACAGTGTTGTTTAGAGTTTGACATAGGAACAGACTTGTCCTCTAAAAAGGAAAACACTAACCTGTTGTGCAGGTTTCACTCACTTCCAAAGGGAGCAAATTGTTATGACCAGATGAAAATGATTGCTCAGCCACAAGTGTTGTCATCTGGATAAAGAGGCCCTGCTTTTAACTTGTAAATATCAACACTCTGCTCCCTGTGCAATAGGAGCTGTATAAGCACTTCCACCTGCCCGCAGTAGAGCTGCAAAACAAAACAAATGCTGGATTTGATATTATTAAAGTTTAAGAGCTCAGGATGAGAATAATCTGAAGAAGGCGACTCCAGCCTTGGCAGCAGTTCCCTTTTGCTCTCGAGAGCACTGTGTACACCACAGTGTATATGTAAATGCCCTATAAAAAGGGGCAGTTACCCAGTGCACAGGAGGGAGCTGTGCACATTATGCCTGTCTGGGACTGTGCTCCCACGTTGGTCTGTGTTGTTACTGGGCTGGGAATGTCATCTGACCTGGGTGATGTGAACAGTCAAGGTGACACATAATAATGCTGTTGCTTTCTTTGTTGACAGATACCCCTCGACTCAGTTTGGCAGCTTGACAGGGCTGCAGTCGTTGATCAGTGCCCTCTTTGCCCTTCTGCAGCAGCCTCTCTTCATGGCACTGACGGGACCTTTGAAAGGAGACCCCCTCTGGGCAAGTTCTTCTCAGTTTTGATGTGAAAGCTTGGGGATTAAGATGATTTTTGGTTCATTTCTTGGGGGAGGAAGACTCCTGTGCATGGACCAAGGTTAAAAACAGCTGTAATTTTGTGTGTCACTCAGTCTGCTGTTATCTTGGTGCTGTCCAGGAGATCTTTCCCTGTGTGAGTAAAGACTCCCTGGGCAGGAAGGTCAGTAACCCTTATGGTGTATGGAAAGGGAGGAAGGGAATGCTTCCCACTAACAGTTTGTGGTGAGTCAGAATCTGTCAGGTTAAAATGAGTGAGTGTGAGCAGACCTCAAAATTCAGGAAAAACTCTACAACACTTGAGGACTATGAGCTCCAAGTACCAGTAAATTTTGGATTGCTGATGCTAATGTCCAAAGAGCCAAATGGCAATTGAGGGCAGGGCTAATGTGGTGTCTTGCTGAGAGTCTGGGCAGCTCAATAAAATCATGACATGGGTGGTCTGCGGGGAGAATTCCGGTCTCTGGGCTAAACGTGCCAATGCCTGTTGCTCTTCAATCAGCAAACCTGGTGTGAAACACCTGCAGCTCAAACAGCCTGTTTTGTGGAACAAGACGCCCACAGCCATAATCCAGAGCGACAGACTCTTGCAGCATTTAGCTTGTACACACAAGGTGCTCTGGGCACAGGAGTGTAAATACAAAAACAGTGGAGGATGTTGCCAGCACAGGGAGCAGGGCGTCTCCTGGTTTGCCCACAGCTGGGTGACGTGGGCTAGGCTCTGACACTGCTGCATGCGTGACTGGGTTGTTGTCTTCTCCTAGCCAGGCTAATTTTGGTTTGCTTTCTCCCTGCAGGTGAATGTTGGCTTGCTTGCCATGAGCCTCCTGGGTTTCTGCCTCCCAATCTACCTGGTCTGCTACAGGCGCAGGCTAGAGAAAGAAAAAAAGCAGAAGATGGAAGATGCCAAACTGTTCTTCAAAATCAATGGCACTCCCACTGAGGAAGCCTTTGTTTAAACTGGTGCTTGATGTACAACCTCCCCTGTACAAGTTCCTACCACGTCTGTGGGTTCTACCTGTGGTTGTAAGCCAGGACTTTTCTCCCCTGGCTCTGCCAGTCATTGCTCATCACTGGAGTGAGGGCTGGACATAAAGACTGAGATTTTCCTCAGATATATGGCAGGAGGAGACTTCCCACTCCTTACTCCAAAACACAGGACACTTTCCCTTTTTATAAAGGCCACACAGCTATTGTGTCTTAAATTATCCCCTGATCACACTCTCCAGCAGCAGAGAGTTTGCATAGGCAACTGGGGAGAGAAGGAAAAAGAGGGATGAGGGAAGAGGGAAGACAGACCATAATTTGAGTTTGCAAATGTAATACACTGCAGTCTGTTTTCTCCCCTTCTTCCCCCAAACTTGGCTGACAGTCTCAGATGCAAGCTGCACTCTCCTCCCTCCCCAAGGCTTCATAATGGTCTTTCTGCTTGATGTGTAGCTGGACCCAGTGGTTTTACTGTCTCTCCAGACATATCCCTGTTTGAGGCAGGGAAGGGGTTTTTATTCCTATGTGTATGAGCACAGCTTCAGTGTATTGCTAAATGTTGGCTGCTAGCACTGACAGCTCCCAAACATTTTATTACTGCAAATGACACAGACTGTGAGCAATGGATCTGCCTTCCACACTGAAATGAAGAGCCTATAGTGGACTGCTGGTCCTAGACCAAGCCTTGAGAGGCCTGGAATTCCTCTTCTTCCCGGTTCACAAACTCACCTGTACGTGTTTTAAACTGTCTGCAGTCCTGGAGTCTCTGACAAAAGAATTGGATCTTGTTTACCGATGAAGTGCTTTGAGACTTGTTGCCTTTTGCCTCTTCTTCCCCCCTGATGTGACCCTGGGAGGGGAGCAGCAATGTGTGTTCACTAAAGTGGAGAAGTTTCTTGAAGCTGAGGTCTGGGGCTTCAGATACCTTGGTGTTCACGTGAGCTGACCTGCTGGTGAAAAGAACCAGGAGTGCAGAACACTCCTTTTGTGTCTGGTAACTGGATCCTGTGGACATATGGGCAGGGTGGATGTGGTGATGTTATTTTTCCTTTAGCCATAGCTTATTTACCTTGATCTGGTAATGGTCACCAAGCTGCTGAACACCAGGTTACTGTGACTGACCAAAATGCTGCCACTTTGGCTGTTCTAGGAGCCTTCTACAATGCTGATGCTCTGTCTGGACAGAGCACCTGGTGACACTGATTGTATGGTGAAGCTGACTGTCAGAGCATTACATGTGGGTAAAGGTGCCCCAGGCCTGTTCACACCAGGGAGGGAATACAAAGGGAATTTTTAACCTGCTTATTTTTATAGAGGTTTTCCTTGTCTAAAGCAGACCTTTCTGCCCTTTACCTTCTTGTTGAGGTTGGTAGCTCAGGCTCTGTAGCCCTTTGTTAAGCACTGCAGCGAGTGGAGCTGCTGGGAGCAGGTCTGTGCAGCAGTGAGGGTGGAACAGCACTGGGCTGCACTGGGCTGAGCTGGTGGCTGCGGGAAGGTTGGGGCAGAAATAAAACAAATTATGGAGACCTAGTGGTGGTGTTTTACTGCAAAGCCTGGCAGAGGCTCAGACATTCAACTTGTCTATGTCTGTGGTTGGAAAAACACAAGAAACTACACCGTGCTGCGCCCTTCCCGTGAGAAATGACCTGGAAGCTGAGTGTGTTAACTCCTTGGCTGGGGGTTTGAAGGGGCAGAAGCTCAGGCCGGGCAGGATTCAGTTTTCCTGAAGAGCCCCGCGGGTCCCCGGCCGGTGGCAGTGCCGGCGCTCCGTGGGCCGGCAGCGCCATCTCCAGTCGCCGCTGCTGCCCCGCACTCCGTGCTACCTTGTAGTCTTCAACCATTCGTTTCAGAAAGACTCGCCACTTGAGGGTTTTACACATTTCTGATTTTTTTTTTTATGTGTTGCCTTTATTAAATGTGTTTGTTTCAAGGCAGCCTTACTGCCTGCTGTCAATACTGTACTCTTCTGGAACTCTTTTTGTCTTTTGGTAATGATTTAGTGTCCTTCCTGTATTTTCTTTGAGCAATAATTAAGAAGGCAGAGTTTTGATTAATTTTCCTCGTCCCCTGTCTTGTCTTAAGTACATGTTCAGAGACACACCAGCAGTGGGTACAGCTCACCTGGACTGCCAGAGGGCTTTCTCTAGATTTTCTGCATTTTATATTACAATACTTATAAATATTTTGAGAAGAGCCCTGTTCCTGCTCAAGCATACTTGTGATGTGACTGACAGATTAAGTATCAGTATCCATAGTCTCAGTGTCCTAAAGCAGAGTTGGAAGGTGTTTTGTGTGCTAGCCCAGCATTACCTCCACCTCAGCTTCAGAATTGAATGTGATTTCTTCCACTCTTATTTCACTTAATGCCTGTTACAAACGTTGCAGCAAAATAGTGGAATAGAGAGTGGCAGATTTTAATGAAGTCTTAGTGGAGATGCTGCTGCCTTTTAATTTAACTGCACATACTTCGAAGAACACACTTTTATTTCTGCCATCTACCTCCCTACTGTAGTTCCCAGATCCTGCCCTTTATTAGGGATGTATTCAAATCCAGTTTCATCTGATAAACTGGTGAATGTGTGTGCTTGATATCTCTGCTGATGTGCCATGGTGGTCAGAAGCTGCTGGTCAGCTGTGAGGAGTAGAGCTCATGTCCTGGTGGATACAGATGGAGGTTTTACAGTCAAATGGGATCATGTTCTGGGGCTGTGCAAAATCAAACTGTGGAATTTTTGCTGCAGAATGCAGTGGGGAACAGAACTATTATTTAAAAAAAAAAAAAAAAAACAACAAAGAGGCTGGTTGAAGAATGGTCTGATGCATCCACTAACTCAGGGAGATTTAAAGTTGCTGTAAATAAGAAAGTTATGCCAAGGAAAGATACTTGTCTGCATGTTCTGTCTTGTAAGAATTGGTCAAAGCTGGAGAAGACACGCTGGGCTGAAGTGAAACACTGGTCTGATCTAAGGGGGTGAAATTTTATTTTGACAGTTGTGAACCAAACTAATTTCTAGAGCAGTCTCAAATCTATCTATCAAAAACCTGCACCTGCATGCAAGATGTGCAAACACTCTACTGATCGTGGCATAACAGCTTCAGAGCTGCAGCTCCTGCAGCAGTGGGGCCACCTCATCCTTTGGTGCTTAGGGAAATTGAATTGTGGGTATATACATTAGGAGTGGAAAACAGCATTGCTGCTTCCCAGCTGTGTGTTCCAGGACCAAGAGAATTCCTGGTGCACTCCGTGTGTGCATGAGCCACCTTGTGGGAAAAAATAAATGGGCTACCAAAGACTAGGGAGTCACAGCAGTTAGCATCAATAATGCATTTATCTGTACAACTCAGATATAGGTCAATGTGGTTTACTGCTCTCATAGTTCCTAAATTTGAAGGACTTGGGGTTTGTTATGTCCTGTCTACCTCCTTACCCTGATCCATATGGGGAGTGCAAGGAGGGTGGCCATGGGAAAGACCTCCATGGAAGCAACCCCAACTGAATGTAAGGAAGCAGAAACCTGATCTGTGAGTACCTCAGAGTCAAAGGTGTTGCTGTGTAAAGTGATTGCACCTTCTGGAGATACTGCTCCCAGGCTCTACAGCCTCTCACATGCATTTAATCTGCATTTGTATTAAAAAAAAAAAAAAAAAAAAAAGAATTCACAGAGTGGGGAAGGGAGGGTGACAGCTTTTTGCTTTCACTAATCTGTCAGAACCTAAGCCCTGTTGACACAGCCTTTATAGCACTAAGGCAATGACACGATGTCAGAAGTAGCAGAGAAAATCTGTGCTGTTCTGTTTAATAGGGCACTTACACTGTGACAGTCACTGAGTAAAGCTGTATCTGGATCCTTGAGATGAAACTGGACACGGATGTCTGGGAAGAAAAAAAAAATAGGGGGTAAATCTTGCTGAAACACCAATTTAACTGCAGTGATGCTACAGCAACTGAAAATGTTCAACTCCCACAGCAAAGCCTGGCCTCTTCATGCTTTGTCTGCAAAGGAAAATTGCAGGATAATGAGATTTTAACTAAGTCCGTAAATCACTAAAATGTTTTCAAGTAGAAGATTTCCCTTTTGACAGGCTGATGAATTTGGAAAATATGTTACAAAATTTAAAGCAGATACTGTAGGGTAAAAGGAAAGAAATCTTTAAACTACACATATTTGCTTCTTTTTTTCCCCCCTTTGATTTTTTTTTTTCTGCATCTACAGAGCTTTTTGGTATTCCCTACACCCCAGTTTAGAAGTGCAAAGTGCTTATAATGGAAAATAGTATTACAGTAGGATTCCTGATGGGAACGGACTGGTTTGGGGTTTTTCAATAGTAATAAAAAAGGCTACTTCTGATTTATAATTCACAATGTTATCTTCTCTGGAATAGCTGAAACAATGATGTGTTGTGTAGCTGCAGTGATACATGTTAATTATAAAGCCCACAGGTCCATGTTTTCCTCCACGTGCTGCCCGCCTGTCTCTGCACAATCTGTTTTTACCAGGTGTCCTGTGCTCCACATTGTCATCCTGCTGCTGTTTGTCACTTCCTTGTGCCTGACCCTCTGTCACCTGCTTTTTATTCCGGAGACAATCCCCTCCTTCATAACACCCACACTTTAACCTGCCAGCATTACCTCTCCTGTCTGCCTTTTCCTGTCCACAGATTTTTTTTTGTAGCGTTTGCGGAATTGGAATTGTAAACTCCTCGGGGCAGGCCTGTGTCAGCTTCTCTCTGTGTTTGTAAGGTGATGTGCACTCTTGCAGTACTGTCTCAAAATAAAGTGATAATAAGTTAATCATTAGTTTTCCTTCTGAGGGTGAATAATAAAAGCATTGGCTGCTTCCTAACGAGAGTATGGAACCATGAATGCTTTATGGGGTGGCATCTGCCAAACGGCAGGACCCAGGTTGAATATTTCCTTGACTCTTTCTTCTCTAGGTTAGGAGCTAATAGCCACTGCCAATTAATTCTTTTCTTCTCCAATTGAGTTTAATCTCTGAGAAAAAACTCAAAACCCTGTAGGTGACAGGTTGAGAACAAGATTGAGCTTGGCTATACAGTGTGAACTGCTGTCCAACAGTGAAAAATGAGCAGTGTGGCCTTAGGAGGGAATGCAGGTGTCAACAACAAAGCTGCACACCTCCATTATCCACGCCTTAGCTTGGTGATGCTAAATCTGTGGTGGTTTACTTTTCCAATCCAATAATGACAATCATTGAAAATACCATAAATCATGACCTAGTGACAAGGTGAAGCCCATGACCTGAAGCCACTCACCCTGCCTGACTGTAGCACTGACTTATCCCCTGGCTATTTGCGTTAATACCCTGGTCACTCATCATTCCCCTTCCCCACCCTCCCAAAAGAGGGGGGCCATGAAGTTGACAAAAATACTGGAGCACATCCCCTAGTGAGACAGGCTGAGAAATTTGGGTCAGTTCCAGCCTGGATAAGAGAAGGTTGTGTGGAGACCACACAGCACCTACCAGTACCTGAAGGAGATGGTGGGGAGCCAGAAATGCACTCTTCATCGGGCACTGTAGTGATCAGACAAGGAGTAATGGGTCTAGACTGGAAGAAGGAAAATTTAGGTTAGATATTGGGAAGAAATTCTTCTTTATGAGGGTGGGCAGGCCCTGGCACAGGTTGCCCAGAAAAGCTGTGGGTGCCCCATCCTTGTAAGTGTCCAAGGGTGGGTTGGACAGCGCTGGAGCAACCTGGTCTGGTAGAATGTGTCCCTTGCCCATGGCAGGGGTGGAGCAAGATGGTCTTTGGGGTCTCTCCCAAGCCAAACTGTTGTGGTGTGAAATTTAGGTCTACTAAATTTATGGTACAATGTCTTGTACCCCATGCAAACCCCCTTTTTGGTTTTCCCTGAATTATGGGTCCTGTCCATTACTCTGCAACCCTGCCAAGATGACTAGAAAATTCTGGTGGAGAGCCAGAGTGATTGGCAGTCTCTGCCTTCCCCTCCGTTTTTTATGTATAGAATTGTTTTGCTAATTGTCTTTTGTCCTGGGTCACTCCCCCCGTCCTTTGGGATTGGTTCCAGACCTGTATCCTTTCCCTGCCCCCACCCCAGTGCCTAAGGTGAGATCCAGAGGGAAAAGCTCACTTTTTACGTGGGCCACCCGCTGGGTGAAATAAAACCCAGTTGAAACCCACGGTGAAGTCCTTTCTTCCTCGCCATCGCCACGCTTCTGCCTGAGGCCAAGACCCACAGGATGCGAAAGGTACCAAGCTGTACCCTTAAATGCGAGCTCGGTGTAAGAGCTGGCCGGACAGCAGCGCCGGACCCCGCACCAAACCATCCCGAGATTCCAGGGGAACCTGGTGGTGGGCATTGGGCAGACCTCTGGGAGCACCGCAGGGACACTTCTTGGGTACCCCAGTCCCGAGCTGAAACAAGTAACAACCGTGCAGTCTACACCTCTTGAGAGAACCTAAAGAAGCAGCTATAGTTTTAAATGAGTTGATCAGTTGATGCAGAGCAACCTGAGGGCTTTGCCAGCAGACCCTGCCAGCGGCACTGCTGAGAAGACTGCAGCACTGCTGTGGCAAGCCCGGCCTTAAAGCCTTAAAGCTGAGACAGCACCGCGCGGTTAACACCTCATGAGAGAACCTAAAAACCAAAAAAAAAAACCAAAACAAAACACACCAACACCCCCCCACAAAACCACAAAAACCCCACGCATTTTGGTTTAAAATGTCATGGGTGAAGGCGGCAGAAACCCGCCCGGGAGGCGCGCGCTTCCTGAGGCGGCCGGGGGGCGTGGCCAGCAGCATAGGCCCCGCCCCTCCCGGCCCCGCCCCGCGCGCGGCGCGGAGGTGACGCAGCCGTTGCCGCAGAGACGAACCGCCCCGGCCCCCCCCGCCGGCCCGGCCCCCCCGTCCCGGTGCGGCGCGGCTCGGCTCGGCTCGGCTCGGCTCGGCTCGGCTCGGCTCGGCTCGGCTCGGCTCGCCTCGCTCCATCCCGCGCAGCGGCCCCGGGACGCGCCTCCTGTCACCTTCAGCGGCGCTGGCCCGGGCGGGAGGCTCGCGGCGGCGCCGCCATGGTGCTCATCAAGGAATAGTGAGTGCGGGGAGCTCCCCCATCCCGGCCTCCCTTTTGAGCCTCTCCGGTCCCCTCCGTGCGCTGCCGGGGCCTGGCGCGGTGACGGCCGCGGCCGGGCGGCCCGGCTTTGCCCCGCAGTGCGGCCGCGGGGAGGGGAGGGAGGGAGCGGGCAGCGCCGTGAGGGCCGCGGCGGCGCTGGGGGCGGCAGTGAAGGTCACGGCGGGGCGGGGGCCGCGGTGCCGGCGGGACCGGGGCGGCACTCCGGCCTCGGGGGCGGCTGGCCCGCACCGGCTGTGCGGGGTGGGTGCTGCCGCTGCCCCAGGGCTCGGTGCCGGCGCTTTCCGTGCGAGCTCCGAGGGAGGCAGCGGCGTCGTGCCCCCCGCTCCTTGTAACAGAGCCAAGTGTCTGGTTTTGGTTCCCTGCCTCCTTTGGCTGTGTAATCTCCGAGGAGGGACTCCCGAGAATGTCAGAAATGAGGCAGCTCCGAAATAATTTCGTGTGTGGAAGCCTCACCTTGGAGTTGTTGGCCGAGCCTGCGGCTGCCGCGGTTGTCCTGCCCCGTGCTGGGGATGAAGGGGTGGAAAACGGGCTGGACGTGAGGGTGTGTAGCTGTTAGTCACGTTGCTTGTCACAGTCCTTGCTTCAGCAGCTTTGTGCTTGCTAATGTGGAATATACTCCTGCACCGGTGCACTTCGGCTGGGTGTCTTCAGAGCTCTGTGCGTACTCTGCACACTGTGCTTTCCTGAGTTCTTAAGGTTAACTCAAGTGCGTTCCCACCTTAAGTGCATTCCATCGTTTTAAACTTCTTTTGGCTAATGGAAGAGGCTTTCTGTTTATTTTTTCTTTGCCCCCTTGTAAAAGATACCTGTGATCCCTGTGGTAAAGTGGGTTTTCAGGTCTTCTCTTAGACACGTTTACCTACATGACTGTGTCCTCCTTACAGGAATTACTTTGCAAGATTATGGACCATGGTGTGGATTTAAATATTAAAACTATGTTGAGGGTTGTACTGATCCCTGTAGTTCTCTTTAAACTTGATTAACTTTTTTTTTTTTTTCCCCCAATCCTTAAACCCCTGCTATTTTTATCCAGACAATAGGAGTACACAGTTCAGGAGCAGCAGCAGAGCTGCTCCTGGTAACATGAAAACACCATTTACCTTCTCTAGTGTTAAACTGGATAGCAGACAGAAACCTGGGCTAAGTGCTTCGTTTCAGGCGCATCAAAAGATAATTAACTCCTTCTACAACATCTGTTTTGTTGATATTTTCCTATGAATTTACTACTTTCCCTCTTACAGCACCTTGGCTGGGTTATTGTGTATCTTTTTCATGCTTCTGCTCACAATCCCTTTCCCTGTACCACAATAAAGCTCGTTATCAGTCAGCTGTGCTGTAAAGGTGAGAACATATGTACTTTGAATTTTCAGATTTCTGACAGCATGAGCAGTTCATTTTCGTGACTGTCACTCCCAAAAGTCGTTTTGCTCAACATTATTTACCTTACCACCACATACTGGTCTTTCACGCTGCCTGTTTCAGAAACAAGGTGTGAAGTGTAAATGTTAAGAGTAAAGGTTAAAAGACCAGAATTACTACATCGGTTTCCTTTTACGGGTTTCCATTTGTATTTTCAAAAGGATCACTAAAGCTTTTTAGTGTTGCCATTATACTGTTTCTTTTCTCCCCTTTGTTTTGCCCTTAGACGTATGTGGCTCTAAGGACAGTCAAGGTTGCTACTGGACTTTCCAAATGAGCATTTATTTTTTACTTTCTGAGATTCCCAGCCGCCTCTGACAGTTGCACATTGTGAGTTGTGTCACCATATTGGCCCAGATTTAAATTTTCTTGGTGTTTTACATTGAAGTTGCCCAATTTACATCCCATTTGAGACAGTTTTTGATGAAATCTCTTGTTACAGGGAGCAGTTGTTTAAGGCATGTTGAAACCACTTGTTTTGGTGTGAGCTGGCTGTTTGAAGTGCTCTGCTGTTACTGTTTTGCTGTTACTTATGTTAGTTCTGGTTTCGTGCAGGTAATTACTGCCTTCCTACCATAGATGGTAAAAATCTAAATGATCTGTCACTTCATCTCATCTGAGCAGATTATTCTTCCATCTCTGTGACCCCTTGTCACACTCTCCCTAGTAAATCAGATGGGTTTTATTATGTACCCTGTAAAGTATTTTAGGAGCTGATACAGAAATAGAGCAATATAACAAAAACCTGATGTCACTTTTTATTATCAGACAAGTCTGTATCATCATTTCTCTACAGCTTCTTGTCCTGATGATTATGCAGTGGTGGTTTTAACTCTTTCATTTAATGTCCTGTCAGACTTTCAGACTTATCTTGCATTTCTATCCATCCGTGCTGCAGATAAGCTGCATGGATTTCCTTCATTTGTTTGCATTTTTTTGGTGTCAGGGTTTGTAAGTGCTGGCTGGAGTCTTGCTTGCTGTCCTTATTTTGATTTAAACTGCCTCAGAAGACCTTGAGGAGAATCAGAGTGTGGAGACTCAGTTCCCTTTCCTGTGAAGTGACGATAATGCCCCTGACCTTCCCTGCAGCTGTACTTCCCTTTGAGGCAGATTTTAATCTAACAGGGATCTTAAATGTTCCTCATCATTTTCAGGCCAACCCCATCATATAATTTCTCATAAAATGAGCAAGTTCTTGAATCTTTGTTTCCATTGCTGCTCCTGCAAAGCTTTTCCTCAAGATGCTCTTGGGGAGTCTTCCCTCCTCCTCCTTTATCACTTGATACCTGTAAGTGGTTTTCATCCTCACTTTCTTGGTTCACTGGGCTGAACAAACTGTAAACCATTGATCTTGTTTGTCTTTCTGTTTCTCCATTGAACTCTAAGATTGTAATTCAGATTTAGTGTCTTCCAGTTTCCTAAATGGAATTTCATTTGCTTACAGCAATGTTTTACACCAGGTATTTTGAAGAGAAATGTTTTAACTCCACTCCAAAGAAATTGTTTCTTACCTGTTTCTTGGTCTTTCACTTTTAATTTGTCATCCAGCCCCTCTTTTTATTCTTAACTTTTATCCAGTTAACTAACCCAACATCATGCTCAATGGCAAAGTCTACCTGTGAAAATCCCTTTCCTTTTTTTTTTTTATCCTCCCTTGCACCATACTGGTGTTGGTCCTCTTGCCTTTCAGCAGATATTTTCAGGAAACAATATTTAACAGTGAGTGAAACAATTATAGTTCAAGTGGGACATGGATTTCCATGAATTGATCAAATCCCATTTAAAAATTGCTTTTACTTCCTATGTTTGGCAAGGGATGCCATGTCTTCAGTAGACATGACGTAAAGAAGCACACTTGATTTGGTCTTGAAATTTGTTGCCTAATGGTTGCTCTGTTGTAAAACAGTCACTGTTCCTTCTCCATTCACTTTTTTCATCATTTGTGATCTCTAAAACTTTTCCATATCTGAGTCTTTTAGCTGGTTTTTCTCCCAAGCTGAAAGGCCAAGTCTTGACTGCTTTCTTCTCACACAGAAACTTTTCCCCATCTCCAATCATGTTTTTTTAACTTCCTTCACTTGTTCTGTATCCTCTTTGAGATAAGGTAACCAGGACTGTGTGCAATATTCAAGACATTGATATATGGGAGATTATAGTGATATAATTCTCCTTTTGGTGTGTGTGTCTGTGTGCTGTTCCAGTTTCTAATCTTGGGTTTACGTTTTGAACTGCTACTGAGCTGATGTTTCCTGCTGCTTTTTCATAAAGGCACAAGATATTGGCAATAACTAACTTAGGGCTCATTAACCCCGTGTGTTTGGTGAAAATGAATGCCATTAGTGCATTATTCTTTTTTTTTTTTTTTTATTGACACTGAACTTCATTTGCACTTCTCAGTAGTTATTTCTGCAGTACTTTGCAGTCAGCATAAAGTGTTGGTGTCACAAGTAATCTTGCACAACCTGTAATCTTTTGCCCCTATTGCAGTTTATTCTTTTAGTAAAGTGTAAAAAAAAATTTCCATTTTCACCACTATTGCTTTTTCAAAAGCTGTTTATTAATACAGAGGGCATTTTTCCTGATTGTGTCCTAGTTTCTTGGAGACTAATTCCCCAAGAATTGGGAATTCTTCTGCCCATGGTAGCCATATCCATTTCCTGTCTGTTTCTTGCTTTGGTTCCTTGTTCTACATCATCCTTGCTGAAAGCAGAAGTCCAACACAGATCCAGTTTTGGAGAAGACCTTAACAAGCATGTATTTCTGTCAGCTTTAAATTGATTCTTTTCCAAAAAATCTCTGACTTCAGGCAGCTCTTGCTGCGTTGTCCAGTCAGTTGATTCTCAGAAGCATTCAGGAAACCACAAGAAAAAAGCAAATCATTTAAAGCAGTGGCAGCACCTTCCTTTGCAGCTCTGAGAAAGCTTTTCCTCTGCTGTTTCCTGCTGCTTTGGGACATGTGAGCAAATCGTGCAGTGCCTTGTGGCTATTGCAGATCTCTGCAGAATTGCTGAGGCCCACAGAAACCTCCCCAGCAGCTTGCTGAGGAATGAGATGGGAATTGCTGAAAGGATGGAATAAGAGGGATCACCACTGTGTTGCTGCTGTGTAGGTTTGTAGGCCAGTGCAGGTATCACCAGTTGAATTACAGGGTTTTAGGAGAAGGTTGCAATTATGCTCTATCATGGATTGGTTCTCTTGGACGTTGTTATATAAATAGTCTTTGGCCTAAGGAGTACTGGGTGGATGCTGGAATTCTGGGGAGGGGGAGAGAGGAGAGCTGTGCAGCCATGGCTGTGAGGAATGTGGGAATTTTGGGGCTGCAGGGATATTTGCTAATTTCTGTCTCTGTGTTCCCTTCCAGCCGTGTTATCCTGCCTGTGTCTGTGGAGGAGGTAAGTTCTTTGCTTCCTTGCTTCAGGACTGTAAATAAACCTGTGATCAAAGCATGAACAAAAACTGGAAAATGCAAGCTGTCTTCAGGAGCCCCTGTGAGCTGTTACTCATTCACCATCATTTTGACCAAATAATTGTATTAAGTCTGAGGGTGCCAATCATCTCTCTTATAAAATCCTTTCAGATATGCTGATTATAAATCCTGAGTTGTCAGGCTGTCTTCAAGTGCAGTTTTCCTTTTGATTAGTACTATTGTTCTTTTCTATGTTTTTTTTAACATGAAGGGGAAGCTTTAGTACAAATTCAAGTCACCTTTTAAACTGCCTTTTGCTGGAACTCTTTTGTTTTAAACTCTTAGGCAAAGATGAAGAATTACTTGTGACTTAGGAGGCTCATATAGCAAAAGGACCTTTTAAGACCTGTGCTCTTACATACAGAAAATGTATTTTAGCTCTTGAATACAGAAAAGTTTTGTTTTGTTTAGATAAAGCTAAATTGAGAGAAGAAATGTAGTTTATATTGAGCAGGATGATTTTCATCACCAAACAGACCATGGAATAGCTGTGCAGACTCTGGCTATTTCCTCTGATTTGCAGCTTGCCTTTCCTTCCTCCCTCCTGCCTTGAAGACCAGTCTTGCAGAGAATCTAACCATATAAACGTTTGGAATTTTTTAATCTTTATATACTAACAAGGTAGACATTGAAATGAGTGAGTCAACAGCACTTCCAAAGCAGATTCCTTCTTCTGGATGTGGCTTTTTTTTTTCCTTGTGATCCTTGGCTGTAAGCCTTGGGTTTGTGAACTCTGATCAAGGCCTTGTTCTAACTCTTGGGGAGAGCTGTGATAACAGCACTCTTGTTCATTTTTTTTTTTTCCTCTGAATATAGCAGCTGCTGTGGCGTAGACAGTGGTGGGCTGGCTCATGGTAGCACTTTTTTAAGCACATCCCTTTTATAACTCTCACTTCTTTTGACAGAACACAGTTTAGAACTTCATGTAGTGCATTCCTGCAGCCATCAGAGTGGCTAGTAAAGCAAAAGCAGTGTCTTGGTGGAGTTCCTTGTTCCTGTGGCTCAGTCTGCTGTGACAGGTATCAGATGCTGACAGAAAGCCCAGACCTCTGATCAGAGACTGGGTTTAGATGTGTGTTCTGTGTTAGTGCAAGAACAAGGCTGTTAATGCCAGAAATTCTGTCTGTTGCTTGCTCCCTACCTGTAGCTTTTATGCTTTCTGCCTGGATCTGTTTCAAGCAGTTTTAACAGAAGTCAGACTGAAGTATGAGAGGGGAGTTTGGATCTTTTATGGTGTCTGAGTGACACTCCCAAGAGCAAGTGCTTGACAGAGGAAGGAGTAACATGATCAGCTTTATCAAGTAAGCAAAGGATGCAAACTTGCAGGTTAGAGAGAGCTGTGGGTAAATGGCAAGTTGAGCTCAATGGACAGAAAGGACCTTCCTGAATAACAGGAACCCTGCCTTGTAGTGATATGGCTCCTTGGTACCAAGCTGTGTAAATAGAAAGTCAAAGCATCAGCATACAGATTGTTTCTTTGGGGGGGTTAGACTGGATGGAGCCCAACCCAGGGTTTTCCTGAGTTCTCTGATACTGGGATTAGCCTTCATCCAGTTAAAGCGAGTCCCTGGCTGTGCCCTCATCCCTCCCTGGCTGTTCAGAGCCTTGTGTTTAAATTGCCTTTGTGAAAAACCGAGGGTTTGGGCTGTAGGTAAATCTGTCAGTCTCTGGCAGCCTCCTTGTGCAAGGGTGCCCTGGGATTATCTGTTTTGGGAGGTGTGTTGCTCTACTCTGGGTGCAGTGCTTGCCTTGTGGAGAAACCCCCAACCTGGCCAAACTGAATTTCTCCCCAGACTTGTACAATGTCATTGTGTCCCAGACGTGATGTCCCTTTCCAAGGTCTGTTTTTTTTCCTGTGATAGTGCAGATTTCAGGAGCCAGTTCCCTAAGCACAGAGGGTTCAGAGTTCACTTACTTTTGCTTATGTACCTGGGTGTGCTTAAGAAGAAAGGTTCTTTCCAGTATTGACTCAGAGGATGACTGCTGTGCTGTTTATTGCCTCATTCCCCCTTCCTGTGTGCAAAGATGCTGACACATCTGTGAATCACTTGGTCACTGCACTGCTGTCTGTTGTACAAGCCAGCTGTTAAACCTTCATTGCTTTCAAGGATTTCCTTGTGTACAAGACTCTTAAATAAGGCTCAGGAGACTTGTTACTGCTCTTGACTCTGTAGCTGCTCATGAAGCATCTCTGGCTAGCAGGACTTCTGATTTCATTTTTATATGGTTGATTTTTGCTCTAAAGGTTTAAGAGTTCACACCTTCTGCATGCAGATTGTTGGCAAAAGTCTGATGCTGGTGTGTAAGATATGGAATTAAATTATTTGTACATCATGAAAGGCTTGAGAGAGTTTTCTGTGAGGCTCTGTGATATGCCAGGGATTCTGTGTTCAGTCTCCATCCTTAACAAAATGATCTTAACCAATGGTATGGAATTCAAGAGAAAACTAGTGATCAGGAAGGCATTAGGGAGCTGTGACTTAATCAATGCAGAGCTCAGTGCTGCTTAGTTAGCCAAGATGGGAACCAAACAGAGAAGCAAGAGAAGCCCTGGCGATGACTAAAACTCGAAAGCTGGCATGTAGGAGTTAGACTGTAGCAGTCTGTCTTCTGTGTGGAAACCCTGCCAAAATGTGGTCCTGCTCAAGTGCAGGCTGCAAGCTGCACTGCTGTGTTGGTTTAGCCCTTGTCCCACTGTGGGGAGCAAAGGGAATCTTGTTGTTGAGTGTTGGGGGCCAGTCTTTGCTCCCATTCCCTGACCAGCGTCAGGCGCCAGCTTGGGGAGGATGTGTGGACTCGTGTGGGTGTCTCTGCCAGCTGCCACTGAAGTGCTGGTATGGATTAGAGCTGTGTGTACACATTCTGTGCTGCCTCTTTGTTCCTTTCACATGGCAAGGAGCTTGCCAAACACACAGGAATCTTATTAATTGCGTTCAAAGCGGCTTTCAGGAAAACAACTGCTCTTGAAGATGGTTGTGTTGAGATCAGGCCTGCTGGAGGGAGTTTGGTGCAATGAGGATGTTCTCTCAGCTGTGTAAGAGGTGTTTGGCACAGAGCAAGAGGGATGATTTCCTGCAGAAGGGGAGTTTTTTGGAGCCCTCAGGTCTGTCTGGAGTCCAGATTGATAGAGCCAAAATCTTTTTCTCTGTTTACCTTTGCAGGGAGAATGATGTGGGATTTGCTCGCTGGAACAATTTTATTTGGGCCTTTTCTTCTCTTATCAATGCGATTAAAAGCTCAGAAATAACAGGGAAGTTTAAATGGTGAAGATGTTAAACCAAAGGGTTTATCTTCTTAGTGTCTGAACTTTGACCCAAGTACTTGAAAGGGAGAAGGAATGAATGAGAGGCTGTTACTAAGAGGAATTAGTTTGTGCTCCTGGAGCTCTGTCCTGGGACTTGCTGCAAAGCAGTCAAAGCCATTCAGTCCTCCCCTGTAATCCTGTAGTTACCAAACTCATAATAAACTCTGAGTATTTGTGTGACTCTTACTCTGCTAAAGCAACTTTGCTTCTAAGGTTTCACAACTCTCATGTTTTGCTCTTCTGGAGGGAGGTGAGTGTTCTGCTTTGTGTGGGTCATATGTAGGGAGTCAGAAGGAAAGCAGCGTGGTGTATGAAATGTCAGAAGTCAGAGACTTGTCTTGCAGCCCAAAATCCAGACTGAAACCCAACCTGCTGTGACAGTGCAGGAACTGTCCAGCCAAGTGAGGGCTGCTCATGTAACCTGGGCCAGGATCTGCTGGGGAGATCCAGCAGAGCTGCTGCTCTTAGCTTGAAAATGGTCTGATTTTTGTTCTGCCCTGCATTAGCTGAGGTTAGATCACTTAGCCTCATTACTCTGGTTTCCATCTATTCTTCCAGCAGGAATAAATATTTCCTTGGCCTTTGTTGGCACCAGATGGCACAAAGTACCAGAGAGCTTTGGGTACTGTTGTTATTTTGGATACTCTGACAACAGGATTTAACGAGTGTAGAAATCTTCCTTCGTTGCAGAAGATGTTCCATCCCAGTGAAGTATTTCTGGGTTCTCAGCTCTGAGCAGTATTCCACTTTTCCAGGCTTGGTTTCAGAAGTGCTATTCCTGTTTCTGATGCTGAGCCTTATGCTTTGGAAAAGGGAGATGGCCTGAACAGTGTTGTGTTGCTTTGGAGTTATGTTATGGAATTTTGGGGGGGGGTTGGTGGTTCTTTCTTTTTTTCTTTTAGTCATTTCTTTTCTGATGCCAAACACTTTGTGGTTTACCCTTTCAGATTGCCTCCCTGTACTGTTGCTTTTGGCAACAGTTGCTGTTTTGCTCACTTAAGAGTTCTGAAGACTTAACTCTGCTAAGTTAGAACTCTTCTTTCTAATTCAGTGGTTTAGCTTTTTCATCCTCAAACTTTGCTCATCTAACTTTGCTTCAGAGAGACCTGTGTGAATTTTCTTCATTTGATCATGGGTTTTTGTGAGCTCTGCATTCCCTTTTTCAGCTACAAAAGGCAAGAGTGTATTAATCTTTACATCTTCTGCAGAAGAGAATGTTCTCTTAATTTTCTTGATTTTTCCTCTGCTCTGCCCTGAGAAATGTTTGTGAATGCCTCTTATGAAAAAAATTGTGTAGTACCAAGTACTTCAAGTGATTTCTGGGAAATAACGCTGCCAGGTGACTGTGTGAAAGACTGAGAAATTATTTTAGGGTAAGAATTTTACTGTATGCTGAAATTCTGTGCTCTCCCTGGCAGTGGTTTAAGCTTGTGGCTAAGAGGAAGTGTGATACAGAGAAAAAACAACGCAACCCAAACCACAGATAATAGGAAAAATAATAGTGGGAGCAGTGACAACACAGATCAACTGGTCATTTGGGACACAGGCTCAGTTATTCCATTTGGATAAATTTTCAGAATGAAAATTTGCTGTACTTCAGGCTTCATACTCAGTTGTTTGAACTGCACATGGGGGATGCTCATCTTTGACCCTCAGTGGCTCCTAAGCTGTGCCCATTTGACAAGTTTGTTTCTTGAAGCACTTAAATCACGTTGTGCAAGTACCCTTTATCTTTTGTCTCCCTTATGAAGTTTTTCACTCCCTTCCCCCTTCCTCTGCATTATTAAAAAAAGCTTGATGTGAATTTCTTTGGGACTCCTGGATAGCAGCACTGGATGCTTATTGATTCAGGACTGGCAGTGCCTTATTCTCAATTTTTTGGGGACAGCTGTGTGCCAAAAAGAGTGAAACCCAGTGGATTTTGCTGTAGTATGGCTGGGGTCATCTGTGTTTTCTTACTTTCTGATGCTCCTTTCATCTTTCCTGCTTTCTCCTGATTCTGTGTTGGTTTGGAGCTTGAGATTGAAGGATTAAAGGTAACTGCCTTGCTGGCAGTGCTTTCCTCCTAACTACCACTCAAGCTTTCTATCTCAAATGAAATTAAATGAGCTGCTTATCTGCCCATACAAGTGCATGTCCTTTTCTCTGCCCTCTCCCCGGGTAATAAATTTGTCCTTGGCTTCTCCTGGCAAAGTTATTACTTCAGCTGAATTATAGCCATAGTAATAATGTGTCTTTAACTTCTCCAGTATCAAGTGGGGCAGCTGTATTCCGTGGCAGAAGCCAGTAAAAATGAAACTGGTGGAGGTGAAGGAGTGGAAGTCCTGGTGAACGAACCCTACGAGAGGGATGGAGAGCGTGGACAGTACACACACAAGATCTACCACTTACAGAGGTATGGGAACCATTTCATTCCCAGAATTGGGCAACAGGAACCACGGGAAGATACAAAAGGGTTTGCAGCAACTGTAAATCCCATATTATGTAAAGGCTGAAAGGTGCAGAGGTGAGGCAGGAGTATAACAGCACCTGGCAGTGAGCATCACTGGGACACCCACCCTCCCCTGTAAATGTGGCTGTTGTCCCAAGAAAATCTGGCTTTGAGCTTTTCAAAGCAAGTCTCATCCTGCCACCCAGTATTTCCATACTTGAATTTGGCTAAAGAGCAAAACACCTCTTAGATTTCAACCTGCTTTCAGCCTCTTTATTTTGTTTGTTTTTGTTTTTTTTCCAATTTGTTTTCTCTTTCATTATGTAAAGCAGATTTATATTAACATGTCTGGCTTAGTATTTCTGGAACACATTGTAATGGGGTTGGGGAGAGCCCTACCAATTCCAGAATTGCAAATCTCTAGTGTTTGCATTCCAGGTGATGTCCTGCCTATCTCAGTTCTCATTCCATGTAGTCCTTATCAATGCCTTTCTTTCTATTTCCAAATTCTGTAGCAAAGTGCCAACATTTGTGAGAATGCTGGCCCCGGAAGGAGCTCTGAATATACATGAAAAAGCATGGAATGCTTATCCCTACTGCAGAACTGGTGAGTGCCTGAGGAAGGACTCTGGATTCTCTCTTTTTGCTTTCTGGGGGCAGGGGGAAAAGGTAGCGGAGGATATAAGGAAAGATACAACCAGGAGAGAAACTGTTTCAGCTCTTAAATCTTAAATTTCTGTTCTCTGAGCCCTTTGTGTGGTCAGGAAAAGCAAAATACAGTGCTGAGGAGTGGAAAGATCTGCCCTTGTCTGATGTGCTGCTAATGAGTGACCTTCTTCTATGAGAGGAAACGAACAGACCAAGAAATACCTGTTAGTCTTATTAAAACAATAGCCGTGTAGCACTGATGAAATAAATCCATGAGGGGTGATTTTATGTGCTCAAGTTCAGCACAGCCAGGTGGGAAAAAGTGGAAGAGGGGAACAGGGCAGATCTCAGCTGCCTCTTGCTTAGTGCAGGTGAAGGGAGCAAGTGTTAAGTGATGGGTGTTTGCTCACTTGCAGGATCTGAGGTCAGTGAGGGTTGAACAGAGAATGCTGCAGGTGAAGTGAATCCATCTGTAAAAGGCAGGGGTGAGGCTCTGGGAGCTGTGTAAAGTGCTGAAATAGTGTCAGACCCATTTTCTACAGGAGTGGTTAGTATTTGCTTACTGAAATTACCAGCCACGGTGTTTAACAGCTTCTCTGGTCTTCACTGCTGTAAACTGAAAATTTGACTTTGCCTCCAAACTTATGTAGTGGTTTTGGCAGCATTTTATGCTGTTTGTATCTCTGAAGGATACATTTTCTGCTAGTTGGTAGTGGTACAGTTGCTATGGGAATGGGACACTTAAAAATTCCAACTGTTCTTGAAACTCAATATATAAACCCCCCCTTTTTTAACAATTTATTTAAGTGAATTTTAAATGAAGTGTTTTAAAAGAAAGAAAAAGCTCTGCAGTGGGAGAGGATAGTGTTACTTCAGTCTGTGAAATTACGTGCAGCAGTCTCGTAGAATGGATATTTCAAATACAAAATTCAGACACTGTCATCAACTTTAGAATAAATTTTTAATGTCTCACCAAAGATGTGGAAACGAAGTTGTTTGCAACCTTTCTAAGTTTTATGCAGTTTTCTTGCTGCATGTTACTTAAATTAGTTAGTAAATGTCTAGCTTATTTCCATGTTAAGCCCACTGAGCTGATTTAAATGCCTGGCTGTATCGTCCACCTCCTCTTCCTTCTTCACCAATTTCTGAAACAAAGGTATGAAGTTACTTCTTTTATTATTCTTAAGCTGCTTATCCTTCAGTCAATAAAATTCTACTGAAGTGGAAAACAAGGGATACTAAAATCAAGTACAAGATTTAAACACAATCAAAGAAATTTCAGATTTTGATATGCTAGAAATGATAACAAAGCCAAAAAAAAACCCCACTCAACTGTAATAAACAGCAACATAATATGAGATAAAAAGTGCTTTGTTGTGGGGGTTGGAGCAGAAGGCAGTTTTTATGCGGAGGCTGATAAATCTGTTTAGAGAATCTGCCAGCCTGATATGAAGCAAGAGGAGCTTGGAAAAGTTGGTGAAACCTTCTCTTGGCTGGAATTGGGCAGGAGGGGAGAACCCATGGATGTGAGAACCCTTGGATATGTGGGAGAGAACCCTTGGATGTGTTGTGGGGCTGCCTTGGGCGTTACCATTTTCCTTTGGATGCTCTCAGGTGTTTTGGTCAGACGTGAGGAGGCTTGGAAGCCCTGCTGTGAATCTTTGGGCAGCAGAAAATGCTGTGCTGGCTTCGGTCAGATTGTCACTAGAATCTGAAATTGAAGAGCCAGGGTGCCAGCAGGAGCTAAACCTGAGTGCAGGAGTTGCTGGTGCTTCTCCCTGTGCCCTCCTGAGGTGGTGTTGCTGTGCTGTCCCTAGAGCACAGCTTGCTTGTTCACAGAGCCTTCTAAACTGGAATAAAGCAGTGCTTTTACTTAATTGTGCCTTGTGGTATTTTTTTTTTAAATTATATGAGTTTATCCTTCTTACATTTCCCTATATCTCCTCTGAGAAGCTCAATTAATATGCATATTATGGGCCATTATCAAAGTAGTACTAGAAATGGGGGAATTTAAATGCCTAGCTTATAACTTTCTGCAGTTCTGCACACTTCTTTGTGCCATAATATGTTGTTTTTATGTACTTTGAATGGAAGCCTTGCTTAGTTCCTTTGAGAGTATAAACTGTAAGTGAGGTTGTTGTTATTGTATGGTTTCACAACTTCTGCAGTAAAAATGAAATGAGGATTGTCTAATAGTTGTACTTGTGGGCTGGTGCCAAGGGGAACAGTGTTCTTCTTCTCTGCAGTCTGACTTAAATATTAATGTTGCTTAAATGTTTTTAGAAAAGCAATTTGATGTGTGTTCCACTCGGAGTGTAACCATGGCCTGTGGCCAAATGTCAAGAAACTGAGAAGTTATAGCTGCAGTTGAAATGTGTAGGAGTTGCTGCTGTAATGCCTCAAGAAGCAGGTCCTAATTTGTAACATGCTGAGCATTAGAGTTTGAGTGGACATTTCTGAAGAGATTAATTTGTTTCTTTACAAATGAGGAATCTTCCCCACAGGGAAGAAGTTAAGGAGGTGAAGGGACCTGTTTTGAGGCAGCTGTGCAGTCACAGCACACAGTCATGGCAAAGTGAGAAGGCCCTGCTTCATAATTATTGCTGGTTTATTCAGTATTTTCTTGGGACTAGCAGGTAAAAAAACTCATTTCCTTCTTGCAGAAATAATGAAATGTTCTTTGAGATGAAGTTCAGCCTTTGAAAAATTAGCCTCAGCTCTGCCGCCTTGTTCTCTCCCTCCAGCCCAACATGTCAGTCTAAATAATTGGCTTTCTGTAAAATTGCTGTAAAAAGCAATTTTCACATGCCAGGGCTTTAGAGCAGTCCAAGCCCAGCAGTGGGTAATTAAGGCAGCTGGATATGTATGATAGGTGATTTGGGATGGTAACTGTCTCCAGGATGCTGGCTTGGAAACTCAGAAATTGTTACAATACCTTTAAAACCAAATTGCTTCTTAATCAAACCCTGATGTTAGACTTCAGAACAGACCAGAGAACTTCACCTCCAGCTTCAGACTTCCTTCTGCTTGAGTAGAATTGCTCAGGTAGAGCAGATGCTGACTGTTACAGGATCTTTAATTGCTTTTCTGTGTTGAATAATTGAGCCTGGGTGTCCAGGGGGTTCAGTTACCACGAGCAGCAGAGATGCAGAGGGTCTGGTTACTCCAGGCAGAGCTGTACTGGCCTGAAATCCAGCGTGGGTTTCCTTTGGAACTATGGAGAGATTCCTTATCTGCAAGCTGAGAAAGGATTGGTAAAATGCTGTCAGCTGAACATACTTATTCCATCTTCTCATCCAGCTGGCTGCAGGCCAGGGAGCACAAGTGGCAGTGCATAATTAATTGCTGCTCCTCTGGGTTTCTCCCAGGCTGAGAATTTCCAGAGAAGTGTGTGAAGTTAGCTGGGTTTTATCAACTTCCATGTCTTTTCCCTCAGAGGTACCTGGGCAGCTGAAGCTGTCCCTGTTTGGCTGAGAGTGGGAGGAGGGCAATGGTTGCTCTACAGTCTTTTCTCACTAAAGTACTGTGTCTCTTTCTTTCCATGTGTTGATTTCTTGGACCAGTTATTACAGTAAGTACTGCTTTTACTGCTAATCTGTGGAATAATGTCTGAAATGAAGTGTTCTGGGTAGAAGAACAGCTGTGGCTCTTTGACCTGAGCTAAAGGCACTTTGGCTTTTATCATTGTTAAAATCCCATAAATTAAGTGCCCTTGCCAAGTGTGGTGTGTCCTTGTGACCATGGACAGAGATCTGTCTGTGCTCAGCAAAGCTCAGTTTTACAACAGGGGACAAGGCCTTGCCTGGGTGAAGTGAGTAAAAGTCCTGCCATGCTGTCCCCTTGATCCATCTCTTCTGAATTTGATATTTCCATTCAATGTGCTGAGTGTTTCACTGGCCTGTGCTTTTGTTTCTGCTCCCCTGAGGGAGGATAGGGTTGCCTTTGGGAGCCCTTTGCTACTCACAGTAATAGTGAGAAATGGAAAGTTTTTTGCTTACTTGGCAGAACTGTGCTTCTTGTCCCTTCCCTTTGAGTGTCAAAAGCTCTCAGCACATCAGTTTAATATTGTTATTAATTTGAAGAGTTGCATCAAAATATGTACTCAGTGCTAGATCAATAATCTCTGTGGAAAGACAATTTCTGCCTAGCTAACTTATGTTACCCCTTCTAAACTCTAAATAGAGTGGCAGATATTGTCCTTTAAAGAAAAAGCTGTTTATAAACTCCAAATGTTTCACTTAAACAATAGAACTTATGGGTTTTTTTGTGAACAGCTTGTGGTTTATTTAATCTTAAGTAATTAATGATCAATCAATTTTGCTGAAAGTGATGATCTGGTTACAAATAATTCTGAAATTCCCTAAATCAGACCTCAGTCAAATGGAGAGTTCATTCTTTGCATCATTCAATTCTTTGAGTTGACTCTCTTAATGCTTATCTGTGTAATAAGAAGACAAATGATATATCCTAGAATAACAAGAAGCTTTATTTTGATGACAGAATGAGTATATGAAGGATGACTTCCTGATCAAAATTGAAACCTGGCATAAATCAGATCTTGGAACACAAGAGAATGTAAGTGCTTGTGTCGTGTGCTTTACTCATCCCTTGAATGTCACAGTGCTGCTTTCTGTGCTGGGTTAGAGGAGTGCTGTGTGGAGCTGTCTAGTCACCATGTTCCTGCATTTCAAACGTTTGTCTCACTACCAAGGGGAGCCTCCCTTCTGTTGGCTTCTCACATCGACAGAGTAAAATTGACCCCCAAACACTTCTGTGTGAGCACCTTTGCTTCTTTAAAAACTCTCCCACTGTGTGTTTACTTCTCTGTAGGTGGGAAGGGGAGCACTGGGTGTTTGCATTTCCATCTGGCTGTATATTTTCTCGGACTGGGAATGTTCAGTCTCTGAAGCAGCTCTTTGAGTGCTGTTGTTTCCCTGCAGGTCCATAAACTGGAGCCAGAGGTATGGAAGAGCGTAGAAGCCATTTACATAGACATTGCTGATCGGAGCCAAGTACTCCCCAAGGTATGGTGGATGGGTAACAGCTCCCTGGGGGGGAGGCCCTGTGCCCAAAGAGGGGATCATGGACAAACTGTGCTGCCAGGCGTGGTCACAGACAGCAGGACAAGTGAGAGGATGGACAGAGGAGGAAAGGCGTTCCTTAGAACTGCTCATGCAAGCCAGAGGAAAAATTCATTTAAAAACTGTCAGCACTGCATGTAAAATGTGTTGCCTGTGCATGTAACAGTGTATTTCTGCAGCAGTGCAGCTGACTGAAGTGCCTGAATAGCAGGAAATGGCACTCCCCTTTCCATACAGGATCTCTCCTAAACTTCCCCCTTTTTGATGCTGACCTGTGGCTTCACAAGTGTGTCTGGAAATGATGTAGCCAACACTTGGTTCTAAGAATCACTCCTGTTACTGTGAGAAACAAAGGAGTGTTTCTTTACAGGGAAGAAAAATCGACTGTATAAAAATGGAATGTTGGTTGAGTTTCCTGACTTTCAAACAGTATTTGATACCATTTTCATGTTAGTACTGTGAGTCTGACTGCACTTTTCTTCTAGTGAGCAGCATGTGAGCATCACACTGATACAGAGCTGTGAAAAATCCTAGATAGCACAGCTGCTTTCTGTTACAGCAGTGTTGAGCTCCCAAAGAACAAGAGGTTACAGGAAACATATCCCACAGACCTTCTGATAGCCTTACAAAGGTCATATCAGTTTGTTACCACTTCTTCATAGGTCTGGGACACAACACACAGGGGAGATGCATTTCCTTGAAAAGTGTCTGACCTAATGTTGAGGTTTGAAAACAGTGGTTCTTGAGAAGGCAGAGGTTAGTCTTGGCCCAGGAAAAGAAATCCTTTCCGTGAGAGAACATCTGGGTAACAGTAGAATAATTTGTGTTTCATCTTTGTGTCTGTCCAATAGGATTACAAGGCAGAAGAAGATCCAGCAAGGTTTAAATCTGTCAAGACTGGACGTGGACCTCTGGGTCCCAACTGGAAGGTTTGTATTGATGAGTTTAGGAACTGTACTGGGGTTTGGAGCCAAAGATACATCTGGAAAATACAGGAATCCATTCTGCAGAAAGAAATACAGACCTCAGCACTGATTCTGTTCAGATTTTAGAAGAAAGAGCTTGGTACAAAGAGAATAAGTTCCAGAAAATCTCCAGAGCTGTTTGATGCTCAGCACAAGGGTTCATCCAAGAGAATTCAAGTATGAGATAGCTGAGTAATGACCAGCAGTGTTTAACCTTTCACTGAAATCCTTTGAATCTGAAGACATGACAATTGCAGATATAATACCAGTCTTTAAAAGGGACCCTGAGTGGGATTTGGGGAGCTACTGCTGTGCAGGTCTGATTTCTAGCAGGCAAACTTGGCAGAAGCTGAGGTTGATATGATTCACTTGGGAAGAGTGGTTATGGCTCCTGTAATAGGAAATAGGAAACCTTATGGAGTTTTCTTTAAGGCTTTATAATCATGACTTAGATGGATGATATAATCTAATTCCAAAATGTTTTAGATAGGGACTTTATCAAGAGACTTTTAAGGAAGCAAAGTAGCCGTGGTATAACAGTGAAGACACTGAAAGACATAATGTTAATGGAAGAAAAAGTGGACAACAGAGGAGAGGAAGGAATAGTCTGTTCTCAGAATGGAGGGAAAAGCCACCAAGGAAACCAGGGTCTAGTTTCATCATGCCTTGAAAAAGGGTGAGCAAAGGTGTGACAAAACTTGTCAATAAAATACAAGAAAGGTGTAAGGATGCAAGAGGATTGTGGGAAGACTTCTTAGTTAGGACTGAAGGCAGTGGAGACAGAGGCTTAATGTGAATATCTTCGTGTCTTTGCAGAAGGACCTGGGGAAGCAGTCAGATTGTCCGTACATGTGTGCTTACAAGCTGGTAACAGTCAAGTTCAAGTGGTGGGGTCTGCAAAATAAAGTGGAGAACTTTATACAGAAGGTAAGTTCTGTGATGGGGAGAGGTGTGGGAATGGGGCACGTTTCATCACCCACCTGCTGTACAGGCAATGCCTCTGCCTGAAATTCTGCAGTCAGTTAAAGCTGGGTTCAATTCGCTGCTAATCCAAGGGCAGGGCTGGCTGATTGTTCTTTGAATTGGCTATTGAACATTTTCACTCTAATATCTGAAGGTAAATTGCCTGTTTTGTGTTGTTTCATAGGTTAAAATTGCAGTCACTTGGTTGTTGGTTTGTGTGTGACGAGGTGATGCATTTATACTGGAATTACACTGTGTAGGGGCAAAACATTTTTGTGAGGAGATGGCTCCAGCTATTTCATGCTGATCAGCTGAGGATCTTTCTGGCGAGTCTTGGAACTCTAATCACATTTTCCTCTCCTAGTCTTCTGCTTGAAAAACCTGTGTTAAAAAATAAGCAGATGGTGGGAAACTTTATTAACTTAAAACATAAATGGTATCTTGAAAAGAGCTTTTTTTGTGGCAGACTCTGTAACCCGTGAGCTGCAGCAGGATGCTACACCTGAGAATGGTTGTGTGTGGTTTTCCAGGCAGTGCTATGTTCATAAAACTCCTGTGCCTTCAGATCACAGAGACTTCTCAGTGGTTAATATTGATAAACCACAGAGCTGCTTCTGCAAAAGCAATTCTCTGCTGATACAATCTAAAGACAGCTCCAAGGGGGAATGACCATGGTGCTGCAGGATTTCAAATACCTCTGACAAAAGCCCTGAATAAAGCAGTGCCTTCAATCCCTTTCTATTTATGAGTATCTACAGATTTGCCTGTACATACTTGAATCAGAGTATTCAAGCTGCATTTGATGAGATATGAAACCATAATTGGTAAAACTGAAGTGTTCTTCCTTAATTGGGTCTTTCCAAGAGGCATTGTATATCCCTGTCTAATATAACCTTGCCTAGGTTATCTCTTATAAAATGGAAATAAATTGCTCCAAACCTGGAGAAGCTTGTGCACAATAGTCACCTCTGCTGAAAGGTTCCCAGCTGTGAAAAATAAGTCCAGATATTTTTTAGGTCACTGCAAAAGAAAAAAAAAAAAAAGCTAAGGTAGGTGCATGTTAGCCCTTTACACTTCCTAACTTCCAGTTTTTAGCAAGTTAAGGATTTAAAAAATACCTGTTTATCCTTTTTTCTGCACTTCCAGGCCAACTTTCATGTTAGAAGTAAACCCAACTTGGAGCACTTTATTCAGTCAGAACAATACTGTCAAATCAAAGGAAATTCACTAATTCTTTCACTGCAGTGTGCAGACTGCTGTCTAGGTTTGGTGGGGAAAAAAAAGCCATTTCTCTGGGGATTCAAGGCTCTAGATGAGATATTCTGATAAAAGAATACAAATTAGCTATCTCCAGTTTCCAATTGTGGCAGCTAGATGGAAAGGTGGGCGAGGGAGCTGATTCTTCAGTGTACACATCTCTGAAAATCGTTACAATGCCTTGAGCTCCATGGTAATTGCCCTGTGACTAAGCTGGTTTGTGTTTTGTTCCTCCTTTTGCAGCAAGAAAAGCGGCTCTTCACAAACTTCCACCGGCAGCTCTTTTGCTGGCTTGATAAGTGGGTTGATCTGACTATGGAGGACATCCGTAGGATGGAGGAGGAGACCAAGAGACAGCTGGATGAGGTCAGTGGCAAAGCAGGGCAGGTGTGGGTTGTGTGAGAAACTGCTTCTCTCCAGCACAGCAGAGAGGAAAGGCCGCTGCATGTGAATTGTGCTCCTGCTATTTAGGTCATGCTGTGTGTGCTTTGAATGATTGGCCATGAGTCCATCGTGCTGGCATCTCCTCCTGATCATTATGGAATTCTTCTGTTTGTTGTTGAGCCAGTAAATGTATTGAACCACAGGTAATGAGGGGCTGAGTGGCAATGATTCATTTACTGCCTCAATATCATCTGTTTGCTTTTACTCAAAGCTGAAGGGTCGATTTTGTCCTCATTAGTTGCCAGAAACGTGTTGAGTAAAAGGTTTTTTAGCTCTAAGTACCGTAAGCAGGTAGTGGGGGTATGTAACAGGATTCTTAGCCTGAGAAACACATTATTTGGTAATAATGAGAACTTTGTTCCGTGGTTTGTGTCCTGCCCTGCACCCTCCTCTCCCTTCATGCCTCAAGATATTTCATTATAGTTTCATGTACACTCTTGCCCTTTGGATAATGGTTCCAAATCTGTTGCCAACCCACAGCTTTATCAGAAATGATGCCTGCATGTGCATTTCACAATCACTGACTTGAGGTGCTGAGATATAATCGATGTCTTACACATAGGAGGTGTTCCATCCTGATGAATTTTGAGATAACACACGTGAGAATCAGCACTTGAACGCTTGTTTCCTCTTTCAGATGAGAGAAAAAGATCCAGTGAAAGGAATGTCGGCTGCAGATGACTAATATGACTCCTTCCTTGTGCACTGTAGGTATCAAGAGGTTTGACAGAACTCTGTATTGCTCTATTTGGTTTAAAAACCCCAACATTTGTGTGAGAAATGATCCTGCTCATAGCTTCTGACAGGCAAATCTGTGCTATTGACTGTTTTTATAGTGAAGCCGTTTCACTGACAGGTTGATGAGCGAGGTTTACTGCCTCGTTTCAGAGTTATTCTAAAGAAAAGTCTGAGTGAAAAGTGTAAGAAAAATGTGTTAGAATATTCTGTAGATTTTACTGCTATTCTTATTTCTGTAATGCATATGTTACACTTTCCATGACTTGCAGAGAAACTTTTGTCAGTCTCAAAAAAAGTAAGTTAGACATGCAAACCTTTAGAATGCAGTTGGAAATTGAACATTCCAAGCATATTTGTGAGGAATTTATTTTTTCCATTGCTTGTTAGCAGTATTTACTAACGGGCCAAGGCTTGGAGTAACACTTGGGCATTGCAGGAGAAGCAGCAATGACAGTTTTAAAGCTTTTGGCTTGTTTTCCTTCTATTCTGTTAAATATGTCATCAGTTTAGGGGCCGGCTTTGCCAAATTTTTCTTAAACACTGCAAAAATGTGGTATGGTGTCAGAGAAGTAAGAAGGCAAGGAGAAAAAAAAGGATTGTCCATTTATGTTGGGAAGAACAAGTTATTAGGGCAGTAAAATGCCATCCTAGTTATCCTTGGAAGGAATGGGGTGGGGCAGAACCACATCCTCCTGGAATACTGACTGTTTACCTCCGTTTGCCCTCTGTTATCTGCTGGTGGTAAGTGGGGAACACGAGGTGGGGAAGTCTCTGAAGGGCTGTCTTTTGATAGAAATATTTTAACTTTTGAATGCAGCTACAACCACTTGATTTTCTTGTCTCTTATTTCCCCTGGATCAGTGCTGCAGTGTCACCGTGCTTTGTCTGCCTGGCGACAGCGTTGACTCACATTTGCTTCCTCAAGGTTGTCTGACGCTTCCCTTGGCACAAAGTCATCCTGAAACGTTTCCCTGTTTGTCTCTTTGTTTCAGTTTGCAAGACAGTCGTCAGGAAGGCCCAGGGAATCCACACCCTTGACTGACGGACCATCTCTGGATCAAGCCTTTCTCTGTCCAACCGGCAGGCGATTTTAAACCTCCCATAGCTAATTCTAGATGCCCCTTAATATTGTGAGCAAATAGACAGTCTGGTACTAAGCACTCCAATGTTAGCACGTGCATCCCAGGGGGTTTCCTCCTGGGGCCGTGTGACTTAGAGATCGCTGTATTTACAACTCCTCCCTCCTCTTTTTTTCATTGTGTTCAGACCAATTTCCATGTGGCCCTGTTTGATTTCCAAGTGACATTTTTAGCTCAAATAGTCTTGTGATGTGGTGACTTAGAATTTTTTTTTTGGTTTTGTTTTGGTTTTGTTTTTGGGTTGTTTTTTTTTTTTTTTTTCCAAGTGGGATAAACTGCCACCTTTGTTTCTGCCCAGCCCTTCACTGTTCTTTGAATGTCTGTTTGGAGAGGGAAATTGTCCATATTTAAAAGTGCAAAACTCTTCCAGGAAATGTTCTGCTCTCACCCTTGCTCCCGGAGGGAGATATTTAATGACAGGTAACCTGAGTACAAAGTGAGGAGCAGCCAGAGAGTTCTTGGTTTGTGATGAGTTGTGATTTGTAGCTTCTGCAGGGCATTACTTTGTTCTGTCGTAACAAACATGAATTAAAGACTGTCCAGAAGCTGCAGTCAGGCCCTGCACTGGGGCCTTCAGCACTTACATGTTAAATTTCCATTCTAGGGGTCTCTCTGGCCCACGTAGCTCTGTTGTCCTCCAGCTGTGCATGTCAGTCTTACAAAATCTTTCTTGACGTCTGTTGCAACTTCCTGGTTCTTTATTTCTTAAGACTTCCCATAACTTACAAAACTGGAATGGTTTTGAATAATAACAGTGTGATTTTCCCTGGACAAATTGGGATGTTGCAAAGGCTGGTGTGCAAGTGAGGTCTTGGCATCTGGTTCCATCCAGGTGCCCGGGGCGGTGGTTCTGCTCAGCAATAATATTCTTCCCATTGCAAGACTGACTAAAATATCTCCTTTTGTGCTGTAAGAAAAGCAACTTATAAAGACAGGTATATGCAGTTTTCTAGGATATCTGTTGGTTATTATGAATCATAGAGGATACTGTTAATGTAAAGAGCTCTTGTTATTTAATGAACTCAAATATTTACTGTAACTATACTTATGCTGATATCAGCTTTTGACAATCAACTCAGCAGAACAGAATCAAGGAAATTCTGCTTTCTTCAATACATATGAGGAAAAAAAATCCTACTTCTTTGCTTATCCCTGAGGCCCAATGTTTGATTTTTTTTTAAACTCCCCTAGTAGTAATAACTTTATTTTCCACTTCTGTGTTTGGCAGCACTAACATGAAATCTTGTATGCCAAACAGTCGTGGGTGTATCACCACTTTTGAGGAGTCTTTTTAGCATTCTGTAATACACTGACTCCTCCAGCCCTTCCCACTCCTGCAAGCAGGAGATCCTGAAATGATCCCATGCCCTGCTGAACAAGGCTGTGCTGGGATCAGAGCTGTTTCCAGTGTGAGGGAAGATGGGAATGCTCTGGAGGGAGAGGATGGCGTTTGGTTTTTGGGGAGGGGGCAGTTTATCCCTTTATTTTTAGTTTATTTTGCCTTACTCATGTCTAAGTGCAATAAGCTCTGAATTGTACCAGTAACTCTGGCAGGCTCTTCTCAGTGACCTCAGACGGTTCTGTGGGGTTGGGGTGGGGTTTGAGGGGTTTTAGCAATCTCACCAGGAAGAAGTAAAACACGTTTATTGTAAAATAGGTAAAGAAACTAAATTTTAATCTTTGAGGCTATTTGGGACCAGGATGTTTCATGACATGTTGTATAGCTGTTCCAGAAGTATTCTAGGAGTGTAGGCCCCAGTTAAGAGTTCTTTCAGTTTGAAGTATTTTTAACAGAGAATTTATGCACTGACTTCTGTTCGTGTTTGTTGGTTACGTTTTGAGGGATTCTTACACTTGAGGGCAACCTGAGAATACACATAGCACACTTGTTCTTTCAGTTTGTGTTATCCAAGAGGCTTTCCATCTGATGGCACTAATCGCCGTGGAAGCAGATTGTAACATTCCACCATTGCAATCCTTTTTTGATCCTCTGATTTCAGAGTAAGAGCTTTTACACAAAGCTTTCCTGATTAGTGGAAAAACTTGGAGGGAGGGGGAGGAAACTGCAGGAACTTCAGCCTGAATACTCCCCCCTCCGCTCCCTGCCCTTTGTTTTCTGTCCTTCCAATTTGATCCGAAGCGAAAGCATCCCTCAGCCTTTGGATAGACAAATCCTGTAAAGACCCTTCAGTCTCGACGCTTGGTTCCTGCTAGTGAGCATATAGCAAAGATCACGCAGCGTTCCCGTGCCGTATCTTCCATCCGCTTTGGCGAGAACCCCGCGGAGCTGGCGGCTCCCGGCGGGATGGGGTCCATCCAGAGCGGCTGGATGCGCTGGGATTGCTGCTCCCATCCCCGCCGGGTGGGCTGGGGGCTCCGGGGGCAGCCCCTCGCCCCAACCTGCCTCAGGCTGGGTTGCTGACAGGGCTGCTCACCCCTTACATCCCGCACCTCTCTGGGTTCGTCCCGCCGGGTTCTCCGCGCTCTTTTCCTTTGGCGACACACACTTTGTAGAATGGGTTAGGTTATCTCGTCGTTTCTTTAAATGTGAGTTTGTGCCTTTTTTGTCTCCTAAATCTTCCAATACAGGCATATTGGAAACGAAATCTAATAAAATACTAGACAGAGCCTCTCGCCTCCGCTTCCTTTGTTTTGGGGTTTTTGAGGGTTTTTTTTGAGAGGGGGAAGGCCTCGGGGCCGTGCCGGGGCTGCTGTGGGTCCTCCCGGCCGCCAGGGGGCGCCGTGTGCGGTGCGTGCCCGCCCCCGCGCGGCGCGGCGATGGGCGCAGGGCGCTGAGGGCGGCGCGGAGGCCGCGGCCGGGCCGTGTGAGAGGAGCGCGGGCGGCTCCGCCGGCCCCTTCCCGTCCTTCGGGCAGCGCTTCCCTGCGGGACCCCCGGGCATGGAGACCGCGGCCCTTCCCGGCAAGGAGTTGAGGTGAGCGCTGGGCGCGGAGGGGCTGCTCGAGGCGCGGCTCTGAGGGCGGCTCCGAAAAGTGGCCCCAAGCGGTTACGTAAATGGGCGAGAATTAGCGAAACTTGTGTATGTGCTTATTAGATGGGAGTTACAGGAATTGGCGGCGTTACGTAGTCATATGAAATAGAGGAGAAAAGCTGATTTTCTGGTACTGGAGTGGTTCTGGGAGGCTTATGGGGCATTTCTGGGCGCTTGGGACTTCCCGGAGCTCTGTTAATGTGTAATGAGGGCACGAGCATCTGCACTGTTGTAATGGACCGAGTGTTTCGAACTTGTCACTTTCTGTGGGGAACAAGAAGCCTGAGTAAATATTGAGCTACTGCTTTTACGGTGTTTTTACAATGTATCTTCACTCTGTGTCGGTGTCCTGTCTGGGCTCGATTCCCTACAGAAACCTGCTTAGATGGGATTTGGGTAACAGGCTGTGACAGGAAAATTAAAAAAAAAAAAAAAAACCAAACCAACAAGCTGACAAGAGCTTAAATATCTCAAAAATCCTCTGAAGGCTTTATTATGAGCACTGTGACCCTGAGAAATTCTCCGCTATTGAGTCATTTGGGGATTAGCAGCGGTGGTGCTAAGTAATGCCCTCAGTAGGTTGGTTGTATTTAGGACGATGTTTGTTTCTACCTCCGCGATCAGTGCTGTGGTCACTGGGCACCTCGAGGAATTGAATTTCTGTCAGTAGTGACTGATGGCGTCAACATCATTTCAGTTTTGTTCAATCAGGTAATTGTCTTACCAAATTAGTAACTGGAGAGTGTTCCCAAGTGAGACATCTCCGCTGGCAGAATTAGATCTGCTGCCTGCCTACTTTTTTTTGTTTTAATTCCCTTGAAGTTTGTTTTGAAGTAGCTTTTGGGTGACTTCAGTGTAGTCTTACAAAGATACACTATTAGTGAGGGAAATTATGGATCATTTTAATCCGTTATGCAAAGTAGTTTTCCAGCTTTTCTGCACACATTGTGTGTCACCTTGAGCAGGTAGTTGATCGTACTATAAAAACACAGCCTTAGTAATAGGTGTATATTGGTGGGATTCACTAATTATCAGTGTTTATAAGGTCATTATAGAACCCTAAGATGGATGGAAAATTATTATTTTTTAAGCCTGTCATGTAACAAGACTGAGAGGAAAGCGAATCACTTTTTAGAAGCTCTAGTACTGAAATTACCGTTTTGTAAAGATAGAGCAGATGAGTGCTATGAGGTGAATGTTGAGAGGAGCAGTGGCTTTGCTTGGTTCTGATCAGAACTTTGAATATTTGGGAGCTGGAGATTACATTTCTCCTTGCCTAGACAGGCACATGATCGATTCAAATCAACAATAAAATCTTTTAAACCTTGAGCTCATCGAATTAACCACATTAAATCTATTATGAAAAAACCAATTCACTGTGGGTGGTAAGATGTGATTGCAGCTTTTGTAACAACCCAGCGAGCGTGGTGGGAACGCCACAGTTTGGTTTTTTTTCCTCCAGCACTGCTGCACCTACATTTCTCCTTTTGTGCTGCAAGCAATGCCGAATTCCAGTGCACCTGGAAAGACTCTTATCAATCTCTTGCTTTTAACGGGCCGGTCCTTCAGGGCGTAGCTTTAGCTGGGAGCAGATGGCATCGCCGAGCGGCGAGGATGCCTTGGAGCCCTGCGAGGGGCTCTCCCTGCCCGATGCCGAGAACCTGCCCAGCCCGCGCAGCCGCTCCGCCAGCATCAGCAGCACGGGCTCCAGCGGCCGCCTGCAGCTCCGGCACAGGGTGGCACAGCTGATGGCCTGCGTGGAGGACATCAGCTCCGACGACGAGATCCACGAGGAAGTGTCTCGCACTCTGGATGAAGCTTTCCTCATCTGGGGGAAAAAGCTGAAGGATAAGTGGCAAGAATTCAGGTTTTGCTCGCTCCCAGCTCTTTGTTTTTTTTATGCTGGTGACTAGAGATAGATGAGGAGTGACAGAAATTCTGTAGGGAAATTAGAACGTTCTTAGAGTTGGTTGCCTGCCTGTCCACGTTTCAATTTTAGCGTTGGTTTTGTGTGGTTTTCTGTTTGTTTTCAGACTACACTTAGTTACCTGGAATGTGGGCACAGCTTCTCCCCCTCCCGATGTCACGAGTTTACTTCAGCTCAACTCGCTGGGCAGCACCACGGATATGTACGTTATAGGGTGAGTGATGTTAAAGAACTTGCTCTGTGAATTTATTGCAAAACTGCTGGGTCTCTGCATGGTCTGTTTTGGGAGGACTGTGTGATGGGGATCACTGCCTGGGAGATGGCTTAACACTATTGCTTCCACAGGGTGAAGACTCACTTAGTCTAACTAACAGAGGACTAACTTAGAACAGAGATGATTTAGCAGTTAGCTGCTGCTGTGTGGTGACAGAATGCGGAATATCTTTTTTCTTAACACACAAAAAGTTTGGGCTGCTGTTTCCTTTGTTAGGATGTTCATTTTGATATGAAAGTTAGTGGAAAATTATCATGTTTTAAGGGAATTAGTGCAAGCTCCTTACACACAATCTGCCACTGTGTTTTCCAAACTGTGTTGAAATGCTGAAGTCCTGACAATCAAGTTGTTTGTTGTAACACATCTTGAGTTAAACTCTATTTTTAGGTGTATATAACCTCCTTTAATTTTGTTTTCCTCAGCATCAGGTGTGTTAAATCTGTGTGTGGGTTAAACTGCTTGAGTGAGAAACTGAACAGCGATAAATTTCTGGGGTCTGTGTTCTGCAGAGTTCCTGTGAATTCTGTCCAACTGGTGCAATGTGAATAATTGTGATATATTCAGCTTACAGGAGGTGAATTCAAAAATCACAACTTTCCTGTCTGACTTGGCATTTGATGATCCATGGAGCATTTTTTTCATGACTGTCTTGTCTCCACTGGGATATATGAAGGTAATTATTTACGTCTCTTAAGTGTCACAGCACTGAAGGAAAATGCCTTAAATCTTTTTCCTCAGATTATCCATAGAAGATAAGCTGATGGTGTTTTTGCAGGTGTCTGTCACTACAAGTACAGTAGAAGTGATTCTTCATCACACATGTTTTTTCTCGTGATGTGAATTCATATTGAACGGCCTATTTCCTGTGGCCACAATATCTTTATCTCATTTGTAGAGAAGTTTTTTGCTGTGTGCAATATTGGGGAACTGTACTGTGATGTATCTAATGTTGTCTTGCACTATAAATATCCCAAGCAATGGCAATGTTGATGAAGATTAATAAGGCTCCTTTATCTGGTCTTTTTCCAGTTTGTTTGCAGGTGAGAATAAATTGCACGTTTGTAAAATAGGATTTTAGTGGGTGTATATATTTACCTGAGGACTTAATTTTTGGTTGAAGACTAACAACATTATATGAGAATTTAAATTATAAGATCTTGGGGTAATATCAGGGACATAAGATCAGCTAAAGTCCTGGCTATTTTAGTGATGTACAATCAACTTAGGAAGATATCCTGAATTTTTCTAGTAAAGAGAAATTAAAAGCCTTTTGTAGTGATTCTCCAAACCAAGCATTATTTCAGGCTGATTTTGCTGAGGTGATTGCATTATCTGCATGCTAATCGGACTCAGTAGTTGTGCTGTTCTTTCAGTTGTAATTAAACAAAACAAAGGACCCATTGGGAATTACAAAAAGGAAAAAACCCACATTGTTCACTCTGCCCTAAGTCATTGCTGATAAAAATTCAAAATGTGGCCGTGGGCTGACATTCAGGCCCTGTATACACACAGTTAAAAGAATTCCTGCTGGTATGCCTGGCTGATTTTGAATTCTAATTTATTACTGAGGCAGTTTGGAGCCCACTAATGAATGGATGCTGCCACCTAATGGCTTTCAGCAGGACTTGATTAGCTCTAATAATAAGGGGGAGCTGTCAGGCCGGGTCAAAATCAAACCAGGCAGCAAGAAAAGGAAAGGTTATCCCAGGACTCAGGCAGGAATTTGGCTGAGCAGGAGAGGAGCAGTTACCCCTTGGCTGACCTGTGAGGAGGTTGGGTGTGGAGGGATAGGTGTCACCCTTGGGACATTCTGTCCCCTCAGTAACTGGGTCTGTTTTCAGAGTGTTCAATTGGTCACAGTCAATTCTTCCATCATCCACAGGATCGTGTTCCCTCTGTGCAGGAGCTTTGCTTGATTTGGCTCTAAGGACTGGTGCTGGTTCCAGCAGGGGAGGGGTCAGAGCCTTGTGGTGTTCAGGATGATCTGGAGAAATGTCTGGGGACTGCCCACAGCAGAGTGAAACAAAGCAAATAAATAATAAAAGGACTCAAAGGTCTTGGTACCTCATGAATGTAATTACGGAAAGTAGAATGCTGACTAATAAAATATTCATGCATCATTAGTAATTGCAATCCATTGTTTCAGTATTGTGTGGTATTTTGTTGGGTTCAAGGACACTGAAAGCATTAAAATATATTCTGAAGTCATTTAATTGTGTAACATAGGGAAACAAAGGAAGAATTCTGTTTTAAATTTTGGGCTGAATTTTTGTGCTTCTCCAGCACTTGTATAGTCAATTTTATTCTAATGTAGTCTGTTTCTAAATTAATCCAGCATAAAATTGAACTACAGTTAATGTATTTCAATGTCTGTATTTTAAATTGAATCATCATCATTAAACAAACACAATGAATTTTGTGTCTCATGCCAGGAACATTGTAAAGTCCATAAATGTTCAATGAAGGACATCTTTATTAGACTATTTCCACACACACAAACAAAACCAAACCACAAAAGCCTCGTGTCTTATGTGCTCCCTAAGTGTTTGGTAAATCAGATTTTACAGGCACTGCAGGCAGGAGTTTCTGCTGTTTGCAGTTCATTTTGTTTGCAGATGCCTGGAATTGACTGCTGTGCTTTTGAGGCATTTAATGGCATTTAGAACATTTAATTATCTGCTCAAGAGTGCTTCAGTTTGAAAAACTTGCTGCTGTTGGAGGATTTGTAGGTATGAGTTATAAAGCTTTTATGTGAAAAGTGAATTATTTGGTCCTTCATGAGTAGGATTCTTCAAGACAGAAACAAGAGGCTGGTGAGGCAGAATAAAAGTCCTTAAAGAGATTTGGGCAGGTGCATGTTTTGAGGTCAACTTCAGATTGAAATATGATGTTAGAACTACCTTAATTAGCTGAGGAATTGATCAGATTTGTTTATAAGGAACATATTTTTCACAGCACTGAAATGAGTCTGCATTAACTCTGTCACAGTATTGAGGCTACCCTTGGTGAGAGAATTGCATGACTTCTGCTGTGGCCTTCTTCACCTGAAAGCTCCTGTGAAGTAAACCCAAGGAGCTGCTGGAAATGAGCATTTTTTGTTTTCTGTCTCCCCAGCTGTCCTCAGTTCGTATGCAGGGGCTGCTGCTCCTGATCTTCGTGAAGCACGTGCACCTTCCCTTCATCCGGGACATCCACACCCACTACACCCGCACAGGCCTCTATGGCTACTGGGTAAGGGCTGTTCCTGCTTACTGATGGTGCTGTGTGCCTCCCCCTGGGTCCGTGCTGGGACACAGGACGTGGGGCTTAATTAAAAATTAATAACCTGACAAGCAGACTCATTGGTTTGAACCTCGTGTGCAGCGCAGACCGTGATTTCAGATTTCGGTTTATTTGCTGAGACGCAACAAGTTGTGTAGGAAGAAATTGTACTGATTTAAATCTTAATTGCAAGATTTCAGAAGTGATAGGTGGTGTTAGTTACGTTTGCAGGCATTGAGTGCAGTTTCAGGGAATGCTGTTGATCTCCCATGCCAGGGGAACAAAGGAGGAGTCAGCATCCGCATGTCTGTCTTTGGGCACACGGTCTGCTTCATGAACTGCCACTTGCCAGCTCACATAGAGAACACAGAGCAGCGACTGGATGACTTTGAGAAAATCCTGGAAATGCAGTTTGAAGGAGAGGGTATTCCAAGTCCCTTGGATCATGAGTGAGTTCTGTGTTGTTTTTATGTATTATAAGGTAAACTGCTGCGCTGAAGAGCTTTGGGTTTGGATTTTTCATCTGTCATTTTATTTTAAATATCCCTTCAGCCTTGAACCCCGAACCACTGGGAGGAAAAGAAAACCTGAAGGACAGATGTCTGTTTTACAAGACTCTTTTCTTCCAGTCTCTGGTTACATTCATTTGTTAGCATATAGACTGTACATGTCATGCAGGAAAGCTTTAGAAACTAAAGCCTGTTTATACCAAAAATCCTTTAGGTTGCTGTTCAATGTTCAGAGACGTAAGACTCAGGAGAAGTTAATATTCAGGCAGTAATAAGCAAGCAGCAAGAATGCAAGGGACTTAATTTGCTGTTTCAATTACTTCAGTTTTTGTTTTTTTGTTTAGCAGCAGGTTGTCCCTGTGTAAGCTTATCTATAACTACTTAATGTTTGTGCTTAAGCTGTTTGTATTAAGAAATAAAAGTGATTAGAGCACCTAATTAGTGTAATGGCTACTATTCTATCAAATTCTTCCCTTGAGTTAATAGATTCATATAAATCTTCCTTGTTTGATGCATTTTGGTTTGGTTTTAAGGGTTCTCTTCTGGTTTGGAGATCTAAACTTCCGGATAGCAGATTATGGGATACACTTTGTCAGAGAATCAATCAATAACAAGCGTTTCAGTGTGCTCTGGGAAAAGGACCAGGTAGGTTGGCTCAGTCTCTTTGGGGGTTTGGTTTTAATGCTCACAAACATGACGTGGTAGTTAAATTACACCTTGAGCTTCTAATTTCTGTTAAAGAACACAAACTAGAGCCATCATGAGATAGAACATGAGGTGGTTATAAAGCCTCAGTTAATTGCAAACCTTTTCTGCTTTTGTGCAGTTTCTTATTCATTTACAATGCTCATGTTTGACTGGAGATTTCTTTGAACTTCATGCCTTCTCAGTTCCCCACATTCATCTTTCCTCTTCTCCCAAGAATTCTTTATAAGAGAACCTTATTCTGGATTTTGTTTTGGGTAGAATTGCCTCTAAACTTTCAGATGGATTGTGTCAAGAGTTCTGGTTATAACAAAGAGGCCCTTCTGAATTTACCTTTCCAGTGTTGTACTGAATGCAATGTTGATTCTTGGAAGATGCTTTCCCAATCATTCTTTAAGCTCTGATTTTTTTAAACATAATCTTTAATAGTTACTTTTTATTTCTGCAGTTAAATATGGCAAAAAAGAAGGAAGCTTTTCTGAGGGAATTCAAAGAGGGTCCTCTGCTGTTTAAGCCCACCTACAAGTTTGACCTTTACTCGGACGTCTATGACACAAGGTAAAAGATGAAATGAGTTTAGACATGGAGTATGAGAGTGAATGTGGTGCTTGGTTAAATATCACTTCAGTAATCAGCAAACCTGAATTTCCTCAGTGTACTGGGGCTGTTGAGCTGTTCTGTTAGGCTTGGATTGATCAAATCTGAATAAATGAATAGTTTTGGCTGAAGAAGCTGGAGCCTCCTGATTGTAAAGTAATGAAACAACCCAGCTGCCTTTTTGGAAAGACTAGACTGACAAAATAAATGAGCACTTGTTTAAGCTGCCTCTGTTTTGTTCTTTCCTACTAAAAGTGCTCGTTGGTTGTCAGAAAGGAGCAAAAGAATAATTATCTGTCATTTTTGTTTCCCTTCTCTGCTTAAGCATTTCATTTGATATGCTGGTAATTGAAAATAAATGTATATTTATCTTTATCGATTATTTTAAGTTGAAGATGGAGTATCTTAAATTACCAAAGTTTTTCTGTGATATTAAAGTCTGTTTGTTAAGTATTAGTCTTATGTTTCCACAGAAGGATAAGTTCCTGTCCAAACAGGGTTTTGTACTGATCTTTTTCTTTACTTCCAGAGAACAGAAGTCCCTGTTTTGGTTTAAGTAAGAAGACAGCTTTCTGAATTTTGTAGTATTTTTAATATTTCACAATCAAAACAAGGCTCCATCTGAGCTTTTGCTTTGATTGTTGTGAAATATTTGAAAATCAGATGACAGCTGATTTTCTTTAGGGATTTTCTTAACCTGTCTGAAAGCTGCAGTGTTATCTACTCTGCTGTTGCACTTAACCTTGGAAGGCATGGAAGCAAAGGCATTTTGCTTCCTAATTGAATATAAAGAAATGTAATGGGACCAACAGTAAATTCATCTAACAAAAAAGACTTAATCCAAACCTGGACATTTTACAAATGATTCATAACCTAGTTGTCTGTATTGGCTGATTTAAAGAACAAAAAATGTGGTTGAATGTTCTGTGTGCATCCTGCTGCTGTTCAAGCTACCAGAGAGACTTTGCTCACATGGGAGTGACCAGCAAACCTCAAGGCAAGCCCCCTGCAAAAGTAGCTTTTACTGAAGCCCACAGAATTTTATTTTTGATGCTCTTTCAGTGTGAATTCTGAGGGTTGGTTTCCCATCTAATACCCCATTTTCTCTAAAACAGTGAGTGTTTCACCATAAGCTGTTCTTTTGGTATTTTCCTGCACAGCAGAGCAGACATCTGGCATCTCCTGAAGATTTCTGTCGGTTTATAGAATTACTGCAGTAAGTGGGACAAGGGCCCTTAGTCATTTCATATCTTTCCACCTTATTAAAGGTGGGAAGGGGTAAAGCAAAATTATATTGAATATTGAACTAAATAGCCTTGGTTTTGTTATTTAAAGTTATTAAACTGACAGTTTTCCTTACACATCCTGCTTTTAACTTTTATAATCCAATCCAGTCCATTCTAATTCCTCTTCCATAGGGTATGATCTTTTCTCCATTTCAATTTGAAGTGATCCACCCCTCCAGAGAGTTGCTGTTAAGCCTTCCTCCCACCACAGAGAGAACCACAGAGGGCTCATGTCTTCTGGTGTAATTTTTATGGTCTAAAAGGAAACTCTGCGTTGTGATAAGTTTGATGTATAGCACAGTTGCAGGCACATCTTCCTTGATTATGAAATTTTGAAAGCCTGTTGTTATGAGATAGCAGTAGCTTGCAAACATGAAATGCAGGCTGGTACAATTTAGAGGAACTTCTAAATAAAGCATTGCTGTGGCACCTGTGATTACCATAAGCTACCCAAGTTTCCCAAGTTTCTCCTGTCTTCTGTTGTGAAAAGAAACTTGCTCTCAAATATTTTGAATAATTTCAAACGTCATTCAGACTCTTCCTTATTCCTTATTTTTACGTCCTCATTTCTCAGAATATCTCTATGTTTGGAGCCTGGGGCAGTTGCTGTATTATCTCAGTGTTCATGCATGTTTTTACAGGGTTTTAGGAGAAAGTATCATTTCCTGTATGAAGCCAACTAACCCACTGAAACGTCCTTCTCCCCTTCATTTTACTCCTCTTGCAGAAAGCCTTGAAACTGATCTGTGTTGAATGGAGTTCAAATTAAGGAAATGCTGGTTGAAAAAAACATTTAACAGAGCTGTAAAATGAAGCTTGGCTATGATTGCCTCCTTTTATTAATATGTATCTCACAGTCTTTGAGTAGATTTTGCGCAGCATTCTTAGCTTTTGGCAACTTGTTTCTGTGCTCATTTCAGTTTTTATCTTGTATTTTTGCAGTGAGAAGAAAAGAAAGCCAGCTTGGACTGATAGAATTCTATGGAAAGTGAGAAATAGCTATGAGGCATCAAAAGAAGGCGAATTCCCTGAAGAAGAGAACGCCATTTCTATTTCTCTGACTAACTATATCAGTCACATGAGCTATGGCATCAGTGATCACAAGCCTGTCACAGGAACTTTCAAGCTTGAGGTGTGCTGTCCCAGTTATGTTGTTAAGAAAAAGTTTATTTTACTCAGTGTTGCCTTACAGCAGCTGATTTCCTAAACCAAGATCTCAGTCTCATTCTGATCATAGTGAAGGCAGCAAATTGCTTTCATGTTATTTCCAGTCACTTAAAAAGTCCCACAGGTGGCAATTATATTAGAGGATAACTTGAAAAGAATAAGTGCAAGAATGACAGGCTTGACTGATTGAAACTGTTGTTTTTTTGTGTAGATGAAGCCTCTTGTGTCAGATCCCTTGGTGACGCTGAACGCCGAGGGCGAGTGGAGTGCAGAGCACGACGTTCTCATCCGCTACTCGGCCGTGCGCGAGTTCCCCAGCAGCGCCTGGGACTGGATTGGCCTCTTCCAGGTGATGGCACCTCATCCTGCCCCTTCAGCACACATGGGGAGCGACTGCACGAGGTCCTTGGGAGTTTGAGAGCACTCATTCTTGCTAGGGAAGAACTCCATGGAATAGTTGTGCCCTTGATTGCCGTTAGTTTCTGTGTGCTGGTACTTTAGCTCTGCAGTGTGTGTTTTTCCACACCCTTTGAATTCTCTGCTAAGATAATCTGGTTGTTTATTGAAGTAAAATGTTGCAGAAGCTCTGGAAAGGAGTTTATGCAACAAAAAAAAAAGGACAGAAATAAAAGTCAATGTAAGGATGAGAGAACACAGCAGTTCCACCCTCTCAGAAACAATCAATATGTGAATGCCCCAAAAATGTTTTGATCCGGAAGAGTGTTTTAATTACTTCAGTGAAACAGTAAACTTCTCTCACAGCTTTGTTTTTCATGTAGTATGGTTTTTGTTTTTATCAGGAAGCTGATGGTTTTTATCTTTCTCTGCAGATGAATTTCAGGCATGTGAAGGATTATGTTACTTATGCTTGGGTGGAAGATGATGAAATTGCTTCCAACAGAGACAGCAAACAGGTAAGTCAGTTGTATTTCTTTCTAATGCAGTTTCCCATAGAGTAGCATTGAAAGTCTCTTCCTTATCCCCTTCCCTCAGGGGTTCTGTATCCTCTTCCCAATTGAAGCTAATTTGGAACAATATTATTGTTTAAAATCCCTCTTCCTAATTCTTCATATTGAATGTTTGGTCCCTCTTTAAAAGGGTTGTCTGTTGTCTGTTACAAAGCTTTCTAGTAGTGATTACCTAAAGTGATTTAAACCAAACAAATAAAACTTACTTTGACGCAAATGAGATATATCTAGAGACACTTAACTGAACAAATAGAAGTTTGACAGGACAGAAGCAAACCAAGCTTGTGGATTGCTCTGCTGTTGCCACCAGGAGGCAGCTCCTCTCCCTCTGCTGCTCTGTGGCTTTGTCACTTCCCTTCCAACCACTCTGGGTCTCTTCTCCCTTGTCACTGAACCAAGCCAGCTTGCTGACACACTGAAGGATATTCCTTCTCCTCCCTGATTTCATTTTCAGATGGTTTCCTGAGTTATTTCTGTCTCCATCCGTTTTAGCTTACGTTTTAAAACTTGCTTATAAATAGCAAATACTGATTTTGACGGTGACCTGAATGGCTTTTTTGTGAACTTCTTTTTCTGTGGAAATTGCTCATTACCTGTTCTTATTCTTGCCAGGTTTACATGAGTGGTTCAGAAATACCTAAGATGGGAGGAGAATTTTTGCTTTGTTATTATAGCAATAATTTGCAGTCGATAGTTGGCATCAGTGAACCTTTTCAGGTAATATATTAGGAAGCATTAATTAATGCTGATGTGATTTTTTTTAAAAAATTATTACTTCTTTTGTTTTCATATGCATTTGAACCCAGCTGTGTTAATCCTTGGGAAGGAATTTTAAAAAGGATATGTCCTGACTAAAAAGTATTTGCTGATGTGCCGAAAGACTCTGAGTAACTGTTACAGCATTAACACAGCAGTGCAACAAGACAGGTTTCTCTCCCTCACTGTTCACTTTTGGAACTTCAGGCTCCCTCTTAGGTCCCCAGTTTCTGTAAAGATGACAAATCAAGTGCTGCCTAATTTCTGGCAGACTGTAAGTGAGCTCTTTGTGCTCCATTCTGTGATTTGCACCCAAGTGTTTCCTGTAAATTGTCACTTGAATTTGGGAAGGATGGGACAGCTGGACTCAAGGTATTTGATAACAGGCTCTTTTTAATTTTTGCAAGCATGACTTAACCTGCCCAAACAAGATGAACTGACCAAGCATTGCTGCTTCTACACAAGCACTGTTTTTTCCGGAATAATTTTGTTTGTGCATAATTTGCCATGCAGTCATGGCTCATGTGCTGGGGAATCACTGAAATAGGAATTCTTCATTGTTGATGAGGCTGCAGGGCTTTTAGAAGGCTGTGAAACCTCAGTCACTTAGGGGATATAATACTGAAAGTTGCTGGGCTGGCTGGTATCTCATTCCTATTTTATACTATAATTTTTTTTAGGTATTATATTCCTATTTTTCTCTGTATGGGTGAGAAACATGATAGAGTGGAGTATTTGTGTTGTCTCTGAGCTCAGGATCTATCAGAGATTGTGCAGGGTTTGTTGCCTTTCTTCTTGCCTGACATTTAATGTTTTGTTATCACTGTAGTCAATTTTTAGTAGATTTTTTTTAAATCTTCTCAATTATTTGCAAGCATGACAGACTTCTTTATATAATGGTATGGGTAATACAGAGCAACACAGTGCTTTTGAATTGTTAATTTGGTTTTTATCCTGTTTTTCTCCTAGATTCAGCCTAGCCAAACACCAACAGAAAAGGATCTGCCAGAGGAAGGGAGCAGTTTGCTGCAGAAACCTGACAATCCAGAATCAGGTGGTAATTCTGAGAGAAGAAAGGGCATTTAATGGTCCTGGTTCAGCAGTCAGATGATTCCTTATGTCTTAGTGATTGTAAGCTTTTACTCTTAGAAGATGGAGTAAGACAGGTAGGATTGTTCAGAACCTTTGGAAGCTTGTAGAGGATAATTTATTGTGGAAGTGGATATTTTTATTCTGGGGAGAGTAACTCTCTTGCACTGGATGAGAACTGTAAAATAGCACTTAAGGAATGCTGTATGTTTTAAGGTGATAGACATTTCTAATGCAATGATTTAGCCTAAGGAAGTTGCAATGTTTAATAAGATTTTAGGCTTGTTCCTTTTTTTTGTAGAGGATGTCTTATTTACAATGCAATATTTACTATGCTGTAACAATTTAATAATTGATTTCCAAATTTTGAGTTTAAATGAAGTTATTTAAAAATTATTTATTAGATACAGCTAGTTAGCTTGTTTTGAAATTTTATTTGACTTTCAAATGTAAGCTAATTACCTTTTGGGAAACACCAATGACAGCAGGTCACATCTGCTGACACAAAAAACAAAATCTTTGGAGTGTGTAAAGGCTCCATTGGTAGATCCTTCTCTTCATGCCTTACTGAGAACTCTTTGTAGGATTTTCCATTTCTGATTCTTCCAAATTGAAATACATTTATCAAAATGCACTATTCCTGATTTTTTTAAATTCTTCTTTTATAAAACAATTAAGCAATTTGCTTATTGCCTTTCTGCCCCTCATTAAAAAACGTAAAATAAACTCATTTTTATACCAGCTCCTGGCCTGGAGTGAGCCAGAATCTCACAACTTCTGAAGAAAATTGCAGAAGTTGAGAAATGCTTTAGCACAGATGAGCAGCCCATGGTTGATGATTTGGTATAATCTTTAAAAATTCTAAATCTCTTCAATTTATAGCAATCAGTCTGCAACTTTCTGTTATTCTAGAGGTGCTCAGACCTTTCTGTATCCTGTGCATTTGAGGGTGGAGATGGAATAAGAATTTTCCTGTACCTTTAGGAACCTGAAAGGTAGTTAGCTTCTGAAAGGGTCTTGTTTCTTGATGAGGAAATGGAGATCTTTGGAAAGGGTAGGAAAGGGCACCAACATTCCACAGAATCTCAGGCTGCAGTGCTGGGACAGAGCACTTTGAGGCTCCCATGTTCTGTATCCACAGCTCCCTCCCAGGTGTGGTGAGCAGAAAAGAGCAGATTTGGTTCAAGTGGAAGAGCAAGGAGTGTTGGGATGTTCATGCTGGAATTCTGCCTCAGAACTGAGTGGATCCCTTTTTGCTCTTTTTGCTCAAAGCCTTCTTTTTTTCAGGGTTGTTTTGAGATAGAAAGTTAACAGCTTGATAGGATAATTGTTTTGCTTTTATCATTCACTGTATAAAATCCTTTGAGGTCCAGGTGTCTTTGTGTCCTGTTGAAGCTCTGACATAGGTTTCTGGTTAGGTAGTTGCAGTGGGCTTTAGGAACACTTGGCCTCTGTAGGTTTTAGTTGTATCTCAGCTTGACTCTTGGTGTTGGGAACTGTTCCCAGTTGTGAGTAGTTGAGGGCAGGTTCAGAGGATACTGTGTTCATTGCATGGATTAACACTGCCTTGAGGTTTACAGTTTGTACATTCCTGTTACACTTTGGAACCATATTAGAAACAGTTTTCTCATTTATACTGGTCTCCCAAGAATTTGTTTTGCACTGAATCTTTCAGATATGTGACTTCTTATGGCAATTAGGGCATCAGACAAATCCCTGCTTTGAACTGCAGTACTTTCTGCAGTTCCTGAGTTGTGCTCTGTCTCTGGTTTCACTGGTGTAACTCTCTGACCATTCTCCATGCAAGGAGATTCTGTGGAGAGCCCGAAGAACAGTGAGCTTTGAATTCCAGACCACAGCTGGCGATTTACTGTGGACCAAGATCCAGTTTCTTCTAAGCAGGGTGCATCTGCTGGGCAGGAGCAGCTCAGAGGGATCCATGCAGCCTCTTTGCAGGGGCAAGACACTCGAGATCTTTTGTGTTTGTGGGAGCTGAGAACCCTCTGTCACTGGACACAGAAGCTGCATTTTGTAAATTGATCCTTTGAACCACGAGACTTCCCGGAAAATGCCCCCAGCAGCTGGGATTGGAACTGCTTGTGTGTAAGGAGGATGCTGCACAGAACTCTGCACTTCTCTCTTCAGTATTATGCACACAGAGGCACTTTTGTTTACTACTGTTACCTATGGTAGCTTTTCAAACTATTCCATGACCTGTAATGATGCAATTTCTGATGAAATTTATCTTTTCTTAAAACACCTTTAATTGGATGTTATAATCACTGGAAATGTTTTTATACTCATGTGTTTTTCTTTTCATGTACCTCTAAAATAAATCCTGGCAGTGAAGTGTCGTGCATGGCCTCTTAATTTGAGAAGGAACAGACTGGTTTGGGTGGGGAGGATTAATTTGTAACCTTTCTCTAAGGAACTTGTTCTGGTCATGTTTAATGCAGAGATGCTGATTTCCTTTTAGAAGGAAACCAGTAACAACCTATGTTAGGGCTTGGGCTGCAAAAGAAGAGCAAGGACAAATGCTATTTTGCCTTTGGACAAAGCAGATCCATCTTACTTTTTCCCTATTTCAATGAATCTAGTATTAAATGCTCTTGTGGTTTTGCATTTTCTGTCCCTCTTCCCCACTGAGGTTTTGACATTTTCCTTGTAAAAATGTCCAGACCACATGACAATTGTTTCTTAATTTTTGAGAACAGGTTCTTCTAATTTCACTTTTTCGCAGTGAATTTTTCATGGTGTGATTTGAGGTGTCTCTTTTGCCTTTATGAAAGATCTGCTAAGTTTTGCTTCGTATTTTAAACGTCATCTATTTTAATATAAATTTGCACTTGATTTCCATCTAAGGATAACTTTTCATAACTCCCTGCTGTTGGAGAGTTAATTTTCAAATGAGAACTATATATCCCAAGGAATGTTGTCCAGTCTAGCCTCATTTAACACCCATACATTTCTGATTGCTGGCTAACCTCAGGATGTGCAGTGTATCACTGCTCACAGATAGTACAGCTCTGTGTAAACAGGAAATATTTCTAAGATGTCTTGCGTGTTTTGAGACCCTAAAAATACGTTCTGATAAAGACCATTGTTTCTACTACCTCTGCTTCCTTCTCTGCTCTTGGACACTGAGTGACACTCAGATGAACTTGTCTGGATTAATATACTGCAGTGGAAAGGCTAGTTGAACAAAGCTGGAATTAGGTTTTCCTTGAGAGAGGAAACGATACCTTTTTTGAGAGCTCTATGTTGCTAACAGGAAACTTCCTGTGGCCCTTTCTGCCCCTGGGTTTAGGGATTGCTGTTTGAATGTGATTGACACAAAGTAATTTCTATTTAATACACAGTTACTCAGGAAAATGATCTGCTCAGGGACTGCCCTGAAGTTGTTTCATTGCTTCAGTTTGAGGAACATCATGGATCTGTGTTTGTACATCCCACCTCCCTCTATTACAGTGGAATTGTCATCTTCCACTTACAGGGTCTCTGCAATTAAAAAGAACATTGTGCAGCCTAGAAAGCAGCAAGAGAAATCTGTGTGGGATCAGCTGAACACAGGTTGGGAGAATCACTGGAGTCAAACAGTGAAGTGTGAGATCTGGGAATGCAGACTGCCGAGAGGAAATGCAGAGGTACAGGAAAAATTCAGAAAATATTAAGATAGGCATCACAAAAGGACGAAAACCAGAATAGGAAATGTTTTACCATGCTAACCATGCTTAGAAACTGGGAGTTCTCAAGTACAGACATCAGCTCTGGTAGGGAATGTTTCAGCATCATTTGTCAAGTCCAGGCTCATCAGAGACCACACTCTGCTCCTCTCTGCCCTTTTGCCCTTTTTTATTTTTATTTCTGCTGTCTTAACCTTTTTTTTTTTTTTTCCCTCTTACCACTCACTTGTAGCCCATTTTCAGTAGGTTTTTTTGCATGTAGTTCTGGTATCTGCATCACAGGAGCCATTCCACTAACACAGCTTTGGTGTTCTAACCTTTGTGATTCCTCTCTATAGAGAGGGGGGATAAATCAGGCTGGATATTGCTCCTTGTTACTGAGAATAGGGTGGGTTTGTTTGGGGAAGTGACAATGTTGGGTTTTTAAATGTGATAAAATCTTTTTTTTTTTTTTTTTTTTTTTGGTAGAACTTGGGAAGTAAGTGCTCAAGGAAACAATTGCTGGACTGGAACAATCTTCTGTATAATGGCTTAGGAAGCATAAGAATAATTCCAGATATAAAACACAGAACAGTCACAAGCCCTTTCTTTGCAGTTGCTGAACAGAACTGCGTTACCTGTATCTGCTCTGGAGTGGCCAGTGCTTGTTAATCTTTATTAATTAATCTTGTTATGCTTTCTTGGCAAGCATTATAAAGTTGGCTTGTAGCAGAGCTGAAAATTCAAATTTGGCTCTTCCAGGAAGATAGAAAGAATTATCTCCTCAGCAAATCTTAAAATTACCTTAAATTTTAGACTGATTTTCCACCCCCCAGTCACAGGCAGGATATCTGATACTTTTTTGGAGGGTGATAGGTCTGGCCACTCCATTAATGGATGGCATAATCATTATAAAGCTCTGTAACTGAATTTAAACCAGTGTTCACCAGATTATTTTTCTCCTATTTGTAGGAATTTTCATGCAGTAACGTGCCAATTAATTTCCTTTGCCATGATTTGTTAGCTACTCAAGGACTCAATTAATACTGATTCCGTTCTGCAGCAGTTTGCAGAACTTCCTGTAGTTACCATGGGAGCAATCAGGGTTTTCTACTGCTTGCTCTTAGAGGCAAAGATGAAGGATTTTTTTTTCTGCACAAAATCTCTTGGTAGGTTTTTGAAGTCCACCATGGGATTGTTTCGTGCCAACACCTCTGAAACAGCATCCGCAGCGACCTGACTTTTCTGAGCCCAGTGGGACAGAAATGGAACAGCAACAAAGTTGGAGGCAATAAACACAAACATAAATTTAGGCTTCTTGGAACTGTCGTGGCACATTGGAACGAGTGGAAACCAGTCTTGAACTTCATTGTTTCAGCTCACACCTAACACTTGGTATAAATACAGAGGTTCATCTTTTCCTCTCACGACAGGGCTCTCAACCAGAGGCTGCACTTAGCCAAGGTTGGCTGCTGCTGCTGCTGCTGCACACTGAAATCAGAACTATCCATAAAGAATAGAGGGATTTACTGGCATTCCCTGAGAAAATGGAGCTGCAGATTGAACGTATTCCTACAGGAGAAATCATCCGTGTGGTCGGCCGCAAGGCAGAGCGCAGGACTGTAAGGCTGTTTTACTGTTCTCTGTCCCCCTCTGGTACTGTTGGTTACACAAAAACCAACTTAGATCTGAACTGAGCAACTGCAGGGCAAGAATGGAAGGGTTTGCAAGGCTTGGAGGGACTGGAGCTGTGTTGTGAACAGTTTTTTTTTCTCTCTGGGATGGAATTAGTAGGAGTGGAGTGAGTGGGAGTTTAGAAAATCGTTAAAATTTATTTCCTGTAGAAATGCTGCAGTGAACCAAAGCTGGTGTTTGGCCTGGCTGTACGAATTCTGTCAGAATTCTGGGAGCACTGTCAGGCTGCAGAGGAAGGGAGCTTTGAAGCAATTTTGTTCCTTTTAGTTGATTGTGCTGTTACGGGGTTCATGCCCTGAATGGAAAGGTTCCCTATGGAAAATTCAGTGGTATAGGCACATATTAACAAACTTACAAATACCTCAAGGAACTGACTATTCTGTTACCTTGGGACTTCATTGACTTGTTCAGGGTTTGTAAGTAAGTGGAAATCCATGAGCTGATCTTTTCTGGTTTGAGACAAACAGTTGAGAAAGACGGTACGTTTCTAAGAATAATTTCACTTTTCTTGGAGTGAATGGCTGCTCTCTGTGCTTTGCTTCAGAATATTTTCTATCTGCAGTTGTATAATTTTTAATTAAAGGAGTCTAAAGAAAAGAAACTGTGAAAAATTTAAAATGTTTGGAAGTACCTAAATGCAACTGTGAATTTCTCTCTGTCACAGCTATTTAAAACCTGTTTAACAGATCTCCAGCTCTGGTAGAGCCATCTTGTACTGAAGTGCACATCTGTGCATGTTGCTGCTGTTTCCTAGAATTGTCTTTCTAGTGACTAATCTGAAACTCAATCTGAAAATTAGCTGAGACATTTACTATGTGGTTCACGATCGTCAGGTAGAATCGTTTTACTTCAGAAGAATCTGAGAGCTCCCTCTGCCTTGGGAGAGGAGGCAGTGGCAATTCTGGTGTTCTTCGGTTTGCAGTTTTACTGACTTATTTGTAGTGAGAGTAGGGGACACTGGCAGGAGTGAATTGTTGTTCCCAGGGGGAAATGTTCCTTTAAACGTTAGCATGTGCTGGGGTCCCGGGGAACACAGAGAAAAATTAGAGGTTCAAATTCCTAAAAAGTTTTAAGCACTTACTCCATGAAATGTACTATTTTGAAAACTGTGTTTCAAGCAGTGTTGGTGCTGCAGGAATGGCCAGAGAAGGGTGGTTTTACAGAAACTTTAAGATACTTCAAACTGCCGCAGGAGTGGCAAGAGCAGAGCTTTACCCTTTCAGCCCAGAGTGATTCAGACTGTTGGAGTTCAATGTGCAGAATTTCCCGTGCATCCTGACGAGACCGCCTCGGGTATTTCACACCAGTGTGGGATGAACCAACCTGCTGCTCACAGCGGACGGTTGATCACTCCAGAGCGAACTTCACCCCGCGTCCTTCCCCGGGAACATGCACTTCTGATGCCTCCCGCAGCCAGGAGGGGCCGGTAGAATTAACCAGCGTTCGAGGTTTATCTTGTCCGTCTGGAGCAGACAGGTGCGTCCGCCCTTGGGGGCAGCCCCACCATCACTGAGCGGGCTGCCGCGGTGTAACCGCGGCGGGCCGAGGCGCGGTCCCGGCGCAGGTGAGGGCGGAGGCAGCGGCCCGCAGCCCGCATGCCCGGCGCTCGGACATGCTCACTAGCGGCGCGGCGCGGGCTCCCGCGGGCAGTCGGCACCGAGCCGCTCCCGGAGCCGCCGCAGGGCCCCGAGCCGCCCGTCCCGGGGCACCGAGCGCAGGTGAGCGGGGCCGGGGGGACCCAGCCAGCGGTCGGTGTGCGGGGCCGCCGCCCGCCTGTCTGCCCGCCTGCCCGGCGGCACCGGCGCTCGGGCACATGGCAGCGGGGGCAGCGCGGGCAGCGGGGGCGGCTCGGCCGTTCTCCCGCAGCCGCCGACCTTCCCGGAAACTCGAAACATTCTCCGCGGAAGGAACAAATGAGCGGGGTAGAGCAGGCGGCATCCCGGCGGGGCGGCACGGCGTGCCTCCGGCTGGCCGGAGCAGTTGCAGGCTGCCCGGTTTGCGGGCGGTCCGTGGCTGCGCTCCGCTAACGCTTCCAGTGCGCGCATCCCTGCCCGGCACGGGGCGAGCCCCAGCGGGGCCGGGGCCAGAACCGGGGCCAGAACCGGGGCCGGGCAGGGTGTGGCGGGGCTGCTCCCGCCTCAGACGTGGCTGTGACACGGCCGGGGCTCCAGGCGGCTCGGCTTGTCCTTGTCAAGACAGGCTTCCTGTCCATCCCCAACTTGCGTTACAGCTCCGAGCGCGCTGGGCGTGATCCGCCCTGCTGTGCACAGCGCTGGCGTTCGCCTTGGAGGGTTTGTGCCGCCTTTGGCAGTGCTTGTGCAGGTGCCTCAAAGCGCTTCACGGAGAGAGCTCGGTGTATTTAGCCCTCTCATACAGGTGGAGATGGTCAAACTCCTTAACTTCTCCGATTTAAACACACATCTGTGTCCCCACTGAGACCATCTCCAGTGCTGCTTTCCATGCCAGTTTTCCTCAGTTCTAATATACCTGGAGCTAATTGCTTTAAGTGACAGTGACTCATGGGAGGAATCTGACTCTGCCTGAATGAGCAACTCATTCTAGTAACTTGAATTTTCCAAGTAAGCTGGCTTGAGCTGCATTCTTGTCGTTGGGAGGAGGAAAAGTGGTTCTGAGATACAATGCAGAGATTATTCTGGTATTTAATCTCTCTCTGACAGTTGCTTGGAGTGGAAGGCTCCTCCGGAACTACTTGTGGATGGCAGCTGCTTGGTTTTTAAAAGTGACAAATGAGAAAATTTGTTTGGTTGGTGGGACAAGCCATGAAAACAGCACCACATCTTAGTGGTTCTTGGGAAGAAAAGCATTTTTCTTTCATCCCCTGTTGGAGCAATAGACAATTGCCAGTTGTCAGCACCTTTTCAAATCTCTTAGAAACTGCCTAAGGCTTATGGAACTGATGAGTTCTTAATTTTCACAGTAGGCCCTGATATGGCAACCGCTGTCATAACACTTCAGGGGTTTCAGTTTGGATAGTGGATATAATCCTGTTGTTCTAGGGAGGGGCTGTGTGAATTTGAATTTTGTGTTCTGGTTGGCAGGGACCAATGGAGTGCTACACTGAACACACGCTGTCCTAATTTATCATGGTGTAAAGGATAGATTTATTTTTAAAATGAAAAAAAAAGCGTGAATCATAACACACTAAGGAGTGAGAAATCCCATGTGAGTCAGGATCAACAGTGTGTAATTTCTGTTCTGCATAATTAATGGTGAAGAAACTTGTGATTTACAGTACATTGTCAGGATTTATAATAACTGTAAGAGAACTTATACAGATCCTGACAAAATGAGTTAAGCAGTTTTTATTTTTTTAGTCGATCTAAGGCCACTGGAGGAAGGCCAGTAAAACAGTGGGGGCTAAGAATGCTTTATAACATTAAAGATAGTGTTTCTTTCTATGAATAAGCTCAAGCTCTATGGATGCCTTTATGCAAAGCGAAGATAGTCTTGTTCAGATGTTTAGGATTTTTCTGTTTGTAGTGTCATGTTGCTTATTACTGCATTGGGAACAACATGCTTTCTAGGAACTGGACAAATTCCTCTACCCCTGTCCAAAGGAACAGTCTGCTCCAAATGCAGGAAAAACAAACTGCAGCAGCTGCCACAGTCCCAGGGCAGTGTATAAAATCCAGCTCCCACTGCCCCTTCCCTTGGCTCTTACCGGGCAGGTGTCAATGGTTCCAGCATGGAAAATATCGAGGAGCACAGGGCTGCAGCACTTTGCCTCCCAGTTCAAAGGACCGATGAGTGAGCACTGTTCTCAGATAACCAGCAGTGCCTTCTGGAGGACAAATGTGTGTTTGGGAAAAGCTGATGTGTTACAGGTGCTGCAGAAAAGGAGGTGGAGAGAACTCAAAGTACAGCGGATTTTCCCGGGGCTGGTCTGTCCCACAGCCCTTTGTAAGAGTGTAACTCAATCACTTGTCCTTCCACGCAGGCCAAAGAACCATTTATAAAGGCTGATTTGTGTGCTTCTAAAGCATTACCGTGGGGAAAACCATCTGTGTTGTGCTTTGGGTTACCTCTATCAGTGGCAGCCAGAGGTGGTTAACTCGTGATCCAAGGCAGAGCTGAGGAGCCCAAACAAACCGGTGATTTGTGAGGAGCAGTTCCCCAGCCCAGCTCTCTGTGTGAGCACAGCCACACCTGCACAGAGGCAGGAAAGGCTGGCATCAGGTGGGCCCTTTGTGCTGCCACAAAGTGATTGCAATTATGGCATGTGTGTGTGTGTGTCTCCTGTCAGGGCTTTTCCTGGGTTAAACGCTGCTTTACTGCTGTGGAACCAGCTCCTGAGTGATGTGGTTGGCTCTGCCTACGATTGCTATCCCTGCCTTCTCCAGAAACCATCCATCCAACCTGCTGTCAGCTCCAGTGGCTGAGGTTTGCATGCCTTGTCCTCCTGTGAGGTTGTAGCAAGGCTCTTTCTCTGCCTGGAGGGAGCCACTTGTGCTGTGCCTCCTCTCTGTGCCTGGGTTCAGGGATCTCTGTGCTGGAGAATATCCTGCTCTGTATTTTGTGCCCTCCTCTGCATATTTCTTGTTGATGTGTCAGTGGGGTGAGTGGCCAGCTCTTCCCAGAAAGCATTAATAAAGATGTAAGCAGGCAGCACAAGTCAGTGTGAAAGGCTAACAAAGCTTATTATGGCAGAAGGTTTGGAGTGGACAAATCTCAAGTAATTTGTTGCAACTGAGTCATGTTCTGTGGGGGTGGAAGTGTTCCTTATAACCCTGCCCTGCCTTATTTAAATATTTAAACATTTAAATACAGCAAGGAGCAGCAGGGCCAGTACCTTTTCTGTTGCCATATATCTCCAGTGTAGTCTGTTCTATATTAAATTCCTGTACTGGAAGGCAGTAAAGGTTAGTATTTAGAACTCCTGTGGCATTCATGCATGCATGGATAGCTCTCCCTAGCAGCTTTTTTTCTTTAGGAAAGCATTTGGTCAGGTGCCAATGTCCAGCTTTCCTGGGACATTCTCAGCCCTTTAACCAGCATGGTGACCTTGGGCCAGCCTGGCCACCGCCCTTCTTGTGATTCAGTTCAGCAGCTGATAATAAATGAAGGTAGAATTTGACATTTTGGCAGTACCTTTGGAGTGCTGCAGTGTTTGCCTTCTGGGCAGTGAGGTCCCAGGGCTGGGAGGTACAGCAGGCTGCAGTCACTGAAAGCTTTGTCACTGAATGGGCAGTGTCATTGTTGGTGGTGAGGAATGTCGTGTCAAAGTGTGTTGTGATATTTGCCAGGAAATGGAGAGTCCATGAATGACTAAGAAGTCCTTGGTGACACAGCTGTGATGGCACTCAGCCTGCAGGCTGGGCTCTATAAGCTAGAGCTGTGCCTTCAAATTTATTTTGGTAATTTCTTTTGAAGGCACTTTTCTAGTAAAATATCACCACAGAGTTTGCTGTGGAGATGATGAAAGGTCTAGATGGGAAGTCCTATAAAGAGCAGCTGAGGTCACTTGGTTTGTTCAGCCTGGAGAAGAAGAAACCGAGGTCAGACCTCACTGGGGGCTGCAGCTTCCTCATGAGCACCAACCTCTGCTCTGTGACAGGAGGAGGGAACAGCTGGAGCTGTGCCAGGGCAGGTTTAGGATATCAGGGAAAGGTTCTTCCCCTGAGGGTGCTGGGGCACTGCACAGGCTCTCCAGGGAATGGGAGTGGCCCCAAGGCTGCCCGAGCTCCAGGAGAATTTGGACAACACTCCCAGGGATGCACAGGGTGGGATTGTTGGGGGTGTCTGTGCAGGACCAGGAGTTTGCCTGGGTAATCCTTGTAACTCCCTCCAGCTCAGGATCTTCTGTGATCTGACTCTGTATTTCCTTTTACTGTTCTGGTGTCTGAAACCAGAGGTTTGACCCTTACAAAAGCTGTGCTCCCAGCCTGGGACAGTGCCCACTGGAACAGGAGAACAGCCTTTGGAGGGGTGTGAGGCTGCAGGGAAACCTTGGTGCCTTAGCAGCTGAGTTTCATTAGGCAGAGTGGCCCCAGTGCCTTCTGCCAGCTGACAGTCACAATCAGGTGTATTTGACCATTTTGCTAATGAAGAGGGGGATTATAGAAGGAGCTGTAATTCAACTAGGGAGCAGTGTTTGTCAGAGGGTTTTATTGAGCTTGCCACTGCATTTTTCTTCATTACCATATACTCAATATTTTATGGTTGTCTTTATGTCTGTTTTCATTGCCACCTGCTGCCTGGTCTGGATGGGATATTCCTATCCAGGAAAGAATCAGCTTTACTTCAGCATTATAATGACAAACCGAGAACAGAAAAAAGGGTAAACTCAGCTTTCACACTGCACATATTGTTCATGGCTGAAGGGTCCAGTTAAGTCAATGTCCAATTATATAATGAAGAGATAGTGATCTGTTTAGCTTTTTAGAAAATTAAATTCCACTGAAACAATACAACTGGGACTATAGAAGTAGGAGGAAAACTATTTTCCATTCTGAAGCAGGCCTTTGTATAGAGTTGGTTTTTTTTTTTAAACTCACTAACAGTAACTAATAACTTGTACATTATACAGCCCACACTGACTCATTGTTTACTCAGGGAAATGACTTTCAACAGCCAGACTTGTTTGCGAACTTTAATAACTAAAATATGCAGTTCTATGCTTTACAAGGCTGCACACTATAATCAGCATTTGGGGAAAAAAACAAAACCTGGTGCATATTTGCAACACCACACAGCACTGCATTACAAATGGTGCTGCTGCAGCTCAGGTTTTGATGTGCAGTAAAAGCTGGTGAGCCCAACGGTGTGGTTTGGAGAGAGGGAAGATTATTGCACAAATTAGTGTTGGGCTTTTCTAGAGTTTTATTGAACCTTCCAAATTAGAGACCAGGAAGCCTCGTTCTGTGTTCACACATCTGGTTGTTTCAAATAACAGGTTGTCTTCCACTCTTCAGACTTTTGGAGTCTGTTTGAAATTGCCTCTTGTGCTTCTTGGGAGGGAAAGCCACACCTTTGCACCAGGAAGCCAGGAACTCTCTCTCTGACAGAATTGGAACTCAGACAGTAAAACAGATGTTTCTTTTGCCTCACTTGAGTGAGCACTGGAGTTCAGTTGAGAGCTTTTCTGCCTCTTTCTGACTCATTATCTGCTGTTCTGTGTTAGCATGGGGTTCTCCCAAAGATATTACAGGAATTCCCTCCCCACCCATTACACCTGTAAAGGTTTTAGCAACAGCCAGGGTTTGTGTCCCTGGTTGGTTTTGGGGTTCTGAAGAAACAACCAAATGCAACAACCAGCAGAGCACCTATCACACTTCTGTAAGAAAACCAAGTGCTTCATTTTAAATAGTGTAATCAAAACATTTCTTTTTCAATTTTTTCCCAAATCACAAGATTTTTTGGACATAATGTTGTTGGAAAATAGAAAGGAAAACTTTGTCTTGTGTGAAAATAGAAGCGAGTACAAAGTATGTGACTTGCAAAATCCTCATTTTATTTGTGCATGGATTTGTTTGCTCTTATAAGTGGGGGAGAGGATCAAAAGCAAGTTCTGCAGAGAAGTACAGAGTGTGTTTTTGTGTGTGCCCAACCATTGCACTCTCTGGGAACACGGATTATATTTAATTTTGCTGATCTTCTGTCCAGGAATCTGGTGGATGGGACCTGGGAACAGCAGTTTATGGAGTCATCAGCAAAGCTTAGAGCATCAGCTTTTACCATCCCAGGAATTCTCATGTTTTACTTTTATACTTCCCTTAAAACAACTGTACAGTGCTGTCATAATCCCAGCAGGATTGGAATTACTGAGAGAGCCATGAGGTTTCCTTGGGCATAAACCCAATTTGTTCTGACTGCAAGTTGTCAGGATGGACATTAATTATTTCTGGTCAGCTGGAGTGTAGAGAAAGTATGGATGGACATATCAAGGTGAAATGTGCTTGTCTGGAAAGGGAATTTACAAATTCATAACCTTCAGGGGGTTTGAATATTCTGTGCTGGTTGAAGGAGTGGGAGTCTGAGAGAAAACCAGAGGCTGAAAACTCAGAAGGGAAAGTGGAGGCTGAGAAAGGGTGGGAGACCAATGAGAAAAGCAGGAACTGAAAAGGAGTGGGAGGCCAAAGCGGTGTGGGAGGTCAGCAAGGAAAGTAGAGGCCAAAAAGCAGAGGCTGGAAAAGTTAGATGGAGATAAAGATGAGTGGGAGGCAGAAAAGGTGGTGAGGCCAGAATAACCCCTTATCAGAGATCTGATCAATCTCTTTTTGCTCTGTTGGCCTCCACATCTTCCTGAAGAAGGGGGCTCACAGACTATTCAGCTGAAAAAAATTAAAGTTTATGGAATAACTTGGGGACAAATGCCCATTGTCTTGGCTCTTGTATTAATTCAGTTGGTGCTTTGTTTCGGCACTTAAAAATTTGGTTTCCAGCAGAAAGCAGCTCTGTAAATTGTTTGAGTCTTGATTGTAAAAGTGGTGCAGATGAGCTGAAGTGCTGCCTGTCAGTTCAATACCTTAAAATATTGTTCTTTAAGATCAGCAGTGAGGTGTCCCCTCAACCCACAGAAGGAACAGCACTGACTGCTTTTGCAGGGATTTGAGAAAGCTAGGAGGAAATCGGGATGATTTATGCACATTCAAGAGGTGTTTCCAAACCAAGTGTTTTAAAGTCCCTTAGAACTTTTAGGAGAAACAACAATAATGATGAAACACTGTCTTTTCTCTTTGCCTGATATAATTAAAGGCTGATGGTTAGGAGCCATTTACATATTAGGGTAAAGCTTTCAGACGTTATTTGACTGAAATATAAATAATCTGATTGGAGGAATTTGTGTCTTGATACCAGGAAGAAGCAGAGAGGAAAGGAGAGTAAAAAAAACAACAACAAAAAAAAAAAGATGAGCTGCCCTTCCCAGAGAGAAAAGCAGGCTGGTGCTGGCAGCCTGGCAGGTAGTGAGTGCTGGGAGGGAGTGAGGACTTCCCTGCTGCTCTGGAGGCTGGTCATGAGGGCTCCATGTGAAGAGGAAATGTTGCAAGAGATGTGGTGTCCTCCATGCAAAAAAAAACAAAACCAAAAAAAACCCCTTGCGTTGTGGAGGAGGCTGTTTGATCTCTCTCTCTCCTCTCAAACTGAAAGCTGAGCAGTTGCCAAGTGTCTGCTCTGTGAAGTTTTCCGGATCTAGGTGGGGACAGGGGAGTTCCAGCAGTAACCTGGCTGTGCTCAACTGGCAGCTGCTGGTGTCCAAGCCACTTGCACTGGGAGGAAAATTCCACCAAGTGGCTCCGTGTAGGATGAGAATGTGAGCTATGCCCAGGCTCACGGCCATGGGACTCAAACCCTGCTCTCCTGTAACTGTTTGTTTTTTTCTGGAGGCTTCAGTGGAGTTGGCTGCTGGTCACTGAGTGCAGATTTGCTGGAATGCCGCTTGCCTGCCATCAGAACAGGGAGCACCCGTGAAAGGATTGTGGTGTCACCTGGGAGGAAGGAAATCAGTGTTGCTGCAGGGTGAGTGTGCACATCTGGGAAGAGATCTTTGTACCAGCCAGTTATTGCCTTCCAAGGAAAAATTAGGTTGTGATGAAACTTTTCGTTTTGGAAAGGTGAATTCTGGTGTAAAAGTCTAAAAGTAGCTGTCAGCTTGGCACCGGGCTGTGAATTTGAGCAGTGCATTTCTCTGGGCTGAACTCTTGAAAGTGCTTTTCAGGCCACACTTCCACTGCTCTCAAATTATCTTAATTGCAAACCACTTATCTGAACTGATGAGTAGTTAACACAAATGTGACACGGTGCTCGTTAGAGTAGAAAATCAATCAGTGTTTAGTGTGGGCTGGATTGACATTTCTGGATTGATAGGGGCTGGGGAGGTTCATTTGGGTCAATAAGTGGCTCAGTGATGAGAGTGTGGAGTGAGCTGCTCCTCTCCTGTGTGCTGGCAACCAAAACCACCATCAGCTCTCATTTCTAAGGCCAAAGTGTGTCAGGATTTTGCAATTTTGTGGTGTAGCAGAGCAGTGCTGGGACAGGATCCCCACGTGTCAGGTTGGGTGATTTATGGTGCTGCTCCCCTGCTCCTGGAGCACTGCAGCTGACAGGCTGCACCCCTGGTGGCATTCCTGGCCTTGTCCCCAGGGCTGCTGCCCGGGATACTGTCCTTGCATCACTTCCCCAGGATTTCAGTGCTCAAGGCATGAGGGTGTGCAGAGGGGAGGGGATGAACAAGCAGCCAGAGAATCCTGGAGCTTCATCCACGTCACTTCCATGAAATGCCCTTTCTTTTGTATTCCCTCAGTGTCTAAGATAAACTCATCCTGATATCAGTTCTGTTTAGGATCATAGGATGGTCTGGGTTGGAAGGGACCTTAAAGACCATTTTGTTCCACCTTTCACTAAAACAATTTCAATTGGTTTCACTGTAGTTCTCTACTCCCTGCCTTGTACTTGCATCCATTTGACCCTTTGATTAACCCTTTGAAACAAACTTGGGAGAGCAGTGATGAAGAAAACAACCTTTTCTATTAGGTTAGTTCCCTGAACTGTGTGCTCTGAGCTGAAGGAATCCCAGTCCCTGTCCAGAGGGGAGAGGGCCAGGACAGGCACAGCTGGGACAGAGATGTGTCACACTATAGCAGCTGTCCAGGCCAGCTGACAGCAGCCTGGGACTGCCCTCTGGCACCTCAGAGGACATTTTCTGTGCCCTTTTCACCTTGGACAAGTGTCTGTATAATGTAATGATGGGGGAACCACGGCTTGTGTGGCTGCTCTGATCTTACACTGCTGTGTTTTGATCCTTGAAGTCAGGGCTAGTGAGAAGTTTGTTTGCTAGAAGGTTCTGCAGTCTCACTGGGGGACTTTTGTGCTCTTGATGTGTGGGCTGATTGGCACTAAAACCTCCCAGCATGTGGATGTGGAGCTAGGCCAGCTGTTTGGAACATAAATGGTAATTAGTTGTTTTCTAAATGTTGGCTTTATCAAGGTTTACAAACAGAACAGGTGATCTGCTCTTAATGAGCATTCCCAAGCTCCAGCAGCCCCAGACCCTGGGCAGAGCAGGAGCACCTCCCATGCAGCCCTGCACTGCTGGTGCCCTTGTATGTGCTCTCACATCAGGGGGAGAGAGGCACTGACAAATCCTGCCAGGCTGCTCATGCTTGGACACAGAGCCAGGAAAAGCTGGTGTCTGTTCTGCCTCTTGCCAGAGCATCCTTAGGCTGGCTGGGATCCAAAATGGGGAGAGGAGCCCCAGGCACGGGGGTCCAGATGGGCACTGGTGTCTGGAATATTTTTGCTCTCTTCCCCTTCCCAGAGCACTGTTTTCCATGGCTGGAGTTTTTGGGGTGCACTGATGGTCAGGATGGGGGATACCTTACCCAGGTGAGGATGCAGGGATTCCCACTTTTGCCCTGCTTTTCACCAGGGATAAATTTCAAAAGGACCTTAGAGCCCTGTGGGACTCTAACAGGGCATTTTTGGTGGGTTGTAGGACAAGGTTACTGTGTTGTGGTGTCTGAGCACGATGTGACTGACACGGAAAGGAGAAGGAATTAATTCTGCTGCCAAAACTTTCCGTGCCAGAGGTCAGACCTGGCTCTGTGCCCACTCTGGGCATACGTGCAGGTTCCTGCAATTTGTTGCTGTCACCACCAGAAGTGGCACACAAGGAAACAAAATTTAAGAATGCCATCCTGCAACAGAGACCTCAAGAGGCTATTTCTAGATGGAATTGAAACTCTGTGTGATGTAGTGGATTGTAGCTTCATTGTGAGGGTAGAAAACGACCAAAAAAGTGGTTTGCACTGGAATTCTTTATGCTGCAGTGGGCAAGCTGGATTAAAATGTTTTGGAGTTTTGCTCCTTTTTGTTGCAGTGTGGGTGAAGAGGCTTTGCAACCAGCAGGTGAGCTGCAGTGGGTTAGCACTCGGAAAAGTGAATTGTGGAGTTCAGCCCTGCAATTACCTGCATGGAGCCATTGCAGCTACTCCTGGGAGCCATCAGCTGTTGGGGAATTTGTCAGCTCACCAGACAAGTGTGTGCTGCCTCTCACACACCAGGAATTCTGAGAATGTGATGTGCTCCCAGATTCCAGTCCTGGACAGCCCTTCCCCTCCTGCTCTAGGGGCTGGTGGAAGCAGGATAGGAGGCCAGGCTCGAAATCCAAAGTGGGAGGGGAGGGATTTGTGGATGTGCAGCAGATAACGCGGGTCACTCTCTGCTCTTTGCCACTCCCCCGTCCTCTGTGGAAAGTGTGATTAAAGGCAGCCGCTCCGCCCTGGCTGTCTGAGCCATACATCCCTGCACAAATGCCAGATTCTCTTCATTCCAGCCTGCTGACTTCAAGGAGGACTTGCTCTGACAAGCTGGAAATGAGGGCTGGCAGCTTCGTCTGCAGCTCAAAGGCTTTATCTCTCTTAGACACTCTCGCTAACATTTCCCACAAACACTGCTCTGCTGGTAGGAGCTGTTGCACACACAGGATCCATCAGGCACTTATGAATAAAGCCTTACCTTGTGTAACTCTCCTCAGAACAGGCAAGGAACACTTCACAAAGCACTTGGCACCCGGCCCGTGGCAGAGCTTGCTCTCCTTGTGCTTCAGCCTCATTATCTGGGGAGCAGTAGGAAGAGTCAGCTCAGCCTTTGATTCTCCTGTCCCCCTACCAAGCACTGGTGTTCTTTCCTCCACAAAAGCCCTACAGTCCATCTCCATCTCCCACTTGGACTTTCCATCATCTCCAGCTTCCACACCATATTCTGATGGTTCACCTCAGCCTCTCTTTCCTCCCACCTTCACTCCTGCCCCACTGCTCCATGCTGAGTTCTTTGACTTCCAGGATTGTTCTGGCTCCAGCAGCAGCTGCTGTTTCCCTGCTGTTGCCTCCCAGTGTTGTTGCCTCACTGCTCCTTGAGGGATGCCAGCTGTGTCCACCTGTTAGGGTTGTTCTGCATGTGCCTTGAAGGCAGCTGCTTCTGCTGCATTTGCAGCCTTGAACCTGGAATATTCATATTCCCTGGCCTATTTCAATCAATTGATGAACTCAGCCTTCACTAAATGCTTTCCCAGGGTGAAATCTATTTGAGATGTAATAATGGATCTAGAGAACCTGTGCCAGCAGCTGCAAGATGGCCAAGCTCTTTGATTGCTGTTTCTGTTTCAAAATCAGTATTAGAGCAAGCATACCTTTACAGTCACATATTTAACATGTGGAATGAGATAACCTTAAGCTTGATGCAGTAAGGTGTGCACCCTCATATAAAGATTTATCATCATTATCATAATGAGTCATCATCATGGTTGTGACATGATTTCTGCTTAAAAGAGCATCTTTGATGTCATCACCATATTGCTTCAGAAGCAGCTTACAGGTGTTCTTTTAGGTTGGGGAGGGTGTGTGCATGTCTATAGCTTCTATAAACCATCAGGCCAGTGCCAGATGTCTGCCCAGTGCTTCACAGATTGCACAAGTGGCTGTTAGCAGACAAAACTATTCTCTTTCTTGGTATGATTTTTGAGGGAGGGCTGTTATCACAGGGCTTTGACTTATGGCCATATAACCAACCCTGCTGAGCAGAAAGGGGATCCCAGTGCTATCTGCTCCAAATGCTCTCTCCTGACCACGGCACTGTGCTTCCTGGACATGGTGTGAAACGAGACTTTGTGAAACAAAAGCTCTAATTTCCCTCGGTGAAGCTTGATACAGAGCACACAGCTCTGGAGCAGCAGGATATGAGAATAAGAATCGTTGTTGCAGTGAGGATTTTGAACAAGAAGCAGGCATGAAATAGCCAAAGCATTTAACCTCTGTGTTTTATTCATCCTGGAGCAAGTGTAATTTAAAGTGGCACCTCTATAATTGATGAAGTATCTTTTTACCATTTGTTTAATTACCAGTTTCAGTGTCTAGAAAGCAGCAGATCAATAATTTACGGTGATGAACTTCCCTGTGTCTCTGTTTTTCTACTTCAGCCGTGCAAACAACAGCTCCTGAAACAAACCCTCAAATATTGATGTTTTCCTTTAGGTGATATAAAAGAGCTTAAGCTTTTTTCCTGCCACAGGTGCACTCCAACACCACTGAAGCTGAGGGCAGAGCACTGACTTTGGCATGACAGGGTTCATTTAGGGCTTGCCCTGCATGTTTTATCAGCTCTCAGCTTTTTGCAGCCTCCACTCATTGTTGGAGTGATGAAGGCTGGGCTCCTGTTGTTGCTGTAACAGCAGATGCTGCTGCCCTGGCTTTAGGAGAGTTGATAAAACAGAAAATTTAGGCTGATGAACCAAAGCTGCTGCCTGTGGTTTATATGTATTTCTTACATGGTGGGGTTTGATAACAGATGTTGATTTTTCTATGTGAAATACCCATTCTGGAGACTCTTGGATCCTTCTGTCAGGTTAGAGCTCAGATTCCCTCATTGTCCTGCAGCTGCTCCCCAGGGGGAGATCCTTGATCTGTCTCCAAGAGGAGCTACAGGATCTGTACCTGTCAAGTCAGAGGGAAAAAGGTGTTTCCTTCCCAGTGGGATGGGCCTTCAGACAGTTCCTGTGTGGTCCTGGCTGCTGTGGACTGTGGGGTTTCACACAGCATCACAACAGAAGATCTAAAGACACCCAACTCTTCCATGGGATTTCCAAATCCAGGCATTTCTAGCAGGGTGATGAACTCTGCTTTCAGACTCCCAGTCTCATACTTGTGATTCTTCTCACTTTTTAGAGGCAAGACAAATATCTGATTTCTCCTGGACCTGCCTTTGAAACTGAGCAAACAACTCAGTGCCTGCATCCTTGGAGCTGGTATGAGAAACAGACAGGGAATACATCCCCTTCCTTTCTCTTACTCCTAAGAGTGCCAGTCCTCATCTCCTGTTGGGGAACAAGATGCTCTGGGACAGTTGGCATTTCTGTTAATGTCACAACTGTCAATTCCTTCAGCATCTGTCCTTTCAGCTGGAGCTCACAGCCCACAGGAAGGTTTTGTTTAGAAAATAGGTGTAAAGGGTCATGAGGAAGATTCCTGGGCTTGTTGTGTCAGTCTCAGCAGGGTTTGTGCAGTTTTGCAACCACCAAATGCAGGATTAGGAGTAAATGAGACAGAGGAAGAAAAGGGTTTGGACCTAACCACAGCTGGGGAAGGAATGTTTCCATTCTCTGCAGTGACCCGTGTTTATCCAGATGTGCAGCATGCATTCCTGAGAGCCACAAAGGGATGGACTCCTTCATTGTCCTTTAGTGCCTCTGTTTCTGATTAAATTGATGTCTCGGATAATGCAGAAAGTTTTGAAAATGGAGAGAGCAGGACTGTGCAGTTCTCCTTAGGAGGGAGCTGGAACTTCTTTGGAGGTGAGATATCCCTTACAGTCCAAAGGGGGCTAAGTTGCAGGCCGATATTTTATTTATTTTTGAACATCAACGTCATTACTTCTTCTTTTATGTTAAAAAAAAAATCTTGATTTAAGGCAGTTTTGATCCACTAATGTCAGTTTTTAAACTCTTGGAACACAATATTCTGAATTGTTTTGAGTGCAAGCTGATGCAGGTGGACGTGGGATATCCTTCTGAAACGATGGCTGCATTTTCCAGGCGGCCTGGAACACTTTTGCCATCATAATGTCAGCTCATCATTCCCTGTGGATGTTAAGCGATTCTCAATCTATTTTGGGACAAAGAAGATTCACCAAAGCACTGAAGCCTGTTCACCGCAGGCTCTTTGGGGCTCTGGCAGAGCAGTCAGAGGAGGTGACCTCAGACAATACCCTTCATCTGGTGGCTTTTCCCCTGGTTTTCAGCAGGAGCAGGGCAGGCAGGGGAAAGGGAAGCAGCTCAGACATCAGCTGCAATATCATCTGCCCACGTGCTCAGCTCGCTGCCAGCCCCGAGCCTGACACGCTGCCAGTCTCACTGCCTGGCTCCTCTCCTCCTGTCTGCCTCTGCAAACTGCTCAGGCCCTTCCTTGGAGCACAATCTGCAATTTCCACAGCTTGTTCCCCCAATGTTCTTATTCTGGGTTCATGATTTAGTTGTTGAAACTCTTTCCTTAAACTTTTCTTAGGGGGCTTGTGCCATCGCAATCAGTGTGAAGTGCTCTTTGTTCCCTTACAAAGAAGGGTTTCAAAGAAGTTCAGTCTCATGTGTGTCACTAATAGTTTTATTAGAACTTATTTATAGCTTTTCACTGCCCCAAAATAACTGCCTGCCTTAGGCCAGCAAAGTCTGTTTGGAACAGAGAGAGAAAAAAAAAATAGAAAAAAAAATAGAAAATATAAAAAAAAAGAAGTGGTGGAAGTACAGATTGTGCCTGTAAACTCTTCACTTACAAATCATCAGATTAGAAACTGCTCCACTTGTTTGAATGTCTGAAGCATTCAGTGTGCTCACAGACCTTAACTCCACTTGAGAACCTGGAGTTTGCTTTAAAGGAGGGTCACACCCAGAAGGAAAATAAGATCTTTTACTCCCAGGTATCACCCAACACTTGCAGTTGCTGACTGGGCTTTTTTCCCTAAGGAAACTGTGGATATGCCATAGAACAAACCTTGGGCAATTACAAAATGTTGCTCTCAGCAACATATCCCCATGTTTTAGGTACAAATGATACTGATATCCCAAATATTACACTGATATAAATGTCTTTATCCTACTATAAAGGGTCCATACTAAGGGATTTTGATGTTACATACAGTAACAGTTGGGAGGAGTAGGGTTGGTGATTTGTCACTTGTGTACAAACTATTTTATTAAAAAAATCCAAATTTAAGCAAATATGTTTCATATGTGAGCTGTGCTTTTCAGGAAAGTTTCAGTCATTTGACCTTTATTCTTTTGACTTTGGAAGCTTGAATATACTCATAAAATCTAGATATTACCTATGCTCCAGTCTCCACATAACAGAAGAGTTCATGGTTTTGAAAACAAATTAGAAATTCCACGATAGCTTTGTTGAAGCTTTATGAAAAGCAAAAGCTCCATACTGCCTTAAAGGAAACTATTTCATTTGGCTCTTTCGGAGGGGGAGGTATTTCCTTTTTAAACTGTTTTTCACAGTACCAGTGATGTGATTTTTGGGTGTGGTTCGTTTTAATGTAAAGCTACATTGGGGAAAGTTGTCAATCAAAAGAGAAGAGGACAGGAGAGGTCAGTGAAATTCAGTTGTTTACTATAAAACAGTCTGATATAGTAGATAAATTTGGTATTTGGAATTCTGTAAAATGATGTGTGTTGGCACAGTTAAGAATGATGTCTTTCAGGTAGCCTTCCTTAGGTTTCAGGTTTAACCTGCTAAGGAAAATAAAGCAACTTAAACTTTCTGGTTTAGTTCTGACAGTTCTAAACAGACAGTTTGTGTATTTAGAGAAGAATTTTGCAATCAGTGGGGGCACAGGGGAGGCTTGGGATCCTGTCAATACAACATGAATAGGGGTGGATGAACTCTGCTTTCAGACTCCCAGTCTCATACCTGTGATTCTTCTCACTTTTTAAAGCCAAGACAAATATCTTATTTCTCCTGGACTTGACTTTGAAACTGAGCAAACAACTCAGTGCCTGCATCCTTGGAGCTGGTATGAAAAACAAACAGGGAATACAACAGTGTCAGGGTCCAGCCTTACAGCTGAGACTTTGTACTGACTTAAATCCACAGGGAGCTCATTCCCAAAAATGTTTCTTTTCCAGATTTAACTTCACTGACCACAAGCCATACCAGCAGAGGCCATCTTGCTGAATTGCTTTATAATTGTTATGGAGCAAGTACTACATGAGAAAAGAAGCATAAGAGCATTTAAAATAAGAGCTTTTATGTAGTTGTTTTTGTCTCAGAGTCATAACCACTTGTGTTTCCCAGCTCTGAAAAACCTGCCTGCTGCCTGCACTCATTTTCCCCTTTGCTGTGCAGTCAAGGATGGGAAGTATTTAACAGGACAAAAATTAAAGGTCAGTCTAAAAATCCTCAGAAATCAAGATGTCCCTAAAGATAAAGCGCAACATGAAACATCCTCTTGGCACAGAACTGCTGCATGCCCTGGAAGGCTGAGTGCACACCCTTTTCTGGCCAGGTGTTGTGGGGACAAGGGCCAGGTAGGAGCAGCTGCTGAGATCCTGGTGACACTGGAGGAATGCTGTGGAACAGTGTAGGGATTTGGGAATAATTGGGAATCTCAGCCGTGTTTTCATGGGGATTTGAAGCTCCTGATGCTGTGATGTGGAGAGAGCTTTGCTGTCAAACTCTAATCTCTCACCAGTGACTCTTTCACAAGGGTGGCTTGGCTTGTTTTGTTTTTAAGGCTCTCTTTTTGATTTTTCTTTCTTAAATTTGCTGTGGCAAACTGAGCCCTGCAGCTCAAGGAGGTCTCACCAGCTGACAGGAAAATGTTGGCTGGGATTTGGCCTGGTGTTCTCCTGGAAGCTGTGTCATTCTGCAGGGAAGGGACATAGGATGTGGCAGGGCTATAGATACAGAATTGTTTGTACATTTTGTCACAAACATCTCGTGCTGTCAGGGAGAAGAAAAAAAAAAAAAAAAAAAAAAAGCAACAGCACACCAACCAAAACTCTGGGTGATAAATCTGTCTGGCAATTTATACTGTGCTCATTTCCGTGGCAGCTCTGGGGCTGTGTTTGCTCAGCAAGCTGCCCTGCACTGGGAGCTCCTGGCCTTATCCAAAGACAAAGCAGAGATGGAAAGATACCCCTTGATGGGAATCACAGGGAAACCTTCCAGTTCTGTCACTTCACCCAAACGAGGCCTCTGTGAGCACTGTTGTAGGAACTCCCTTCCATTTGTATAAGAAGGAGGAAAATGTGTCCTTTTTAACTGGGCTTGCAGGTTTGGTGTGTGCTGAAGGGATGGTGAAAAGTGTGGGTTGGAGGCACAGCCCCACAGCAGTGCCTCTGGCAGCTCTGCTGGGATGTGCACAGCTGCCTGTAGCTGCTGAAACTCTTGGCCTGGGAGACATTCATTCCTGCAACTGAGTGGGAATGCTGCAAAAAAATGAATTTAAATGGTGCCCAATGTCTTTGCTGTTTAAACCAAGATGAATAAGAGAACTGTGCAGTTCATAAAACATTTGTGCTCCGTGGATCTGAGGGGCAGGAAGGGGAGCTCTCAGCCTGCCCTCTGCATCAGCACTGCCCATGTTGTGCTTTAGGACGTGGCTGTGGCTTTTCCTTCCCAGTCAGAGGCGTGCTCAGCTTGGCTTTGCAAGTCTTATTTTGTAGGTTTAAAAGTCTGTTCTTTTTACTGCCATGGAGAAAAGCAAGGGCATCACAAAGATAGAGCAGGTCTGATTTGTCCATTTAGCTGCTGGTTTTGGCTGTAGGACAGGACCCTGCTCAGCAGGGGAGTCACAGGTTAAACTCTGTCCCTCTGTGTGGAGGGGAGCCCTGATGTGTGAGCAGCCTGGTGTGTCCCTCCTCAGGATTCCTGTACATCCTTCTCCTCCAGACTGCAAACAGTTTAGTGCTGATCTGGCCTTATATAGTCATTTCCTATTATTAGAAACATTTCCTTGGGATCTTGCTCAGGGAGTAGCAGAGGGAAATCCTGTTTCCTTCATCTAACTTGCAGGCAAAGCACCAGTGCTCACTCTTTCCTTATCTCGTGTGGATGGAACAAGAAGTTTTTGTTGTGATCCGCTTTCCAGCCTCAAGCCCTTTCTAACACTGAGCCTCTTTTCAGAAATGCAGGAAAAGAAATGTGAAGGAATAGGAACTGTCAGTCAGCAGGGTGAGCTGTAAAGTTTTGTCTGCAGCCTGTACATTCCCTGTCCTTTTTCATTGTGTTGTCCTCACACAGATTTAGTCCTTCCTTTGGAAAACCAGTTCTGTGTTGAGTGCTGGACTGTGTAAAAAGTAGTGTGCTAGGATATTTCACCTGAGAGTGCCAGGGATGGGCAGCCAGCCAATGGCTGTGTTTAAAAAGAGGAACAACTTTAAATTAGGAAGGAGAAGTTTTTGTTCTGCGTGCGACAGGAACGTGTTTTTTAAAGGCGAGACTCACTGGAAGCACGGAGATATGCACAGGCTTTGAACACTTAATTTTTCCTGTGAAAACATTTTTTCCCCTTAAAAGGAAGATGTAGGTCCTGCCACTGGGAGTGACTGTTTGGAAAGTCAGTCGGGAGGAATGCACATCAGCTGGACTGAGTCAGGCTGTTTGTGTTACCCGCTGCCTCCGAACCCCGTCCCTGCCGCAGCCGCTGCAGGGGAGCTGCTGAGAATGATGGTGTCAGAGCAGGGCCAAAGCAGTCACAGGGAATTAACTGTTGGGTTCAGACTTTGTTGTCAGAGTCAGTGCAACAATTGCTGTTGGGATCAGAGCGTGTCTGTAAAATCAGGGAAACCCTGACAGGGCCGTGAGCGGGAGCAGCCACGGGCAGGAGACAAACTGGCATCACATTAAGGGCATCTGGTAATTATAAAGTGGGACTTTGTTCTGATGGCCACTGTCGAAGCCAGCCAGCCATTTCTGTTTCACTGCTTCAGCAGAAAGCAACAACAAGGAAAATTTATCTTAATTTGTTAGATTAACCCAGTTTCTCTTTTCGCTCACGTCATAGACCCAGAATTATTGTGTGTGTGCGGGAGCCATAACTAAATACAAGCCCATCATATGTGCTTTTTAATCCATCACCAGGGGCATCAAAACAGGGACAGCACTGGCAGAGAAAGTGTAGGAATCCAAGGAGATGTGTGCATCTCCGTTTTTTGTAATATTCTTTTTTTTTCTATTTATTTATGAATGACTGAGCTTGGGAAGAAAAGAAGTTTGGTGTTCTCACTGACAGAGCTTTCTTGGAACAAACAAAACCAGTATTGACAGTTTTAGACATTACAAAGCATAAATTAGAATCCAAAATAATAATCTAAATACTCTTTGTCTTCTGGTTTTTGAACCCTTTTGGCCACACCTCGCTATTTTTAAGGTTTTGTCTGCAAGCCTGCAAACACCTTCACACAAACTTGGGGAATTCACTCAACTTATGATGTCATGAAGTTTGCAGTAAAATGAAGGAACCTTCATCATCTTGAGGCACCATTTCAGTGAGTATAAGGAGCTTTTGGTTTAACCTTTCTAGGTGTGCAGTTTCATAACTGAGCAGGAATGTTGTGTCTCGGGAGGCCAATGTCCTGTGTTCAAACCTCTGTTCCCTGACTACTTGTTTGGAGCACTCTTGAGAGGGGAAGAGGAGATGCTTTAATCCATAGACATTTCTTAGCAGAAGTAATAATACAGAGAGGAGTTTTGCCTTTTTATCAGACCTATTACAATATTTAGCATTGGCTCTTTGGCAGAGCATTGATTTATATATTATCTTTATGTCAGATGTTCACCCTCTGTTGGACACAGGGTATTTTTCCTAAGCAGTGGGACAAATGTCCCTCAGAACCTTCAGTTTCTGCTGTAGGGTGTTTTAGGAATGTGAGGCATTTTAATCAGTTTTAGATCAGGATAATCTGGACAGCAGGACACATGTGACAGGTTAAAGACATTTCTATTTTTTGATTAAGATGTTCCTCTGACCTGCAAGAGGAAGGGCTCTCAAATTCCTGGCCTGTTTAGGGTGGTTTCTTTCCCATGGTATTTTTGCCAAATGCTTTCTAATTATGGAATGTATCTTATTCTGTAGTTCTTTTGCAAGGCAGAAATAACAAATACTACAAAAATCCAGAAAGAACTCACTCACTGATAGATGAACCTGACACCTTTGGGAACAACACAGATGTGATCCATGTTGATTTTTGAGCAGCATAAACCCAAGGCAGCACCTCATGCCTCCAGATTTATATTTTGCAGTGGAATCTGCACTGCAGAGGGGCACACTGATGGTGTTTTCACAGGGACAAACTTTATTTTTCCAGCAGGGCCACTGCTTGTGGGTGTAGTTTAGCAGGTCACGCTGGGCTCTGCGAGCCTGTCGGAGCAGGGCTGACAGGAAAGGTTTCCAGTCCCCTTGCTTTGAATGTGAAATTGTATGCAGGGAATCAGCTGCTTATCTGCAACCAGCAGAGCAATCCCAGTGCTCTAATCCAGGGTTTAAATGAGTCACTTCTAACTGGTGAGGCCTGGAAAACTTGATTCATCCCTCGGCCTGTAGTTGCCTGTTGGAGTGAGCCAGACCTTGCCAGCCATCCTCAGCAGAAATCACAGACAAGGGCTGGGCTCTGCTGCTGGAAAGGAAGAGTCTGCTTTTATCACCTTCATAATCCAGGATCAAGATTTTATAAAATAAAATTATCTCTTCTTTCCAACTTTCCCCCCCACCTCCTATTTAGGCTAACCCACATTCAGGAGTGTTTTCCTGGCCAGAAGTAGTTGGGTAGTAGTTTGGCTGTAGAAAAAAAGCATTTCTAGTAAAGGTCTTTCTGGTGAATAAATAAATAAAAGGATTCTCCTGTATGAGAAAACCAAGGGGAATGTGTAAAAAATGTACATCTAAGTGCTGGGCTCTTGTATATTCTTCTTTTATGTGGCATTTTCAGTGGTGAGATGTGATCTGAGAAGTGTTAGGTGTAAACTGGGGACAAGGTGAGGTTGTTTGTGTGAAGGTAACTCTGTTAATGCTTAGAATAGTAACAGGAGTTTTAGTGAATCTGTTTGGTGACAATTAGATGGTTTGAGGAGTGCTGGTGGAGCACTGACATTCTCCTCCTGAAGAATTAGAGCTGCCAGGCCACAGCTTTAATTATGCTTGGAAAACTCCTGGCTCAGGGCTCACTGTTGTGTTCCAGTAATGGTTAATGTGGCTCAGTTTGGGAAATGGAGTTTATATCACCTCTGACCTTACCTGTGCACAGGTAAGGGGGTTTGCACAGGGGAGGGGTTTGGAGTAGTGTGCATTTCCTTCAGTGCCAGCCCAAAGCTAAACCCTCCCCTGAGCCACATCCTGACTGCTGCCGTTAAAGATTCACCCATCTGAGATAAGGAGTGAATGAAAGTCCTGCCAAACAGAGTTATGCAAGAGCCACAGATAGTGCTCAAAATGGAGCCTGAGAGGGCAGGGGAGCTGTGGCACTGCAGTGCTCCATCCCAAATCCTTGGCACGTTCTGCCTGTGCCATCCAGCACAGCTGGGATCTCTGGGATGGCCGCCTTGGGCAGAGGTAATGAGAGGGGAGTGCTGCACCCAACCACTGACAACACCTGCTCCATGTCTTTGCTTTTAAATAGCCTCCTCTCTGAGGAGGTGGAAGCTTTTTAGCTTTTTGTTCTAAATCGTTTTGCTTCAGAGCTTGACTTTACCCTTCCTGCAGCAGGATGCATTTTGATAAGAAGGGAAGAAACAAAACAATCAAAAATCCCTTTAAGCAGAGCTGAGTGCAGATAGTGCCAGTCATGAAACATCAGCAGCTGAGCTTGGGAATCATTCCATGGCTCTGCATGTTCAATGATGAGAGAATCTGCTGGGCAGCTTACAGTATGAATTGCCTGAAACATTCGAGGAGCATCCTCTCTTGCAGATTTATGTCTTTATTATCACTACCTATAACTCCTTTTAGGATGGATGCACAGCTTAGTCCATTGAGGAACAAAATAATTAATAAAATCATAGAACAATTTTAGATTGGAAAGAACTTGTGGAGATCTCTGGTCCAACCTCACTTTCCAGACAGGACCAATTTAGATCAAGTTCCTCAGACACTGGTTGAGTTTTAAATATCTCCAAGGATGGAGTTTCACAACTTTTTCAGACCCCTGTTCCAGTATTTGACAGCGCTCACTGGGAAAAAAAAATTTCCCAATAACTCATTGGAATTTCCCTTCTTCCAGCTTGTGTCCATTGTGTCTTGTTCTTTCACTTTCCCCTAATGCTAGAGAAGGCTGTGCAATACTTTTATCAGAATGCCCTTATCTCGGGCAGATGGGTGGGAAGTGAGGTGAGGTTTTCACACACTCAGAGTAACTGTGGTCATAAATAATTCTGTGGGTCCAGAACACTGGTGAGCTCAGAGACAGCAAAATGTGCAACTTCTGTCTGTAAGGGCTCGAGGCTGAGGGCAGCAGAGCCTTCACTGTGTCCTCTAGAAGATTCTTACTCAGGAGTGCAGATGATTTTGTAATAAGGACCTCAGAACTTCAGTGGAAGTGGATGTTCTGGTGCTGGATGCCTCCAAATGAATCTGGGATAAAATACTCCTGAGCCAGGTCGGATGGGGCCTGGTGGAATAGGAAATAGGTGAAAATTAAGGTCCCTTCTGATCCAAACCGTTCTGTGATTCTAAATCCTTGTCAAGGTAAACTGCATCCAGCTCTGGACTCTTTATGGCTCTCTGATTTTCTGAGGGGGTGATTTCAAGGGTAATGTCAGTCCCAGGGTTGGGATTTTGTGTTTGGGGTGAGCTGGGAGCAGGTTTGGGGAGCCCTGGCCACGCTGCTGCTCCTGGACAATGACTCGCTGTCCCAGAGCTCATTCTCTTCCTGTCTGATGGCTGTGGTTTGTGTGCTGGGCTCAGCCCCAGGTTTTCCAGCGCCTGGGATTACTTTTCTTTCCGTTTTTTCCCCTGTCATTGGGCAGTGGGAACTCCGCAGCTGATTTCCCTGGGACTGCCTCTCCTGGGCTGCTCCTGCTTGGGAGGAGAGTTCTCCTCCTGCTTGGAAAACGCCCTCTCCAGATGCTCCAGTAGGAGCTGGTGGGAGGGAAGGAGTTCTGACTGCACTGAAAATGCCATGAAAAAAAAAAAAAGTTGGAAAAAAAAAATAAGGCAGCTGACAGAAGAGAGACCTTGTCCTCAGATTGCTGCTTCTTGCAGCAGCGTAAACGAAGGCTCTGCAAGGGCTGCGGGAGCTGGCAGGAGGCAGAGATGAAGTTCAGAGGAGGGGTAAGGTTTGTTTAACTCCTTTGGTGGCTTTGCAGCTTTCAGACGCGGGTCTGGTCTCAGGAGAAGGGAGGAGAAGCATTTTCAGGGTTTCAGCAGCAAAGTGAGATGCTTTGAGAAGGATCCCTTCATTGGGAATTTTATGTGGAAAGGGGTGAAATTGGCTAAAAACCCAGGGAATAGCTGTTTGGAGGAGGAAGAAGAGAGAGGGGAAGCTGTGCTCTGCTTTAGAAGGGAAGAAAGGGTGGAGCTTTTATTTGGGCACAAGGATGTGAAGGGACTGTCCTGGGCTTTGCTGCTGTCCTTCCCAGAGCTCTGTCCCATTCCTGCCATCCCAGGGAGTGGCAGGAACTACCTGCTGAAGGATTCATTGCCACTCGGTTCCTCCAGGCTGTTTTAGTTTAGGAAAACTTTGTCCACGTTTTAGCAGCAGCCAGAACGCCCAGCCCTGCGTCCTGCATGGCACAGCCCTGAGCTTGGGAAATGGAGTTTGGGGCAAAAGATTGAGAGGACTGGGATTGTTACCTGGAAAAAAAGATGAGGAGGAAAGGAGAAAAAAAACCAACAGTGTCATGGTGAACACAGAGCTCCTTTTTCTGTGTCGTAGCATGGGAGCAGGGACTCTGCTTTAAAAGTTGCAAAAAGAGATGCAAAGATTATTTTCATACAATGAATAACTGAGCCATGGAATTCACTGACTCTGGAAGATGAGGTCAGGAATGAGGGAGTGTTATAAAAAAGTGTGTGGACTTTTGCCTGGATAAGAACGCTCAAGGCTTTAATTGGTAAAGTGACCAAATTTAGGAGGAGAAGGATTGAAAACGTCACTTCTGTAGATTTGAGCAATTCTCTGTTAAAGAAGAGTTAGCGTGGGGCTGGTGTATCCCATCCCTGCTCAGTCTGGAGATCCTTGCCTGCTTTCCCAAATATTCTGGTCTTGACCGCTGAGAAAGGGATGAAAGGAAGGGCAGAGCGTTTGGAGGACCTGCTGAGTCCTTCCCCATGGAAGTGGAGGTGACAGGGCTCCACAGGGCATTTCTGGTGGCATCTGGTGGCATCTGGAGAAAGGGTGGCAGAGGTGGCCATGGCAGAGGTGGCAGGTGGCAGGCGGAGGTGGCCGTGGCAGAGGTGGCAGTGACACTGTGGCAGTGGGACAGGTGACAGGCAGAGGTGGCAGTGACAGGTAGAGGTGGCAGTGGCACTGTGGCAGTGACAGGTAGAGGTGGCGGTGGGACAGGCAGAGGTGGCAGTGGGACAGGCGACAGGCAGAGGTGGCAGTGGCAGTGGGACAGGCAGAGGTGGTAGGTGACAGGTGACAGGCAGAGGTGGCAGTGGCACTGTGGCAGTGGCAGTGACAGGCAGAGGTGGCAGTGGCACTGTGGCAGTGGCAGTGACAGGCAGGGGTGGCAGTGGTGGCAGTGGCAGTGACAGGCAGGGGTGGCAGTGGGGCAGGCAGAGGTGGCAGTGTGGCAGGTGACAGGTGACAGGCAGAGGCGGCAGTGGCAGTGTGGCAGGTGACAGGCGGAGGTGGTAGTGGCAGTGACAGGCAGGGGTGGCAGGGGTGGCAGTGGCAGTGACAGGCAGGGGTGGCAGTGGCACTGTGGCAGTGACAGGCAGGGGTGGCAGTGTCCGGGGTGGTGGCCCGTGTTCCCCGAGGGAGCCGTGGCTGTGAGGTGCCCTTCCCATGCCCTGGCAGTGCTCTGGAGTTCTCTGTGGAAAGTCTGACTCCTGGAGAGACCCGGGGGTGTGGAGTGCAGTGGGGAAGGGCTGGCAGTGGGGTGGCACTGGAACACTGGGACACTGCAGCAGGAACAGGGGGTGCCCCAAAGCTGCAGGGGACACAGGCAGACCCTGGCTCTTTGTATTGAGCTTCTGCCACCCTCCACCTGCTCAGCTGATCTGAAAATCAGCATCAAAATTCACTGGAAGGGGCAGCAATCTCAGGGTTTTGCTTTTTTAAATGCTTTTTAAAATGCCTTTTTAAAATCAGTTTGTCCCCTGAAGCTGCTGTGTGATGCCCAGGCCTGTGGGCTCGGGTCTCCTGGGCAAAGTTGCCACCAGCAACATCTTCTACCCAGCAGCAGCTTGTGCCATCTGTTCAGGAGCAAAAATGTCAGCTCCCTAAATATAGAAATTCTGTGTATTTACTTTTCCAGCCCTGGTGATCTTTCTGGTTTGCCTAGTTCATTTTTTCTTAGTGGTCTTTTATATTTAGCCTGTTGATTGAAATATCATTACCTCTCTTCAGGGTAAACATTTTTCCTGTCCTTCAAATCAGTTCTTTCAACTGCCTTTTCCTTTTCACTGCTAATTGCTTATTTCCTTACTCATCCCCCCGCAAAGTCAAATCTGGAAGGTACAATTATGTTATAAATATTGAAGAAATAATATTGCCTACTTATTATTTCAATTTGTCCCTACTCGAAGTGTGGGAAACTTCAAAATAATTACAAGAATGAGTCAGAGATGTAGCATTTCTATCTCTTTAATATAAATTTTTTGGATAGTGTATTCTGGAGTTCCATCCTTCCATCTGGTTAGGATGGGAAGTATCAGAGGGAGAACCAAGTTCTGAGTTCCCTGACTCCAGACATTCCATTGCTGGTGATGTATTGGTCCAAAAAAAGCAAGAACAAAAAGTAATTGTAAGAAATAGTCCTTGAGTGGCAGCTGCAAGTTCAAGTAGCTTTAATTCTGCTGGTCTGGATGACCAGAGCTGTTATGTTACCTGGTTTTAATCCCAGTCCACCTGACAGCTCTGATTTTCCCAAATTGTCTTTTGGGAAATCAATTCATTGGCCTTACATAACTAAAAAGCAAAATATAAAACATTTCCTTTTGTTATTTAATTTTTTTTTACTAAACAAGCCATATAAATGTCTTATCACTTATTATCTCAGCTCGGGTGACTTCAGAAAGGGCAGACACATCCATGTGGTTGCTTCCAGGGGATTTTTATGGGAGACACAGAACTGCCTCTCAGGGAACCTTCTTCCCAACCCAGCTGTTGACTAACAGAGTTGTGTCCAAAAGGAGCAGCTGATTCTCAGCATGGCAGGAGGGAGGAGGATCCTGAGTAGCTGCACTTCAGTCTGTCAGGGATCTGCTGGCAGAATCCCTGATTCTGTTCCACATCCATCATCTTCATTGTTTCTTTCTTCATGCAAAAGCAAAGAGGAGCTTTCCCATTCTGCACCTGGGGAATTGAGGCCTTGGACACAGCAGTTGATTTTTGGCTCTCTGGCCCATGTTATGTCCAAGCCCTTTCCCAGGCTGTAGAATGAAGCAGAAATCAAAGGAAATTTTTTTTCTTTCCTGAAGCTTTGGCATGACAGTGAAGAATGTCCAACTATCCATGAGACAAATGTTTTTTAGCTGCCACCTCCTCACGAGAAGTTCCTTCTTTGGTTCAGGCTTGCATTGTCTTCCAGAATCTAATCTGAATTTCCCTTCCCACTCACATTTGGTTCTGGTCTGTTCTTCCGTTCCCGGCTTTGTAACTATTTCTGGAGCCTGCAGATCAATCATCTTGCCCTTGATACCAAGATAAAGGTGCCTGCCTCTTCCTGGGCTTGTTCCAGTGAGTCTCCTGAGTGGATATGACCCAGGCTGTAAAAATACATTGCCAGGAGAAAGTATTCCAAGATGCATTTTTAGGTGTTGAACCACAAATTCTGTTTATGTTGCGACTTTCCTTTCTAAACTCCAGTTATAGAGTCTCCCTGCTCCATACAAGAGCATTCACTTTGAGAATTCCAGGTGTTTTCTTGTGGAAAGGAGAGGGAAGTTGCTGGTGCTGCCTGTTCCCTCAATGTGTCTGGAGTTGAGTTTGAAACCATTCCAGTACCCCTCTGGGAAAGTCAAGCCTGGGAATGAGTCCTTGCTCCATGTTGGCTATGCCATGGCCATGGAGCAGCTGCTGGACAAAGCCAAGGGGGAGTTTCTTGCTTTGCTCACATCAGCCCCAAACCCCCTGTGCTCATGGCAGAGCTGCCTTCCCATCTGCCAGCACTAATTCCCCCAAAGTGCTCAGCCTGGCTGACTCGAATCCTTTGGATTTTGCTGCGCAGGGCAAAAGGTCCTGTTTTTCATTTCTGAGGTGTATTAGTTCTCCATGTCCTGAGCAGAGGAAAAACTTTATCATGCTTTGGCATTAAGCAGAGTTTAAAGGAAAAATATGTGTTTACACCTTCACAAGCCCATGTCAGCGATTTCCCAGTTCAGTTTAGGAAACTCCTTGGTTCAGTCTTGAGTGGTTTTGTGCTCCCAGGAGCTTGGAGGTATTTTCTGGTCTTGTTGACTCTTGTAGGAACACAAAGGAAAGCTGGAACCCCAGCCAATGTAAACCTGGCTCTGCAGGCTGCATTCAGCAACCAATTTACACCAGCAGAGTCTTTCCCAAGATTTAATCCCAGGGCAGAAAAAGCCTTGTGGAAGCAGTGCTGTGGTGGTGATTGCCCTGGTCTGGTCACCACCATTCCAGAGGGACTTTTCCCTTCCTGGCCTTGAGCCACTGTTGTGCTCAAGGCTCTGGAGAAGACATTAAAAGCAAAAAGTGGGTTAAACCAGTGTGGGAATGAATCCCTGGAAGCTGCACCGTGGAGTGGCTTTGGGAAATGTGGTGGCAGAGGTCAGCCTGGGCACTCCGGAGGGGAGTGACCCTCAGGACAGCGGGTCCAGCACGGGATGAAAGGGGAGACTGGGAGAGGCACAGGCACTCCTGAGCCCACAGGCACTGAGATCACATGGAGATTGCTCAGATTTTTGCCCTTCCCTGTTTGCAGCCTGTGCTGGGTGTGGTGTCTCCATCCTGCAGAGGTCAGGATCCTCAGCTGGGTCCTCCTTTTGACCCCTGTAGGGGACCTCTAAGGTGGAGGTGCTGGAGCTGCCCTAAATAACTGTCAGAGGGCACCTGTGCTCCTTTCCTCCTTTCCCTGCATCTGACACTCTCCCAGTCCCACGGGGAGGTGACCTAGTTTACAACCTGGAGAGAAAACCACCAGATCCCTTTTTTCCTGGTCTTTGTTTTGCTGATTGAGTTGCACTGGTTTGGTTTGGAGGTGTTACCCCGTGCCAGGGAGGCAGCCAAGCCTGGAGGAGGGATTTGATGCTGAGCTTTAGCCTAAACCCGACCTGCCTCTTAGGTGGAGGCTTCCCAAGCATTTCAAGGCAGCAGGAACCATCCCTGCTGCTGAATCCTGGCTCCTCCCTGGGCCTGCTGTGGTTCCCCATTACCCTGTCCTTGTCTGTCACCATTACATGTGGGACCGGTGTGGGAAAATGACCTGGATTAAAACAATCAAAGAATCTGAATTAGTTTTAATCCCAGTCGAATTTCCAGCCTGGTTTATTGTACAAGTCCTGGGCCAGTGCAAACCCAAGGGTGCAGCTGCACACAGGTCCTTGCTCAGTGTCACAGCAGCTTCTCAAGCACTGCTCCCTCCTGGCAGCCTCCAGAAAATCTGATTTTCACAAGGAATGGTCTGATCAGACCCTTCCAGCCTGTGTTCCCCCAGTTATCTGGAATAGACTCCCTGCCACAGGGCCGTCAGAGTGGTCCAGGCCGATCTCCTGCCTGGAGCAGAGGATGTTGGAAATGTGTATTGGTCAGAGGTGGTTTGGCACAAAGAAATTCATCCCCTGCAAAGACAGCAAGGGACTCAGTGTTGTCCATAGACCAACTGCTTTAATGGTTAATTAGCTCCACTGTGCCACGTTTAACCCCCTAGACTGGGTTTTCTAGCATTAATTTACTGCCACCAGATCTGGTGTCTGCCTGCTAACAGAAAATCACCAACATTCTGGTTATTTTATTTTATTCAGTGCCTTACTGTCACATTCATCATTCAGTAGGAACATATGGTCATCACTGTGATTATTTTTACTTAAGCAGTGTCTTCCCTCCCCACTTCCTCCCATCTGCATCACTGCTCTGTTTCCATTTTGCAAAAAGGGTTTCTTTTACCCTCCTTTTATGGCCTGTGTGTGGCAGTGAAGCAGTTAACCCTGACATCTGAAGCTGCTGGTAGACTTGGACATATGCAATAAAGCAAAATGCTGGCATGGAGCAGTGCCTATTGCTCAGCTCTGGCTTGGGTTTGATCTGAACTTGGGCTTGGGAGGGCACAAGACTGAGTGAAGTTTGTATTCTGGAGGCTCTGACTGCATCACATCCCCTGGGCACGTTTAATCATCACCAAAAAGCCTCTTTCAGTCCTGTCAGTTTGGCTTTTGTTTTGTCCCTGGGCCGACTGCAGATTGGAGGTCGTTATTTGGTTCTCACGGCGAGAGGTTGGAGCTGAATGAGGAGACAAAAACTGGAGGAAACCGAAAGTTCTTGGCCTTAAATGCCTGTCCCAGAGGAGGCTGCTGGAGTGGAGTTTTGTGTGTTTTGAGGGGGACGGACTGGCTCTTCCCTGTCCTGGATGTGCACAGCTGGGATGCTTTGGCCTGGCTGCAGGGAGGGGCTGGTGAAGGAGCTGCTCAAGTGACGTTTGCTGTGAAAGTCTTTGGGATTTTATAAACTGGGATTAACTGGGCGAGGGTGGGAGTTTCTCCTCAGCCCTTGGTGAGGCAGCTGCGTTTTAGGGCTGTAGTCCTAAACTCGCCCACTTGAAAAGGAGATAATTTTCCTTTGGTTTTTGCCTTCGTTCTCATCACCTTGGCCAAAAGCTGCTCTGGGATTGCACTGCTCTGACAGAAGGATTCCAGTTTCTAGGCAGAGTTTATTTGTATGTGTTTTATCTCTATTTTCCTTTCCTTATCTCACCACCTCCCTTCTCCAAGGGTTATCCCTTTTCTCCTCACCTCGGAAAAGAGGGTAGAAAGCAGCAGAGCATTTTGCTGAAGCTGTGAAGGACTTGGCTTGGAAAATTTTGGCCATTTTAGGACGATTACTTCATGACAGTATCTGCAGAATTCCTCCTTGGCTGGGTCTTTCCAAGCTTAGACCTCAGGCCTTCCAGACCATGAGACTAATTGGAAAAAATAAAACAGGAAATCAAATGATGTTTGTGGTGTTTGAGCCATTAAAGTGAGTCTGGATTTGAGATTTCCAGAAGGAACTAATTTTCCTATCTGCAAACTGCTGGGTTCAGGCAATCACTTCTGCCCAGGCTTACAGGGAGGAAGCCAATTAAAACTCACAGAAATAGCAAAACTGCATTTACTAATCATTAACCAAATCAAAAAAACATTTACTAAGAAATTGGTGAGTCAAAACAACTGCAGACTGAGGGGATTTGCACCTGGTTTGACCCAAACTGATACTTCAGTGTCTCTTGCTTTTATTACTGTTTTACAAAACTTCAAGTACATTTTTTTTCCTGACCAAGGCTGGGTTTATTTTTCTCCCTGCACATCATCAGTCCCTGTGGTTTGACCACTTTCAAGTCTTTGGAAGGTGGAGAAAGGAGCTCTGTGAGTCAGTAAAAGTCATCTCCATCGGTGTGCAGGGTTTGGGGCTGGATGCAGGGTCTGGCATTCACAGTTTGTGGTGGTTGTCTGGGATTGCTGTTGGTGCATGAGCCTGTTTTAGAACAGACCCCTCTAGGTGCAACATCCCAAAATACCACTTAGTGCTTTGGGGAAATGGTTTAGGAGAAGGATGCTGCTGTGAGCAGTTTGCAAAGTAAGAAGGGTTGAAGAAGACCAGGAAATGCACACAGGTGTGAGGTTGTTTCTCCTGTCTCTCGTTTCCTGTGGTGCCTCTCATCTTCTCCAGCTCTGTCCCTTGAGCAGAGATTTCCCCAGCGAGCAGCCACTGAGTCACCCCTGGGTGCAGATTTCCCCTTCCTGCCATACAGTGAAGTCAGAAATCAGCAGATGGGTGCTCTCCACAGATGGTTGTGTCTCACCCACATCACGCTGAAAATACAGCCTTTAAAGGAGGGTCAGGGGTAGGAGTCTCTCTGCACGTCAGTGTCACAGCCTAAATTCAGTGGCGTGGGATGCAGAAATGCCCATTTCTCATTTCTTCTCAGTTTACTCAGAATTTTCCCATTGGGTGCCTTGCTGAAGCTTTTAATTTGGTCAGCAGTGTGAAGCTGTTTGCTTCTGAGATGAATCATCATTAGTCATGAAAGATTTCTTACCTCGAAACAGCTTCCCGTTGTGAAATCAGAGAGGACAGAGCACATTTCAGTCTCCCTCCTGCTAACAGATGCCTGGGAAAGGAAACCCAAGTTTTATTCTCTCTATCAAGTTTTTCTTTGATTGATTTGAAGTTATTGGAAATTGAGCAGTAATTTTTCCCTAATCCTCCCTCAAAGCAGAGGAGACACCCGTGTCGTAACCACTGTTTTCAGCAGCAGCGGTGGGATTATTTTAATACCCCACTTCAATATCTCATTGTAATACGGTTATCCAAGGGTGACTGTGGTTCTTGGGGACTCGGGGAGCTGCCTGCAAAGCCACAGCCATCCCCATTTCCCCGTGTTTTGTCTGCAGGGATTGGGAGCCAACGGCCTCCGGCTGACCATGGAGAGCGCTCTGACGGCCCGGGACCGTGTCGGGGTGCAGGACTTTGTCCTGCTGGAAAACTTCACCAGCGAAGCTGCTTTCATTGAAAACCTGAGGAAACGCTTCAAGGAGAACCTGATCTATGTGAGTAGCACAGGGACAGTGGCCACGGTGTCCCTCAGTGACCTGGAGTGTGTTGGCTGTGCCCTGCTCTGGGGTTTGGGGATGGTGCTGGCAGCTCACACAGGCTGTGGGTGCTTGTGCCAGGAGCAGCCTGGGCTGTCCTTTGGTGGCTGTAGGGACTCACTGCAGGGCTCCTGTTGGCATCTGGTGGCACTGACAGCGCTGAAAATCCAACTCTCACCACATTCATCCGTCTCCTGAATTCACTCACTTCCACCAACCCCAGACTTGAACTCGATCCTAAATGTTTCTCAGAAATCACCCAGTATTGTGGCTTGTTGGAAACCCTAAAGCCACTTGAGGTGCTTTTTACCCAGCATGGATAACATGGCTGGCACAACTCCAGCAGTGTCACTCCTCCAGAGCTAAGAGTTCTGTTCCTCAGCACCCTGGGTGTGTTTGGAAGCACTCACCATCATCCCCAGCACACCAGGATGGCTGTGCAGCCTCCTGGGACACCTGAGCTCTGCCTCCAGTCCTCCTGGAACCTTCCTGCTCTCTGTTCTGTTTTCCAGACCTACATTGGCTCTGTGCTGGTGTCTGTGAATCCCTACAAGGAACTGGAAATCTACACCAAGCAGAACATGGAGCGGTACCGCGGCGTCAGCTTCTATGAAGTTTCTCCTCACCTGTGAGTGGGTGCCTGGGCAGGTTTTGTCACTCCCACGCAGCTGGGACACGTGAAAAGAGGCCAACAGGACTTTTCCAGTCCCCTGGAAATCCTAGGGCTAGAGAGAATCCTGTGGAGGGTGTGGTGTGAGGCTCTTTCTATTCCTGTTCCTCTCTCCAAAGAGGATGAGTTGCCTTTGCGAGAGCAGTATTTGGAAAGGGAGTTGGTTCCTTCCTGGCTGCAGGAACAGAGTTGCTTACCCAGCCCTGGCAGGACAGGAGTTCATTGTTCCAGGGTTATTTGGGGTCTCTGTGTCCGGGGCTAAGTAGGGGAAAGAGTTTCTGGTGTGTGGGGGTTTCTTTCCTACCTCTGCTGTTACTGCCTGACCAATATTTATCTGATATTTCCCTTGTTGCTAAGATACCCTCAGCCTGTTGGAACAAGGAATGTATTTATTTACATGGTCTGGCTTGGTGAGCATTCCCAATTTCCCGTTAAAAAAAAAATTTGAGGTTTACAGTTATTTTTGAAAGCGTTCGAATTTTTTTTGTCAGGCTGAAAGAAAAAGATGACTGAGAGCTGAGGCCACATGGCTTCAAAATGGGTTTTTTTCAGGACTAAAGGCCAAATTCTGAGCACCTCCAGGAGGATTTTTTTTTTATGTTGTGTTGTGTTTTGTTGTGTGGTTTTGTTTTGTGTGTGTTTTTTTGTTTTTTTTTTTTGTTCTTTTTTTGTTTTTGTTATGTTTGTGTGTTTTGTTTTTTGTTTTTTGTGGTTTTGTTTTTTGTTTTTGTTTTTGGTTTTTTTTTTTTTTAAGAGATCTTGGAAGAGTAAATGATCTTATTTTTGAGCAAACTATTTGGGTTGTTTCTTATTGCTGGCACATGGCCCAGGAGAGTAAACAAACCAGAATGTGCTGCAAGCACAGAGAGGGGGAGAAGCACCATTACTTGGGAAAGTCTCAGCGCTTGAAGTTGGATTTGTCAGGACAGAAATGTGATTTTACTGTGTGAGCCCAGGTGGGGGAGAATGAATCCTGGAAAACTCTGCATTCAAACCTGCTCACTTCGCTTTGCCTGTGGTCAGGGAAGGGCTTCTGTGGCCTTGGATGTGAATTTTGGGACTCTGGAGAATCCTTGGGGCTGTGGCTCTGTTTTTAAGTGTACAGTGGGACCAGGATGATGACAGTGCTCATGGTTAGCATGGAGCACTGAGCAGATGTGTTTAATTCCACTTAAATCACAGTGTAGCTGGTTATTTCTTATGTTTGCTTTCTCCTTTTAACAAGCCCCTTCAGAAGCTGTAAAATGTGCAGCTCATAAGTGAACTCTGGAGAACTGTGATCCTGGAAACTGCTGTACCCACTGGGAAAACAGAATTTTTTGTCAACTGTTTTTGCTCTCCCGTTGCATTGTTTGATTATTTTATTACATTATTTGATTATATATGCATTTAAAAATCCTCTGAGGAGCATCAAAACGCTCCACCTGCAGTGTAGTGCTCTGGGCTTCTCCTTTTCCAGTAACTCAGGTGTCTCTTTTCCTCTTTCTCCTCTTCTGAACTGACTCTAGAAAGCCAAAACACTTCAAGATCTCCATTGCAGTGTCAGATATTTCGAGTGCAGGCCTGAGCACTGGGTTTTCTGGGAAGGGCCTCACACTCAGAGGAGGAAAGTTATCCCTATGGGCTTGGATCACAGCATATTCCCAAAGATCTGTCACATCCTGTCCTGTCTCTGGCCTGCAAATGGGACCATAAACATCTTTATTTACAGTGATTCTGTCTGTGGCTGACTGGAGCCCTCAGGGCCATAAACCACCCCATAAAGGCACGGGGGAGGGCCAGAGGCACTTCTTCAAATCCAAATTAAATTTGCATTTATTCAGCTGTTTTCCAAAGGCCTCCAGAGGCAGAATCTGGATGGGGGAAGAGAGGAACATGATGTATTTCGTGGGGTGAGTTGTGTTGCCAAGGGAGCTCGTTGGTGTTGCCTTAGCACCAAGTATTAATAGACTGGAGAAGGCCACAGCTGTTATTTTGGTGTGATTACTTCTAATTAATAGCACAGCAGGAGAGTTTAAAAAAATTCAAAACAAAAAATTAAAAAAGCCAAGCCACTAAAACGTTTTCAGGTGTATGAAGCCAGAATATCAGCTTGATCTCCACATGTGAGAGCTGCAGATGTTGTTAGGGAGGTTGTCTGATGTGGGTTGTCCTTTTCCTGTCCCCCTGAGCAGTTGTCACCATTGTCACTCATCCCCTGCTGCTCTCTGGTGTTGTCGGAGTGTGTGTGACTCTGGGTGTGAGATCCCGTCTGCTCACAGCACAGAAATGAAAGAAAAAGCAGCAGAGGAGGAAGCAGAAGGGCAGGGCCAGACTCTGTGCAGGCAGGGGAAGTGCCTGGTCTTTGGGGCAGAGGGGACCTGCAGGATGCTCCTTAATCTCTGGTGGCTTTTCCAGCTCTTCCCACCATCCAGGAGAAGCTCTGGAGCCACCCAGACAGCAAAATCCTGTTGTGACCTTCTGAACGTGTCATCACTTAGAAGATAAGCAAGAAAAAAAATACCAGTGGAGAACAAGGTGTTTCCTGAGTGTAAAACTTTCCTGTCCCACGGGACCAGAGCTGAGAGAGATCATTTATATTTAGAAAAGCCAGTTGATCTGCACAATTTAGTCGACTTCTACCTTTTTATTTTTTTGTCAGAAAAAAAAAAAAAAAAAGTGGAAAGATCAGCCTCAGAGAATCTGACAGTTTGTGTCAGGACCCTGCAGAAGCTTGGCTGGGTGGCCGAGGTGTGACCAGAGGTGTCACTGCTGTCGCACCTTGTCACCAGTGTGACCTCCCCCAGCCCCCGGCCTGGGGCTGGTTTTGGGGGATGTCTGTGCCGGGATTTCTGAGGCAAAGCCCCTGATGTCTGTCCCCTCGCAGCTACGCCATCGCAGACAATTCCTACCGCTCTCTGCGCACCGAGAGGAAGGATCAGTGCATCCTCATCTCCGGGGAGAGCGGCGCCGGCAAAACCGAGGCCACCAAGAAGATCCTGCAGTACTACGCTGTCACCTGCCCCGCCAGCCAGCAGGTCGAGACCGTCAAGGACCGGCTGCTGCAGTCCAACCCCGTCCTGGAGGTAATCCCCAGGGAATGCTGGCCCTGGGAGTGTTCCCCTGTCCCGGCCGAGGCGCTGGGGACAGCGGGGCTCCGTGGGGCGGTGACACGGCGTGTCCCGGGAGTGCCCTGTGGGCACATGGCCGGGGAATCCTGCTCTGATCCCCGGCCAAAGCAGTGCCGGCCCTTTCCAGCCCTCCAGGAGCAGCTGTGGCACGGATGGGTGTGGGGAAGGAGGGGATTTGGCATGGGAAGAGCTCTGGATCGCTGCAGGACTCTGGAAAGGGGCACATCCCAGGGGGCAGCTCAGAGAGGCTGGGTTTGTTTTCTGGTGCTGTGGTGTCCTCTAGTGTCCAGCCCTGGCTGTGTGCAGTGCCCTGAGATGTCCCTGTATCCCTGTGCCCTGAATCCCTGTATGTCTGTGCCCTCTATCCCTGTATCCTGGATCCCTGTATACTGTATCCCTGTATGTTCCTGTATCCCTGTATATTCCTGTATCCCTGTGCCCTATAAATCCCTGTGCCCCATAGCCCTGTATCCTATATCCCTGTATGTCCCTGTATCTCAGGGCAGGTGAGCTCCAGCAGCAGGAGATCCCCCAGCCCGTGTGGCAGCAGTGACAGAGGGCTGTGGTGGCAGTGCAGCCTGGCCAGGGCTGTCAGGTGTGTCCTGTGCTGTCAGCAGTGGAGTGGCACTGAAGTCATCCTGCAGGGGACTGGAGATGTTTTCAGGGATGTTCCATCTGCACTGGGCATACAGAGCAGCATCAGGATTCAGGCAGCAATCTCTTTCCTTCTGGGTTTCCAGGAAGGAAAATCCTAGGCTGTAAATAAATAACTGGCAGCTTCACCCAAGTGTTTATAAATAGTCTGACTTGGTGCTCATTTATTTTTTTTTTCATTCCAGGCCTTTGGAAATGCAAAAACCCTTCGGAATGACAACTCCAGTCGCTTTGGGAAGTACATGGACGTGCAGTTTGATTACAGGGTAAGCTGGAATCTGGTTTCTATTTCAGGACTGGTCCCAGGTACAGGAGTTCTCTGTGTTCTCGTGTTGCTGTGAGTGTGTAGTGGGTGCTTTGCATTTCCTTGGTGACAGCATCAGCAGAGCCTGTGGTGGCAAAGTTTGGTCCAGAGGGTTTTATGGCACTCGCTCTCCTTTCATTCCTCCCTTATTTCTCTGTACAAGGAGACAGTGAGATCAAACCCTTTTATTTCCAGAGTATTTTATTTCTGGTGCTCTGAGCCAATGGATTCTCCCCAGGTAAATCCACACAAGAATGCTGAGAGATCTGAAGATAACCCCTGTCCTGTGTAACTCTGCTCAGAATTTGTGTCCCACTCTGATCCCAGCTGCCCCACAGCAGCAGGGTGGGCACAGTGCAGGGGCTGAGGAGCTCAGCACTGCCATCCTCCAGGCCTTTAGGTCTCCTTTGGTCCCTCCACACTCAGTTTTGGTGCTTTCCCTTTGTGCTGAATTCCTAGAAGGAATTTTAGCACTCAAGTCACCACCGTGCTGGAGCTGAAATGGAGCTTGTGGCACACAATGACAGGTCATTTTCTGCGGGTTTTTTTTTGGGTTTTGCTTCAGATCTTGTCCTTGAACAGACAATCAAGAAGCAGAAACGTTTTCCTCTGTGTTATGAACTCTTCCCATGTGTCTGGGTTGGTTTAGGGGGCTCCTGTTGGGGGCCACATCTTGAACTACCTCCTGGAGAAATCCCGAGTTGTGCACCAGAACCACGGCGAGAGGAACTTCCACATCTTCTACCAGCTGCTGGAAGGAGGGGAGGAGGACCTGCTGAGGAGGCTGGGCCTTGAGAAGAACCCACAGCAGTATCACTATTTAGTAAAGGTGAACATTAACTATAATTCTTAAAATTTTATATGACCGGAGTGGGATATCTCCCATGGACTCTGTAATTTCCTTCCCCCCTCTTCAGAAATAACTCTGAGGTGGCTGCTATAAAAAGAAACACAATGCATTGAGCATGGATAATGTATCTTTGATGATTATTTACTTATTTATATCAAACTGTGTCTTTTTAGGGTCACTGTGCAAGGGTGAGTTCCATAAATGACAAAAATGAGTGGAAGATCATGAGGAGAGCCCTGTCTGTTATTGGCTTCAATGACAGTGAGGTGGAGGTGAGAGTGTTTAACAGCACAGATTTTCCTACTTTTAAGGATTTTTTTCTGTTTGATTTGGGATTGACATCAGTGAATCAACTCAGAGTGAATGTATTCCTTAGAAAAATCCTGAAAAAGACACAAACTGTTCTCCTAAAATGTGAATTAACACAAAAACCTCTCTGTGTGTTCAATCCACCATCCTGATCTCTGCCTGTTGCTTCCATGGCAGGATTTGCTGAGCATTGTGGGCAGTGTCCTGCACCTGGGGAATGTCCAGTTTGCTGCTGATGAGCAGGGGAATGCTCAGGTCACTACAGAGAATCAGATTAAATACCTGGCCAGGGTGAGTATCACCAGTCAGGGAGATACCACAGGAAAGGTGAATTGTAGAGGATTCCTCACTTTGAGCTTGATATCATCATATCATTTTAGACTGTGATTTACAAGTTGTCATAAATTTCACTTTTATTTGACCTAAATAAAATGCAAATATTATCATCAAACCCATTTAATTGACAATTTAATCTCAACCCACCACTGAGATTTCCACCTTCAGGCAGTGAGGTAGGAATAGACTCTGGAAAAGAGTTTTAAAGAAAAAACACCTTTGGGACCTTTGCTTGGTCACTTCCTTCCAGCCAATTCATTTGTTAGCTCATCTCCCTGCCAGAAAGGAGGGAAGGGGAGGGATTGATGCTGCAGAGATGTTCAGTGTGAGTGGGAAATGCAGGGTTGTTTCACTGGGCTGGGATTTTAGGAAAATGGAATGTACAGCTCCATGAATTAATTGAATATCCTGCATGCAGCTGCTGGCAGTGGATGGCTCTGTTCTTCGGGATGCACTGATCCACAAGAAGATCATAGCAAAAGGAGAGGAGGTAAGAACAGGCTCTGGAGTGTTTGGGAGGGAAATGGCATAAAATAAATCAGTTCTGCCAGCAGTTCCCTCATCACCTCTCCCAGGAGGTTGTCACTGCACTGGTGATGGCTCAGCCACCAGACGGATGCTTTCGAGTGGCTGTTTAATGATGATGAGGCTGGAAAAGGGGGTTTTGGGGGCTGCTGAGTGTTTTTTATCTGCTCCTGCCTGCAGCTGGTGAGTCCCCTGAACCTGGAGCAGGCAGCCTACGCCAGGGACGCCCTGGCCAAGGCTGTCTACGGCCGCACCTTCTCCTGGCTGGTCAACAAGGTCAACAAATCCCTGGCTTACAAGGCAAGAGAACCTTCTGTTTTGTTGATAGTCACCCAAACGTGAAAGTAATTTCCAAACCTTTCAGCTGCAAAGCAAGTTCTGTGCTTTTAGTAATTTCTAAATTAATTTGTTCTTCAAATTTGCACGGTAAATGCTGGGATTAAATGATGGAGATCCAGGGATGGATCATCTGTGAGGAAGTATCTACATTTTTTTTCTGCTCTGTTGCAGGAAGAGAAGTTTCCAGGCTGGAGAAGTACAACAGTTCTAGGATTGCTGGACATCTATGGGTTTGAGGTTTTCCAGCACAACAGGTTTGTTTTGATAAATTCTGAATTACAGTATTCAGTTATGGTGCTTTCTCTCCCTTGTGAAACAAGGATTTACTCCATTTCTTAGTGAAAGAGGTGGCATTTAACTGTCAGGACATCAGGTGAAAAACTGATCGTCACAGGGCTTCTAACACTTAGGACATCCAGCTAATAATTAGCATTTACAGCTATTAATGGTCCTGTGTTTTAAATATTTTAAATAAATTGTTGGGTTTGGGGTGTATCCATGCCTTACCTTGGGCCTTTGTCCTGCTCTCCAGCCCAGGGGTGGCAGAGTCTGAAACCTCCTTGGCAGGCAGCACTGAACCAAGACTTCCAAATTTGCAGTGTTATTGGGCCTTTATTCAAAGTGCTTGTGTTCCTCCATGTTCCATCCTTCATGTCCATTTTTCCCTCCTTCTGGAACTCTTTGAGTTTCCCTAAATAATAAACCTACTAAATGCATGCAGTCAGCAAATAAACACTTCACAAAAATTATTTCTCTTGATTTTCTGTTTCCTTGCTGCTCCCACTGTTTGTACCTCCTTCTGTACAAACAGTGATTTTTTTTCCCCCCTGATTTTTCTTTGCAGCTTTGAGCAGTTTTGTATTAATTATTGCAATGAGAAGTTGCAGCAGCTCTTCATAGAGCTCACCCTGAAGTCAGAGCAGGAGGAGTACGAGTCCGAGGGCATCGCGGTAAGAGCCCAAATCCTCCCTTCCCTCTCCTTTCAAGATAAGATCTTGATAAGATAATTCAAGAACTTTCCTTTTTCCCTTCTTTTTGAAACCCTGGTAACTGTGTGAGACAGCTGGAAGTGAGTAATGCCATCCCAAGCTTTTCCCCTGATTTTAATAAAGGTAGTGTTAGGAAAACGAAAGTGATCATTAAAAAAGCTTTGACAGAAGGATTAAGTCCGGTGCTCTCTGAAATGATCTGAAATTGCCGTGTTTCTTTTCCAGTCTGGAGTTGTTTTCACCAAAATGATTTCTTGTCTTTGCAGTGGGAACCAGTTCAGTATTTCAATAACAAAATAATTTGTGATTTGGTGGAAGAGAAATTCAAAGGCATCATTTCTATTTTGGTGAGTTGAAAACATCTTTTTGAATGAAGAAAATTTCAGGCAGTGTAGTGGAAAACAAGGGAAAAATCAGTTTATGTTGGAAGTGTTTGAGTAGGTGGGAAGAGCAATAATGCACTGAATAGTGACACCATTAAAAGTCATTGCATCACCTCCAGGGGCTCTGGGGAAAGCAGCTCCCAGTCCAGGCAGTCTGGAAGGAGGGAAATGTTTTCCTTTTCAGCTCCAGGATTCTTCATTTATTGAGCTAAAAGTCAGTTCTGTGGAAAAGCCAAAGGGGCAAACTGGGGCAGAGCTTCAGTGAGGCAGAGCCCAGTCAGAAACCCCTGGAATTTGTGTGTTTGTAGGATGAGGAGTGCCTGAGACCTGGGGATGCCACAGACACAACATTCTTGGAGAAACTGGAGGAGACTGTGAAGAACCACCCCCATTTCCTCACGTGAGTGTTCCTTCAGCTAAGGGATTCCAGTGTGTGAATAACATCCTCACTGTGCTGGCTCCCACATAAATGATGATAATTTTCTTTAACAAAGAGATTTGATTGATATTTAAGATAATATAAAATAAGTTGTCAACACTAAGTACCTGACTGAGTTCTAGAATGCAACAGGAGCAACAAAACTCTTGTTCCTGACTCGCCTCTCACCTTGCAGATGCTTTACTTCAGTTTTGGAGCTCCAAATGTCTGTTTATTCTGAATGTTCTGCTTTTATTCTGAATGCTCAGTTTAGGATGTCTACCTCTTTTGTGCACACAGAATCACTCTGCAAGGAGCACTGAAATGTCCCTTTTAATTAAACATAAATATATTTAATGACACTTCTGTGACCTGCTGGTTGATAACTTCATTTACCTAAAAATCACCGAGTGCAATTTACATTCCTTGCTCAGCCTCTGCACAGTCCCACTCCCAGGACTGAACGTCCTGGTGCTTTTTGAAGTGAATCCTGCAGGATTTTGTTTCCCCTGAAGGTTTTTGCTCCCTCCCCAGGCACAAACTCGCTGACCAAAAGACGCGCAAGTCCCTGGGGCGGGAGGAGTTCCGGCTCTCGCACTACGCTGGGGATGTCACCTACAGCGTTGCAGGTAACACAGAAAAACCAAAAATCTGGGCCTAAAACTCATCCCCACATCGTTTGATCAACCAGAGCAATTTCAGATCTCAAATCCCTGCCTTGAAGTTCCAGTGGAACAGCCTGAGTGGTTTGTTTCTCTTCCAGGTTTTCTAGATAAAAACAACGACCTTCTCTTCCGGAACCTGAAGGAGGTGAGTGTGGAGGGAGGAAGTTTCCAGGACAGAATGAGGAGTTGGGTTTAAAATGAGGTGGCACCTGAGGGAAAGGATTCCTCAGACTCCACCTGGAGGCTGTGTGTCCACAGGGCTGTGCTCTGAAAAGACTGAGATCCCAATGTTCATTTTGTTATTTTAAATAGTTTTGTTCTCAAGTTTCTCTGGTAGCTCTCTGTACTTCATCTCTGAAAACATCTCTCTGCAGACCATGTGCAACTCAGAGAACCCCATCATAAACCAGTGCTTTGACAGGACAGAGCTGACAGACAAAAAGAGACCTGAAACGGTGAGAACTCAAGAGCTGCAGGGGACTGTGGCTGTTCCCTCTTTTTAAAACATGAACTCTCTGACATGACTCTCACAGGGATGCTGCTGGTTTGTAGCCAGCTCTAAGTCATCCCTTCATGTGTAGTTTTCTGTTTTTTCTCCTAGGCAGCGACTCAGTTCAAAAACAGCCTCGCCAAGCTCATGGAAATCCTGATGTCCAAAGAACCCTCCTACATTCGCTGCATGAAACCCAACGATGCCAAACAGGCTGGTATGGCCCTGGGGACAGGGGCAGGGCACTGCATCCCAGTCAGGGAGGCACAAAAAGGAGCCAAACGAAGCCCTGCGCGATTTTGGGTTCGTGCCTGAGCTCCTTTAGGGAGAGTTTGGCAGTGCCAGCAGCCAGGAGTCCCAGTGGGAGCACTGCTCTTGGGTAGAGGAAGGTCGTGGTTAAAGTAAAGAATTATTGACCTGTGTAAATTCATTATAATGACTTTATTCTCCCCCAGTTTCAGTTCCTCTATGCATAAAACATCCCAAAGGAAAACTTCATTTTGGAGCTAAATATAAATAATTAAGAACAAGTGGGAGGGGGGAAGGCAGGAGACACAAAACCGTGTGGGACTTGTGCTGTGAGGGTTCACTGGAGGTTAAAGATAATTGTGGAGATACAACAAGAGCTGAACATTGCCCTTCTCCTGACCAAGGGGCAGCTGTGCACTGATTGTTTCTCCATTTCCATGCCCTGCCAAGATCGGTTTGATGAGGTCCTGATCCGACACCAGGTGAAGTACCTGGGGCTGATGGAGAACCTGCGGGTGCGCAGAGCCGGCTTCGCCTACCGCAGAAAATACGAGGTGTTCCTGCAGAGGTGAAGCTCCTTTGGAATTCTTTCCTCTGCTGATCCCTCTCCCTGAGCTTCATCCCATTCACGTTGAGGCTGGGAGCTGTTTTGAGCACACAGGGGCAGATTTACCACCTAGAGGAGCGGGAAGCTTGGGCTCTCTCCCTTCCCATGACTCCTCTCCCTCCTTGGATTGCACTTCTCTCCCTAAGATTTCCTCTGCTGCCAATTCCCAGGTACAAATCCCTGTGTCCAGAGACGTGGCCCACGTGGGATGGGCGGCCCTATGATGGGGTGGCTGTGCTGGTGAAGCATCTTGGCTACAAACCAGAAGAATACAAAATGGGACGGTCAGTTCTGTGTTCTCAGTTTGAGGTTATGAATCACTGCATGGCCTTGTTGTCCCTTTGAAATAAAGCTTCTCCAGATAATGGGGGAGGAAAGATTACAGAGTCCAGAGGGGATGCCAAAAGCAAGTTGCTCCAGCATGTGAAATGTAATTCTGCATTTCTATTTCCAGAACAAAGATTTTTATCCGCTTTCCCAAAACCTTGTTTGCGACAGAAGATGCTCTAGAAGTGAGGAAGCAGAGTCTGGGTGAGGCACTCACACTTGCAGTGGATTTCTATTTAAAAAGTTGAGTCTTTTTCTACCAAAATGTGCTTGATCACAGTTGCAAATCTGCTGCTTTTCTTGCAATTCCAGCCACAAAAATGCAGGCGACGTGGAGGGGTTTCTACCGCAGGAAGAAATTCCTGACCATGAAACGCTCAGGTAGGAGAGACATGGAAAGAGGGAGAGATGTTCCCCCAGCAGCTCCCATAGCAATTCCCATCTTTTTACTGACATTTATCCTATCTATCATATTATTAAAAACTCATATTCTTGTCCCCATGCCCCAGTGAAAGCTGGTTATTTCCAGAGTGGGTTTTCCTGAGCATTTTTGGTGCCAGTTTTGTGTGTGGAGTCAGTCTGGGGATGAAGGAACTCCCTTAATTCAAAATCTTTGTGTTATTTTTAGCCATCACCATCCAGTCCTGGTGGAGGGGAACCCTGGGACGCCGAAAAGCTGCCAAGAGGAAATGGGCAGTGGAGACAATCAGGAGGTGTGTAAAGAGCAGCCCAAGCCCTCAAACATCACATTCCTTATCAATAAGATGCTAAAATCCCCTTCCTTGTCACTACAGAGTTTTTCTTTTTTTAAAATAAGTTACAACTATTAAACAAAGCCCAGGAAATAGAACCTTTAAATACCACTAATTTTGATTACTTTTGAAAGTTTCTAACAATATTTTCCACACCCACAGGTTCATTAAAGGCTTCATTTACCGGAACCACCCGCGGTGCCCAGAGAACGAGTATTTCCTGGATTACATCCGCTTCTCCTTCCTGATGAACCTCAAGAGGAACTTACCAAAAAATGTCTTGGACAAATCCTGGCCAACTCCTCCCCCATCACTGTGTGAGGTGGGAATGAGCCCTGGGATGTGGGAGGGGAATCCAGGCCTAGAGGATTGCAGCTTCTTGGAGCCTGGTGCTGTTGCCAGCACCATTTTCTCCTGGGTTTCTCATCCATTTCTGAAATTTCTTTCAGTTTTTCTCTTAAAAAACTCAGTTCCCTCTGCTGCTGTTATTATTCTGCATCTGCTTCAATTGGTTTATCTGCTCAAAACAAAATATTGCAGAAAATCCCCGTTACCTTATCCAAAGAATTGTTTGGATTGAAGGTACAGCTGGAAGGAAGGAAAGGAAGGAAGGGCACAGCAGTGCAGGGAAGAGGGATTCTGGTGTTTATTTCTCATTCTAAAGCAGCTGGAGAAGTCCCAGGGCAAACCCTTGTAAAGAAAGGCAAAAAATCAACTACTTATTATTTAATTCTTGGTCAGGAAACAGCTTTTTTAACCCAGCAGTGCATTTTCTGCAGTTGCTGCTGCTCTGTTGGGTTTGTCAGTGGTTCTGGGCTGTTGGGTTTTTGTCCCTGTTGGGTTTTTGTCCCTCTCAAGTTTAACCCTCTTGGGTTTATCAGTGTTCTGAGCTGTTGGGTTTTTTTTCCTTTTGAGTTTGGCCCTATTTGGTTTGTCCCTGTGGGTTTGTCAGTGGCCCTGGGCTGTTTGGTTTTGTCCCTGTGGGTTTGCCCTGGCTCTGAGCTGTTGGGTTTTGTCCCTGTGGCTCTGTCCCCTGCTCTGAGCTGTCCCCTCTCCCCTCAGGCGTCGCAGCTCCTGCGCAGGCTCTGCATGCAGAACATGGTCTGGACCTACTGCAAGAGGATCAGCCCCGAGTGGAAGCAGCAGGTACAGGGCACCTTTGCAGCATTTTCCTGCCATTCCCAAGGGCTGAACTCAGGGAATGGAGGAGAGAGCAGCTGGGTGGGAGGGCCAGGGCTGTGCCCTGGGACTCAGGGCAGCAGTGGGAGCTGCAGGGTTGTGAATTGCTGCCACAAAACAGTGTCACTGGTTTGGGTTTAGGTTAGACACAGAACACTAAAGGCCTGGAATGTGCACAGAAGAGACCCCATTCTATACATATTTCAATAGGTACTATTTACACAGGCTGTGGAGCCAAGCCCCCACATAATTTCTCTATTGAAAGGCCCTGCTACTCTGCCCATGGAAGCTAAAAATATAAGAAGCTGCATTATTCTGCCTGTACCATGTAAAGTTGAGAGTAAGAATCCTGCAGACACAAACCCAGTCATTTTCCAAACAGAGAACTTACAGGAACAGTTTCAGCTGCTCTGTTGTAGCTAAAAAGAATAAAAATGATACTGAGATTTGATTCTTCCCATGGAAAGGTAGGGGGAGGGAGTTTTTGTACTAAAAAAAAAAAAAAAAAAAAAAAAACCAGCTCAGTGAAGAGACATAATAGGAGATGTTTGCTGTAACTGCCATGAAGGTTTTTCACTGCACCATCTCTCACCTTCTGCAGTGCATGGACACCTGGAATGAAAGGCTGGGGCTGAGCCTGTGATTAAGGACATGGGATTAACTCAGCTCAGCAGCTGCTGTCCCCCAGTAAACCAGACTCACTGATAAGGAGCCTCTTTTATCCCCATTTTCCCCTGTAAATCATCCCAGTTGCCTTTGTCCTGTGTCACAGCCTTGGCCCCAAGTACAGCAGTGGGGATTTCAATCACTTTCCCAGTCCCTGGTTTGTTCTTGGAGTAAAGGAGCCCAGGGCTCAGGTCACTGACAGGGGCTGGAGCTCTGCCACCACCTCCAGGGACTGAAAGCTTTGGGTGACTCCTCATCCAAACAGGAACTAAATGAGGACTGCTAATAAAACCACAAAGGGAACATCTCTTCTAACACAAATGTATCTTCTTAAGGAGGAGAAATTTTATACTAAACAAGAAAACTTATTTTTTTGTCCTTGCAGTTGGAACAAAAAGTAATTGCCAGTGAGATTTTCAAGGGTAAAAAAGACAATTATCCTCAGAGTGTTCCCAGGCTCTTCATCAACACTCGACTGGGTGAGTGGGGGTTGCCAAGTTGAACAGGAGGAAGGAAGGGGGGGATTAATGAACTCTTTTCTTGCTGTAAATTCTTTTCTGACCTCCCACCTCTTTGGTTTTAATACAGGTAGAGAAGAAATAAATACTAAAGTCCTTCAGGCATTAGAAAATGAAGCACTTAAGGTGAGAGATGTGTCATAATACTTTTGTCAAGCTCCCAGTTATTCAGCAGAGGGGCAGACTAGAATTCTGGAGAAAGTACAGCAAGAATTTCACATTATATTAAGCTTGTAATAGTTTTGAGGACTGCCTGGGAAGAGCTGATGGATTAGAAAGTGACGATTTGTGCAGTTTAATGATTAATTGAATGGGTTACAGCTGGAGGGGAAGGGGGAACCCCCAGAGGACCCCAAACCTGTCCCCAGGGTGTGTCTGGGGCAGTGGGGAAGTTGTGGCACAGAGAATTCCCTGCATTCCTGGCTCCCCAAGGCCTGGTTGGTGCCTGCTGGGGGCTGGCAGTGCCCCAGGGGGGATGTGGCCCTGCTCACTCGTGTTTCAGTACGCAGTGCCCGTGGTCAAGTACGACAGGAAGGGCTACAAGGCCAGGGCACGGCAGCTGCTGCTCACCCAGAGCTCGGCCATCATCGTGGAGGAGGCCAAGGTCAAGCAGCGCATCGACTACGCCAACCTGACAGGTGGGAATGGCACAGGGATGGGGCTGGGCACCCCCCTGACCCTGCACCTCAGCTGCACTGAATAGGTACCACTCCCAACTCCAGTTTGTCTTTGTCCTGGACAAGAATGGGATGAGCTGATCCTGGCAAACATTTTAGTATCTTGAAATTGGGTTTTTCTAAAATGAAACTTCATAAAATGGCACCAAAATGACTCAATTCATCTCCCTCAACCCTCCCCCTGTGTGATTTCCCAGTTTCAGGGCCTGGCCGTGGGACGACAGGCTGGGCCTGGGCCACTGCTGTAGCTTTTGGCCCTCGGAATATCTGACAGGGACTGGATTCTGCGGGAGGGGGAACTGCTGAGCCTGCTGCAGTGTGGTCCCTGCAGCCTTGGGCTGCAGCCTCTCAGCTGTGCTGTGTGGGAGCAGTTGCTGCATTCCTGGAGAGGCTGTGAGCCCTCCCCGGGTCTCAGCAGTGCCGGTGACACTCCTGATCTCTCCCCAGGCATCTCTGTCAGCAGCCTGAGTGACAACTTGTTTGTGCTGCACGTGCACTGTGAGGACAACAAGCAGAAGGTACCGGGGACTCACCTTTCCCTCCTGCAGCCTCCTCTGGAGAAAGGGTGACAGGCACAGGGAGCACAGCCAACTGGGAGGAGGGGGTGACAAGGTGACAGAGATGTGACTTTGTGCCAGCTCTTTCACTGGATTTCCCTGTGTTCTCTGCTGGGGCTCAGCAGTGCTTGTTTGGCCCCTCTGGTGCTGCCCCTGTCCCTTACAGCAGGGTAGGTTTGGTACAGTGACACCAAAGCCATGATCCTAAAGCCATGATCCCTCCTCCCAGGGAGACGTCGTCCTGCAGAGTGACCACGTGATTGAGACATTGACAAAAACAGCCATTCTGGCCAACAAAATCAACAATGTCAACATCAACCAGGGCAGGTGAGTGACACCAGGGCCCTGCCCCAGCTCTGCTGCTCCCTGTATCCCATCCAAATCTACCCAGTCCACCTCAACCAAGGCTCCAAAGCACATCTGTTGCAGCCCTGTTAACACCCAGCTCCTGCAGAGTCCCACACACTCACGAGGGCTGTTCTCACCCTTTACTCTTCACAGCATAAAGTTCACAGTGGGACAAGGCAAAGAAGGGATCATCGACTTCATCTCGGGATCGGAGCTGCTCATAGCCAAAGCCAAGAACGGGCATCTAACAGTGGTGAGTGTGGGCTGGGGATCACTTACCCTGGATCCCAACCAGCATTCTGACATGGGACACATGCCATGGGATGTTCCTGCCAGTGGCAGGGCCCTGCTGTCTCAGCCTTTCCCCCACTTGGAGCTGGGCACAGGGCTCCTGCAGCCCTGAGGGGCTGCCAAACTCACACTCAGCAAGGGACTGTTCTAACACTCACTTAACTGCCACCCCCCGAGATTCATTTATTCCATAGCAAATCAAATTTTAATATATTTTAAAACTCAAAACAAAATCCTCTCCCCTTCTCAGCTTGTTTGTGGTGATCCTGGCAGTCAGATCTGGCTCACAGCTGATTTATGCACTGTCAGATCCCAGCTTATTCAGAAATAAATCCAGAACAAATCCAGACTGGATGTCTCCCAGCAGAGCGGAGAGCTCCCATAAGGACCAGAGGCTGCCCAGCCTCAGAATGTTCAGGAATTCAAAGTTTTGCAGCATTTTGAACACACTTTCAGACCTGTCCTTTACCTGCAGGTCGCTCCTCGGTTGAATTCCCGATGATGAAAAGTTCCCTGTTCCAGGACCTTTCCCTCCACGGACCTGGCTGAGCGTTGCTCCCAGCAAACCTCTCCTTCCTCGCTTTGCTCTTTCTGTTATTACCAAAGACCTGCACCTTCAGAACCACCACGAAATCCATCCTTGCTCTCCTGTCTTAAAGCCCCAGACAAAGGCCTTCTCCTCTCTCCTTACCCGACTGAACGTGAGGTCCATCAGCATCCCTGCAAACCACAGCTCGGGACCTTCAGCTGAGTTTAAGCCCTGATGGAAATGACCAAAATTTGTGCTTGTCATCACCAAACAAAAGAGCACAATCAGGAAACAAGTAACTCTGCTGCTTTCTCAGCCAAATCACTGAAATGCCAAACTTTGTATTCAGAATGTTTTATGAAGAATTTTGCTCGGAGATGTTTTAATGCTTTGTGTAACAAATATAGTGAAGCCATATTATGTAAATGAGTAAAACCTGTAAATACTTTATAGCCAAGGACGAGATGCACTACGAGAGATGGAGTTGATGTGGAAACTTTTATGTTTTAGATTTGGAATTTTTGTTGTATTTAGTTTACGGTTACAAGGTATAACCTGAAAAACCCATCATGTAAATTCTTCACTGATCAGGAGCCAGAGACTTTTATCTTGTTTTGAAGTCAGCTGTCCCATTTCTTGCTGTCTATTTTTATACCGCAGGAATTTTTCATATCCACACAAACACAATGTAATACAGACTGCAGAGGTTACCACTGCTCTGGACTGGCCATGGGATGAACATGAGCTTTCCCCTTTGCCTTTCCCTGTCTGGAGTCCCCACTGCCCCTTCCTCACACAGCTCCCCAGGCTCAGAGCAGCACCTTCAGGAAAAACAGCTTTTCCTCTTGCTCCTAGCCGTAACTGGAAGCCTGATTCCCACAGTATTTATACCAGTGCCTCAGTGCTGCCTTACCAGGGAGGGCTGGGCACTGCTGTTGCCCCACAGCTCCAGGGACACAGGGGTTGGGTGCTGGCTGCAGCACAGGCTCCTCCTCAGAACCTTCCTTTAGCCCCAACAGCTGCACAGTGCACAGCTCCATGGGGAATTCCTGCTGCATCCATGGCACAGCTCCACAGCCCAGCCTGTGCATCCTGCTCTACTTGCCTTAGCCATGCTCCTCCTCCATCCTGCTGCAGCCACAGCCAGCCCTGGATGACTCTCACCCACTGCTGCCTCTCTCACCCCCTCAGCTCCATCTCCTCTGCTCTGGTTCCTGACACCATGCCATTGTCCAGCCCTGCTCCAGGCTGGAATGTGGGATACCCTGCAGGCCATCCCCCAGATGTGCTCAGTGTGTGCAGAGCACACTGCAGATGGTGGTGTATAACCTCTGCCAGACTATGCTGAATAAATTTTTACAAAAAAACCAACTCCCCTTGTCTGTGGTGCAGTTTCCTTACGTGGTTTAGGGGGAGGTTGACCCCAGCCCCAGCTCAGTGTCCATTCCCAGCAGAGCAGATAACCTGTGTCCCTTCTCTCCATCTATGGAACTGCACTGGATGGGAAGTGCTGGAACAGCAGGTGAGAGGAATTCACCAACCATTTCCCAGGGATTTATATAGGGAAAGACTATAAAAAGGGCTGCTCCAGCAGCATAACTCACGCTCAGACCAAATCTTCCTTAGCTCCTGTCTGAAGAACAAGGCTGTTCCTGCTGCTCCCTCTCCCTCCAACTGTTCCTAGTACAAGCAACAACGAGAAGTTACTCTTCTAAAAGAAATTCATAGTGATGGTTGGCATTTTTAATTTAGGTTTGTTTTATTTAAGTTTAATGTTAATTCCATGCTGTGTTTCAGTAAGAACAATACAGATTCTGTCTCTGTGGCTCCAGTCAGATATCCAGTAGTACAAATTAGCTTCAAGTTACACATACTGAACAAAAGAGGTTGAGCGAGCGAAGGGAGATGGGGAGAGGGGAGGGAGAAAAGAAAAAATATTGAACACGCATGCAGGCTTATCAATGCCACCTTCAATGCTAACCTGCTTGGAGGGAAAGTAAAGAACAGGCAAGAATGAGCAGCCACGGATTGTTGAACTGTTACCAGCACCATGATTTTCAGCAACATTTCAGCAGTTTGGAAACTTTTTTTTTTTTTTATACAGTAAAACCACTACGATAAATGTCCCAAATGCAACCTCGCAACTTCAAGCTAAACACCCAATTAAGTTGAAACATTGGTATAAAATTCAGTTTAAACAGTTATATATATATATATATAAAAAAAAAAAAAAAAAAAGGAAAATGCCACCAACATGAGCACTACCTGGCCAGGACCAATCTCTCCCTACACGGCCTTCAGGTGTCACACATCCAGGTCTGATGGCAATGTCACCACAGCTGGCAGAGACAATACAGTAATGCTGAAAAAGCCTTTACGCAGTCCTGTTAGTGTCTTAAAGAACCTAAAAGCTGGCACCAGTAAAATCCACAGAAATTCACTCTTGCCTTTAAGAACTTTTAAACTGTAAAAAAAATAAAAATAAAGAAACCCAACAGGGCAGGAACCTAAATTCTGAGACCCAATGTAAAAGTCAGATTTGGTGGTTCTCAGAGTGACACTGAGGGTTTTTGTGGGGAAGGGGGAGGGTGGTCAGAGATGGGTTCTCTTGTTGGCCTTTGTGTCTCACTGGTTTTCATCTTCCACATCCTGCAACGCTTCTTTATTCTGTTCTTCACCTGCGGAAGTGGGAAGAAGGAAGGAAAATGTTACCATTTAAAACTGAGAGCTGCAGAACAGCTTAAACAAGCACTTAAGATATTAATATTTTCATGCAATACACTCTCCCACTCCACACTGCCAGCTCCGAGTGAAGCGTTCCCATGGAAATTAAGCCTTGGAATCACCTGCACCCTCACACACAACTGCAGCCAGGCCATTAGAACACGTGAGGACAAACCAACCCAGCCCTGAAAACTGACACCACACAGGTGAGCAGTCCTGCTGAGCCAGGGCTGCACAGCCCAGAAACCATGGCAACAGCTGTGGATCAACATCCTTGGATCAGGAATTCCCTTCCCTAAACCCTCAATCTATCTTTTTCTGCCCAAGCCCACTCAAGCCTCAACAGCAAAGTACTTCAGGCAATCTTCTACAGTTACACTGATGGCAGGAATTACCAAAGGTATGAACACCCTACTCCAAGTCCAACCTGACAAGAAACCCTGGGTTTGAGGTTATTCAAGAAAAACATCTTGTGGAAATTAATGTCTCTGTTCAACCAGGCTGAGCCATGCAGTGGAGCAGGGTCTGGCCATGAGACTCCTGCAGTTTGGTTACATTCCAGCTGCCCCACGGAGCTCCATGCAGCACCTTCTGCAGGCCTTTGCCAAAATTCTGCTGCGACTGGGCAAGTTCCAGCTACCTCAGCTGGTGCCATCACACATGCACATGGGGATAAGGGAGGCTGAAAAAATGCTTACAATTATCTGTAACCACATAAGATGGGACTCTCTTAAGCGCAATAAACAGAAACTAGTAATTAAAAACTTAATTTGCAATAAAACCCAATCAAATGAGACTGGTAACTTCCAGCAGATAACCAGAATGTTTGCTCAGAGCATGTCCAGATTCAGGATTACCACCAGGTACAACAGGAAGGAGATTTTGGAAGAGGGGGCCTAGGAACACAGGACATTCAACAAAACAATAAAGTTTATAGATAGAATTCCATATCAGATCATTTAAGAGAGAAAAGCAGAGCCCTTAACCCAGATTAGAAGATCTGAGCATGCTCTAACCAACACACGTAAGCAAATACTCCTCTACCAGGCCACTGTGAAGTACTTCCCATGCCCACATATTCTTCTATCCATCCAGGTTTGCAGCTCAATTCCCACACACGTGAGTTACTCTGGATCTTAGTCAAGCACATCATCCCTGGGCAGGGGGACAGGTGCCACAGGAGTGGCAGCAGGGACACAAACGTTTGTCAGCAGCAGGTGACAGAGGCAGGCACTGTTAGTGACAGGAAAACTGACACTGAAAACTCCAGTGAGCCACGACAAGAGACTTACAAAGTAGAGTTTTTAGGAAATGAACAGTTGGGCTTTCCTTTAGGAATCTATACAGCAGGAAAGAAGGGGAGAACAGGAATCATATGGAGATGACATTACAAGCGTGGAAATAAACTCAACACTCGTCTGGGCCATGGGAAAGCTACAGGGACTGGGATGGGAGGGCAGCAGCTGGCTCATGCCTGGCTTTACACCCCTACAGGGCTCAAATGGAAACAGGGAAAAGCTTAATGCCAAAGCACAAGCCCCTTCCAAGCCTCTCCCACCCCTTGGAAACTGCTAATTGTGTCACTATTGACTTGTTCACAGGCTCTGCTCTTCTGGGAATATGGAGCTCTGGAAGCATCAGCTGGCAATGCACTCACAGCACTGGAAAAGTATGAGGAAACTTAATTCTGCACCTGTGTCTAAACATTCTGCATAAACACTTTTTTCCTGGATCTGAAGAATTCCACCACGACTTTAAGCAGTCCTACAGTATTTTCAATTCTGTATTTATTCTTTCTGGCACTAGTAACCAGGATAATCTGAATTACTTCAGGAATAATCAAAATGTCTATTTTCCATGTTGTGGAGCAAGAAATTTAGAGCTCTATTTCTTTTTTTATAATCTAAGGAGCCTGTAAATAATCCTGTGGGACTTCTACAATATCCAAGATCCAAGAGAGTCATCAGCTATGGGCAAACCAGGAACTTTTGGAAGACACTGTTCAAAAGATATTGGGACTATCCTACATTGATCCAACCTTGTTACTCCACTAAAACAGTTTCCACTGAGCACCAGGGTATTTGGCTCCAATAAACAAAGCCAAAGTTGTATCTAAATTGTGGGAATTTGGAAGCGCATTTTTCTTATCCAATGCCAACCCATGGCAAGGAAGGCATTCAACACCTGCAGTGTTTAGAGAAAAGTCTACAGATCCATCCTGGTCCCTCCTGCACCAGGAGATAATCCTTGAAAAGGGAGCCTTGAACACTGGGATGTGGAGTAATCCAGGAGCCAAGACCCTACACACTTACAGCATTCCCAGTCTCAGCACCCAAAGAACAGGGTGAGAAGCTATGGAGTAACAACACTTCAAAACAAACCCATGACTCTACATAAAAACAGGGAACTGGGGAAAAGTTTAAAGATTCTGCATTTACTTTCAAATGGACACACCACCAGTGAAGTACCCCAGGAATGCTGTGTGGCTACAAGGAACAGCTTACCAGAATTTTAAGACACTCACATATTTATGTGAAATTCAGCAGTGTTGTTTCTAAGCTCTGGGCATTTGTAGGTACCTAAAATAATCTTAACAGGATTTATTTCTTCCCCTCCAAGTTAAAAGCAAAGAAACTCAGCTCTTTCACTTCTCTCCTCAACAAAGAAACCCTAAAATGAGTAAATTTATACCAAGCACTGTATGTGACAGTTTAAGTGCTGGAGAACTCATTTCAATGTGCCAAAACCACTCCAAAACTTTGTACTATCCTTTGTTATGAACAGAAGCAATCCATGTCCCACTGTCAGGTACTGCCAGGGGACATATTTGGCATTTGTTCTGGCAATGAGCACATGGAATGACCTGGAATGAAGAGGAACTAAAGCATTTCCAGGGCCTCCTCCTGCACTGCAGGTTCACATCCGGCTGGAGTGACAGCTAGAGATGAGCATGACAAGCAGAAAGAAAGAAAAGATGAAATAAATGGAATTGCTGCTTTTACACTAACCACAGCTGCCAGGTGGGGAGGGAAAAACAACCAAGTGTTGCTAATTCCACACCTCCTTCCTTCAAGTGAGAGCTGAGAGGCTGCTCAAAAGATTCCAGTGTCACCCCTATCACCTGACCCAGAGTTAAAGCAGGACAAGAGAGTCATTATCAGGAGACAGAGGTAAACCATCAAAGCCTCTCCATTTCCTTGGGTCAGGATGAGCTTTTCCAGCAGGACTCACTCACCATCACCCTGCATGTCTGAAGTCCATAGTGTCAGGTTATCACGTAACAACTGCATGATAAGTGTAGAGTCCTTATAGCTTTCTTCACTCAGTGTATCCAGTTCTGCAATAGCATCATCGAAAGCTGCTTTTGCCAACCTGCAAGGACACAACAAAGATTTAACAAATATTGCTGAACACAATCCAGAAGCACACCACCAGTCATTCTGTGTGCTTTTTACTCAAGAATACTGGTTTCATTAAACATTTCTACATCCTGATTAAGGGCTGCTAAAAACTCAGTGCAACCTGCAGTGACAGAAGATAAATGGTATCTGCTTCAAGCATTGCCATTCTGTACATGCACAGAGGCCACAGAAATCAGTGCCACCGTCCCTCCCCAGCTTGTGCAAGAGACCTTAAATCACCCCACACCTTGGGCAGTTTGAATTGATAGCCAGGTTAACTCTGGCAAGCTGCTCAACTGCCATTAGTTATCAATTCAAGGTTATCACTGCTCTGCCTCTCGTACACCATTATTCCTCCTAAGAAAATGGTGATGCTGAAAATCCTCCCAGTGAATTGACATCAGAGCAAACATCAGCAGCAAGAAAGCAGGAGAAGCAAAGCAGCAACCACTTCTGGCTTGTCTGGCACTCACACAACACTGCCAGCCACCACCTACCTGCAGGCACGATCAGGAGAATTAAGAATTTCATAGTAGAATACAGAGAAGTTGAGCGCGAGTCCTAAGCGGATGGGATGTGTTGGGGGGAGTTCTGTCATTGCAATATCACTAGCAGCTTTGTAAGCCACCAAGCTGTTCTCTGCAGCCTCCTTCCTGTCATTTCCTGTGGCAAACTCAGCCAGATACCTATGGTAGTCCCCCTTCCTGAGAACACAAACAGCAGCAAGTCAGCAATCTCTGTTTGCCCACCAGCCATTCAATTAACAGTTGAAATTAAAATGTGTTCAGATATTTACACACCAAGTACTCTGCTGCTCAGTTACTGTCTACACAACAGTGCACCAGCAACTGAGGGAACTTTAAACCATCACTACAGGACACATCTTATTTTCTTCTCTTTACAAGTGTTCAGTTCATACAAAATTAAAAAAAAGCCAAGCAGGGATGTGATTTCTTCATCAGCAACTCAATTAAAATTGTTGTTTCTTACATCTAAGAGCTGCACAACAGTGTATATTAAGTTCTCATTACAGCTACTTATTTCCTGTCTCTATTTCAGGCCTTTCCTCTCAAGAAGGTACTTACATTTTGTAATAGAAAACCTTGGACTCGCCAGTGTTAGCTGCTGGAATGAGGTGTTTGTCCAGTACATCCAGAATGTCACAACAGATTAACTTCAGTTCAGTCTCAACCTAATTATAAAAGAAAAAAAAAAACAAACCCAAAAAATTTGTTGTAAAAAATTAGAAGAGGGGTTGAGGTGAGCACTTAAAACTAAAAGCTGTTTCAAAAGTAGCCAAATATCAAACAGATAACATCATGAAATTCCAAAGAGGGGTAGCACAGAAGAAAAATAAAATTCAGCTGCTCCACAGGTGCATTAAGCTAAACAGTTCTGCACATTTAGCTGACACACAAGAGGCAGGGACTCATGGATGATGAAATGGGGAACTGAACAGTGGATTTTTAAATTCCTTAGAAGACATCTTGCTAGACCATTGCATTAAGTTTGTGTCAGGATGTAATTCCTTACTGCAAGGCTTGCACAACTCAATTCCTTCCATTTCTGATCCTGGAAGGCTGCCTTAAAAGTGGCAACAGCAAAGGGGACAATTTGGAGAGAATGAACACAAATCAGCTCAACTCCCATTATACCCCAGAGTTAAATGGCACCTTCACAACAGTTTCTAGTGAGTCCTTGGAGGCAAAGCTCTAAAACCAGAGCCTGAAGACAAAAACCATGGGGTATCAGAACAGATTAAAGATGTGCCACACAAACAAAGGTCAGTTACAAGACAAAAACAAGCTCCAGAAGCAGGTGAAAAACACAAAGCGCAGCAACTCAGCAACAAAGCAGAAACCATCAACACTGACAGTGAAATCTGTGGCCAAAAAAAAACACTATATAAAGCCTTATTTAAAAACAGTTACTGGATTTGAATAGTCTGAACTGAAAACAGTCACGTGAACCTTTATTTTTTCCAGTTCCAAACATAAAGCAAGGTCTGTGAGGTCAGGGCTTCCCACAGAGTTTCACACCTGCAAGCAAAGAACCTGAGCACACCCAGAAGAGCTGAATCCCCTCCTCTGCCATCAGCACTGCCCAAACCAGGCTGGCTCTGAGCCTGCAGGGTCATTCCAGTAGGAGTGGTTGGTTTAATGCACACAGTCACACACCCATTGCTGCTTTTTCATCATTTCACAAGAACTTTCACAGCTACAGCCGAAGAGAACTCTGACTCAAGCTAATTTCATATAAAGGAGAGATTTCAAGCAAAGGCAATAAAGAAACTACCAGGAACTGCAAGCCTTGGATGACAGGAGCAGCCCCACCCAGTCCATCAATCATCCCCTCCTATCCTCCCCACCCAAGCATTTGCTTTCCTTTTTTCTTTTAAGCATTTTCCTTGCCCTGTAATCCTTTTATCACCACACAGCTCCCAAACTATCAGGGTTTGTAACCACAGCAGTTATATCCAAAAGCTGTTAAAATTACAGATCCAAAATAAACAATAAACTGGCACATACACACAAATACTGACTTGTACAAAGTAACAGATTTGCAAAAGATCCGTTAGAGAAATTAACTGAAAGCAAATTTCATGTACAAATGTCAGAATGCCCTGACATTCACAGGAAGAATAAGATGCTGTACTTAATTATGTGACAAATGCTTAAGAAAGGTGCTGAAATATGGTCACTTGAGAAGAATCTACTTCATATATTCTTGGGCTACAAAAGCTATAAAACCTTTGGACAGCAGTCAGTTCCTGCAAACTTCTTTCCTCTTGATCCTCTTTTTCAATGACTTCTTTTGCAGAGAGATCTTCAGCCAAACTGCAAAGAATTAAATCAGTTTCTAATCCTCTTTAGTTAAATAACCATACATGTACAAACTTCTATTTCATCTCAGACAGACCTTTTCCAGCTTTGCTGAAAGGATCAGTCACAGAGACCAGAGATCAGCTGCTGTCCGGGGCAATGGAAATGTCCTGAGCAAGCTCAGTTTAAAAAGATTTTATATAAATCAAGGTAATTAAAACAAACAAACAAAAAACCCACAACACAGCTAAAAGCTCTTGTACAAAAAGGAGCTGTTCTAGACACTTCAGCCTCTCCAGGATGAAGAGCACAAGGCTCAGTGTGCTGTCATCAGAGATGCAGCCAGATGAGAAATTCAGGGGCTTTTGTGTATCCAAATGGCCACAGCAGCCAGGAGAGCAGCCTGTCTGCAAAGGAAGCAACCAAGTGGCGTTTTCCCTCATGGCTAGGGATGTGTTTGGCTCCATTCAGCTGAAGTGGTTTGGGAAGAGGCACAGTCTGGTGTCTGTCACCTCTCACGACTGCCCAGTGCACACTTCAGACAAAGCCAGCCTGGCCCTGCCCTCCCACCACCACCATCCCTCGAGCTCTGCCCCCAGCCACGCTGGACACCAGCTCAAAACCCCTCCCAACGTGAGCCACGAGCTGAATTACAGTAAATACTGACATACACCAAACCCAACAAAGCATTGCTGTCACAGAAACTACTACAGAATGCTTCCATTCCTACTAGAGCAGCACTCTACACCTGAGCAAGGTCACAGCTGCTTCTATGGTAGGTGAGAGATGTGTCTCTCACTGGTTCTCTCCAACTCCCCAGTTACTTTAAACTTGGCCTTGTCGGCCCCCAGACATGGTTTGGGGGTTGGGGGAGAAGGTTGATTTGGTTGGGTTTGTTTTTTTCCTCCTTCAGAACCTTTCAAGTCTGAGAAAGGTTTTCCCAACACTGAACTTGCTCTGGGAAATGATACAATAGGCAGAATTTGTTGACAAGGGAATCATAATGACCTGAATTCTGCTGGAAGTTGTTTCTTCAGGGAAGCACTGAGCACACCAGGGCAGGAGTGCTACTGCTCAGCAGTGACAGTGAGCAGCAGCATCCAAATCTTTCCCATGCTCCTCAAGCCACTCCTGCCCCCAAAGCCCTCCTGCCAAACCCATTCACATACCCAGAGCAGATGCCAACTCTCCCAGCAGCTACTCACAGGATCTGGCTTTCAGCTGCAGATGCTCAGGAACCTCCTGTGACCCTCCCAGTGGAGCTGGGCAGACACAGCCACCCGCCCTCCAGTACAGGACCAGGAGTGCTCAGTGCAGCTGAGAGCTGCTCCCTCTCAGGATTTAACAGCTGAACACCCTCTTGGCATGACACTGACTTATGTGGCCTCTCCATCTCTTCAGACACCTCAACCACTACAAACTTGTATCTCCTGCACCCCAGTCCATCCAGAATGGCGCATGTGCTTTACAAAGAGAGGTACAGAACAAAGGCTATTTCTAGAGTCCTTTCAAAACCAGGAAAAAAGTCTTTTCAGCATTAAAGTATCTTTGGCAGAAGATGATAACCACCCACACAACCCTGTGCAAAAAACCCTGGAAGCACACAATGTAAAAAAAATTATCACTGGACAGCTGTTGTCTTGTTTTCTGTGTTCTGTTAGGAGACTGTAGACACCCATCAAGAAAAGGTTATTTGGGACTGTATGTAACTGGCAGAGTCTCATCTCATCAGCATGCCAGCATAAAATTAGAAACTCACAACTTTAACAATTCCATGGAGCAACAGAAACCCTGTGAGTCAACAGAAAGTAGTCCAGAGCCATTCCTGGGAGAAGATTTCCAAGCCAATATAATTTCCATTGCTGGTATATGAATCAGTGCCAGGTGATATAACAGGCTCCAGTGTTTCTCTGGAAGTGAAGATGTGAACCATGTGGAGGCACTTGTCCTCAAATAATGGAGATGAAGCCTTTGCAGAAATGTGTGGGATTTAAATAGTATGGGAGCATGTCTGAAACCATCATTTAGGGCAGGAGGAACAACTCCTCACTAAGAGCTGGAGGTTTCATTAGCCCCTACCAAAGGAAGTCAGAACTTGCTGAAAGTTCTCCATTTTAGGTAAAGCTGCACACACTAAGTCAGCATGAAGTTATGTAGATCAATTTTTCCCTTTCTCTCCAGAGAGGGAAAACAGCAAGGCCCTGGAGGCTGCTACACACCCAAGTTCCACAGCTGGGATGACCATGACATCCCCAGGAATGCAGAGTGACAAAAGACAAGCAGTTAAGAAGAGCACTGAACAACCTCCCCCAGGGACATTTCAAGTGTTCATGCTTTGAACTCTTTAGGACAGAGAACTGGAATCACAGAAAAGTGTCACTGTATGATTCAAACTTTTACAGGAAGTGGAAGCTTAACAGCCAAACACCTCCTTTGAAAGGGTTAATTAAGAAAAGAAGTTGGTTGAGGTCAGTCAGGTTAGAGGAGAAGGAATGAAGTTTTCCTGAGCAGGTGCAGTCTCACACCTGAGTAAGCAGAAAGTGCCAGTGCAGCTCAAATGCCTCCAAAGCTGTTGATGCACTGAGGGAAAAGCCCTCCCTGTCCTGAGCCTGCTGCCCTCCTGAGTGTTTACACAGAAACACCCTTCAGCAAGAGATTGATTCTCCAGATAAGGAACAAGCTCCAAGGCTGTCCCCCTACTCCAGGTGAGCCCAGCAGAGGCAATCTGGAACACCAGAGCAGTTCATGGCAGGGGGACCAGAACCAAATGACATTTTGCTGTAAGACCAACTCCATCTTACCATTTGCCGATACTCCCGAATCATTTTTAATTTGTCTTCTCCACCTTTGTTTTCTTCTTTCTGTTCAATGCTGCTGATTATTCTCCAGGAAGCTCTCCTAGCTCCAATCACGTTTTTATATGCAACAGAAAGCAGGTTTCTTTCTTCCACTGTCAACTCCACATCCATTCCAGCCACCTTCTTCATTGATTCAACCATTTCTAGGAGGAAAAGGTCAGGCAATTATTCTCACACCTGAAGCATCTTTCAAATCATTCAGTACAAACTGCACATTAATGAGAGCTTAGGAAATTAGGTTCCCTCCTCCTTTAATCCAGCTACTCCTCATTTTACCCTGGAGTGTTCCAAACAAATCAATCAGCACACACAGAAAGGAAGTGTCTGATGTTCCTCTGGTATTTTACAAGGGTTCCAAAAATTCTTTAAAGGTAGTTCAGCTTTTGGTTTGGGTTTTTGTTTGTTTGCTTCTTTGAACACACAGACAAAAAGATGTAGCAGCAAGAACATTCTTCCACAGTTACCAGCACAATGCTACAGCAGTGTGTGCTCTCCAGAGTGCTTTGGAGAAGGCAGAGAACAGTGAGAAAAGATAAGCAAATGTGATCTGCCTCTTGGCACAGTCAGGATAAAACTGGGGAATTACAGGATGATTTGTCAACTGGAACACAGTCTAATGTGGTAATTAACAGAAATATAACATCCACATTTGAATATATGTAGAGATGTATGAATACTGTTACTAGGAAAGTGACTCAAAGCTGCAAGATGAACCTCCAAAAGAAAAATTTGGTGCTTGGACTGGTAACAAAAAAGTCATCCTGAGTGTACCCACAGCACCATATGTATCCATGCCGAGCAGCCAATTACACTGAAAAGTAACACACAAAATATAAATAAAGCATATTTGCATTTTAAGCCTGTTGAAAAGTATTTCTAAATCTGAGGTTAAAACAATCATTACCAAAACCAGCTTTTCTACACCCCAGTGGCAGCAAAGACTGAACTGCTTAAGGAATGCTATAACTCTTTCATTATCTAACCACACTGGGATTGTTCAAGACACATTAGAAGAACAGTGTTAAATATACAAATGAAGCTTAACTATCATTTTTCCCCCTGTGTCAAAATCACAACCCAAACAGGCATAAGCTACTTCAGCAATGGAGACTATAGGCTCCCTGGCAAGAACAGTGTTATCAGTCTCCAACAGGTCTCCATATGTGGAGGACAAGATTTTATGGCAGCTCTATTTTTATCAGCAAATTCTGCTTCTCCAAATCACAGAAAGTTACAAAAAAAAAAAATCCATCAAGGATTTGATAAAACTTGTTGAAAACACCACCCAGCAACTGCAAAATGGTGAGCTGTTTCTGCTGAAGAATGTGAGAGCTACCTTAGAACACTCCATGTTCACAGGATTAATATTAACATAAACATAATTACATAATTTAAGCCAGCTAAGTTACAGGCAATATAACAGAGCTACAATTTGCAACTTAAATAATGCAAGTACTGTGATTGATTTCCTGAAGGATGACCCTACCATCCCATTCATACAAAGAATCTACTTAAAAGCTGTGAATTTTTAGAATTATGCAAATTAAGCCACCTCCTATTTTGAAGTTTATTGAAACAGAGCCATGCTCAGGATAAGATGCCTGACAGTTCTTGTGGACAAAAATGACAACCAGGAATTGAGCCTTGCAATCTCCATGATCTGGGTATCTTTGCAAGAAGCTCCAGCAAAAAACGCAGGTCTTGTTTTCAAGCTTAATATTTGATTGCCTTCAGAGGAGCAACCCACAGGTTACAGAAATGCTGCCTTTTTTTTCAACTGTTAATATTACTGTGCTTTTATCCACTGGGATTAAACACACAGCCCTTCAGTCATACTCCTGGATGTACACAGCACTTTAATAGAAAACCTGCCTCTTGATGAAGACAACAGAAATCTGTTCACACTTATCTCACAGAACAATGATATCCATGGAATAATTAGTCCAGAAGTGTGGAGGTTGAGGCACAGCAACAGCTTCTAAGATCTGCCCTGTATCAGGAAACTGCAACAGCTGGGGCCAAAGGGACACGTTTTATCAACTTTTCTACAGATTTCCTTCACAACCTCTTCCCTAGAAGCACACTTGTCTAGTGTGAAAATTTAAAATAAAAAACTATACACAGGACTTGGCTGTTTTCAGTGTACATTCAAGTACATCACTCCCAATTTAATCAACTGCCTGGCTTCTGCAGGATTTTATATATTACCAGTCTGAAGATCTGCAAGCCCTGGAAACAGAGGTTTCAACAGCTCTGTGCACTGGAGGACAAACTCAATTTAGCTGAACAATAGCTGGTACAAAGCCAACCCAAAACCCTGCCCTACAAGGAGCTCCTCTGTCTGTGTTTTAGTCCTGGTGCATCTCTTCGGCCTGGTGGCCAAGGAGGTCACGAACCACCCTCCTGCAGAGCCGCAACCACGGAAAGGAGGGAGCCAAAGGCAACAGGCACCTGCTCACAACCACTCCCAGCAGTTTAATAGAAATGTTGGGGTGATAAGGGCTATGACTGAGTTGTTGGTAAGTTAAACAGACTGCCTGACAAGTGACAGTCACTGGGAACAGGATGCTGGGGGATGGGGGAGCACCTCAGGCTCCTCCGTTTGTTCTGAAACACAAAACCCTCAGAGCTTCACCTCCCCTCACGCTGGTACACAACCTCCCAACGCCCTGGCAACAGGAACTGAAAGGTCTCCTCTACAAAACCCTAACCCTGTCACCAGGTAACCACACGACCACAAACGAGGATCCCACCCATAAACAACTGTCTCACCCAAAGAGAAAACATTTACCAGTCTACTCACAAAGCTGCTGGAGAAAAACGTTTCTGGTTTAGTAAAGAGCCCAATTTTAATTACAAATACAGAAGTCTGGGCTGATATTTCAACAAGACAAAATATTATGCACATAATTTGGTCTTCCATGGTAAAGCCATAACCCAGCCCTGAAAATTTAAGCCTGATGAAAAATCTTAAGAACACAGGCAGTATAAAAACAAGGGGACAACATATCTGTATCTCCCCCAACAGGAAACAAAAAGCCATCTATACCTGCCGACAGAACGAATATTTTTTTATTCTAAGTGCAGTTTTACCAATCTGGAAGTTTCCACAAGGAGGTGGAAAGCTCAGTCAGAAACCATTCAAGACAAAATACAAGTCAGAAATTACATTTCATTAAGAAGGATTACTGCAGGAATGACAACTCATTGCATACAAAATCCAGAGATGCTCACACTGCATTATGGAAAAAGCAGTGTTATGCAGATTCAGAGAGAGGGAGGCTGTGTTCAAGTAGTTAATTTCCAGCCTCTCAGGTGATTGCGGCTGTCACCTTATTGCTACTGTCAGATCATGCCACCATCAGAGCAGGAAATCCCAAAAATGTAAATTATGGAAGGCAAGGGGAATATTCTGGAGCATGACAGGCTCACCCTAGATTTAGATCCTTCCCCAAGCACCTGCTGCTGGTTAGGAAATACCCCAACACACACACACACTGTCTGATCAGGTTTGTATATTCTTCTGGAAAAGCTGAGACTCCGAACAGCTGCCTAAAGATCCTACAATTCTGACCGATGCCCAGGGCATTTTTTAGGTTCCTATATTCTACTACTATGATTAAAATGCTGCCTCCCCATTGCAAACCCTGCTGAGTCACCTCCAGCCTCCAGCAGGGACACACAGGCACAGCCTGGAACGCACAAAGGGCTGGGACAGAGGTGGCCACCTACAAAAGGTTTGTGGAACAGCAAGGTGCCAGGACTGGGGTTTAAATTAAAGACAAAGAATAAGCCTTACTCTAAGCTACAAAGTCATGGGGAATTTGGTAAGTGTTGAGAAGCACATGTTTGATAACCATCCTCAGAGGCCAAGCCACAGAACAAAGGGCACAGTTGTTAAGGACTCACACTAGGTCACAAAATAATGACTCCCTCTTGACCAGAGATAAATGAGAATCTAAATGTTTACTGCTTCTTTAACTCCAGAAATCCAAAAAGACCCCGGGAAACTGCAATATCCCCAGGTAAGGAAATAAGTAAATGGGTGATATACAGTAATTTTAGAGGGAAGACTAAAAACCTTCCCAATACAGGATACAAAACAAGGAGCAGCACACCCTACCAAGAGAATAGCCAGTATCTGGCAGTTCTGTCAAAATCTGTGCTTGTAACAGAAACCACCTGGCCTCAACAAAGGCTGGTGCACTAAAGAAAATTTGTTAGGGGAAATCTACAGTGTTTGTAACTTCTAGTTCAGTGCCTGAGTCTCACTAACCAGGATGCTACAGGGTGAGATTATTTTGTTCACAACTAGGGCACTCCTTGTGACTTTAAACAATACACAGCATCTACTTCGACCTTACTGCTGTAGTAACTCCACAAACATACATAAATTGTAAGAATTTCAATGTTACCACAGGAAAAAACAAGATCTAGAAAATCTCTTAGTGGCGTGCCTCCCTTCCAAAAGAGGAACTACTTCAGAGAGAAAGCTTCTTAAAACAAGAACAGAGAAAGAACTTGTTGAGTAAAGGTGGGATGAAGATGATGTAATGATCATCATTCTCAAATCAAAAGAGAACCCAGAAAATAGAATTCTTACATATTATGTGATGAAGAGCAGCAGAAGCACTGTCTAAACTCTTCATTTAGTAGCAGCAGAACATCAGCAAACGGAAGTTGTGTTTTAAGTTTAATCTTTTTTATTGCCCTTATCTAAGGGCAATTAAGCAAACCAAGATCTTCAAGCTTCCAAGCTGCTGCTCCAGTACCCACTTCAGCATTTCAGGAGCTAAAAGCTGCAAATGAGCATCCTGTGAGCTGTGAGGAGGTGGAGGCCACAGCAGAAAAAACAAGTCTTCCCTTGTGTCCACCAGAGATCTCACACACCACGAACAGTATTCAAAGGCTCAGTACAAGTGTTAGTCTTGTACTTGCTCATTCTTGCAATGAACAGAAGATGACCAGGAACAAGTCACAAGAACTTGAAGTATCTGACCCTAAACTGTTGTGTGTAACCTCTCAGTCAGGGCTTTAGTAGCAGCAGCAAACACAAAATGGTTTACACTGTTCACTTGAGAAGAGCTCCAGCAGACACTCAAGAGGACCTACAAAACCACGAACCTAAAACTCACTAGGAGGTCAAGTCAATGGGAATTACATTTTAAAAAAGCCTGGAATGAGTGGGTAAATGCATAAACATTATACTGCAGAGCATCCTTCCATTATGCCTCACAAATGTACTGGAATGCTTTGAACAAGGGAAGCACAGGGACAAGGAAGACCTAACTGGAATAGTCTACCTGGATTTCCCAAAGGCATTCTCACCCAAGGTTCTTTAAGGAGCTCAACTGCCAAGGGATAGGAAAGAAAGTCCCCACATGGATAAACACTTGGCTGAAACACAGGACACAGGGTATGGATATGAGACAAGTGCTGAGAACAGAGAGAGCCCACCAGTGGAATGCCAAGGGATCTGTGCTGGGAAGCAGAAGCAAAGAAGTACTCAGTAGCAGCAAACTCCTAGGAGCAAACACGAGAAGACCTGAAGAAGTAGGGGCCAGTGTATTTTCTTCAGTAAGAGATGAATGTAACTGTGCAGATTAATGCCCACAGATGCATTTCCCACAGCTCCAGACCTCCACCCAGCACCAGTGGGTACCACCCTACTCACTACACTGATGAGCTCCAAATTCAACCAAGTGCAAGTTCAGCTCTGCTCTCCATCCGCCAGGAACTCCTCTAAACCCACTGTGACACTGCAGGCAAAAGGTTTTTCTGTTCTCTTAAGGAATCCTGTGTTTGGCAAGGACTCCAAAGATGGCTGAACCACCTCTATTGATTTCCTCCTGCCAGCTCAACCCCCCTCTGACCTCTCAACTGGCTCATTCAGGTCACCAGCTCAGACAACTACTCATAGGGGAAAAAAATAATCTTACTTCTAATTTAGAGAACTGAACTGGTTCTAAGGGTCAAACAAGAATTCAAGCACAAATGAGAAGCATTCCATACTTATCACAATGCAAGAGTTCTACACAAATGAGCATTAAAAGAACCTAACAGGTGGATTCTCAGTTAGGACAACCAACAAGCAGAGCAGGAAAAAAACCCAAATAATATCCAACCTGCACAGTGGCTTGATGATGATTCTGTGGACAAAGCAAAGGGTTATATTGCTATTCCTTGTGCAAGGTTTGTAACAGCTGGTGCACTCAGAACCCTTCCAAACCTGACAGCATGACTCTGCAATAAACAATTCTGCACCTTTACACCCTTGGAGAAGCACAGGTTATCCAACAGTGGGATTTTCTGCATACTCAATTGTATGGTCTACCATAAGTCCTTCTTGCAGCAAGAACATTTTTAAACCACTCCTGTAATCTCTTCAAGCTGTGGACATTTACTTTTCTAAATCAAGAGGATTTCCCCACTATTTCTAACAAACATTTCAGTTTCAAAGCAAACATCTCAATAAATCCCTTCCCTTGACCGAGATCTGCTACTGAGCAATCCTCTAACACTGGACACCAGTCCAGCTTCTGGGCTCCTTGCAGAGCCCACCATCCTCACTATCCAATTGTAGAGCTCTGTCTCTTTGTCTGCTCCTGGTACCTCAGGAAATTCAAGAAGGCCATTACAGACAAAGGCCCTCTCTCACACAATTCCTCATAATCACAAGTCAATTTATGTCCCAGTATGTACAACTCCCACTTCAAAAATGTACAGCCTTGCTCCTTTAGCACTGTCGTGCCCATATTTTAACTCTTGGGTTCCTACAATTTTTAGGGATATGCTGAGATTTTTCTCCCTTTTAGCTCAGAGACAGCAGTCACACCCCACACCACTACACCAGTAAGACCCTTAACACACAGGGGAAGTGGTAACCACTAATGGGGAGAGGAACCCAAAAAACTGAAGTGTGCTCGACATCTGCTTGAAAGAGACCAATCCTCTGCAAACCAAAATTAATATGCAACTTGAATTCTAATTTGTGACTTATTGATTCCTCATTAGGCTCTAAGCTGAAGACCTGTTACTAGGAGACAGTTCTTCCTAAAAAGGGTTCAAATCTCGAACTGAACCCACTGCTGCACACATTCCTGGCGTCGTGATAAAGACACATTTCCCTGACAGACAATTCCCAAAGACAAAGGGAGCCAGCTGTTACCCTGCTGTGCTGGCAGGCAGCAGACCTGCCATGGGTGGGCTGGGTGTTTTCCTTACCTGTTCCTTGCCCTAGTCTCTGGCTTTGAGGGGGGGAAACCCCACCTATTTCACCTCACCCAAGTAATGTACTCCAAGACTTGGGAGTACAAAGCAGCTGCTGGAGTATCTGCTCAGAGTCTGCCTTGAGCCAAAGCCTGTTTCCCACCTGGAACAAAGATGTTCCCAGCTTCCACAAAGAGGGATTGGTCTCCATACCCAGCGGCAGTCTACAGGAATCCTCTACAACCTCCTGATATAAAGAGCTCCAGAATATCACTTACTCCAATTGTTTTCCAAAAAAGGAGCCCATTTAGTTACATATTATTGTACCAATAAGGAATAGCAGTGAGTGAGATTTCTCACCAAGCTTCCTGTACTGCCAGTAAGCTTCCTGGCATTTTGTGATTTGCCATAACATGCCTAAGCAGATCTGGGAAGATAGTCAGACACCCAAATCTCTTAATATATCTCTGGAGATCAGGGTTTAAGTGCTACTTACACTGCAAAAGTACCTAGAAAGTTGTCCTCTTAATCTGGGCCACCATCCTGAGGACAGTACAGACACAGGACTAGATTCCCAACTGCTCACAAATGCAGCTCCCAAGACTTCAGAAATTCCCTAAGTGGGTCAGGCAAGTAACACCAAAGAAGCCACAGTTGGATGCCCACCATAAGTGCTGCTATAAATGCCATGAGCCATACATAAATAGCAACCCACCACTCTTCCAGTCTCCAGGAGAAAGATGGGGCAGAAGTTTACACTTATCCTAATGTTAAGCACAAAAAATTGTTAAATTCGTATTCCAATTACCCAAGGGACTTGTATTCCAATGTACCTGTAGCCAGTACTTACCATCACCCCATTTGACATGAGCCAATTATTAACTGTGGCCTTATAATTGTGCACCTCAAAGATGAAACTGAGGAGCGAAATTAGGAGTAGCTCACTCTTTTCTCCTATTGCTTCTCAAACCACTTTGTTCACAGAATTATTCAGCAGTCTCAGCTATGATCTTGGCAGAACTGCATTATTTCACATAAACAAGAACAAATTATGCCAATCATTTTTAATTGTTTCAGCTGAACAAGAACACAGAATTAAATGATAAGACAGTATCTACAGTACATTTTCTTCCAGGCCATGGACATGAAAGAAGTGAAGATGCATTTAAAGCAGCTGGCAGAATTAAAAGGGTGCATCTTAAATTCTGTTCACTCAACTTGATTCCTAAAAATTCTGGAAGCCCAAACCCCAGAGCACTGATTTAAACCAACCAACTTTAAGTTCAGGGCTCCATCCTAAATTACAACAAGCCTCATGCCCATTCAGAAGCGTACCAATTCCTCTACATTTCCCCCTGGGCAGCCTGTTTAGCAAACATTCATGGTGCTGGGAGAACCGAAAGTCCACCCAGGGAAATGCTGCACCAAGGCAATAATCCCTCCCAATCAATTTTTATTAGTTGACAGGAAGTTTGCATTGCAGATCTGTGCCACGGGGTAGAGTCCTGTTACCTTCTAATGAAATGATTTACTGCTGACTTCAGAAAACCCCAGAAAGACAAGTCATGCCTCAAGAGCTCCCAAGGCTGATGATTCCTCCAGGATGTTGGGTTTCCACTCAAACCAAAGCCAACACTTTCAGTGGCACTGACTCATCCATACCAAAGGGAGAACCCTTCCCACCTCAGCAGAAGCTGCACATCTGCTGTGGAATATGGATGTGCCCCACTGCCCAAGGTAATCGTTGTACCCCAATATCTGGTTTCTGGGGAGTATATCCTTGCTTCAAGTCCTTCAGTTATTGGGGAGACTGCCTGATTGCTTTCCTTTAGTGGTACTATTAATTACTATTTTCCCATCAGAACTCTAATTGAGTGGAATCTCATTTAGGCCTTCTTTTTGTTTTAGTTTCTCTTTTCCTCCCCAAAACGTGCGTTTTTCAGATGTTCTGCAATGAGATGTTTTTTGAGCATAACCCAGTAAAAATTTGCCATTTGGTGAGAATTTGGTCGTGTTGCCTTAAAACATTTATGAGCAGAAAGCATTTGGATTGTCTTCTTACCTCTCCAAATGAAGTGCTACTGCATTCACACATTCTACATACATGTAATTTATTTCACTTCAAATGAGTAATCACAGCTCTCGGGGCAAAGTAACAGCCTCAGAAGAGTCGAGAAAATTAAGAGCCCTTTCTATTATATGCAGGGGAACCATGTTTAAAAGGAACAGTTGAAAGACAGACATTTTTGGGGCAAGAGACACCACCCAGGGTTGCCAGTTCCTCCCCTCTACCACTTTCCCCCCAGATATTAAATCATGACGGATATTAAATGATCAGGGACAGCGCACAAACTTAAAAGGGGGAAAAAGATGAAAAGAAGACGCCGGGAAACTAAAACTACCTGTAATAATTTCTACCACATAATGAAAGCATATGGGTTTTTCTTTAGGCAGTGAATCATGTACTCGCTCCCTGCAGGGCGAGAACTCGCTCTCTCTGGGTTTGCCAGGGGCAGCAGCAGGATCTCCAGCCGGGGGTAGAGGCAGAGAAAGAAGCGCAGCCCCGTCCCCGGGGACCCCCCACGAGCACGGCGGGCGAGGGGCCGAGGGCCGGGCCCCCGCTCCGGAGCGCTCGGCATGGGCGTTGTCTGCGGCGAGCCGCCCTCGCCCCGCGCCGCCCGGCCGAGGGAGCGCGGGGCCGGGGCCGGCCGGAGCTCGCGGCGCCGTGAGGGGCAGCGGGTCTCTTTGTGGGGAGACGGGGGCGGCTCCCCTACCCCCCCCTCCCCTCAGGACTCGCCCTTCGCGGCCGCCATTTTATTCCCGGCTCCTGCCGCCACCGCCCCCCGCCCCGGGCCCCGCCCCGGCCCGAGACACCCCCTCGCCCGGGCCCCCCATCCCCGCTTCCAGCGGCCCCTCAGGGCGCTCCCCGTCGCCATTTTGTGTGCGCCCCCTCCTCCGCCCCTGCCCCCCTCCCCCGCCCAGCCGCCATTTTGTGGCCGCTCCCTCCCTCCCTCCCTCTCCCCTTGGCCGTGCACGGCCTCCCGAGCCCGCGCGCTCACCATCGTAGCGCTCAGCCTGCTCAGCCAACTTGGCCTGATAGACGAGGTCCTCCCGATCGTCCATGTCCTACGGGCGGGGCGGCGGCGGGGACTGCGCGGGGCGGATGGCAGCCGATGGGTCCGCGGGGCTCGGCAGCTACCAGCTCGCTGCTCTCCGGGCAAATATGGCGGCAGCGCCTCCTCCCGCTGCATCCGGGCACTCCCGCGGGCGCGCGCATGCGCCCCGCCGCCTCCCATGGCAACGGCGGCTCCCTGGCAACGGGCGGGGGGAGGCGGCGTGAGGGGTGAGGCGGGATGGCGGGTGCGAGCGGGGCTGGGGGATAAAGCGCGATGTGAGGGATAAAGCGGGGCGAGACGGCGTGAGGGATGAGGAGGGGTGAGGGATAAAGCGGGGCGAGACGGCGTGAGGGATGAAGCGGCATGAGGCGGGACGAGGGCTGAGGGGTGAGGCAGGATGGATGAAGCGGCGTGAGGCGGGATGAGGAATAACGAGGGATGAAGCGGCAATGGCGGGGGTGGAGCCGCCGTTCCCCGGCCGTCTCTGGCGGGGCCGTGACCGGGACACGGCTGTGGGCGAGCGAACGGAGCGGGTTCGGCTGCCCATGGCGCTTCCCTCAGGGTTTGTGCTGCCCTCAGACGCTGACAGCGCTGTTCGAATAACCCTCTCCCGGTATTTCGGTACAAATCAGCGGAAGGGTGGCTCTGTGACCCAAAGGCAGTCGGTCAGATACAGGCTTCTGCAGCCTCTCCAAAGTAGCACCGCCAGTGAATAGCAGGTGGTAATTTCACAGCTTTACGAGGCTAGAAAATGTAGAAAGTAAAATTGAATGTTTCACGAGTTCCTTACGCAATACCTCCGAAAAACAAAAGGAGCATTCACTTAAATGAGATAATGCTTGGATTTCTGAAAACAATGGTTTTAGAAAACTGAAAGGGATTGTGCACGGCCGTCGTGAACTTGATCTTCAAAGATCCCCATCCCTGGAAGTGTCCAAGGGCAGGTTGGACGGGGCTTGGAGCAGCCTGGCCTCGTGGAAGGTGTCCCTGCCCACGGCAGAGGATTTGGAATGAGATCAGCTTCAAGGCCCCTTCCAACCCAAACCATTCCGCGATTCTGTGGTTTGCTCAGGGTAGCTGTGAATGAAGTCTTGTCTCTTTTCCCAGTGCCCCCTTGCAAGTGCAGGCTAAGGATGCTCAGCCCTTCTCATGGGAGAAGTGCACAGAGACCTTTGCAAGTTTTGACAGCAGAGACAGAGCTGGACCTGGCACCTCCTGGACACAAAATCAGGTATCTCTCTTTATTGTATTGTGCCCACTGAGATGGGCTCCTGATGGGTGACTGAGGGCACACACCTTGAACACCATTCAAAGCACGTATTTTCAATAGTTTATTGCTGCCCTGACTTGTTTTTTTCAGTTGATGAACAAGAGTTTTAGGGTCTGCAAGATCAACATAACCTTACGGTTTTCTTACAAATAAATCTAAAAACTTGACAGGATTATTTTTATATCACTTGCTCAGAAAATCAGTGCTCTGTTTTCAAGGGATATTTAGGCCCTCTTTTTCACAGATCAGGATTATCTAATCAGGATTTCTTCAACACAAAGACATCAGTGACTAAGGTGAAAATTAGGTGTCATGTCCAGAAAAAAAAACCCTGCTTTTTTTTTATTTATTTGAAATAAGATTAGAAAATGCTGGTTTTGCTGAAATTAGGAATCATTGGAAACCTTTACTTGTGAATTGCTGTAAATACATGATACAAAGTTAGGCACTCAAAAGGTCCCAGTAGTGCACAGTCACTATCTTCATGCAAATTTTTAAGACTTGCAAATCAGCTCTGCACTTTATTGACCATAAAAGTCTATTTTTCAGCAGAGACTTGGGGAACTGTGCACAATAAATTAGACTTGGATCAATTTAGGATTTTTTCTGTGATCCTCATGTTCAGCAGGCACTCAGGTTTGCAGGGAGTTCAATAATATCAATAAATCAGAACACCTCAAGCAGATTTAATTGCCAGAAGCGAGGTGCATTCTTAGTGCTCTTGCTGAATAATAGCATATTGTCTAAATACTTTAAATTCTTTTGAATGCACTCAATACAGACGGCATTCAGATATTTGGAAATCGGTCAGGGATTTGGCAAAGCATGAGGAATAAACAGCCTAATCCAAGGAAATACAGCAGAATTTGCTGATGCAATCCTTGCTTGTCCTTTGCCCCCTGAACTTTCACATGAATTCATTCAACCACTGCTGCAGCCAAACCCCACAGCTGAAAGAGGGAATGGAAAAGGAAATGCAGTGTTCTGCATGAGCTGCATTAGCCAGGACAAGGGGAAGGGAGAGGGGATGGCTGGCAGTGCCCCGGGGAAGGGCAGGCACAGCCTCTTCCTTTGGGCTGCAGGGAGCTCTAAAATTCTCCTGATCTCATTGAGAGGCACCCTTGCATTGCAGTTCTGCAGTGGGTGAGCACTGGAGCAAAGCTGGGGGCTTCTACCTATGAAAAATTAAGGGTTTTTTTCCATCTGGAGCTGATAGAATAATCTTCACTGTGTGGAGACACACCAAGATTCTTACCCTTGGGGCCTAAGGTGGAGCTTTTAAGGAAGAGTGTGGCAAAAGTAGCTTTAATGCAGGTTGATGTCACAAACGTTGCCCCCCATGGGATTCTGCTCCTGATTTTCTGTCCTGCAGCCCTTGACAGCACCTGCACACCTTGGCCTTTCACTGAATTAGTGCTCTCACACCATCACACAAAAACACCTCTTCTGAACCATTTGTAGACTCCTGCAGGAGATTCTTGCTGCTATTCATTTGTGTAACTTTGTTTTCACTGATATTTCTAAGAATATATAAATAGCTTTTTATCTTCCCAAACACCCCACCCAGACAATCCCCAGACTATTCCCAGATTTGTGCAGGGAGAATTGAGAGCAAGAGCTACAAAATCTCATCTTAATATTCCTCACATTTTTTTTTTTTTGGTTTTTTGTTTTTGTTTTTTTTTTGTTTTTTTTTTTTTTTTTTTTTAAATGAGAATATACATTTCCCCCAACCCCTTGACTCATTTAATTACAGAAAGTCATCTTCTTTCAAATAAAGCCACATTTTATTGTTTGATAGGTTAACTTAGGTGCCTCGGTTTGTCTTACTTCTGTAGTGCTGTGTTTAATAATTTTCATACTAACATGGCCAATTAAAAATGGCCATACCCCCTCTATTTTTAATTACTAAATGCAAATACTTCAAGAACTGATTGAGAAGGACTCTGAGTCAAAGTTTTGGCTATACTTTTATTTACTTCACGTACTATGAACATATACATTACATGCTACAAAAAAATAAAAAAGGACTTTAACTGTCAAGAAAGTGGATAGTGTTATAATACAATGGCACATGTTCATATTTTTCTTCAAACAGGTTTGGTTAGAATCCTTCCCCAAAACCATTAACAAAAAGGAAGTGTTTTATTCTTAAGGATGATTAGAAATATTTGCATTATTAACAAATACAATTCAAACAGATTAACAAGATTTAACCAGGTCATATATTAGTAAAAAGGCTGGGGCTTACCAAAATGAAATATATATATTAAAAAACCATAGCAGCCAGTTGTAATTTTTAGTGTGATATAACGTGTAAATGCACCAGAAGAACACAGTGTAATTGAGCATTCTGCTTTCATGGTGTATTTCTAGAAATGATTATTCTAGTTCTAACACCTGCCTATGCACAAGAGACCAAAACCACAGCCAAGGAAGAGACAAAAGATTGTGACCAACATTCTGAGCAATGATTTTTTTTGCACGCATCAGGGAGAAGGGAGGGAACAAACAGCAGAGGATAAACAAAGGCCACAAAAGGATTTCATCTACATGTTCATGAACATGGGTTCTACCTATCTGCCTTGAGGAGCCTGACAAGTTGAAATGTCTGTTTTGTCCAAATGCAAAGATACTCCTTTCTATCACCTATGAAACAAAATCACATTTCAGCTTAGAACTGAAGAGTGGAGAACAGTTGCATTAATGTATCAGTCAGCTAAAAAAACTGCTTGACAAGAACTTGGGATTCTAGTGTAACAGCAGCTATTAAGACTCCTCTAGTTTCTTCATTTTGCTCTTTCAAAGCGTACAAATATTCACAATTTATACAGTCTTAACAAAACCACATCTACAAAGTTTGCAGGGTATTCACTAGTTAATTCAATTTATGTCTTTTGTATTAAAAAGGCAAGGTTTGCATAATAAAACTTCCAGAAAAACGTTCTTTTGGTATCTTAATTCCTGATTGGAAAGGTACAAATACATGGGCTTTCATTAACTGCAGTTGGCAAAAATACTTCAGAACAGTGTCACTCTAAGGACACACTGTTTATTATGTTTCATTTGCAATACCTGAAGAACAATATAAGCATATATGGGCAACAGAAGAACTCAGTATTACATCTGTTATTTAGAGTGCAGCTATTGAACAAAACCCTCCAAACAGTTACAGTGAATATCAAAATCAGAGGAAAAATACAAATCAGCCTTAAAGAATCTGATGAGTTACAGAACCTGGAGTTAGTGTCTCCATTTTTTTTCCCTCAAAGTAAATTTTATACTAAGCTAGAAGAGCTCCCACAATCACTGGCGCGTCACCCTAACCAGAATAGCAATCCAAGGTAGAACAGAGCTGCAATTCCTTGTTTCCACTCTTACCCACTGTCCCTGCTGTCAGTTTTTGATAATAATCCTCAGTAGTGCTCATGAGACTGGTGATGGACAAGTGTGATTAACATTAGTCCACAGAATTAATGAGTGCCCATAACCTGAACATTACTCAGACTTGCTGATGGATTAGTTTTGAAGTAAAACAACTAATACTTAAATAGAACAGAAATATCATAATTTCCAGCATGTTACAGAGTTCTGAGGTAAAGTGTTACCAGTATTGTTGTAGGGTCAGTGCCTTGCAGCAAAGGCCTTTGCAGCACGTGCAACCCATGAGCCATTGGGGTCACACAGGTTTGAAGCAACCAAACCCAACAGTTTCAGCTATTTAGAAAAAACCCTTCTGCATGGATTATAGTGTAGTCAGAGTTACAGAATTTAGTTTGGTCACCAGAGTGCTGTGCTTGGAAAACAACCCAGGGTACAGAGGCAAGGGAGTTACTTCAGTGTTTAATTTCAGTTTACAAAACTTACTAAATCCATTCTGATTTATATTAGAGAAAACCAGATAATTAGAAGAACAGACTAAAAAACAACCATCAAGCAGTGCATAATACTGCCTACTCAATGCACTGATTTTCATAATGAGCTAGGAAGCCATATTTACTCTATTATGCCTTTTGAGAATCAATCCAACACACAATTATTTTCCATTAGTTTATTAAAAATAAATCCTCATGAATTCACTATCAAATATTTTACAGATGGGAATTAAACCAGGAGAGTCCCCAGAGTGTCTTTAAAATAAAACTAATATTTGGTTTGTCAGTTCACTGTGTTTGACACTGATTTGTACTGTAACAGTATTGTACAATATTGAAGAACTCTAGAAAAATTAAACTAGCCCTACACAATTTAATTTTATTGGAAAGCAGTGTCAATATTTTAGTATATTTAGTGAATCAAACACTGCTTTAAAGCTACATATTAAAGTGCTATGCACGTAATTTTCAGCACTGATATGGAGGTTTACACTTCCATAAGCCTTGTACTTGTGGATAAAAGGAGATACTGTGTGTTAATAAAAATCTTAAATTAAAATCAGCTGCTATGTTTGAAGCATCAACAGTACTGAAGAAATCAATCTAGTGTCCAAAAGCTTCTAGAATCGTGAGGTTGATTGGATGAGTCATTTCCCACGGGAGTGGTAAGGATCTGTAAATCACAAGGCCGTCCCCAAGGGGCGCTGCATCGGCCTGTGCTGTGCACAGCTAACTGACCGTGCAGAGCCTCGCCGGGAAAAACAAACACGGAGAGAGCTCCGGGAGAAATCTGGCCAATTTCTGTCAAGGTATTCAATTGTCTACGGTTGATGTTCATCGCCTGAGGAAGAAGCAACATAAGCAATGGGCCCGGAGAAAGCTATAAATGTTCTCTGAACATCTAGAGCACTGCTTTCTCCAGCTGCTGCTGCTGGCCAGGTCCAGGCTGCCGTGCACGTGGACATAAGCAGGCATTACAACCTATAATCATGGCCTAGTTCTGCCACTGGACACACAAGTTATCTACTGTCGTACCCTGAATTACATGACCCTTGCTTAAGGAATGGTGGTGGTGAGTCCCAGGGGTTTGCAGGTTATCAGAATGCTTATCCAAGCAATGCTGCTTGCAGCGTCGGTCCGAGCTTAGTCTTGATGGCATCTGCAATAAAAACAAGTTGAGATTGTTCCCATCTGTAAGAGCAACTGTTGAGCCACACTCAGCTGAAGTCCTCGTCAGGATTCTGTTGATCCAGCAGACGGACGTGTGTGAATGGAAAGTGACCACGTCTGCCATTACATTCTCCTTCCCACTGACCACTCACGTTAATCTTTGTGACCTTTACCAGCTCACCGACCTGTGGGGTAAGAAAGGCACAAGTTACAACCCAGAAACACGGGCAGGATGAGCTGCCACCCCTCCCTTGGTGTGCTGTCACCCACGTGCACCAGATACACATCTATAAAAAGCAGCTTCAGTCCTGACAGTGTCTGAGACACCAGCCTGCCCCCAATGCCATTCACTCCAACAAAGTAAATAAAGAAATGTGCCTAGATCAGGTGAGAACTACCTGAAGAGCCAGCAATCCCAAAACCAATCTTTCCAAGTGCTCTTGGGACCCATCATCAGGTGTTATCCTGATAAATGTGCCTTGCTGGGCTCCATCCAGAGCCTCGTAAAGCACGGAAGGCTTGCACCCAGACCAAGTGGACACTCATCTGCAAGCTCAACTGCTCCTTAGTTTTAAAATTCCACTTTTCAAGGGAAGTGGAGGATCTCTCTTCACAGATTATCACAGGTGTATAAGAAGTGCCATAAGGCTGGCTCTGCTCTTGCTCTGGGCTTCCACAGTCAGCCACTGCCAAAGGCAAAGCCTTTCAGAATTTCAGTCTTTCCCAGCATGGATTTCTCAGAGAAACAAATCCCACTGAATCACAGAATTGTTTAGGTTGGAAAAGATCTTTAGGGTCACCAAGCCCAACCATTCACTCAGCACTGCCAAGTCCAGCACTCTTGGGAATAGCAAAGACAACTGATGCCCTCTCCCTCTTGCCCAGGACTACATCTCCTAATCTCCATCCTAATGCTGCCAGCACCAATTCCAGAGGCAACATCTGTCATCCCCCTGTGCCACAGGGACAAACCGCACTGCAGGCTCCTCCCAGGGCTGTGCAGGTGGTTCAAATCAGGACACAAGTCCAGGTCTGATCAGTCCCCAAGTGTTTCATATTTAAGGGTACTTCAATTAAGTGGCACTCACACAACCCAGGAAGCACAATTTACATTGTAAAGACACTCACTGGAGAGTTAATGAATGCACCACTGAAAAGCTGCCTACCCATTTCTACCCCTCTGCAGAATTTTGTCAATAATCTGATTTATGAGTAACGTACAACAGTTTTTAGAATTCTTCCCACATCGCAGATGGAGGATGCTTTTGGGACAGATACACTCTCTTTTCTTTCACTAATACTGTAAATAAACCTTGAAGGTGTGGCCAAAGGCCTCGCTGCATTTCATCCAGAAATTCACTGAATACAGAGTTCTAGTTTACACTGATGCTCATCACTGTGTTCCAAATCCATCCAAAACACAACCTCATTATTTGCACTTTCCGGGCAGCCAACAAAGAACAAGAAAAACAATTTCAGATGTTACCAATCTCCATTAACTTTACAGGTTTTAATCACTTGCAATCTTTTGCCAGAACAGCTTTTAACAGTTCATAAACTCAACCCCTTTCATAGACATTTAATTAAGCTTCCCATACCTCTGATGATTACTTATCTGCTAATGAGAGGCCCATAGGGACTCTTGCTGTAGCTTTATTTTTGCCTTTTGTAGTCATTAGTATAGACATTTTAATGAATCATATTTTGAAGAAAATCCTCTTATGTATTAGCTACAGGCAAAAAGGAAGCCTTCCTCCAGTACTGAATGCAAGCTTCAGCTCTTTAGGAATTTAATCATGCAGTTTGTATAATTTTGCTACTGCTAATAACCACTGGGGGGTTGTACCAACAAAAATACTCTGCTGACCAAAACAATACATCAGCTATAATTTAACAAGAGTAAGATTCAATGTGACAATACTAGAAGTGGAAAATCTGATTTCCTAATCACAGCCATTACCAAAACAATGTCCCAGATAACCTGAAACTGCTTCAGACCTGGATATAATCTACAGATCAGCCTTCCCCAGAAGAGTGTTTAACCTCCAACCCACTGGGAAGGGAAAAGCACAACTTGCACTGAAGTTTGCTGTCTAATTAGTGTTAATTAGGGTTTCTCTTGGATGGCTTACAATAAACTCACCTGCAAAAGGTGTGTTCAACAGAGCAATGACACTGAGTTACAGTACAGGATACTTGTGAAACTCCCTGGCTCCCAGAGCATCCTGGAGCTGGTTTTTGGTTTCCAGGGTGTTTCAGGGTCACTGCAGCCAAGGGACACTCAGTTATGAATTCCCCTCACTATACAGAGCTACACTTGAAAGCTGCATTTCACTAATTGTTAAATGAGGAGAGACCTCTGAGATTAAATGTTCCTCTTTTGCCAGGACAGTAATTTCATTTAGCAGACATGCTGATGCAATTTTTCATTCCCATTTCATTTATATATACAAACATTCTCATTCATTCTTTTTTATATATATATATATCCTTACATCTGTCAAAGCAGGACTAACTTTAAGCAAAGAGGGACCATTTCACAAATGCTGCCTTAATAAAATGGCCCCATTAGATCCTGACTAACTGAAAGATCATTCTAGATCTGCTTCAAACCTCTGCCTAGTAAGCTACAGTTCAACCACTCTCCTGAAGACAATACAGAGAACCTTTCCAAAAAATTCTTATTATTACAAGTGCTGAAGTTTTATAACCTTTAGGCTAGGAGTGGATGTTGTCTCTGAATTCTCCTCACTTTTAGCATTGATTTATGGCAACATTAGTCCATAGTGCATCTTCCCACCAAGCACAGCACCTCAGGAACAACACTGTACCCTGCTAGAAAGCCAGGTTTGTCTCAGTCTTCATCAGAAGTTTTAAAACTAAATATACCCCATATGCTTCAAAGCAAAACTGAAGGTTCAAGTGAAGACTTCTGTATGCTGAGGTTTTATTCCAAGTACTCCTCTTTGGTGAGGTCAAGGTGGCAGAGTTCTGCTACTGTTACAAAGAAAAAAAATAAATCGATCGATCTCAGAGTCATTCACCACACAGATCTTCCCTTTTTCTCCTCTATTTTCTCTTAAAATAGACTGAAAACTCCTTGCATAGGTCCAGTTACATGCAAAACAAATGTTAACTTCTCCTGCTGAATCTTTTTTTCCACAATAGAGCACAGACTTTATTAGAACATCACCTGCTCTGATCCTCCTTCCTTGAACTCTTCAAAAGCATGTCAGGCTTAAAATAACAGACCAGCACAGATATTCTGTTTGCAGTTTGGGCAAAAACTGTTTGATGTTAAGAATCTATTTTTCTAAGAGCAACAGTGGGATCCACCCCCTCCCATGAACATTGCCAGATTTAAGGATAAGAGTTTTCATTTGGAAAGAATCCCACTTGCTGTATTTATAAAGAGGTCTGGGCAAAAATGGTCTGGTAAGATTTACATAATGCTTTCTACTAAGTTATCTAAGAAAGAGATCTCTAAATAAACAGAGAAGGAACATCATGAAGTGAAAGGGAACGTGGAAAAAGGAGACAACAAGAAACAGCACTTTGATAGACAGGATGGAGAAAAACTTGGGAGAAAATGAAGTGCATATTGCTTTTTTTCCTGTACAGACATTGAAAGCAACTCAGTAACATTGTGACTGGAAGTGATAAAAACTGCAAAGCTTTGAAGGCCACTAGCAGCAGTGATAAATGGCTCACTTTTTAAAACTAACTTGTTTGCAATATTACACACAGAATAAAGAACCACTGCTATTGCATTTCTGAATTGGAGAGCAAGACAGGAATATAACACCCTAACCAAGAGGGCCAAGGTGTCAACTTAATATAAATATTTCAGTAGTTTGAAGAGGTCCAAAAAAGCCATTTCTGGACCCCAGAAATTTCCTGTGGTCACAGGAGTGTCAAGCTGAGCTGACATTTCTCAGCTGCCCCTCCCAAGCACTTCAGCCACTCAGACTTTCCCATCAGTTTGTAAAAGACACCAGAGGTGTAAGGCAGCTCAGAAAGGAGAGGTGTTACCCACAAAACTGCTCTTCCTACAGCACAGAGCTCTTGCCAGATCACGTGAGTTTTGGTGAAGAGGACTGAAGTAACCTCAGATGAGCCCTGGCACTCACAAGCTGCTCTCCAGCGTGGAAGGCATTTCCTTTCACTCTAAGTTGCTTATGGCCTGGATTAGCAGCATTTCCTCACTCTCCCTACTTCACTCCGTGCTCCCAAATCCTGCACTGGGCAGCACTGTGGGGCTCTTTAGTGGAATGAAGTGTCAAGTTAAGGCTTAAGAGAACGCAAAATTCAGAAAGAAAACCAAAAAGTTTTGCTAAATACGCAAACAGTACCAGAGACTGAAAACCAATCTAACATCTGGTAATTACAACAGCCTGCATTCAGGAATATTCCCAAGCTCCAGGAGGTAACTGGATGGAAAGAGTGAGAAAAAGAGGGAAAGAGACAGCATTTTAGCCTTTATGGGAGTTTGAAGGGTAAAAATCCTCACATTTCCCCAAAATCTGGGGAGTTTACATAGATTTCTATCGCTGCTTCTCAACCCAAAAATATTCAGACCTATAACAGAATGTGTAGCAACTTGAGTGTATTTACTACCTACATGGGAAAGAGTTCACATCTGCCAGGCTGCACATCAATTATCCATCTCTGTACCAGACACACACCTACAGCTGCAGTCCTGGAGTGCCTTTTGTGCTATGCACAATTACACAAAGTATTTTGAGAGTGGAGAGGAGATGCTCTGACTCAGCACAGAAACTGTTTTTTCCCAAGTACTTAAAATGTTATATAAACAGGAAGTCAATTAGGTATCAGGAAATTCCAGAGCCTCTAGCTCAAAGAAAGCCTAGATTAAAGGCTACAATTTACATGTCCTAAGGCAAAGGTCTGCCACAGGGAATACCTTAGTCTCAATTTCTTCAAATGTAATTTGGGGGAGAACTATCTGATGTGGACAGATAGAGCACTCCAGTCACCTTTTTAAGAGGAAAAAAGACAATCAAAAAGGGCCTGTGCAATCACTTGATCCTGTCAGGAAGTGAATCAACCTGGGGAAAACTCAGTGCTTTACTACAAACTCTACTCCATCAATCACTGCTTTAATAGCAGACCTAACAAACTGTGGTGTGAATTGTAAAATGCTCCTGCCTCAAAGCTAAACCCAAAGTAATGTGCTTGAGGTGATGATACAATTCAATTCTGTGTGTGATCATCATCCCAGTCCAGGTAACTTCAAAGTGCATCAATGTTTCCACTGATCGCTTTAAAACTGCTGACACACTGGGGAGAAAAAAAAAACCAAATACAAACCAACAAACAACCCAGCACACCTTGTACAGATTGTGGTGAGGCACAGAACAGCACACACAGGTTCAGACACACAGTTTATGAGCTGCTCCCTCGCCCTCCCCCCATAATAAACATTTCAGAACTGAAGACACGGATGGGGAAACACTTATGTTAGTGATGGTTGACAACAGACACAATACTGGTTCAGTAACCTAATAATAATCAGTAATCTAATTTACAAGTGACTCGAGTCACTCGTTTTATCCATAACTTATTAATCATGACGTAAAACCAGTATTACAAAGCTTTTCCCTTTCTCATTCCTCCAATAAACTACCACATGAGCAAAAGGGAAAAATCCCTTGAACAGATCTCTTCCTTCTAAGTTTTGCCCATTATGTACCTCCAAAGCCAAGGCTGTCTTGTCGTAGGCATTAGGGACTCGCTTCTGGATAACCCGGGCATAAATAGGGCCATTCTGAAGGTTAGGGAGCGGAGTGTTGATGCTGGGCTGGGCATAGGGCCCTGGCTCCGGCCCACCCAGTGGTTGTGGGTGGGAACTATCCTGGTTACCTCCAATCAGAGTGGGGACTGAAGCAGAGGAAGGTCTATACTTCTCGACGTAAGGAACGGGAATCATTCCCCTCTTCCCTTCGCTGTCTTCTGCGTTCCACCACTGCTCTTCAGGTTTGTCCCGGATTCTCAGTATGTCTCCTTTCTTAAAGGGGAGGTCTTCCTCGTCATTGCCATTAAAGTCAAAGAGAGCTCGCACATACTCGGCCTCCTCCTGCCTGAGGATGACCCCGCTATTCTGCCTCGAGCGAGAAACGGGCTCTATCAAGGTTGTAGTGTCCAAATAGTGTATTTTGTAGAATTCCAGTAAAGATGGCAAAGAGTCAAACTCTTGGTCACCTATTCGAAATCTGGTGGGATTCGACCCTGAAAAGAGAAGGCAACATGTCAAAGAGAGCATTGAAACTCTAAGTCAAACATTTGAGGAGATGTATAATTACTAAAATACATATGAACAGAAGTATTTTGACACCAAGTTTGATCACCTTGACATTATATTCAGCTTCTCTGAGCATTTTCAATCAAAGGCAGCACTATCGTGATCATGAGTACAGGTTTTTTTAAAAAGATTTTGTCATGGAAGGAAAAGAGAAATTCTTTGGAACTGCCAAACTTCCCCAATTAGGATAAAAATATCTTTGTTTCTTTCAATGTTATATGGACCCAACAGATGAAAATGTTCAGTAGATCTGGGCTTCTCAGGAGCAATTCTCCTGTTTTACACCCCAAATATAGGATGTAAATTTGGTACCATTTCAAGGAAATGATTTTTTAAAACACTCTTCTGCTGTTCAGATCTATTTCCAAAGAACAACACTGCAATGATGGTTATTTACCTGTTGTAACACCTTGGGTTAAAGGCATGGACACTACAGAAAATTGCTTTACATGGCAGTGAACAAGTCATGTCAATGAGCAAATGAAGTTATTTTTCATTTTGATAAAAGGTACCAGTAAAAAAAATTATCTCCATTCTATGCAATGCAAATCTACAACATATATTTTCATAACAGGTATGACTCAACCTTTTAATTTCAAGTCTTGTAGCTTCTTTGCCACATTTGTCAGACGAGCCTAAGCTATAAATCCAAACCTCAAATACACTGGAATACAGATGATGTTCACATCCAAGCCATTACAAGCATCAAAGTGCAGAATATCCATTTCCAATCTGTGTGCTGTGCTTTGTTGTTTGTTGTTTTGTTTTTTTTTTTTTCCACTTTATGTTCTTCAGGCTCAGCTGGGGAAAAACACACACATGATGTTCTATTTCCACCATGCCCCATGCAATCAGTTGTGGGAAGAACTGCGGAATGCTGGGGGAAGGGAGTGCAGATGAAAAGATTTATACTTTAATGAGTAACTCTTTTAGCAAGAAGGAGATGCTTACTTTGCAAGTCTGTTTTCTCTGCAGGGAATATCTAACAGTCCCAAGCCTTAGCTCTGGAGTACAAAGCTAGCAGAATCCTTCAAGCTGTCACTGATCCAAAACTCCCTGCAAAGTAGCACTGTCAGCATGGAAAGCTAATGTTACAACAAGTTCTTTCAGGAGAGCAAAAAGGGGTTCTAAGAGAGAAAAGGGCAGATTCAATAAGATCAACACAGCCAAACACCCAAGAAATGAGTTCTGAAGTATCCTGAAGGATACTGGATTAGTGGAGCTGGTTAAAGGAAATTGGAAGGAGCAGAACTAAGTCATTGGAAAATGCACGTTTGCACGCTTTAACAGCCCTGAAAGGCTCTCAAAAGAAATTAATACAAACACAGTGAGCCAAAACCCAAAAGCAATAGCCTCAAAAAACTGCAAAAAACCCTGCAAACTGGCATCACCAAGAGACAAAGGAAGTTAATGTAATTATCAATGAGAAAGGTGAGCTCAGCATGGGAAGAAAATTAAGAGTCCATCATATTCTCCCAAAGAGTAGTGCTGGGAGGATGCAAAACTCCCTCAACTTTTGGTGCTGAGATGTAACTTAGAGCTCCAGACTTGGCCAGAACTCTGGAATTTCATCCCAGTGGCATTGTCAGCTCCGTGGGCTCACAGGAGATGAATTCTGGCTGGACAGGCAGCATGCCTACACCACCTCAGGACAGCTCAGTGTAAAACTGGGAATGCTGCACTTTCATTAGAGTTAGAAGTGGGAAGCCAAGTGGAAAATAAATCAGCTTTCAGACCAAGCTGGTGACAGAAACATGAGCAAACACCTTGCACTATTTTAGCAGTGAACCTTAAAGGATCGAGGCTTGACATCTGAGTAAAAAGTCATAGGAGCTTTAAGAGCAGGGCAGCAAAGTTCTTTGCAGCCACATGGAGAAGACTGAATCTCAGGGAAGTTCACTGACATGGAACTTATTTCACATGACAGAAACAGAACCTGAAACACCAATTTACCTCAGTGAAACCTGCTACAGGCTGAGTCAGCCAAGGGGCTGAGCTCTGCCTCAGCAATGTAGGGATTCACAGAAAAATCGTCACAGGTCACAGGGAATGAGCAATTCATCAGTAACATTCATCAGCCTGGTCAATCTTCACCAGGATGAACAAGGCATTTTGGAGTGTCTTTTTTTTTTTGCCTTTGAAACACATTCACCCTCTTGAATTAATGCACAACAGCCTGAGGGACCTGCCAAGTGTACCTGAATACCAGTTGGACTTTAAGAAGAAAAGTCTTTTAGAACATTATGTACAGGGAAAGAGTGACAGAAATCACTGTACTGTATCCTGGAAAATCAGATCCTAAGAGGTTTTGCACAGGTGAACAACAGCCAGAGGACACAGACCCTCCAAACTCTGGGATCAGAAAGATCAATGCACTCCTTGAAGGGACAGAGAAAAAAGCATCAGAAAGGAGAGATGCTATCCTCAAAAAGACCACACTGCCAGAAAACCATGTGCATTTCTGATGCTTTTCTTTTTAAAAAATGTAAAGCAGCTACAGAAATCTGACAAGATCTAGAACAAGAAATCTACAAACTTAATCTAAATTAATTATCAATTAATATAAAGGCAGTGACCTCACAAATGTCTGGAGAACTTAAATAGAAGACTCCTAAAATTTAGCTAGAACAGGCATAAAAAGGACAACGCAGTTCAAAGTTACAGTTGGTAAAATGCAGATTGGAAATAAAATACAACTCCACCTTCCCAAGCAAGTGGAAAACTTTCCAGCAGTCTAAGGTTTTTGTGGATACCTGTGTTCAGCTACAATGAACTAAGTGATGCTCACATGCAGTGGGGAAATGATTCCACTCCCCACAGGCTCCCAAGTTTTGTCATTCCCTGGTATAATGAAATTCAAAGATTAACAGATTTCAGGCTGAGAGGAATTCTTCAGCCTCTTGTTTGAACTGCAACACTGCTCATACCTGCAGGCCAATGGAATAATTCAGGCAAGATCTAACACACGAAAAAGTTACAGCAACAAGGTGAGTGGGGTATTTTTGGGAATAAGAGCAGTTTTCCTTCATGATCCTGGGATTTCTCTTGAAGGCACAAGTCTGAGCAGCACAGTGTGCACATCTTCTGAGGGCCTCCAGGAAGGAGCACAAGCATGGAAAGGTGAGTCCAGATCCTGGAGGAACTTGAGTCACTTCCTGTGAAAGTTGGGACACTTGAGCACTGGAAATTCTCCTTCTGCTGCCTGGCACAGCTGAAGCAGCAGAGCTGCTCGGGGAGTACCCCCACCACCAGCACTGCTCAGCTGAGCAAGAGTAACTTCATGAATGAGAAGCACAAAGAGCTGAGTATCCTCCTCCTTCCTTACTCCATCTCTACTAACCCAACTGCAGCCATCTCAGGGTGCCACAAACCCCCTGCTCTCCAAAAGGTGAGGAAAGAGTTAAAATCCAAAGGGTCCCACAGTTGAGAAAAGTTTCAAACCTGGCTTACATCAGTTCTCTGTTTATGATGCACATTCCCTCCTGTCACAACCCTCTGACACTGTACTGCCTTTGTGTCAGTCTGGGAAAAGGTGCTTGTACGTATATTTTAAATATTGTACAGATACTGGGGAATTAGGGCTATAAACCACCCAATAGTCCACTGATTGGGCAGGTGGTGAAAGCACAGAGCAACTTCTCACTTTCTCAGACATCTCAGAGGGTTTACATTTCTCTCTTCACTCCAATGTTTAGTGTCAATAGGGAGTTTTCTCTTTATTCCCAAGCTTTTTTGGAAAGCTTTCCCTTCACAGAAATACGGGAATTTATTTTTGCATCTGGTTTTATTCTGGAAGGGTGGCTCCCTTTCCCAATTCAGTGTGTTTAGGGCCTTATCACAGGTCTTATCACACAAGGCACCAGTGAGATACCTCAGTGATGTAAGCCACTTCCTCCTGGAGCATATGGGAACTGGGCTCTGAAGGCCCCACATTCCAGTCCCTGTGCTTCCCCCACCCCCACGGGGACACCTTTTTTCCTTGTTCTCAAGTACCTCCCTGCCCATGCTGAGCAGAACAAATAAAACCCTATAAAAACATAAAACTCTATTGAGTGGAAGAGCTCTGAGCACACCAGGAAAATATTCACTCAGGAGTTATAGACTCATTTCTGAAGCTCATCAGAGGATTAGAGCAGATGTCTAATACAGGCACTTTTTAGAGTTGCAATTAGTTTGCATTTAAATATATTTTGATCTCTATATAAAAGTGAAAAAAACAAACCCAAGCATCAGAGTCAAACCACTGTGCTCACACATCCCTAAAGGCACTTCATCCAGAGCTGAGTGTGGGGATCATTCTGTAAGGATTCCATGATTCCAGGAAGTTCAGGCACAATGGAAGCGATTTCAAAGCATTACATTCAGAATCATGTTCTTAAAACTCATAAATGGTGAAAACAGCAATTGCTGCATTTTATCTGTCATATTTGCCTACTTCAGACAGAGAAATTTAATAACATTATATGCTTCTGCCTTTATAATGCTGCACTCTCAACAGAGAACATTTCTATCTTTAGGTATTTCAGGCATTTTTTAGTGCATATCACACATTTTTACCCCAAGCCCCCATGTCAAATTGCAAACACATGACATATTTCATATTTCCTCTGCTGTCCATCACCATGCTAATGCCTGCATGGAGCACTTGGTCTTGTTTGGGATTTCTTTAGCCATAACTGTTACACTTCACCACAAATGATCCATTTCTACTTAAAACAGAATGTTTTTCTTTCCCACAATTCAGTGATTTATCCTGTTTTTTTAACACCCTTAAAACATTCCAGGAAGACATAAAAAGTTCTGTTCAATTCCTTTTTCTTTGTTGCTCTGAAAAAATCACCTGCAAGAAGGTAGAAACTGCAGCATCAGACAAAAAGTCAATTTAACAAAGACCTTACAAGTTTACTTTATACTTTAGAAATCAAAAAAAAAGTATTAAGTTTTTGTGACATTGTGATTTTTAGGGAAGCTGAAGCTCCTCATCTCATTTATTCTATGCTGAGGCTTCCCTATCCCTGAGAGCAGCCAGGAATTTCATAGACACTGAGCCCAACAAAAATCAACCCAAGAACCCAACCTGGAATATTCAAATTTCCCAGAGAAACCTGTGCATTTGCCAAACAATAAATTGCTAACAAAACTGTACCACACTAAAATATAGTGATTTTGGTTCTCCTAATATTTTAGCTTGGCCACAATAAACAAGCAGGATAATTTGCAAACATTTAACTCTTTTTACTGCATTAACTTCCCTACCCAAACACAAAATCATCTTCAATCTTTTACTAATGTTTTCACCTCCCTTCCACTGCAGAACAACCTCCCACTTATTTTTTTCTGAAAGAGCACCTTAATTACACTTGAAGTATAATTTAATAGACACCTCCCCAGCACCTTATCTGGTTGGAGCGTGAAGACAGCAGTATCAGCATGGAGGCATGATTTAATTAAAATTACTAAAATCAGCGTGGGAGTGTCTGTAGTGCAGGAGTGATGCATCACCCCTCCCAAGAACATCCAGGGGACAAATAAAAAGGAGACCAACCAAAACATAATTATACTTTTTCAGATATATTAAGCCTACTGTGCCACCAGCTTACACAGCTACTCGTTTTAAAACAGAAGAGAATTACAATGTACTCCATGATTTTAACCAGAGCCAGCCCACAGAATGCCACAAAATGTTACTGAGCTTAGGATACAACACAAGAAAAAAGTCAGGATGGCTGTACTGAAGTGATGCCACTGTTTTTCCAGAGATGAGTTGCTCCTCAAAAAGCAACTGCTGAGAAGTGACAGATAATGGTGAACCAGGGTTTTTTACTGTCTTTAAAATCCAAGTAGGCTGGATTCAGAACAAACCATCCTAGTGACCAACTCTGCTCTACACAACACCAGCCACCCTTGTCAGCAACTACAGCACCAAACCTCTGTCTGCACACACATGAAACAAAAGAGAACCCACCACATTCAGACCCCCCACAGCAGCAACAACTTCCAGCTGGATTCAGCCACCTTTAACTTCTACATGTGGAGCTCTGTAACTTGAGTGCACTGTGCAGCTCCAAGAGGTTCCTGGGATAAACAGGATGAGTTCAGACTTTCCCCATTTTTCCAATCTGAAATGCTTCCCCTGTATAACTGTGAAAACCTACTGGCACTAATTTTGGTTTCTCTCAGATTATCTCTTTAGTCAACCACTCTGTGCAGAGACTGAAAAATAAAACAAGTCTTGTTACATCTTTCCAACACTGGTCTCTTATTCCACCCACAGACCTACATCAGAGTGTCTCTGTCTACTTTCTGCCAAATAAGTTCACCAAATCTCTTATTACAAAGGTTTACTATAATTAATAATTATCTAGTGGCTCCTTGCTGCTTGTGAATCACAGATTCACATCATTTTGTGAGGATTAATATCCAAACTCGAGCAGCTCCAGCACCAACTTCTCTAATTCCCACAGCAGGGACACCACTGCCTTTGGACTGCAGGCTCTGACACATCCAAGGGTTCTGCACTGCTGGGGTTCGGTGGGACTGAACCGCAAAAATGCTGCTTCTGACAGAGCTTCTCCCTCCGGCACAATCAGCACCTTCTGCTCCTGAAGTGTTACACTTAAACGTGTTGTTTTATTCACTACATGTGCATTTGATGAGAAACAATATAAAACTTCTCCTTTCAAGGGGAAAGAAACCGAACTTCACATCTGATTTAAAGAAACCATTGCCTTTACATCCTGAAGAGTTCCCAGCACTCAAACTCCCCACTCGAACTCAGCCTCCCTGATAACGCAAAACTGCCTTGTCAGAAATCAGACTCTGGGGATGACACTTCCACAGAACCATCTCGCGGCTGAGATGACACGGAAAATCTACGGATTACTGCTAAAGGGGTTAGGAAAACAAAGGGGTGCGAGGCTGGAGCTGCAGGATGCCCAGCTGCAGGACGCTGGATTTCGTGTGGCACAGGACGGCAGGTGCGGACGGGCGGCTCGGCTCGGCCAGCGGCCCCAGCTCCGGAACACGGCTTCATTCCACCACAAAGCGCTCCACGCCTGCGAACACCGCCCGGGCGCCCGGCGGAGCCGCCCCGGCTGCCCTGCCCGGGGCCGCGGGCACCGCCAGCCCTGGGGGTCACTCACCCGGGGCCCCGGGGCCCTCGCCGCCGGTCCGCCGGGCTCCCGCCGGCCCCAGGCTGTTGACGATGTAGTGCGAGACGCGGGAGCTCTCGGACACGGACAGCACGAAGTCGCCGGGGATGGTGCCCGAGTCGCGCACCAGGAAGGTGCCGTGGCGCTGCCCCTGCAGCAGCGATACGGCCTCGGCGCGGCTCAGCCGCCCCCAGTACCAGCTCGCCCGGTCCTCGGAGTCGAACTGCCCGGCCATGGGGGCCACGCTCCTCCCCCGCCCGCGGCCGCCGCCGCCCGCGGAGCCGCTCAAAATGGCGGCCCCGGCCCTGACCTCACCTACCGGACGTGACCGCACGCGAGGAGTGACGTCATCTCCCCGCGCGGGCGGGGCGGGGCGGGGGGCGCCGTGAGGGCGGGCTGTGAGGGGAGGCGGAGCCGAGCGGAGCCGAGCCGAGCCGAGCGGAGCCGAGCCGAGCCGAGCGGAGCCGAGCCGAGCCGAGCGGAGCCGAGCCGAGCCGAGCGGAGCCGAGCCGAGCCGAGCGGAGCCGAGCCGAGCCGAGCGGAGCCGAGCCGAGCCGAGCGGAGCCGAGCCGAGCCGAGCGGAGCCGAGCGGAGCCGAGCCGAGCGGAGCCGAGCCGAGCCGAGCCGAGCCGAGCCGAGCCGAGCCGCGGGAGCGGGGCCGGTGCCGGCAGCGGCCGGGCTGGGAAACGCCGCTGAAATCTGCCGGTCCGAACCCTCACCGAACACCGCCTCGGCAGCCACATCACAGTGCCGCGTCCGCTCGCTTCTTGAACACCTCCGAGCACGGCGACTCCGCCGCATCCCTGAGCAGCCCGTTCCAATGTCTAATGACCTTTTCTAGGAAGAAATTCTTACTGATGTCCGGTCTAAACGTCCCGTAACACAGCTTGAGGCCGTTTCCCCTTGTCCTGTCCCTTGTTCCCTGGGAGCAGAGCCGACCTCCACCTGGCTCCAACCTCCTTTCCAGCAGTTGTGGAGATCCAGAAGGTTCCTCTTCTCCAGGCTCAGCCCTCCTGGCTCCCTCAGCCTCTCCTGGTGCTCCAGATGCTTCCCCAGCTCTGTGCCCTTCTCTGCTCATGCTCCAGGCCCTCGATGTCCTTCCTGAATTCAGGGGTCCAGAACTGGACACAGGGCTCGAATGTCATCTTACCAGTGCCCAGCACAGGGGGACAATCCCTTCCCTGGCCTTGCTGCCACACCATTCCTTGCCTGAGGAGGCTGCATGATGGAGAAGGGTCTGGAGAGAAAGCCTTATGAGAATGGACTGAGCTCACTTGGTTTGTTCAGCCTGGAGAAGAGGAGACTGAGGTCAGACCTCGCTATGGTCTTCAACATCCTCCTGAGGGACAGCATAAACTTCTGCTCTGTGACCAGGACAGGACCCGAGGGAAGGGCAGCAGCTGGGTCAGGGGAGGGGTAAGTTGGGTATTAGGAAAAGGTTCTTCCCCAGAGGGTGCTGGGGCACTGCACAGGCTCTCCAGGGACTGAGAATGGCCCCAAGGCTGCCGGAGCTCCAGGAGAATTTGGACAATGCTCTCAGAGATGCTCAGGGTGGGATTGTTGGGGTGTCTGTGCAGGGCCAGGAGATGGAATGGATCATCCTGGTGGGTCCCTTCCAGCTCAAGCTATTCTGTGATTAAAGGCTGCAGCCCACTATGTTTTCCTTCAGGGCTGTGCCAGCAGCTTTGTCCTCATCCTCCCTGCCAGCCACATATTCCCACCCCTCTGCTGTGCCAACACAGTTGCTTTTCATGGGACTACACACTGAATTGGGCCAAGGAGCTGCTCTGGGTTAAAAATAGCCCTGTGAAATAAAAAGTTTAATTTTATTCAGGGCAGTTCACTGACTGAATTACCACAGAGGTGTGCAACAACAGCGAAGAGCTTAAGTTCCACTGGTGCCAGAGAAGAAGTGTGTGTGTGGGGGCATGCACAAAGTAAGAATTATATCTGTAAGAAGCAACTCAATATTTACTCCTTTTAGATCGTTCTCCAATATCTCTTAAATCCCAGAGTAACATCTGTCAATGTGTGTAGGATTCTGCTCCAGCTCTGCTCAGTTCTGGGAGCCTTTTTTTCCAGAAAGGAATGTGCTTTTTCAACTGTGTCATCTCCCTGTGGCAGCACTTGCATAAACAATGTTAGAGCACAGCTGTCCCTGACTGTGAGGGTGCTGTGCTCCTCCCTGCCTCCCAATATCCTGCTTTTTTGTAGGGCCCTGTAGCTGTCTCCTGGATGGGATTCTGGCATTGTGTCAGGTAGCCAAGGCTGTCCTAACCTTCCCAATATCCTAGTGAGAAAATATTCCCTCATGCAGATGGGGAGCCTGTCGTTCACCAAATCCATAAGAAAACACCAGGGGCTTGATTTCAGCCTCACAGATGAACATCCTTCCTCTGCTGATGCTGTTCTCTCTGCATCTCTCTACCTTCTGGAGGTAGGAGGGAGCCCTAATCCATTTGGAAGGCAGTCCCAGTTTCCGTGGCGATGTGTGGGCTTTGCTGGCCAGCTGCAGGAATAGCACACACACTTTCCATGGCTTTTTCACGGGTTTGAAAAGCTGCAGATCCTTGTTGAGAGCCCAGGACGGCAGGAGAGTTAAATCATATCGGCAGGAGAAACACGTGTCCTTTCTGTCCGGTGTTCACAGACCACAAACAAACAAATCAACCAAGACTTTATTAGGGCAAAATTCATCATTTTTCTGACTCCTGCCAGACCACTGTATAAAAGTGTCCTTTTTTGAGGGACCACAGACTGTTCTTTTTTCCCCTCCCTATCTCTATCTCCTGTTTTCAGCCGATCCCAAAACTGCTGGAATTGGTGTTTTCCCCCAGGTTTTGGTTTTCGCTCACGTCGGGAATTCTGTTGCACGAGCTCTCTCTGGTGGTCAAAGCTGGGAAACCAGTAACTCTCCTGCCCTATATCGCTCCCGTGGGTGTTTTTATCCTGGAATGATTACATAGCATCACGGAATAGTTTAGGTTGGAAGGGCCCTCGTAGATCATCCATATCCAACCCCCAGCCCTGGACTGGGACACCTCCCACTAGGGCAGGTTGTTGAGAGCTCCATCCAACCTGGCCTTGATCTCTTCCAGGTTATCCACAGCTTCTCTTCTACAGTCACTTTCTCACCTTTATTATTTGTAAAAGCCTTTCCTTAGTCGGCATTTCTGATAATGACTGGTAGCCTTTCCCAAATTTCTTTTTCCTCCCCTGTTTAAACGCTGCATCCCCCAGTAGTTTATTACCCTTGAGCCATCCCTGCTGCACAAAGGCTACAAGACAGAACCTTTCTGCCCAAACCTGCTTCCTACAAGCTTGAAAACAACATTTTAAGAGTTCAGATGATCTTTCACAGGCAGACGGATTGCAGAGAGGAAAGTGAGAGAAAAAACAAAAGACACAGTCTCAGAAGAATAAAACTAAATCAGCTTGAAACACTGAAGAATTCACTGTTAGTTACAAGATCCTGAAAGGAATTACAAAATCTTGTGAAAACATTCTATTCACCCACCTGGCAGGGAAAAGCCCCACTGGTACCCAGGTTTGCTTTCCCTCTCCTGATTTTATTGTCCCCACCAGTTTGCCAGAGATAATTTTTTCCTAAGAAACTCCAAAATGTTGGCAATGTGTCTAAAGCCACAGTCAATCAGCAGAAAGCTTCTTGCTGAGTGCAATGAGTGAATTTTGAAAAAGTGCCAAGTATGGAGGGCTGTAGTACAGCAATGTTCTGCCCGAGGTGACATCCAAGGGATGTTAAAACAAAATCAGGAAACACCTGGGTTAGCCCGAGGTTCATCTGGTGACAGCAGTGCAAGGTGACCTGGTGTCACATAACCCTGTCCCAACTGCTCCTTGAAGGGTTTGGCTGGTCTAGATCACATGGCAATACTCTGTCCTACTTGGAAAACTAAAACTAAAGAAGTTCCATCTCTTGGTTTCTTTTCTCTGAGACCTGAAGAAACAGCATTTCTTCCACAGAAATGTTTCCTCTTGCTATTAGTTCAGGCTCAGCTGCTTGCAAGGAGGTGCCTGTGTCCTGTTTATTCCTTTTCTTCATCTCATGTGCCCTGGAACCTGGTTTCACACCTGGCTTGGAAGTGTCACCTGTGTCACAAGTTCCTGCCAGTGCTGCAGAGGGATGTCAGTGCCAAATGCAGCACTTGTGGTGAACAGTGACATGAGCCGTTGTGTAAACGAGCTCTGCCTGAAGACTTGAGAATAAATAGTCTTGGAATGGAAAGAATGATCTCTTGATCCTGCCGGATGCTGCCAGCTGGGAAATGTCTTTGTGACAAAGTCTAAATTTGAATTTTCCTGGGAAGTACCAGCAGTTCAGAAGGAAAGTTATGTGTCACAGGGGATGGACTGGAGGGGGTTTATTTGTAACATGCAGAAATGAGGAGTGGAACAGACGAAGCTGGAGGGGAGGGTCCTGCAGCTGGAGAAGCAATAGGAATTCGTAGTGGTGTGATGGTTGTGCTTGGCTCCGGGGGTGCACCGGGCTCTGGGGGTGCGCTGGGCCTCTGAGGTGCGTTGGATTCGCGTTGTGTTGGGCTCCAGGTGCATTGGGTTTAGGGGCTGCGCCGGGCTCGGGGCTCACTGGGTCTCGGGGGCTGCGCTGGCTCTCAGAGGGTGCGATGGGCTCTCAGGAGATGCGCTGGGATCTCAGGGGGTGCCCTGGCTCTCAGGGAGTGCCGGCTCTCAGAGAATACTCTGGCTCTCAGAGAATACCCCGGCTCTCAGAGGATGCCCCAGCTCTCGGGGTGCCGGCTCTCAGAGGATAACCCTGGCTCTCAGAGAATACTCTGGCTCCCAGAGGATGCCCCGGCTCTCAGAGGATGCCCCGGCTCTCAGAGGGCACCCCGGCTCTCAGACGCTATCCCGGCTCTCAGGGGCCGGCTCTCAGAGGATAACTCTGGCTCTCAGAGAATACTCTGGCTCCCAGAGGATACCCGGCTCTCAGAGGATACCCCGGCTCTCGGGGTGCCGGCTCTCAGAGGATACCCCGGCTCCCAGAGGATGCCCCGGCTCTCGGGGTGCCGGCTCTCAGAGAATACCCCGGCTCTCAGGGGGTGCGATGGGCTCTCAGGGGGTGCTATGGGTTCTCAGACGGTATCCCGGCTCTCAGGGGGTGCTATGGGCTCTCAGGGGGTGCGATGGGCTCTCAGGGGGCGCGATGGGCTCCCAGGGGGTGCGATGGGCTCCCAGGGGGTGCGATGGGCTCCCGGGGGGCGCGATGGGCTCTCAGACGGTATCCCGGCTCTCAGGGGGTGCGATGGGCTCTCAGAGGATATCCCGGCTCTCAGGGGGCGCGATGGGCTCTCAGGGGGCGCGATGGGCTCTCAGGGGGCGCGATGGGCTCTCAGGGGGCGCGATGGGCTCTCAGGGGGTGCGATGGGCTCCCAGGGGGTGCGATGGGCTCCCGGGGGGCGCGATGGGCTCTCAGACGGTATCCCGGCTCTCAGGGGGTGCGATGGGCTCTCAGACGGTATCCCGGCTCTCAGGGGGTGCGATGGGCTCTCAGACGGTATCCCGGCTCTCAGGGGGTGCTATGGGCTCTCAGGGGGCGCGATGGGCCCTCAGGGGGCGCGATGGGCTCTCAGAGAATACCCCGGCTCTCAGGGGGTGCTATGGGCTCCCAGGGGGTGCTATGGGCTCTCAGGGGGTGCGATGGGCTCTCAGGGGGTGCGATGGGCTCTCAGACGGTATCCCGGCTCCCAGGGGGTGCGATGGGCTCCCGGGGGGCGCGATGGGCTCTCAGGGCCCGCGGGCCCCGCCGCGCTGCGGGCGGCGCTCGGTGCCGCTGCGCTCCGCCCGCCCGGCGCTCCTGGCCGCTCTCGGCGCTCGGAGCCGCCCCGCCGCTCTGTGCCGCGCCGCGCTCGTCTCGCTGGCCGCGCTGGGCGGGCCCGGCGGAGCCATGGCGGCCGTGCGGGGCCTGCGGATCTCGGTGAAGGCGGAGGCGACCGCCACCGCGGCGGAGCGCAGCGGCCCCGAGCCCGAGCCCATGGAGGTGGAGGAGGGAGAGCTGGAGACCATCCCTGTGAGGCGCTCGCTGCGGGAGCTCATCCCGGTGAGGCCGAGAGGGCGAGGAGGGGCTGGGTCCGGCGGCTGGGGGTGTCTGAGAGCTCCGTCGGGGCTTGGGGGGAGATTCTTGGGAAGAGCGGGGATGTGAGGGCACTCGGGGGCGAGCCCTGAGGAAGCGGGCGGGATGCGCTTGGGAGGGAATGGAATAAAGGAGGCGGCGGAGAAGAGGATTTGGGGTGCAGTGTTGTGGGTGGGGGAGCGTGCGGGGGATGTGTGCTGCCGGGCACACAGGGAATGAATACCTGGAGCAGGGAGCTGGGGCTGGCCGCGGGATAGCAGAGCTGGCGGTGCGGGCTCTGAGGAGCGGGGCTGGAGCCTTTCCGCTTTCACTCTCGCTGATTGTTTCTGCACAAGTTTCAGTAGGATTAGGCTTAACAACTGAAAACAGGTCACAGTTCTAAAGTCCTAAGTAGTCTTTTGCTCTCAAAACTTGGGTGAGAGCTGTTTTGGAAGGTAATCTTTAATGAGCTGGTCTACCAAGGTGCTCCTGCCCAACATGTGGCCTGGGAGACAGCACCGTGCTTCCTCGTGCTCCGTGAGTCAACCTCACACAGCGGGGCTTCTCAGCTTTAAAAATCATGTTTATCTTGCTTTTTCTACTATCTCTGACCATTTGGCAGCATTAGAGGAACTCTGGCGCTGTTACTAAGAATAAGCGGTTGGATTTTTGTGCGTTCTTCCGTCTTTCTAAACTGAGACTAACCTACTTCTAGAAATGGTCCTTTAGCCAAAGTAATTATTGCAGCACAAGTGTAAAGAACACGTTTATTCCTAGAGAAAGCAAGAGGGGTTCTTCCAGCTCCAGACTTCTGCCAGTTGAGGGTGTCAGAATGAAGTGGTGCCATTTTATGGACACAAACAATGGAGGGCACAGAACAGGGTCACTGATCCAGGGGCTGTGGGGTTTAGTCTCTTTCTGAATTCTGCAGTCCTGATTGATGGACAGGGAACTTGAAATTTTTTCCCCCCTCATTCTCCATTTTTACCCTCTCACAGTATCCAAATAGTAGTGTTTCACCTTGGTATTTGGAGTTTGGGGTTGAAATAATGATAGGAATAAAAAGTTACTTGTTTCATTGTGGATGTGGCTTGGTGTTCTCGCTTTCTGAGATTAAAAGCTTTAAACCGACGTTTCAGTAGTGGGGTATCACTGTTAAATCTGCTCATGTTTTACAAGGGAATTATACCCAACCCCAAACTTGGGAAAGATGTTTGATGACTTTCCCTGTATTGCTGGAAGAGTAGTAGCTTGGCAGCAGCTGACATAGAAACTAAATTCTGTAGAAGGAAAAAATACAGCGAGGGAAGTTTAGTTCGGTTCATGTGCTTTTACTTTCACTTTCATCAGAGTGCCTCTCTGTCCAGGGATGTAGCTTGGATCAGGGAAAAGAGGATCTCTTTCTTGTAGAAATATTTCTTCTTCTTTTCAGTGTAACAAATGTGTTGCTTTCAGTGCTCATTGAGATTTCATCACCATTTTGCTTTGTTCTAGGACACCAGTAGGAGATATGAAAACAAAGCTGGAAGTTTCATCACCGGAATAGATGTAACCTCCAAGGTAATTTTTGTGCTATGGCTCTCCAACATTTTGTCATTTTTGCCACTGGAGAGGTGGAACCGTTTCATTTCTTTCTTCCCCAACATGCACAAAGGCTTAGCCTGGTGTTCAGACAGCTGGCATGAATCACAGTGCGTGTTCCAAAAATCCAGAAACCTGTAGTGTTTCCTAATAAAATCTGGAGAACAAGGAGTTTTCAGCCAGTTCCCAAAATTGCACAACTTCCAGGCAGGCTGTTGCTCATCAGCTACATAAGAGGAGCCTGAGTTGCCAGTCTAAAAAGTGTTAAGTTCATGCTCAGAGAAACAAATTCACATTTTGTATATATTTAAAAAAAAAAACAGGGAAAAAGCTCTATAATCTTCAAAGATGAATTTTGCGTGTGGTAAAAAGGCTTCTTTTAAAAGAGAGATTTTATGTAATATTTGTTAGTAAGGACTAGATAATGTTCCTGTTCCATGATGGAGTCTGTGTTGTCCAAAACACCTTGTTTTCCATGCATCCTGATTCCCACTGCTGGACCTACACAAAAACTGTTCTGTGGCACAGAAATATTTTGGTGAACTACTGCTACATTCTGAAACCTACAGCTCTCTCCAGAATGAATAAAATCGTTAATACAAATTGTTACTGTCTGGTAGATTTTAAGTGTCCTCAGTGCAGTTTATTGAGGGTGCTGCTGATTCCTGTTTGAATGCACTTTGTTTTGCATTTTGCAGGAAGCAATTGAGAAGAAGGAGCAAAGAGCCAAACGCTTCCATTTTCGGGCTGAGGTGAATTTGGCCCAGAGGAATGTGGCCCTGGACCGGGACATGATGAAGAAAGGTACGAGTTCATCCAGCAGTCAGGAAAAAAGATCCCTTTAGTTACTTCCTCACAGTGTCTTGACTTGATTTATCCTGCAATATTTTCTGCATTCCCAGAGGTTTTGCCAGATTACTGCCAGAAGGAATCACTTTGAGTTTTTTCCACCTTTTCCATTTGCACGTCATTATTTTTTTAAGCTAAGTGACACTTGCCAGTTCACTCCTTGTTTCACCAAGCCCAGCACAAAGACAACATTTTTTGTGTGCCTTCTTCACTAGTGTTACATGCCCAAGATTCACCCTCTGGAGCAGTGCTGCTTTAGGAGTCATCTGTAAAAACCCTGGAGCAGTGTGTGGGTGCCCGTGGGGGACTCTGTGTCCTGTGCACGGGGAGATCAGACTCTGTGCTGCACACACAGTGAAGCTGCACTGACGGCAAGCTGGAACAGAAGCCAGGAGATGTGTGCACAACAGATCGGTGCTTTTGGCACCCAGTTAGTTCTCAAGGCTTTTTTTTTTTTCCAGCTGGCAGCTTGGACCTGCTAAGCTGTGGCCTGGAACAGCTCCCCATCAGGTGATACAAGTGGAAGTGCTTTGTGCAGGGCCTTGTTTTGTTCTGGCTCTTTAGTACTTAATGATAGCACTTTGGCAGTGTTCTAAGAGGGAAAAAAAAATGTTTTTCAAGCTGTTTGGTTGCTGTGCAGTCTCTGTATCTACCAGTGCCTGTAACCTCTTTTAATTCTTGATTTATTGAAGTTTTGCATTGTGGAAGAGTTAATTAAGTTATGGTCTGTGTCATGCTTCAATTAATTGCTCTTTGGTTTATTTAAAGTATTTGCTTTATAAACTCACATGGTATTAATCTGAAAGCTTGGAATAAGTACCAGTTTTGTGTCTTTTCCTCTTTATAGCAATTCCTAAAGTAAGACTGGACACCATTTACATTTGTGGAGTGGATGAGATGAGTACCCAGGACATCTTTGCCTATTTCAAAGAGTATCCTCCTGCCCATATCGAGTGGCTGGATGACACCTCATGTAAGTAAAAAGACTATTTGTAATCCTTACTTCTTTTTTTTAAGCCTGGTCACAGCTGTATCTTTGAGGGGAAAAAATAAAAAGGTCTAAAATTATATGCTGCTTCCATCTTGACATAAATAATATATCTGAGAGAGGGTGATTGAACTGTGCAGTTGGGCAGGTTGGGATGGTTTTGTGTGGAGGAGGAGATTTGTTGCCATATTTGTGTAGTGCATGCTCCAGGAGAAATGGGTGGGTGGAAGGAGGTGGCAGCTGGGTGTGATTTCCATAGGTGGGAAAAGGAATGTGGGTACACATGGTCAGGGCTGTTTTGGGGAGTGAGATCAGCAAGATCAAAGGAAGGGGAGAGTTGTGTTTTCCTCACTGACACTGAAGGCTGTTGAAGAGTTTTTTGCTACAGTTGAGTGCTGGATTATGGGACAGGAATACTGGGAGATTGTCATGGGGCTACAAACCTTGTGCCTGAAATAATAGAAGAAAAAATAGGAGCGAGTGCAGGTTTTCCAGATAGCTGGAAACTTATTAACAAGCATGGCTAAAAGCTGAGAATCAGTAGCTTCATTCTCTGGAGTGACCCTGAACAAATTCTGTTCAAGTGCAAGACAAAATAGATGGTGTTCTACAGAACTCTGGTGACCTTGAAGTCACTGTATGTGACAGCTTGAAGTACTGCACAAGCTGATAGAAAATGTGAAACCCAATGAACCCTGGGTGGATAATTACAGTACAGAGCTGCTGGATGGACCTGTGCTGATGCATGAGTGTGGAAATGCACAGCTTAACTCTATCCCAGCCTTCATTTCTAGGAGTGTGTGTTTTCTTAAATGCCACACGAGTAAATGCATGTGAAATTTAAGGCTTCAGGGTTGTAACAGCACCCAGTTGTAGTTAATACTCATAATTTTTAATGGGCAATTTTCATGCTGTGTCTGAGCTATACTCTGAAAATGTCAAGAAAAAGCTTTTTCTTTTCAGCATAGATTTGCATAATGGAAAAAACTTCAGTATTCTCATTTGAATTACATCCTAAGGTGATGTAGTGCAAGGGTGGGTTTAGTGTTCTGTGTTTCAGACTGATTAACGTGAAATGGTGAAGCTTTTGGAAATTTGGAGATGGGAAGATGAGGCAGACTGAAAAAAAAAATGTAGATTTATTAACCAGTCATTGAAGTTAATATCTGGGTGTTCTTCACCTTGTAATTCTTGTCTGAGTAATTTAAGAGAGGTTCTCTTATTTTGGGTCCCTGTGCAGTTTTCTTAATATCTGAATTCACTCTGCTTAACAGCAGAACAGAGACATTTGTTGCTGCATTTGTACCAAATGCAGAAAGCTTTTGTTCAAATCCTGTTTCTAAGCAGTTTTAGCTCTTTCAATTTCAGCATCCATGAAATGCTTTTAATTGGCCTACTAAATTATATTTCAGTACCATCTGCTGACACTTAAGGCACATCCTCAATGGTATTGTGAACCTGTGTACTCTAGAATCTGTGCAAAGTGCTTCAGCGCTCTCCTATTTCCCCCTATTTTCCTGCTTTTTGAAAAAGATTAACAGAATTGTCAGTAAAGTCCAAGGTTCTGCTAAATTGCCAAAGGGGAAGAAGATCCAGGCTTCATTCCTGCCCCCTGCTGCTCCCTTTAGCACATTTGTGTGGGAACACATGGATCCACTGACCCCGATCCAGTGCCCTGATTTGCTGTTTTCAGGAAGCCTCTCAAATCTGTGGTTGTGCATTTCAGTGATTTTGGGGTTTTTGATCAGCTCTTGTGTTTTGTAATAAGCTGAAAAATGTGTATCCTCCAGCTTATCAGGTGTGTTAAAGAATATGACTTTCCCTGCAAGAGATCTGATGGCTTTTCTGCAATTTCTGAATTTTTTGATCATTAATTTCCTTCCAGCAAGGCAGAGGAGATGTGACTGCTTGATGACACCAGCTCCACTTGGGTTTTGTGTTTCTGTTTGTCCCAGGTAATGTGGTCTGGCTTGATGAAGTGACAGCAACACGGGCTCTAATAAATATGAGCTCCCTGCCTGATCAGGAGAAAACAAAGAGCAGAGAAAACAATAAGGAGAAGACAGCAGAAAAAACCAAGAAAGGTAGATTGAGATATGCAAATACAGCCATCATCTCATTAAATCAATGAAACTTTAAACTTGTGCTGGGGTATTGCATAACCTAAATTACTGAAGGAGCTTCTATCATATAGTTGCAGGTAAATGTATTCTGCCACTTTAAAAAAGGCTTTCATCTTGGAAACCTTTTGAAGAAGCTGCTTCTTAAAAGGTGGGTTGGAGCTAGACCAAAAGCAGTAATTCAGTCGATACTAAACGTGTTAGATGAGGGTGATACTGAGAGCTGGTATTTATAGTGGGACATGTGGCACAGAAATAGCTCTGTGTGATGTGCCTACAAAGGCAGGCAAAGCAAAAAAGCAGGTGTGAGAGAAAGTGGCCTATTTTTGAAATACCACAGCTAATTCCCCTTTTTGATGCACCACCAGCCTTCCAAGTGTATCCCTCACAGCACTGCGTGACAGTGCATCACTTCACCAGGGGTGTGTATCAGCTCTAAATTTGGCTGTTAGCCTTTTAAGAAAGAAGGTATTAAAAGGTTGGTTATAAAAGAGCAGAGCAGCAAAAGTACATCTCCAGTGTCGTGATCAGTCTGGTACCTGACTGCTTTGGTTGTAAATTTATTTTCCTTTTATGTGGGGAAGTTCAAAAGCAGCATTTTGCTACCTGAGGGCAGTTTTGCTCTTAGGCTGTTGTGAGTGCTGTGGTTGTGAAGGTGCTCTATCACAGGAATATAGAGCAAAAAAACATTATATTTACTAAATTTTTCATAGATTTTGCTTCAAAATGCTGTATATGACCTAAATGCAAGTGGCCAGTCTCTCTCAGTTAGATAGCTGCAGTGCTTCCAAAAGCCTTTCTGGGAAATTCGGTGTTTAAGAGTTTGTTAAACATGGATTCTTCTAATTCACCCCGTTTTCCTGCTCCTTTTCTCCACAAAGCAGTGGCTCCTCAGCCATCCACATGACATTAGTTTTGGCCAAATGTTGATAAAGCTTCAAGTAAGACTTGTTATGAAATTTTTGGAGATTAGGGACATTGCTCAAATGGAGCATAAACATATATATTTAATCCTGCTTGCTATGAATTGCACATTATTTTATCATTATACTCCATCTAAAAACAAGAACTGTCATCTGAAATTACTCCTGTTCCTCTGGAAAAGTGGGATATTAGAGAAAGTACATGCTGTTCAATTACATCTTAAGGTGTGAGATCCATACAGATACCCTGGAGTCATCTGGCTTGGTTACGTTCCTTTTTTTAGATGGGAATTTCAGGGCTGTTTAGACATTTAGGGAAGCAAAAGATTGGTCTGTGCTATGAGAAACTTCTAATTTGTGAGGGAGAAAAATGCATGAATGCTCTCCCTGATGGAACTTAATTATTCTGGTTTGAATTTGGGTAATTTGTTTACTTAAATACTCTCTTTGGTTTCAGTTTGGTTAATTATTCTTTATTGTTTTCACTCAGTAATATTTTTGAACAGCTGCCACTCTCTATTTTAAGTTTTTAAGTGTTTTGTTGGATGAGATTTAAGATAAGGAACTCTGAAATATAAAAGAGAAGTTTTTTTAATCTTAGGCCTATGAAGTACTTTGAGATCTTTGCAAATTATTGGCATATCACAATTCATAGCTGTCCATAGTCATTACTTCTTTACAATATTTTATTTCTTGAGGACTTTGGAGAAAAAATCAGCATGAATTTTCTTACACTGAGCTAAAAAGAACTGAAACATCAAAGCAGCTCACAATTTTAGCAGTTTTGGAAGCATGCGCTTCTTTTTTAGTTACTTCACACCAAAATTAAGTCATTAAGGTTGTTTTTTGCTTTTCACTGCTCTCTCTAAGCTTTTGATTAATAACCTGTTTTACACTGTTAATATTGGGTATTTTTAGGCATTTGAAAGGGAGATGGAAGGAAAGGCTTTTATGTGCCTTTAGTGCCTTGGCCTTGCTGATCTCTGATTTTGAACACACTAAATCCTGACAGGCAGTGCACTTTCATTTGCTTTCAAAGAATTAAATTAATGATGCACATGTGCTGCTGCAGGCACAGGGCTCTGAATTTCACTGTGCTCCACTTTTCCATAGGCATCCACTGCTTTGATTATTCCTTAGGCTGCTCAGGAGAAAGGAAAACACCTTCAGGCAGATCTCAGACAATGTAGGTGATCATAAATCAAATGAGGCTGACACACTAAAATGGAACTTGGTTTTGTTTTTTGTTTTGTTCCCCCCCCCAATTATTTTCCTTAGAAAAACAGGAGGAAAGCTCTGAAGAGGAGACAGAAGAAGGTGAAGTGGAGGATGACAATCCCAGTGACGTGGAGGTCAGTACAGAGGGGAAGTGGAAACTCTGCTGTGAAGTTTTCGCAGCATTTTAGGTTTCTATTTGCAATCCACAATTTAATTATCAAAATAAATTAGGTGGGGAGTGAGAGGGAGTGCGGGTGGTAATAATCCCAGTGTAAAGTGCTTTGTGAAAATAGATTTTTGAGAGTTTAAGAATGAGCCTGGCTTCTCTTTTCTGCTGAGAGGAGGCAATGAAAGAACAGTAATGGAAGGCAGTGACCTTTCAGCAGGGAAAGTGCTTAGAGCCCAATGGGATTTAGGCTGCCCATGGATCTGTGGGAATCAGCACACACAGTGATGTCCTGGCAGCAATTTAATCTTCACTGGCTGAGGGTATAATAGGTGTGATTAGGATTTCCTTTAGGAATGGCTCAGGGAACACTCCTACATCATGGAAATCTGAATTTGAGTTTCTATAAAGCAGCTATAAACGAAAAAGAAAGGGTTTTGATCATTGTGTGAGGGCACAAGAACCTGTTAATAAAATCATTCAGATATGAAACAGGGAAAAAATACTTTTCAGTGTCCTAGTTGTGCTATTTACTTTCTGTATTTCAGTCAGTAATATGGAGTTATTTGACAATTACTGGATTTAATAACCTGAGTTAATGTTATGGAGCAAGAGAAGGATGTATTTTAAATTTTCAGGGCAATTTACATTAAAAATTAACATCAGCTTGTCAAGGAAAAAAAAAGCACAGTTCATTTGAACATCATTTGAAAAGTGACTTTATTCATAATCACTTGATTGCTTCTCTGTAAGCAACCCATTTTTGTTCAACAGTCATTTGATTTTTGAGTCCAAAATACCTTTTTTTGTCCCCAAAGTTGGATGCCCTCTCCCAAGTAGAAGAGGATTCTCTCCTGCGTAATGACCTTCGCCCTGCCAATAAACTGGCTAAAGGAAACAAGCTGTTCATGAGATTTGCCACCAAAGGTAAACGACCCCCTGAACAAGCACCCTGAACTCACTGCTTCTTGTAGTTTGATTTGTTCACTAATTAATGACAGAATGTACCTACTTCTTAGTTAAAAGTATTATTTTTTTATATTTTTTTTGCTTATTGTTAGGTGTTAAGATTTTGCCATAAATCTGCATTTTCTTGTGTCAGTTATATCCAGTTCAAGTTGTATGAAAGTTGTTGTTCCTTAGGGTCAGGGCATTCTTCCCACTTCCATGGAATAAGTTTTATGATGTCTTTTTCCAGAAGTAAATTCCACATTTTATGCATATGGATATCATTTGAGATGGAGATCATTTGGATTAGTAAAAATTATTGCTAAACACTCATTTTATTTATGAATAAAATGAAAATCCATATAATTTCTGGGCCATGCAGGAAGTGGCACATTGATTAAGAAAAGGTGATGAGGAAGGTGAGTGGAAACTGCAGCAATGACAGAGGGATGTAATGCCCTGTTAAGCTGATCTGTAGAAACCCAGTCTCCTTGGAATTAAATTTCTAGACACAAATAAAGCTGTGGTGGTAGGAGAAATTCCAGAGGCGTAAGCAAAATTGAATCCTTCATAGGGGAGGGTGAAGTAATTCTGATTTTAAGACACACTCTCTGTCTCACAGTCTCACTCTCTGTCTTTGGATGGTTATTTGTTTTTATGCTGTTCTTTAAATTACATTGCAAGTGGGAAAATTCCACTAATTTATGTTTTTTGTAGATGACAAAAAGGAGCTGGGAGCTGCAAGGAGAAGCCAGTATTACATGAAATATGGCAATCCAAATTATGGAGGCATGAAAGGAATCCTTAGCAATTCTTGGTGAGTGTTGGACAGAGGAATTGGAACATTGCAAGTAATTAGACAAGCTAATCTAAAACTGTTTTAATTTGTGGATTTTCTATTTAGTTTATGTAGATGCTTCAGTGTAAATAATATTTTTGCAATGTGAGTGTGAATTACAAGGAATTTTCTCATCAAAAGAAAGTTTATACTCAAACCATTCAGACCAGCTGTGACATAAATCTGTCTGCTGTTAAAGTAGGTGATAACTGCATATCCTTCATCCTAAAGAGTGAGCCATAACTCCTGTGCCTGGGGTGTCATCCTCTCTGTGGTTTTTTCAGGAAGAGGAGGTACCATTCCCGCCGGATCCACCGGGATGTGATCAAGAAGAGGACCCTGATTGGGGACGACGTGGGCTTGACTCCTCCCTACAAACATCGGCACTCAGGTACTGGGGACACTGGGACAGCCCTCTGGGGACACTGGGACAGCCTCCTGGGGTCACTGGGACAGCCCCCTGGGGACACTGGGACATGGAGGGCTGGGCAGGATCTGGAGCGCTGCCTCACCAATCCCATGGGATGTGTGGAAGTCGTCTCAAAAAGATAAACCTGAATCCCGTTTTTAAGAGATTACAGGAAATTCCCTGAGGCAGAAGCTTCGTTCTGCTCGTAGCTGCTGCTTTTTATGTGACGTTTTTCCTTTTACAAATTTAGGGCATGGGGACTGTGGTATCAAAGGCCAGAAGAAGGGGTGAATGACTTCTTCAGCCTTCTTGGCAATTTGTCATACTTGCTAAGTCAATTCTCCCAGTCTATAAAAAGCAATCTCTAAATGTAGAACAATAGAGATGAGAAAATTCTATTAATTGGGCTTGAATATCTTCATCTGCTGCCTAAGGTAGGAAAATAATGGGTGTAAAAACCTGACATGAGACAAGTACAGTGTGATTGGCCTGTTAAAAATACAGCCACGAATGTGTCAAATCTCGTGGAAGATTTTCTATGTTGGTCATGTAGTGCTGCCTGGAGAGATGTCTGAGTGCTGGTGATGACTAAATTGAAGCTGTTTCTATTTAAATCAGTGTCTGTGATGAATTCATAATAATGACACCTGTGTTCTTTTTGGCATTGCTGCTTGCAGGACTTGAAAGGATTTTTGCAGAGCCAGCAGCTGGCACATTAAGCCCTGTAAGATCCTGGGAATTGTGCTTAGCTCAGGAGGGAAGAACTTTCACCTTCTACAAGAGGCAGTTGTACTTTAATTACTCTGTCCAGCTTTGTCCTTGGCCAGGCCTCTGAGGGAGTGAACACCAGGGACATTTTGTCCTGTGGCAGTTTAATTCCACTTATTGATTCCACTAAAAATATTTGGCAAAATATCCTCTCTCCTTAAGAAGAGAGAACTAAAAGAACTACAGACTCATCTAGAGGAGATCATAAATTACAGCGAGGTGATTTTCCGTTCGGTTTCGTTTCCAAGTCCTTTCTAGAGACGCTAAAATCCAATTGATGGGAATGAATTTGCTTTGCTGCAGGCTTGGTGAACGTTCCCGAGGAGCCCATCGAGGAGGAAGAGGAGGAGGAGGAGGATCAGGACATGGATGAAGATGACAGGGTGGTGGTGGAGTACCGGGATGAGCTGCAGGCTTTCAGGCAGTCGCGGGAGCGCAGCGCCGCCAGGAGATCCAGCGCCTCTGACTCGGATGAGATGGACTACGACCTGGAGCTGAAGATGATCTCCACCCCCTCGCCCAAGAAAAGCATGAAGATGACCATGTATGCAGATGAGGTGGAGTCACAGCTGAAAAATATTAGGTAAAAGTTTCTTAGTCTTTAAAAGCGGCAGTGAAGAGGCATTTCTGGATTTTAGTGACTTGTCTTCAAGCTTCCACAGCTCTAACTTGAAACTGTTTTTCAGTTCTTGATATAATTTTGTAGTAGATATTCTAACAAGAAATACAGAAACTAGGCTTTTAATAAAATTAACTTTTTTTAAATACAGCCTCTTCTGCAGATCTCTCTATTCTTGTTTGTTAATAATAATAAAACTCGAAGTAGAATCAAGAGAAATTTCTGCAAACAACTTCAATTAATGGAGAAGAACTCCTCTTTCTGTTTTGTCTTTGAGCCTTGCTCCTTATCTCAGAAAGAAAAATAACCTTCAATTGCTGATGATAAAAAGGAATTTCTGTTTATTGTGGGCTCACTAACCAAAGTTGTATATATTGTAGATTAATAGAATAATTTTTACATGTGTCCCTTCAGTAGGGTGGTAATACTCATTATAATGTCAACAGTTCACTGCCTTGAAATGGATACTGAGGTATTCATGAATTATTGTTACATTCAGGATTCTGGCTTGAACAGCTAAGCATTGTTTTTACTACTTCTCAGCTGAGAAATACATTATTAATTTCTGTGCTGTAATTTTCCATATAAAAAGACGTAAGAACTATATTAGATTGAATTTTATTTAGAGGACATCAAACCTATGATTTTTTTTTTTTTAGGAATTCCATGCGAGCAGACAGCATAGCCACCAGCAACATCAAAAACAGGATTGGCAGCAAAGGATCCTTGGAGAAAGTTGCAGATGTGAGGCTCCTGTTGGAAGAGAAACGACAGAATAACTCTGGGCCAAGGCAGCCAAACAGCACTGTCAAATCAGGTAATTTTATCACTCATTGCTGGGCAGAATTGTCATGAAATGTATTTATTTCACACCTGTGCTCCACTGCGGATAAACCCTGCACTCACACAGTTTGTCCTCACTAAGAGATTGAGTTGGGAATGGCTTTGGGGAAAAAATCGAGTCCACTTTAGTGAAAGCTTTTTTAGTGGTGTTTATGTCCATCCATTTTCTTTGCCTGTGCCAATTTCCCCCACTTTGTCCTTTTTGATTTCCTCCTTCCTTGAGGCAGAGATTCTCTACAGCTGAGAAGCAGCACACAGGGAAGGTCATGCACAAAATCAAGCATAAAACACTGACTACACTTAAAAATCTACGTAAAAAATGTGTATTACATGAAGATGGGTGTTTTAGCATTTGGCAGGATTTATTTCTGAGCTTAAATAACGTATTTCTTTGACTTAAACATGTATTATTTTAGCTGCTTCTGACATATGTATAATGTTATCTGACTGATAAGTGAAAAATACCTTTTTGTATCAATGAAATGTCAAAATTGTGTTTGCATATGTTACCCCTCCTGCCCATTTTGGCCCTCTGACAAGTTGACACATGGTCATAAAATCTCCTTTGCCTATTTTTGTCTGGACCCCCTGAACAATTGGGAACATCCAGCTAAGCCAGGCAAACTTCAGAATACAAAATTCACATCAAGGGTTAAGTATTAATATCTTTAGTATTCTTTTTATTTTATTCTGCCAGATACCTTGATTTAGAATTCTACCACTGCTTGGTATCTCTTACCTGAAAAGAATTGTTGAAGGCAGACCAGTTTTCCTGGAATTTTATCTCCGGCTGGATATTTACACACTGCTGCTACACCAGAAAAGCAGCAGGCCATGGGATAACTTAGGTTTTTATCTTTTGGACAGAGCACAGCGTGAAAACACGAAATGTCAAATTTATGGCCAAATCTGAAACGAAATCTGGCTAAATTGTATTGCAGAAATTGCCAGGAAATCTGAGTATTAAATACTTAAATGAATAGAACTAAGGAAAAGATAAAAACAGAGAATCTGTTTAGTTTTCAATAATGAATGATCATAAGCTGAGCTGGCAGAGGTAGAGTAAACACAATAGGATAGATACAGATATATATATAGATATTTTTTGTTTGGGTTTGTTGGGTTTTTTTGGTCGTTTGTGGGTTTTTTTGGGTTTTTTTGGGTTTTTTTTTGTAATTTTATCACTGAAACTATCCCCAGATGTGAGGCAGAGATTGGGAAAAAGGCCACACTCCCCAGAAATCAAAGCTCCAAGCAGTACCTGTGCTCCTCGTCGAGAGCCAATCTCAGATGTGCACAGCAGGCTGGGAATCCCCAAACAAGATGTAAAAGGCCTCTACTCTGACACCAGAGAGAAGAAATCAGGTTAGTGCTGTGCAGAAAATGCTCTGCTGCACTTCCTTTGGTTTTGGAGTCGAAGATAAATTCTAGCAGAAAGCCGTGAAGGGGTAAAATTGAACAAAATTCAGGATAAATTAGCAAATGTACGTTCAGAGCTTTGAAATCTAAATACATGAAGGGAGGAGCTGGGGGGGTTTGGGGGCAGGATTTTTATGGATGTGTGCTGAAGATCAAGGACTGCTTTCAAACCATGGGCACCAGAACAAGTGTCAGGAATGCAGGGGCACTTCAGGTGTGAATTCAACATTCTTTGCAAATGGGGAACAGTGAAGAAGGCTGCCCTGAGCCTCCTGCAGCCTAATTGCAATTACTCTTGAAAGCATAATCAGTTCCATGCCAAATATTAAGGTGGGAGGAGTATGAAGGGTTTGAAGAGTTGCAGTGAGTTTAAGGTTTAAGAATTGGTTCCTTGACTTCTTCCTCTCAGTCCTGTCTGTTTTGGGGTTTTTTAAAATGTTTGTTTTTCATCTGCTTAGGTAATTTATGGACCAGATTGGGGTCTGCTCCAAAGACACAAGAAAAGACTCCAGAGAAAGCTGAAAACTCTGTGGCATCTCCAGAGGAAGATGACTCTGAGCTCCAGAGGGTTTGGGGTGCTCTCATAAAGGAAAAAGAACAATCCAGGCAAAAAAAGAGTCGCTTGGATCATTTACCCTCCCTACAAATCGAGATCAGCCGGGAAAGCAGCTCTGGCTCAGACTCTGAATCATGACTGCCTCTGCAGCCCCACCCTCCAGGTGGTGACTCTGCAGCGTGGCAGGATCCCCTCTGCCCAAAAGCTGGACACTGGCAAAGACTCTGCAGTGAAGGTTCCAGAAGTGTCTCTGTTCCTTTTCTACAACAAGAGAGGCATAAACCACTTGAAACATAAAGCAAAGACGTTTGTCTGGAGTCCGTGGCTGGCCCTGTGCTCTGTAGGGCATTGTCTTCTCTGTTTATGACAGCAAACCTGTAGTGAATTGTAGCAAAACATTTTCTCCCCCGAGCTTTGAACTTAAAAGATGAGGCAGAAATGCTCTGTATTTTTAAGGAGACCTTTTCTGTTGTTGATATTTTCATCATGGAGGCTTTTAATGAAATGTTTTACACTCTTCATCCAAAGAACAGGGCGTTTCATTATCCACATCATTGCCTTGCCCTTCTGGCTCTTACCAGCACCTTTCCTTTCATCTTGAAGTAATAACAATAAAGCTTCCTGGGTGGGCAGCCAGCAAGGATAAAGCATGAAGGGATTGATTATCACATTCCCTTCCTCCAACACACTGAATGTAAACCCAAGTTACACATTTTAATACATTTAAATGCCATGTAGTTATCCCAGTGGCAGCACCAGAATCCAAGGAATCCTCATTTGTTTTGGTGATGCCACATTCTGCTGTAGCAGGGATTGAGCTGTTCAGGACTGCCAAGTTGGATGTTTGACAATTCTGTAAAACCCTGAGAGTTTGGGGTTTTGGTTTGTTGTTTTTTTTTTTTTTTTTTTCTTTTTGCTGTTGTTCCATGAGGAGACGTTATATTCCTTTCATTCCACCTGGATTATGTCCTGAAGCAATCCAACAGCTTGGAAAAGCATTTTTATATTTGTGAGAATCTTGCTGTTGGCCACAGTGAAAACTCTAGTGGTGTTTTCCATCTACAGTAGAAGTGAAAGAGAAAAGGAAAACTTTAGGATCACAGTCTCCTGTCAATATTTTGGGTGTTCTTCCTGTATAGTACACGTGGATGTGGACATGGGTGATTGTTCCATTCAGCTTTTTTACCTGCACATTTTCACCCCTCCCTGGGTAGGACAAGGGTTTGATCAGTGTGCAACTGCTATTTTATTTTTTTTTCATGTTGCCAGTAATTCTGAGTGAGGAATAATGCAGCACATCACATTCAGGTAAACAACAGGTAGCAAAACCATTTTAATAGTCTGAAATCTGTTTGCATTGTCCCTGTTCCTTGGTTCTCTCAGTCCAAAGTACCTGTGAACTTCTCTTCCCATTTCTGCTTTTTAACAAGCAAATTTTTTTTTCTTTTTTTTCCCCCCATTTTTGTACTAAGTTGAAGTAGGTTTGAGGTTTCAGCAAGGAATCTGCAAAATTAACCTTTTTTTTATGCTTTATGATGTGTGAGGATAGCAGCATGTAAAATGAAAGGTCAAATGACAGGCACAGTGACTGGAGGGGCAATCTGGGGGCTGGCCAGGCTTCAAGCCTTACTCTTTCCTTGTTTTGTGACACTCATCCTTGATTTTATATTTAATTATTGAATATATAAATGTCTCATAAAAGTACTGTTGAGAGAAACGCCTGCAATGTCTGATCACTGTAATAACTCATTTTACACGTGTGCTTTCACTGATACCCTCTCCCCAGGTTTTCCCAGAGAATCACACCCCCTCTCCAGATCCTGATAAAATTTATTTAACCCGTGTCTTTTTGCCAGTAAAACCTTTGTGTTGTGTCACTGCTTTGAAGCCATTGGGAACTTTTCTTTTCCTGAATCAACCACCAAAGCTCCTGGATTATTGGGAACTCTTGGGTGGTGTTTCCATGTCAGTATTCCTCATTTAAGCCTGTTGAAGGATAAATTAATGGGAATAGAGGATCTCTTTAGCTGATCTAAAAGATGTGTGAAATCAAGCACAGGCCTGTGTTTCAGGAAAAGGCACCTTTAACTCTGCTTCTGCTTTCCAGGTTGTCAGAAATACAACTTAAAAATTCCCCCACAGGTCAGGACTGTGGCTTTATGGTTTTGGGGGGTTATGTGTGATACTGAGCCCACAGGAGCTTGCCTGCCAGAAAAATCGAGGTTTATTGTTCGTAGAGAGGGTTTTGTAATTGAGTGTGCCTGGTTCTGCTTTTTTATGGTGTATAGAGAAGCCTCAAAGAGTGCTGGTATCAAGAATTGTTTCTTTGGGCTTTTGGGCCAAATTGTTTCTTTGAAGCTTTGGGCTTCCTTAGTTATCTGAGCAAGAAGTGCTGGGATTTGGGAATCAGAAATGAACTTGGGATTCCAAGTCAATGGTTTGTTCTCAACATTTTAACTTCCATATATTTGATCGAGAGATTGCAAAGAGATTTTTGTTCCGAGTCCCTTTCTCTTTGTGTTCTCTTTGTGCAGTCCTTAGCTTATGCGTTCTTGATTTATTTTTATTTTTTTTTTACTGCTCTCCCAGCTATCATCACCTACAAGACTTTGATGCAGAAATTGATGTTTGATAGGGAGACAAGAGCTGTGTGTTTCACTGTGTTTGTGCTGAAAATTGCAAAAAAAAAGAATGTTTGGTTTGGCTCTTGCTGGAGGATCTGTGCCTCAGAGGAATAAACTGAATTTTAGGTGATTTACTACAGCACCACACTAGTCCTTCGTGTAGGAAGTCTTGGAAAAGGTGTGTGAAAAACGAGTTCCACTCTCCTTTTAAAAATTTATAAGTTTAATTTAAAAAATCAAGAAAATAGACAAATTAGGAGACAGAATAAGCAAGAATAAGGCTTGGCACAAGGTCAGCCCATAGCCCACCTCACCCTTTTAGGACTTCTTTCTTTAAGGAGAGCGGTGTTGAATATGCAACAGATGTTAATCAAACAGTCTTCTTTCGATCAGTTTTAAGTATTCCCGATCAATTTATCTAATGGATTTATTTAGTGGGTGGCTCCACTCAGTCTGGTTACGTGAGTGTAAATTTTCTTCTGCTTCTTTTCATTTGGATGAGAAAACAGAAAGTTAACAGGTTTTTAATGAAGGGTCACAAGGTGACGCCTCCTCCCATAACTTCTGGCTTGGTGCTTTAGACCTTATAAAGAAGAAAAAAAAGCCAGAAAATACACATTCATTACCCTTCTAAACTCTTAGTAATAAAACATAACACAGTATAATTATACATAGAGTAGCCATGTTAATATTTGCGAAAATCCAACTATGCATTTATAACAGCGCATTTACGATAGTATTTATAAATAGTACGCATTTCCAGCAGCGCCTAAAGCTGGTTTCGGGGCCGGGCTGTGAGCTCCGCCCGCCGCGGCCCCTCACGGGAGGAACTGAAGCCTGGCCCCCCCCGGCTGCGGAGCAATGGCAGCGCCCGGCCCCGCCGCGGGGTGGTACCGCCCGACTCTTTATAACCGGCCGGCGAAGGCGTGCCGTCCTTTTCCTCGTGTGCCCTTGGAGGCGGTGAGGTGAGCGCAGCGGAGCGGCGCTCGGGGCCGGGCTCGGGGCCTGCAGGGCGGGCGGTAGGGGAGCGGCAGGCCCGGTTTGCCGAGCACATGGCCCGGGCCACTGAGCGAGGTGGAGCGCTCAGCCCCAGCTCGGCAGTGGCAGCGGCCGCCGGGCCTGCCTGGGCCGCGCCATTGCAGGGGAAGGGGGGAGCCGCGCGTGGCGCCTCACGGCCCTTGTCCCCTCACGGCCCTTGTCCCCTCACGGCCCTTGGCCCCTCACGGCCCTTGGCCCCTCACGGCCCTTGGCCCCTCACGGCCCTTGTCCCCTCACGGCCCTTGTCCCCTCACGGCCCTTGGCCCCTCACGGCCCTTGGCCCCTCACGGCCGTTGTCCCCTCACGGCCCTTGTCCCCTCACGGCCCTTGTCCCCTCACGACCCTTGTCCCTCACGGCCCTTTTCCCTCACGGCCATTGTCCCCTCACGGCCGTTGTCCCCTCACGGCCCTTGTCCCCTCAGGCCACCATGGAGGCGGCATCGGCACCACGACCCCGCCGGCAGGGCTGCGGAAAGGCCGCCCCGGTGAGTCGGGAGGGGCTCCGTGAGGGCGGGTATCGCTGCTGTGGGCAGCGCTCGGCATCCGGCGCCGTCCGTCGAGTTTTATGGCGCTGTTGCAGCAATCGGGTCTCGTCTTAAGATTTTCGATTGTTATGGCGCTGTTTCAGCAATTAGGTCTCTTCTTTAGATTTTTTCGATTTTTATGGTGCAGTTTCAGCAATCAGGTCTCTTATTTTAATTTTTCGATGTGCCAGACCCGTTCTGTGTCATTAAAAGTCACACCCACAGCGAACATTGGGGTGTTCGCAATTTCAATTTAAAAATTGCCTTGTTGGTAAATGTAGTTCTGCGAGCTGCATTTTTATACTACTTTAAATTTTTGTAATTCTCAGTTTCCTGATTGAAATTATTTAGAGAGGATTGCTGACTACTAATATTTAAAGTTCTGATCTAATATCTACTAATATCAGATATAATTATTTCAATGATTCATATTAATATAAGCACAGTGGGTGGAAGCACAAAGTTAATCATGAGGGTCTGGATTTGTTCTTGTTTTGCCCTGTTTAAACCTGCTTTATAATGCTGAAGAGTATTCTAGTAACACTTCTCTTGCTTTTATTCCTACAGCAGAAAGATGGCTTGAAGTAAAAAGTAAGTTAAAGTTTTTTATGTATATATTAAGGTGTGCAAAGTTGTTAAAGAGGTTCCAGGCATTTACAAGTCAAGAATAACCTGTTAAAATACATCTTGAGTAAAAAAAAAAATAATAAAACATTCTGTGTCCATGCAGATGAAGAGTTAGTGCTTCATACACGGGGGGAAATTATACAACTGTTTGAGACAAAAGCTAGTGTTTTGAGTGACTGATTAATTAGAGGAGGTAATTAGCGGCTGTTGATGATGATAACCCTGAATAGGAAGTGCCGTCAGATGCGAGAACTGACGATACCCTGGTTCTGGTCTGAAATGCAGCTACACACGGGCTCAAACCTCGACATTCATCCTCTGGAACCCCCCAGGCAGCTTTTTTCTCCCTGCAGGCATCTCACCTTCGTGTCCCTCTGTCCCACTTCCCCTGCAGGGCCTGGGATTTCCAGCTGGATGTGACACCACGGGATGGCAGCAGGTGGCCCTGAGGTGAAGGTGAGTGAGGGGTTTCAGTGCACTGTACAGAATCCTGTACCGGGGAAATGTAAATTTAGAATGAGGTTTGTAGGGCACGAGGAGTTTGGGATGTGTATTTTCACTTCATCTGTGCTCCATAATTTTTTAAGTCTGATATTTATTTCCTGGCATATTTAGGTGGAGCCTGCAGGTTGTTGATGTGCACCCACTGATGTGACAGCTCTTCACACGTCCTGTGGAGGGCACTGGGACAGCAGAGCAGGACAATCTGCTGGGTGAGTTTAATACTTACTGGGCTTTTAGATGAACTTGGTGGCTTTTTTCTCCTCTAAATGTATAATTAATTAAGTTCTAGGCCAAAAAAAAAATACTTGGACTAAAATACAGGCAGTAAATGTGTAAGAGCAGCTGTTTCTGCACTGTAGACAAAGAATTAAAAGGTCTTGATTCTGTCACAAATGTGTCCATTTCCCTGTGATATCATGTGATGAAACTAACCCAAACTTGCTGGAATTACCGGCAGATTGACTGGTGGTGAGAAAAAGGTTTTCTGATGATATCTCACTCATTAACAGATGCACTAATGACGATTAAGGCTGGTTACCTGACCCTGCTCTCCTGTGTTCCAGGTGGTGCTGCTGGGAACATCCCTGAGGCAGAAGGACTCCAACAAAACACCTGAGCTGGAGGATTTTGTGTAACACAACGTTTTTCTGTCTGTTACAAAGTGGTAACGAAGTATTATGACATGTACATTAAAATATTTTTTTAAACCCTGTGTTTTGTCACTTTACTGCATTAAGGAATGACTTTGCATTCTGCAACACATTTTTAATAAACACACTGGGCACTCCATAATTTGCTGTAAAATGTACCCAGATCACAGAGTGTTTACTGCAGATAATGCCACTGGGGTTAGTGTGGTAATTAGAGTTTAAGCAAGACACCAAGAGTGTAATTACTGCAGAGATCAGCCCTTAAATACTCTCACAGCCAGAGCAGCAAATGCAGTTGCATCTGTAGCCTGTTTGCAGGCTTGCTCTTTCTGATTGTGATCTCAAACTTGAATTCAAAATCTGCTGCAAAGTTCAGGAGTTAGGGGGAATCTCGGGAACTTGGAGATGCTTAAATGAGTGAAAACCCAGCATTTGAGGCCAAAACTCCCCAATAATTTATTATTAATGTCAGTGTAACTGGCAGGTTGTAACACTTCAGTTCTGAACATCCAAATTGATGGTGCTGAGCCTTCTGCCCACTTGATGTCAGCAAATGGAAGATTTTAGGGTGTGCTTTTTGCAAAATTTAATTTCTAATAAAACTTAATTCCTCACGAGCCTGTGGTCACTCTGCCAGTGGGGGGACACAGTGCTCACTGTACAGCCCCAAGTGAGAGAATTTGGGATTGGTTTTGATTTCCCTGGGGAGTTCAGGTGAAAATCTGAATCACACTTAATTTTTATTTTCTGTGAGTTGGTGCTGCTCACAGGGCAGTGTCCCTGTCCCTTCCAAAAACAGGTGGCTGTGCTATCCCAGGTATAAATTGCATGAGATATAAAATGTCAGGAACTTCTCTTAAAGTTAGTATGCACAAAAAAAGGCTTAGTGTTTTTCAGAGAAATCTGGTTCTAAAACATGGCAGGTAAATTAAACTGGATTTTTTTCCCCCCAGAATTCTTAATGTAAGACATCCATGGCTTATAAAAAACATTCAGCCTGAGCAATGGAGTAGGTAAAACATGTTTGGAATTAATTAGTTGCTCTTCATCTGAAAGGATTTGAGCAGTATGACGAGCAGGTTACTCCACTGTTTAATTAAAACTTGCAGTTACATTCTGTTCTCAGTGTCTAAAGAAATAAAACTATTTCTGCCTTGATTTTAAGAGCTTGTGTATTAGAGCATGTTGACATTTCTTGTAACATGCACTGGGAACAAAAATGGGTTTGAAGCTCTCAGAGAGCACAAGGAATGCACCTCTTTTTAAATGTGAATCTGCAGACCATGGAGGTAAAAGCAGCCACATGCCCTCAGCAAACAGAACTAATCAGCAATTGTTTAATGAGCTGTTTAATTTGCATGGAGGAGGTTTGCTGCAACTTATTTTGTAATTTTTGCTTTCTAGTATTAGAATTCTCTCATTAAAACAGAGCAAAGTTGATCTGGGAAAACTTAGATATTGAATTTCTCTGGGTTTATTGAGGGTGCAGTTGGTGGTATCTGTTGGAGATAAGTATTCATGAGTTTCATTTTAGCATCACTTGTTTATTGTTCTAATCAAAACCAAAGTTCCTCAGCAGGGATCCTCTAACAGGCTGGGGTTTTTGCTGAGATTAATGAATGGAAAAGTGTTATTTTTGTTAGAAAATGCTGCCTTTCAAACAAAACAAGTATCTTCAACATTTTACTGTGATCTTCCAGGGGAGCACAGATAATTTCATGTTGCTTGAGGGGAGGGGAAATAAAACCATTCTGTTTTGATTACATTTGGAGCACTTAAAACTTCGTGTTGGGGAATAAACAGCAGACAAAAATCTGGTTTTAAAACACAATTATTTTGGATTTTCTAAAGGTTTAAAAAGAACAGTTGGCAGGAATCCCTTTGGCACGCAACAGCAGCCAACAACGCCGGCTAAATCTAAAATAGATGAAAAGATTAAAGCAGAAAGAAAGAAAAATATGCAGCAAGCAAAGAATGGCCGAGTGCCAGCTTTTAGCAATAAGGGAGATGGCAGTGCCATGTCTCAAATCGCTGTTTGAGAGAAAAACATGGAGATTATCCCCAAAATAATGTGCTGTGCATGGAGAGGGGCTGGAATTGTGGAGGAGGAGGAGAGGGACCCGCAGGGGCAGAGCTGCCTCATGCTCCTTCCCTGTAAATCACAAGCCTCACATTTCACATAAATGCTGGTTATCATCCTTACTTCTTGATTGGTATTGTAAAGCAATCATATCTGCACCAGCATGAGAATAATCACTCATGCAAAGCTATAAATTACTATAATTAATACATCCAACTGTTAATGGAAATGTAAAGAGCTTGGCTTGGTGGCTGCTGTTTCAGTTGAGGCAGTGTGAGCTGTATCTACTTAATTAGAAAGGAGCAAGGGATATCCTGTGTATCTGAGCTTTGCAGGATCCAACAAATCCTAGATATTGACACTTCATCCCTCTTCCCCTCAGAGCAGGAGGAAGAGCTGCTCATTTCCCAACTCTCCTTCATTCCAGAGAAGCGAGGCACAAAGGAGCTGCTGCTTTCCAGCAAGGAGTAACATTGGTGTCCTGCAAGACCAGTGCCACAGGTTTGTTTTCTCCCAGCTAAAGTGCTCTGTTATAATTTCTGAGATAACACAGGCAGCAACTCTTGAGCTGCTCAGAGCAAAAACTCAAAATAACCAGGGGGTCTTTGGCTTTTCTCAGGCTCAGGAATGTTCCTGGCACCCCACTGACCTTGTGCTGCCAGGGCTGGAGCACATTTCACGTGTTCCTGTGAAGGACAAGGTTAATGCATCATTTAATGCTCTGCTAGGACAAACATTCCCCTTCTTTGTCACTTCATGTAATTCAGTGCCTTCATTTTACGCTTGAGATCAGTCTCAGCCCAGCTGTTTTATCTACTGATCCTAAAACTGCTGAAGTGGTGAGGACTGAACAAGGTGGGATTTGATTTAGGGCGTGCAAGGAGGGCTGATTTAAAGAATATTGAGCATTTTCTGCTCCTGTGCTCTAATTCAAAGAGTAACATCTGTCCTGCTTTACCTCCTGACACTTGAGCCCACAAGATGGGGCAGTGACCAAGCTCAGAGCATTTGAAATAACAGATTTTTGCAGCTTTGAAGATGCTTCTTTGGGGAAACTTGGTTTTACTGCTGGTTCCCTCCCTGTTGTATAAGAGATTTGCAACTTTCATTACTATGTAGAGAATCCCACACACAGTGAAAATGTCACTCTTTAATTAGCTGTTAATTAATGTTTCTTAGTGTTGGACCAGCAAAGGCTCAGTTTGTGATGCTGTGCAAACTTGCAGTCGTGGTGGTCCCAGCCCCAAAACGTTCCTTATCTGAGTGCGATGAGGAGCCAAAGGAGTTAAAACCTATTTTATTTAATAAAAATAAAGGACGATTGCCCTTCATTACCTTTCCCTCTCATGCAGCTCAGGAGCTGCCAAGTTGTGCCTGCTCCAGGTGCATTTGAGTCAATAAACACCCCAGCCCAGCACCTGCCTGGAACTGAGCCTGAACAAAATGCAAACGAGAAAATCACTCAGTGGAGACTGATTTCAAATCCCTGTTGTTTTAATCAATAGAGATGTTAAAAGTTTAATCTCCAATAATTAGACTTTTGTTTGTTAGTTTTTTGCAAGTCAATACTTGGATTTTTTTTCCATAACAGCTTTTTTTTTGTTGTTTGTTTGTAATGGTTTGTGGTAAAATCATCACACAGCACAGTTGCAATATGAACTCTAAACAAATAATGATTAATGTTTCAGAAGCTGCCTATGGCTTTCTGCTGGGCTCTCCTTGGTTTTCTTTATCATTTCAGTTTATTTCCCAGATTTTTGGATTGCTTTCTTGCTTGTGCTTTCCCAGATCCCGTAGGATCAAACTCCAGATTTGATTTTCTTGGTTTTTTGTGTATTCTGTGCACTTGTAAACTGCACCTAAAGATTTGTTAGTGTTGGCTTTGGGTTGTTGGGTGCTGTTATCGCTGAACCAGTGGAGTAGGCTTGAGGTTTAACAGCACATTAAAGAAAAGCTTCCAGCTAAGCCTGGGGTTATCAGCCATGATAAAAAATAAAAAAATTTCCTGGATGGCTGAAACTTTATTAATAAACACCTGAGTCAAGATAATAGTGGTACCCAATGGTAATTTGGTTACTGGCCCTTATCAGCCAGCAAGTGCAGTGCTGGTGCTCAGGTGATCTGTGAGCTCTTTTAATGCAGCTCACAACAACAGCAGCAGCTGAAATACCCAATATTAATGTTTTACATCTGTGCTCCATCTGATAATCCTGCAGCAGTCTGCAGTGTTCCACATCCCCTCATTACAGATAAGAAACTGGAGCTTGGAGCCGTGCTGGGAGCAGGCAGAGGATTTGGTTGGTCATTGGATAAGCAATTCTCCCGAACTGTGTCAAATCAGGTATTTTATTCCTTTCAGCCATGGCAGTAAATAATAAACTCTTTGTGCTGAGTGAAATCCAGGGGATACCTGCTGGGAAGATGATGGAAGGTTTCAAGCTGGGAGCGAGGTGGGAGCTTTGAAATGCACAGTGATGGGAAGCCCCTGCACCAAGGTACCTGCACTTTGAATTTAATTTAATTTAATCTATCCAGTCACCTCCCCAGCAGCCTGTTTGTTGCTGTGCTTTGGAGGAAGATGCTCTGTGCTTGCAGGAGGTGAAATAAAGCATCAGTGTCAGGGCCAGGCTGTTTGGAAATGCAGAGCAGGAGCTGCATCAAGGACAAGGGATTTCAAAGGTGCTGCTTGTTATGCTTCAAAAGGTCTTTGGAGATGGACAGCAGCAATGTGGTGTCACTTGGCACCAGGTCAGAGGCTAAAGCTGAGGCAAAAGAAGGGTTTCAGGGAGGAAAACAGGGCTGAAGAATCACCATGAACACCAAAATAGTTCAGGAATGGATGTGACCACCAGGTGAGGGGACAGCTCTGGGCTGGTGGCTGCCCCTGCCCTGGGAGTTCAGCTCATTTTGGGGGTTAGCACAGAAGAAGGATAATATTTGCGTTTTCAGCCCCAGCTCTGCTGTTTCTGTGCCTGTGGTGGAGGGGAGCTCTGAGCCTGCAGGAAAGCACAGCTTGGGAAAATCCTGAGCCTTGGAATCAATTAATTAACAAGCAGGTGGGTACAGTGAAGATGAAACAACAAAAAAAGGAATGGTTGAAGTTCTCCTCCTGGAAAGTGATGTGTAAATGCACACAGCCCCAGCAGAGGCCTTTATTTTCTATGTTTGAAGCCTGTCCACCTCTGGGATTTTCTGCCTGTTCTCTGCATGCAGAATTCCCCAGCAGTGGAATCCTGTAGGATCAGAAGTCAGAGCCCTGGGGCAGCAGGGTACCACAGTGGGATTGATTCTTTAGTGCCTTATTTTTCATTTTCTAGAAGAGCTGGAACTTGCAGCTCTACTTGGAGTGAGTTCCAAGGCAAGGAAGCAGCTGCCCAAGGGAGCTCGTTCCTGATGCAGCTGGATTTTCCACATCTGTTGTAGCCCAAAATCCCATAGTTTCCATCCATCCCTGAGTCTCTGTAGGTCTATTCCAGGAATTTGGGCCTGTGGTAAGATGCTTTGAGGTTTTAATGATGTAGATTGTGTTATGGATGGCTGTGGGTGCTGCTTGCAAAATACTGATCAACAAAGCCACCTCCCCATAGCCTTGCCCAGACCCAGAGGAGCTCTGGTTTTCATGTGAGAAGGACAGAGCTGAGAGGGAGAGCCAGGAATAACCTGGTTTTACAGCACACACCCTTGAAAACCCAGTGATAAATACCCAGGCCAAACCTTCAGTGAGCTTATATGTTAATATTTCTCTCCTCTTTGTAAACTGAAATCTGTTTTTTCCTCCCTGAGAGCTGCCACGTGCACCAGGCTCACTGAAGGCTGGGGTTGCTCATCCCAACCTGCTGGATGCAAACCACCCCACACAGGTTATTTTCTCCTCAGATGGACGTTAAATAAACCGCAAAGAAGAAAGATGGCTCAGAAGCCACAGGATCACTAAGCTATTAGGAGCCAAGAAAACTCAGCAAACTGCACACATAATTAAAGGCTGTGGTGAACAGGTGCATCTTTTCTGACTCTATTAAAACAGGTCTTCAGTTTTATGTAAAACCATCAACTGAGCTGGAAGGTAAAACCAGCTGCTGTCTCTGTATTTACAACAGGGGGAGATAAAAAAATGCCCAGAAGTGCCATAAGGGCTGTAAATGAAGCATCTCCACTCCCCCATCCATCAGGGGTCATTGAGCCACGGGCTGATGGACGTTGGAGTTGTCACATAAAAAATGACAATTTATTCCTAAATACCTTTCCTGTATGCCGCTTGGGATCCAGGATTCCTCCAGTGAGCAACAGCTCTGTTGTGATCCTCCTTGAGAACAAACATTTGATAGAATGGTTTGGTGTGTTGGAGAGGACCTTAAAGCCATTTCATTCCAGCATCCTGCTGTGGGCAGGGACATCTCCCACTAATCCAGGTTGTTTCAAGCCCTGTCCAGCCTGGGGATGGAGCTCCATCTATTTATCCATGATAATTAATTAATATTAATGTAATTGTGCCTGGAGCTGGGTCCCCCTTGGAAGTGAGACTGGAGCCTGGCTGGAAGCAGGCAGGGAGCTGTGAGGGATGGCTCTGTCCTGCAGAATTTCCTGTTACAGACATTTCATCGAGCTCCCTCTCCTCGTGCTCCCTACAGCCTGCTGCTGGAAATCATCCCCCAGGCAGAGGAAAACTCCACTGCCCTTGGAGTGGAGGAAAGAAAGTGGGATCGCAGGATGACATCCTTGTGCCAGAGAGGTCGGGAGGAGATTTCATCTGCGGCTCACCAAGGGACATCTCACTGCAGAGCTTGGGTCACTTGTTTTCCCCCCTTTCTCCTAGCTTTGATGAATCTGCTATAAGGTCAATTAGTTTCCATGGCAATAGCAGATCCCCGCTAAGGAGCAGGGAGAGTCTTTGTGTTTCCAGGACATAAGTGCTCCCTGAACATGAGCTCACAAACCTCCTGCGCTGCTGAAACCAGGGGTGATGAAGCACAGGGGAGCCCTGGAAAGTTTTGCCCCTCTCCAAAGGCAGTTGTAGTGGGATAACCCAGCCTGGGGCAGTCCCTGACCACGCTGCCTCCCGTGGTGTCCCCTCAATCCTTTAGGTCACTTTTTGGCTGTTCCTCAGGGAAAAGTTGGTATTTGGGCAATTTTGGGTTGACATTTGCTGACTTCCTCCCCTGAGCAGCAGCAGTGCTTTTGGCTTAAGTATTTTGAGCTTCTGGACATCCCCAGCAGCGTTTTTGTGTCTCCCTCTGCTCTCCCACACACTCCCTTGGGGGTGACTCTTCCCCGCCCTCTTTCCTGCTCCCAACCATCCTCTGAGAGTGTAACCCTCATTTAAAATGAATAACCACCTTCAAAACACAGACAGGCTCTCTGCAGGCTCTTCCCAGGTCACCCAGCTGGAAGGAGCTCTCTGGAGCATGGCACCAGCCCTTTGATGCCTCTCTCATCCCTCTCTCATTCCCTGCCTGCTGTTTCCATTCCCCTCACTGTGGGCTCCTCAATCTGCACAGAATGATTTCCAATTACGTTTTTGTTGCTGAGGGCATAAATCTCCTCTCCAGACTGCTTTGCTTCATGCCCAGGCAGAGCTGTGGTGCTGGTGGGAGAGAACCAACCAAGCCAGGCTCAGGCATTTTATGCCTTGTTTATTTTATGGTGGCCCTTTCCTCCCCTCCTTGACAAGAAATGACCTCATTCTGCTTTAATATTCTAACAGCAGCGATTTTCAGTCCTTGAATCCTTCATCTGAGGCCAGTTAAAAGCTTCTGACCCGAAGCAGCAGTCCAGTGTAGCCCAGGAAACATTGATTACACGTGGAGTGAGCCCAGAGCTTGTTTTGATGTTGATGAGCTGGGAAGGGAAGCGTCTCACCCTGCTTCCTTTAAAAAAATAAACCCAACAAACCCAACTGAGCCCCACTCTGTGCTGAGCCCACAGGATCATCATTATCCTGAAGTGCACTAAGTGGATAATTGAACTAATCCACACTGTGAGGAAGGCTCTGATGAGCCAAAGCTTTTATAACCAACTCTCTACAACAGCTCTGCTTTTTTTTTTTTCCCCCTTTTTCCATGCAAGTAATTTGTTGCATCCCTCAGCATGCACGGATGTATTGATTAAAAAGCCCTTTCTAGCTCTGTCTGTGTCTCAGAAGGGCTCAGTCCTCACTGGGCACAGGGATTTCATCAGTACCAGTGGAGCAGAGGTGGCTCAAGCAGTGCAACACCTGCACAGGGCAAAGGCTGTGGGATCTCCCTTTGGAGATACTGAAATTATTTCTTCATGGCCTGATGTGTTTCCCAGCAGGTGGAAGCTGAGCTGGAGGGGAAATGTGGCCTCCTGGGTGGTTTTTGTCCGTGAGGGAATGGAGCAGAGCAGGAATTAAGGATGCAGAGCTCACTCTAAATGCAAAGTGCCTCTGGTTTGTGAATTTGTGAACTGGGGGGTCCAGGCAGCTCCTCTGCCTTGTGCAAATACTTAGCAGGGAATAAAAACCTTGCAGCAAGGTGCTTGTGATTTAAATAATTTAACCAGGCAGAGGGGCTTGAGGAGGAGGGGAGCCCAGTACTGAGGCAGAAAGAAGAAATTGCTGCAGTTTCTTTTTTCTTCTTTTATTCTGCAGAGAGAAATCTTATTCCTGATTAAATCCCCCTATGTTCCCCCCAACTCCTTGGCCCCCATGGTTTGTTGCTGGGATAGAGCTCTTGCTGCAGATAAACAGCTTTTTTTCCTTCAGTGCACTAATATTGGAGATAAACTCCCTGTGGAGCACTGCCCCGCTCTCAGCATTCCTTTCTCCCACATTATTTTGCACACTGGCAATATTTAAAATTTAAAAGATTCTTTTATGATGCTTCTGTGTCCACTTTATGCCCACCCTGAAGAATCCAGCCCATAAACTGAGCTCTTTATTTCTCCAGCCCTTTGAAGAACTCAGATCAGCAGCTCTCAGCACTGCCTTGTCCTGTTTTTTTCCTGGGCATTCAACCTGGACAGAGGAAAAATACAATACTGGGATTTTATTAAACATGATCATTTATTTTGTTTATGGATAGCTCCTTTATTTCAAACAGAAATATTCCATATTCACTGGAAAGTTTTCTTTTCATGCCTGTTGGAAAGAGTTAGAATTAAAAAAAAAAACAAAACCAAAACAAAACCATAAGGAAAAAAGGCTTACATGCAAATCATACTGAGTGTTGCCAAATGTATTAAAAGTAGCAGAGTTTTTTCTAAGTTACCTTCTTGCAAATGGAGCACAAACAACCACTGAAGCCCCTCTGGAAAAATGGACAGAGCCAATGGGACCAAAAGTCTGTTTGCACCCAAGAAAAGCCAAGCTGGAGTCACTGCTGGGAGCTGCTCAGGGGAAGGGCTTGGAACAGAAGGATGCTCCCTCTGCAAAGGGTGTCAGGTCTGCTCTCTTGGAACATGCAGAACAGGAAGCTTTTCCCACTTCTCTGCCCCTCCCCAGGTCTGGGATCCAGTGAAATTCCTGTTCCAAAAAGCCAAAATGCACATTCCAGCCCTGCTGCTCTGGGCTGATCCATTTCCCATCTGAAGCACAATCAAACCCAAAGCCCTGCCTTAGAAAAAACTGGAACATTTTCGAAACAAAGCACTTGTGGTCCAGGGGGCAACAGCCATGGCCAAGTGACCCAAGGCCTTCTGAGGCTTTAGATCCCAGCTGGCTGTGTGGCAGTGAGAGGGGATGAACCCCAGGGCTGTTTTACCTTTTGTAACCCTTCAGTACCGTGTTCTCTTTTTGTCAGTGATGCTCCAGAGCCCAGGATTTGTGTGTCCCTCCCAGAATGGAGCAGATGCTCTCATTAAAAGCTCAGGAAGCTGATAGGAAACTGGATTTTACTGAAGAAATCCTGGGCAGGCACAGGTGCCACTGGTTTTGGTAAGGCTGCAGGGTGAGGGTGCTGTCCAGGCACGCTGCAGGCTGGGATTTATCCCTGCCCCAGGAAAACAAAGCTCTCCCTCTGGGCTGGGCTCACAATATTGACAGGAACACCCCTGGGTTGTGTATGAGCAGCTTTTTGCTGTGTTTCAGCAGCCACGCCTGTCACCAGTGATCCCCGAAGTCAGGAGTGGGAAGGATTGAAGGTTTATCCCATCCTTTGGGGTGGCTGCTGTCTGTCCATGCACTGAGGAAAGGGAGCCCTTCCCTGCACAGCCTCCCTGCTCCCTTCTCCTGCCCTTCTGAGGTTTTGCAGCCCCTTGGAGAGGCATTTCTGAGAGAGCCAAAAGCACAGCAACACCACGAACGCTTCAAAACACCCGGCCAGCTTTTGGGAAATACAAACACTCACGCAATCACTTGGACGTGTTCTCTGAGAAGAAAACCGCTGACATCCGTGGCACAGGGGGAAGGCAGCAGCTGGGACTCCTGCAGCACCCAGGAGTGGGGAACACACCCTCCCAGCTCCGAGGTTTGAAGTCATCCTTGCTCAAGGTGCCCACCCAAGGGCTGGACATCATGTCTGCGGCGTGGCAGCACCTCGCTGTGAGCCAGGGAACTCCCCATCCTCGGCTTTTCTGTCCGTGTGCCCCGAGTCCGTGCTGCCAGCCTGGCCTGGCCCAGCCCTCAGCTCCTCCTGGCTGTCCCCCAGCCCCTCCTGCCCCTCCAAATCGCTGACCTGCCCTTCCCCAAACTCCAGGATGGTCGGCAAGTTGCCCTGCTTGGGACAACGCCTCTTCAGGCTGACCAGGAACGGCTGGGGCAGCGAGAAGATATCCACGTTGTTGCCCAGATCGATCCAGGTGACGCTGGGGAACTTGCTGGGGTCCTTGAGGGTGTCGGTGAGGTCCCTGAGGATGGCCTTGGTGAGGCGGTTGCCGTTGAGGGCCAGCGTGGTGAGGTGGGGCAGGCGGCCCAGGGCGGGCAGCAGCTGCAGCAGCAGCTCGTCCGTCAGCTCGGTGAAGCACAGCTCCACCGTGTCGATGTGCTCTGAGCTGTGCTCCAGGTAGGACGTCACCCTCTCCACGTCCTTGGGGCTCAGAGGGATGCCCGACAAGTCCACCGTGTTGTCCTGAGGTTTCCCCATCAGCACGGCCTTCAGGCTGCGAGGGGAGAGGCAAGGGCACGCAGGGGTTAATGTCGAGACCCTGGGCAATGGGAGTTTTTAGGGTTTCTGCACTGTGCCCCAAGAAAACCCCACATCTGACCTGAGGATCTGACCTGAGGCCTCAGAACAGGCTTCCAAAACTGACTGACAGCACTGGCCTTGTGGTGTGTGATTCAAACAGAACCCTTGTGGCCCTGATCTTCTCCAGCCTCCTGATGTTTGCGTTTTTGTAGTAGGATTCCTCATGAATTCTCACAAAAACGAAGTGGTGTTTACATTCCTCTATGGAGAAGGGACAATTGATGGACCTCTGGTTTGACCAGTGTAGTTGGAGAGGTGGCAACCTCATTCTCCAATCCATGATCATTGCCCAAAATCTATTTAAATCCATGTAAAAAAATAAACTGCTCTCTCTTTTTGCCCTGACTGTGCATGTCCTTCATTTCATGTCCTCTAGCAACAAACTGCAATATCACAGGGTGGAAAACACAGAGTTTAGGGGTTTAGAATACAGTAATATATATATAAAGAAAGATGGAGGATTTAGGGCCTAAGCCAAGTCCTTCTTTTTCACCTTTTTCTTCATAGGTTTGGCTGGTATCTTGTAATTAGATAGAAAAATCCATATTGGGGCCACAGGTGGTTGGTTATGGGGTTAAAAGTAAAATAATTCAGGTGTCATTTCATAATTGGACAGTTTGTGCTTAAAGACCTTGTACAGAGATATATAAAGACAGAGCCACTTTCTACTTTGTTAGCTGGAACTCCCAGCTTGTGAGCCTGTATCATAGATAAAAATTAATAACATCTGAGTCTGAACACGAACTGCATCTCTTGAACATTTAATCCTGGCTGTAACAGAAGAACAGAAGATAAAAAACCCCACAGAGATTTAGCTGATACCCACTGGAACAGATTGATTCTCTTGCACAAACTGCCTTTTCACCCTGCTGCTGAGCAAAACCAAAATCTCCTGAACCCCCTGGTCAGAGCAGCCCTGGGCTGGTTCTGGGGGAACTGAGCAAACAAACCCCCAGAGAGGATTTAATCCCAACTCTCCCGGGCTGTTCTGAGCCAGCTCGTGGAAACCAGGGGGTATTTGTGTTAACAAACAGCTGGAAAAGCTCCCAGCCCTGCCATCAAAGTTGGCCACAGAACGGGCCCCAAATCCCAGGAAAAATCACAACCATTAAACAAATCCCTCGGGGCTTTAGTGGGGGATCACTTCCACCCACTTGGTTTCATCCTCACATTTACAAGGCTGTTCCATAGGGAAAACACTGATTTTTAAATTTTTTTCCTCTCCCCAGCTGGGGTTTTGCCCAATATAACACCAGGATTGGGAACAGAGCCCTTCACTAAGCTCAGACATTGGCAGGGTGCTGATTTATCCACGCTCACGCTGAGCTAAAAGCTCTCTCCCGTGGAATCAGATCAGAAAACGCTGTCATAAACAGGGATATTGATGTTTAGATCAAAGGGAATTAAAAGAAAGGGGTTTCCTCCTGGTTTAAATTCAGGGCACTGCTCTCAGGCTCGGCACAGATTGTGACATGTGTCGTGCTCTGAAGGAAAATTGGGATGTTCAGCCCAATTCCTTGCAGGAACAGCTCAGGGAAGATGAAGAGGCAGCCCCAGAGAGTGAGGAATTACAGCAAGAAATTTACACAGACACCTGGTGAGAAAACGATTTACAAAAATGTCAGTGAAATATTATCGGATGTCATGAGTCACCCCAAAAAAACCCCACAACCCAACAACAAAAAATAAAATCTTGAGATGAAAGGTTTGTCCTGAAATAATGGTGGTGGCAAGGATCATTATTAAAGTGCTTTTTCAAAATCCCTGCCCAAATTATGGCAGTCAAACACTGGGACAGAGATTTGGGAAAGGAAAGAATAATTTTAAAAAGCTGCAAATTCATGATAATTTTGAGTAAAGGGTTGGGAATCCCCACCCTCAGAGGAGGAATCAAGACAAATAAATACAATTGTTTAGCTTAAAGAAGGAATGTGACTTAGACAACAATATATTGTATATTGAATATCTGGCATTATTTTATATTTTAGATAAAATATTTTAGATAAAATATTGACATATAATGAGGATGAATAAAACAGAGGAGATGAGAATGAAATGCTCTTTTTCCATCCCTCTTAATGCAGGATCTGAGGACACCTCCTGATGCTGAAAGACTGAATCCTCAGGGGATAAAAGGAGCTCAAATTCCCCTCCAGCCACGGGACATCCCTGAGACCAAGGGCTTTGTGGGAGGTCCCAAGTGGGCAGGGCACTGCTGGGGCTGACAACGTCCAAAGTCATGGTAAGATTAAAAATAATGTTAAAAAAAGAAAAGAAAATAAAAGAAAATTGTGGAGGGACTGAATTTGAGGAGCAACCAAAATCCTGCAATTCACCCAAGGAGTGACCAGAATTGGAGTTGCCAAATTCTCCAAAATTTAGAGACAGGAAATTCCTCCTTTGGGCTCATCCTCTTTTTTTTTTTTTTTTACTGGATTTTCCCGACAGCCCGTGTGTGCACTGCTGTGATTGCTCCTGAGCTCGTGGTCACAAACTGTTTAAAGCCTCTGTTCCCCACAGCTTGGGAAGATTCCCTCCTTAGAGAGGGTAAAAGAGGATTTTTAAAATACATAAATCAAAATACGGAACTTTAAAGCCTCTTTTGAGCTTACCAATAAATTCATTAAAAATCCCTAAGTCTTTGCTGTTAGGAAAGCACCAGTGGGGATTAATTATCTTTTTGTTCCAAGAGCCTTCCCAGCTTTGCCAAGGTTTGCACTTTTCATGCCATAAACTCCAGACATCCCTGTAACATCACTGTCCTGCTGCCCAAATCCCAGCCTCTTCCTGCTGCAAGGGGTTGGATTTGGGAGGGCAGGGCCTGAAATGTGCCATCAAAATTACCTTTATTATGGCTGTTTATAAAAGAATTGTGGCTGCTCTGGGAATGCTCTGTGGGAATCACGACCCTAAACAGCAAATCCAAAAGAAAATCCCCAACATTTGGGCTGTTCCTTGGATTCAGCAGAGGAATTTTTAAGCATCTTAAGAGCAAATCTGGAGGGAATGCTGAAACTGTCCCTGAATTTCCCTCTGGCAGCAGGATCCCCACAGTGACCTGCTGTGCTGCTGCAGGAACAGCTCTGTGCTCTCACAGCTCCCCAAATCCCCAGATCCCCAAATCCCCAAATCCCCAGGTCCCCAAATCCCCAAATCCCCAGTCCCCAGGTCCCAGGTCCCTGCTGTCCCCGTGGCTCCACCCGGGCTGAGCTGGGGCTGGCTGATGGGGAAAGGGGATTCTGAGCTGCAGCAGAACTGCCCAGTGATGGTTTATCTTCTGTATTTCCAGATCCTGCCCAGGGGCACAGTCCTGAGCCCCACAGTCGTGTCCCACAGAGAGTCACCTCACAGTGTCACCTCACAGAGTGTCACCTCACAGTGTCACCTCACAGAGTGTCACCCCACAGAGAGTCACCTCACAGTGTCCCTCACAGAGTGTCACCTCACAGTGTCACCTCACAGAAAGTGTCACCTCACAGAGTGTGTCACCACACAGTGTCACCTCACAGAGTGTCACCCCACAGAGCAGTGTCACCTCACAGAAAGTGTCACCTCACAGAGTGTGTCACCACACAGAGTGTTCACCACACAATGTCACCCCACAGTGTCACCTCACAGAGTGTCACCTCACAGTGTCACCTCACAATGTCACCTCACAGAGATGTCACCCCACAGAGCAGTGTCACCTCACAGAGTGTCACCCCACAGAGCAGTGTCACCTCACAGAGTGTGTCACCACACAATGTCACCCCACAGTGTCACCTCACAGAATGTCACCCCACAGAGTGTCACCTCACAGTGTCACCCCACAATGTCACCTCACAGAGAGTGTCACCCCACAGAGCAGTGTCACTCCACAGAGCAATGTCCCCTCTCAATGTCACTCCAGAGCAATGTCACCCCCGTGCTGGGCCCATGTCTGCACTCCCTGACCATTCCCAGCCCGGCTTCTTGGATATCCCATGGAAATGCCACCCCTCCTCATCCCCTGCACCCCCCAGTCCCCCTGTGCCCCTCAGTGTCCCAGTGCCGTCCAGCAAAGGGACCCAATTAAACCTTTAAAAGCCACGAGCTGCTCAGAAAATGGATTTCTGTCACCCCCACCTGACCAATGTCCGAATCAGGGACAATTCAGCAGCTCCTTTGCACCCAGCCCCAGGAGCCTACGTTGGGATGGGGAGGGAAGGGAAAGGCTCTTGCTCTGTTTCAGAACCATCATTTCCCACCCCTCTCAACTTGTTTTTCATTTCCTGCTAAACAAACGCTAAAAATAAGCACTTGGGAGTCATCAAAATGCTTTGCTATAATGATAACTCTATTTAATTTAGTGCAAAAAAAAAAAAAAAAGAAAAAAAGTAAACTCCTGCTGTTGGAGAGCTCCACTTTCCTATCCCACCCTCCCCAAAATAAAATGTATTTATATCATCCTCTCAACGACACAATTTGCTCCCAAACCTCTGTTTTTATACAGAAAACTGCTGGAATTTTTCCAACAAACTCCACTCCAGCAGAATAAGGAGCTGCAGCTGCTGGAACCTGCATTTGCAGGAGAGGCAATTTGCACAAATGGCCAGAGAAAAACAATCAGGAATCCAAAGGAAAACAACACGTTGGGCTCATTGCTTCTGAAAGTGACTCCCTGGAAGAGAATTGGCCCGAAATAGGGATTTGTGTTACAATAAGAGAGTTTGCCATAAAACAAACAGCATTTTCTTCAATTTCTAAAACAGGAGGGGAAAAAGGGCTGGAAAGACTCTTGGAAAGGGACTTTTATGATTGGGTAGATACAAAAATACCCAAATCAGATTGGATTTACATGAGCAACTGCCCACAGGAGAGAGGAAGCTGGGCTGGGTAGGAAAAGGAACTTTAAATCCATTTGCAGCCCTCAGTGTCCAAAGAGGCCACAGGAAAAGAGATTCCTAATGATTTGCTCATAAAAGCACACAACTGGCTGCCAAGATGTTTAAAAGAAGTGAAAGGAGAGGAGGAAAGAAGAAAAGGGAGAGGGATGGAGAACAGCAGTGCTGGCCGGACTCCAGCACTCCTCTGGAAAGCAGGATGGAGGTTTCCCTCAAATCTGTAATTCCAGCCTCTTCCTTCGGTTTTGTTGTTTCTTTGTTTGATTTTGGGCAGGGATGACCCCGTTTACAGGCTGGATGTGACCCCAAAAGCGAGGGGAAGTGCCACTCCACAGAGTGCTCCTGCTCCTGCTCTGTCCCCTCACCAAAACTGAGCTTTGCCACGAGTCCATTTGCAGATGGAAATCGGGGCTGGTGTTAATTATTGGGGCTGGTGTTAATTATCTATCCCATCCTCCAGAGCCCGAGGAGTTTTGGGCTGGGGGAAACCACCCAGGCAAACAGCTCCAACTCACCTCTGCCCACCAAAATCCTCTCCCAAATATGCCCCTGGTGTTGTCAAACAACACAACAAAATCCAGGAATAAATTGTGGAGAACTCTCTGTATTCTCAGGCCCTCGCTGAGGTTTGAGGCTCACACTCAGCAGAAGATGTTTTGTGTTTCCTGTTCCTTGAACGAGCTGAATTCCATTCATACAAAGGGAAAAACCCCAGGATTTTTTTTTGGGGGGGTGGGGAGATGTGTGGAGAGAAGTTTCAGCTCTGATCCTCCAGCCCAGTTTTCTCATCAGAAAACAACCCAAAGAAATAATAATAATAATAAAAAAAACACCACCAAAACCCTCCAAGAAACCTTCTCCCAAAACTGCTCTTCCTGCAATTAGGGAGTGATCAGCTGCCAAAATGTGTGCCTGGGGCTTGGCTTTCCCTAAGATGTTTATTTTCCTGGAGCACAGATCACATTTGGAAGAGTTTAGGCAGAGTGAGGTCCCCCCTCGCTCTGATGAGAGCCAGAGCACGAGAGGCAGCCGCCAGCCCGGCTCCCAGGGCTCCCTGCCCCTCTCCCTCCCTGGAAAGGGATTTTTCCAGAGCCTATTTTCCCCCTATTTTCCCCTTTCCCCACCCCCAATCCTCAGCAGGTCCCTATTCCAAGCCAAATCCTGCTCTTCCCACCAAAATCCCAACAGCTCTGGTGTCTGAAGTGAAGCCCAGCGTGGATCCTGCCGTGCTCAGTGATGGCTCCAAGGGAAAACTCCAGCTCCTGCCCCTGGGCACAGCTGGTCTGGGGGGACAGGGACCCCTGGGATGGATCTGGGATGTCCCAGTGGGGCTGGTGGCCTCCAAGCACATCCTAAGGTCAGCAAACCCACCCCAGAGTGCTGAACATCCCAAAGAACATCCAGGGATTTGTGCTGGAGGAGCTGCAGCAGCCAAAGGATGAGGAGATGGACACAGTGAGGCAGCCAAGAGCCTCTCACCTGAGCTTTGGCCAGTTTTTAATCAGAATTTGCACATCTACTGAGCCAAAAAATAAAAAAGCTTTGTCTGGTCTGGTTTCTAATGCACAAACGCCAAGCAAACCCTGCTCCTGTGGCCATCCTCCTTCCCTGCAGGGGCCCACGGTGCTGCCAGGGCTTGGGATGGGGTTGGGATGGGGTTGGGATCCCTGGGATCAGGATGAGGGGGATTTGAGCAGTGTGGGGCTGCTCCTTCACACCCTGGAAATTCCAACCCTGGGAATCTGCTTCACATCAGCACCAAATATTGGCTCCCCCTGAGGCCAGCAGAACAAAGGCACCGCTGTCCCCTCAGTGAGGAACACCAGGACACAGCCCTGCTCCCTCCCTGCCTTCAGAAGGAAAAGGGATTTTTTGGGGTGGCTTTTTCACCTTCTGTCCCAATGAGAGGATTTCCCAGAGCCCCTCTCCTCTGTAACTGCGGCAGAGGTTGAAGCTGAAATTTTGGCACCCTGTGAGTCGCTTTCCCTGCTGGGCACGGGGGTTTTGGCGCAGTTATTTCATTTTAAGACCCCTTTCCCTGAGCCCAGGGGCAGCAGAAAGAGGCTGCAGCCATCCCTGCAAAGCCAAACAAAGGGGAAAATCCGGGCAGCAAAGCAAACTCCCTTTCCCCTGCTCTCTGCTGCTTTGGCAGGTTATTTCCCTGATGATGAGGGGGGATTTCAGCCTCCAGCTCTGCCCGAGGATGAAAACGGAGCAGGAGGAATGTGATCCTGTGCTCTGAGCAGCTCCCCCAGGCCCCACAGCACGGCGAATTCTGCTGGACAAGCAGGAAAACCACAAAAGCCTTCCCTGGATTTTCCCTGGCTGCCTGTTTGGCTTCTCTGCTCCAAGGCAGGCCCTCCAAAGGAAAATATTTTGCCTTTTTTCCCCCTCTGCTTTCTGCACCCACCAGTGACCAGTTTGTGTCACTGTGCTCCTTCCTGCTCAAGGAACGGCGCTGGGAAGATCAGCCCAGCTACAAATCTTCTGGATTTGCCCATGTTATGTCAAAACACACCTTTCTCCCCCCCTTTTTATTTTTTCTTTTTCTCCCCCTTTCCCCATTTTTTTCTTTTTTTCTTTCTTTTCTTTTTTTTTTTTTTTTCCCCTTCTTTTTTTTTTTTTTTTTTTTTTTTTTTTTTTTTTTTTTTTTTCCCTTTTTTCTTTTCTTTTTTTTCTTTTTTTTTCTTCTTTTCTTTTCTTTTTTCCCCCCCAAGTCTCCAGCTCATCATCTTTGGGATAACGAGCCTCATTGGAGATCCCAGCAGCTGAATAAAACAGGGAATTCAGGAGAGGACTGGCTCCAGATGGGAAATTCTGCCAGGAATAATCCTCATTCCCCAGAGCACACCAAGGTGGTTTCATCCCCCCAAAAAACCCAATTCCATCTCCCCAGTCTGGCGCTAATCCTGGATAAGAGCGAGTAAAACACCTGGAAGGACATATTTGGGCTGCACCAAATGGACCAGGACACGACTGCCATGTGTCAAAACACCGGCTGGCAACGCCTGGAAAAACCTCAGCGTGTCCAGGGGCTTTGGAAACCTTTTCCTGGAAGTGCCAAAAATCCCTTTTGAGATGCAAAAGAACCTTCTGTGCTTGGGATGCTCCAGAAGTTTGTTTTATTTTCTCTCTCCAGCACATCTCCCAGGAGTCCAGGGGTGTGTGATGAAGGGTGGCTGAGCCCAGGTTGTGCCACCCGTGGGGACACTCGGGACAGACAGGAATCCCTCGGTGACACAGCTCCCATTTGTTATTTTAAAGCGTTTAAAGCGTTATTTCCATTCAGAGAGAGTGGGAGGTGGGAATTCACCGCCGGGTTAAAAGTGATGGATGAGCTCACTACAAACACCTTCATTCACCGCCTGAAAGGGCTGGGGAAATAAAATGAATGTAAAGTGCGCCTAATCAAAGCTTCATCATCTGCCTTGATTGTCTTAATTGGGATCTATAGCCCGGGGTGACAGCCAGGCTGGGGGTTTGATGGGGAGTGATGCCTTTCCCCCATGGAGCAGCATGCAGCCTCAAAATTGCCCCTCACCACCCCAAAATAAAGGACTCAGGTGGGTTTGAGACGAGAAAAATCATCACAGAGTATCTGGACTTCTTCCAAGCCGGGCAGATGAGTTATTTTCCCAGCTGATTCCCTCCTTTAATAACAATTTCTACTGGTGGGTTCCCGGCTCCGCACGCCCAGTGGTGGGATGGATTTAAATAATCCCTGCCATGTGTCCGTGGAAAATCTCATTTCCACTCTGCCCAGAAGCAGAGGAGTAATTATTACCCCCCAAAAAAATTAAAAAAAAATTAACCCCCCCCCACTTTTACCATCTAAGGCCTTTCCTAATTAATCATCGGACTAAAAACCACATTTAAGGAGGAACAAGCACCCCAAGTGCAAGGGAAGAAAACCACCAGCTTATTCCTTGATCCAGCTGCAGAGGAGACAGGAAAAGGAGGATGAGGGTAGCTTGAAATGGAGGGTTTTAAATCCCAGGTAGTGCCTTAAAACCCCAAGTTCATAAGGCTGCAGCAAAAGTGCGAGAGGAAAGTCACTAGGGAGGGATGTCCTGCTGCTGTAAATCACCTCGGCCCAGCCTCGGGTTGTTCCTGCTTCATTTCCCAGCATTTCTGGCTGGCAGGAGCAGCAAAAGGCAGTTGGAGCCTTTGTCAGGGTGGATATTCAGCAGTGTGGGGGGATGGAGCTTTGAGCTGGGGTCAGCTGTTTTCAGTCCTGGGGCAGCCCCGACAAGGAGCAGGGCAAAGGGCTCATTTGACACATGGAGCCACTGGAACACCTCAAGTTTTGGATGTGCCAGGCCTGTGCCACCACCCCGGTGGCATTTCACGTGAATTATTTACAGCTCAGCTCCAGCAGCTTCCAATGCAGCTCTTGGTGAATGCCAGCTCCTGGCTGCAGCCTCTCCAGGGGCAGGGATAACCTCTGCCCCAGCCAAACTCGGCTGGAAAAAGAGCTCATTCCCAGCCCAAACCTGCTCTCAGCAGCAAGGAGTGATCTCAGCACCTGCTCCCTGGGGTTTGCTCAGTTTTCCCAGGAAGCAGATCCCACAGCTCCCACTCCAACAGGAGCAGGAAAAATCAGATTTCCCCAGGACACCATCAATAATTATCTCCCTGGAGTTATTTCAGGGGAACCTGGAGGCATTTAAAAGATGTGGAGATGTGTTCTTGGCTTCGTGCTGGACTGGATCTCAGAGGGTTTTTCCAGCCTTGATGATCCCACGGTGGGGGCAGTCTCCTCTAATTAGAGCTCATAGCTCTAATTGCTGTGAGCCACACGGTGCAGAACTATTTCTCAACCACAGCCCCCATAAATCTTTACTCCCCCGGATTTGCAGCACTCCACCTTTCCCCCCACACCAGGCATTTCATCTGTTCACAGTTTAGCCCCTTTTCAAAGGTCTCTGACTCTCTAAATTCAACCAGAAGCATCACAACGTTTTCCTCCCAAGCCTCTGGAGTGTGCACCGTGCTGTTTCACGGCTTGTCCTGAATTCTCTCGGCTTTTGGACCCTTCACCATCACCCAGCAGGGAGAACTGGGTGGAAAAGGAATTCCTTGGGTTTGTTTTCAGCCTCAGTTTTGCTGTAACACTGGGAGCAGCTCAGGACATCCTGTGCACTGTCAGCTCCATCCCTCCTTGCCTGACACCCTGAATTTATACCCCACTAGCCTGAAAAGAGAATTATTTAACACCAAAGCATCGACTTTAAAATGACACAGCTTTTTTTTTTTTCTTTTCTTTTTTTCTTTTTTTCCTTAATTCCTCTCTCATTCAAGACATCCATCTCCAGCTGGATGGAATTCCTCCCTTCTTCCCACTCAGCCTGCTCTGGACGATTGCTGGTCTGTTCCTCCTCTCCCCTCCAACATTCCCAGCAGGACAAAACACTTCACCACGGTTTTTGCATGGTCACAAAGCCCTGGGGCTGCCAGAGGGGATGTTCACACATTAAATAGCATTTTTGGAGAAGAGATTCACTGGAATTTCTACACAACAAGGAGCTCCAGGGGGCTGCAGAGGGTTGGGATTTTCCATTTTCCCTTTTTTTCTGGGAAGCAGAAACATTTAACTCCAGGTTTACCTCTCCATCCCACCCAAACACAACCACTGGGGTTCCACAAAAAAAAAAAAAAAAAAAAAAATCCCAAATCCCAGCCAGGCACAGGCAAAGGACCAGCCCCAAGTGCTGCTCCCGTTCAGAAATCCTGGGAAATGGATTTTGCACCGAGTTTGGAAGTCACCGAGGCCATCAGAGGGCACAGCAGGGACTGTCCCTGCAGCCAGGCATGTGCCAAAGGGAATAAACTCAAGGGGCTGCATCGTGTGGAGGAGCACTGGGAACAGAACAACTGACAGGGCAAATCAGGGTTTGTTCCCAGCCCAGCCGTAAGAGAAAGAGAAAAGTCACATCTTGGAGCAGCTATAAAAAAGTCCAAAGAGTCCCCGAGTAGGCAGATGGAGGCAATGCCCATGGCCACGGAGGAGAGTGAGGTGAGGAGGACAGAGGGGATGAAAGGCATTCCTGAGATAAAATTACACCCAGTTATTTTCCCCCAGCTCCTTATTGGTACCTCAAAAAGCTCTTTGTTATTTTTTTTTTTTTCTTTCTCTCTGTGTGTCCTGAACCTCATCCAACTCCTCATTTGCTGTGTGGGGAAAACCAAATCCCTGTTGGGACCAGCCCCCTCCTGCTCTTCAACGCCACAAATTCCCAAACTTTTTGCCAAAAGCACAGAGAATATCCCCAGATTTATAAAGCTCACAGAGCCCTGAGTGAACCCCACCAAACCAAAGGTGTCTCCCAAGGGTTTTCCACTCTCCTCTCCCCAAAATCTTTGCTCGTTCCTGTGTCACTCCAGGTCCTCCCATCACATTAAGACATTTTATTAGGGAAGATTACTCAGTGCCTGTGGTTAACCCTCCCCATTCCCAGCCATCCAAAGGGATTTCCCTTTGCACCAACAGCTCTGCTGTCCCCTCAGCACAGCCAAGCTGGTGACAAGTGACAGCCACACGTCAGACACCTTGCAGGACCTTTTTGGTGGCCATTCATATTCCCAGAGAAAGCCTCGTCTGCCTTGGCCAGGCTGGGATTTAAATGCTGAATTTCAGGAGTAAACAGGGATTAAATCCGAATTTCCAGCCCTCAATCACAAAAGTAGGTGTGGGACGTGCTCAGATGTGGCCCCTCACAGGCTCTCAGGGCAATTAACAGAAATTAAAGCGCAATTAGGCACAATCTTTCTGTGCTGCAGGAACACAGAGGGGAACAGCCACCAGACACGAGCAGACAGGAGCTGGAATTCAGTGCCACCTGGGAGCGAACCCCCAAAGCAGGAATGGATCTCCTGAGGAGGATTCCTGGACTCAGTGACCACACAAAGTTCACTTTGTGTGATGTGACCCAGCCAAAAATCAGCAGCTCCACCAGGAGCAGCTCTGAGCCTCCCCCAGCTCCTCCTGAGGGATGCAGGACTCATCTTTAGGGCAGAGCATCCCTCTGCTTCCCAACCTGAACAACCACCAGAGCTTTGCTTTTCTCCACACCCAGAGCCTCAGGCCGCGCTGGGAAGAGCAGAGGGGTTTGGGAATCGCCCGTTTTCCACTGCAAAAGCTGGAACACTACCCCCACCAGCCAGATCACTGAGTGCTGAGCTATGGCACCCTGTGTCCTCTCTCTGCTCCCTGGGACAGCCGCGGAATGCCCATGGAATGACAATCCCATGGACACGGCGGGATCGCCCACACACACATCCCAAAGGCTCCACTCCCACATTCCCTGCCTCCTGCAGCACACACACAGAAATGGGATGTTAATGGCCAGGAGACCCTGCAGAGTCCTGCTGCAGCCTCCTCCCACCGCCTGGATTTGTGCTGGATGCTCTGAAGGAACCGTTTGTTGCAGGAGCTGCAGCTCCTCTCGCTCGCCCACCAGCTGCCACAGCAGAGGAGGATTCCCAGCCACAAACATTCCCTTTCTGTTTTTCCAAAGGGCTTCTCCCACCAGGAAAAACTCACTTTTACAGGATTTTTTTCTTTTCTCTTTGTAAAGCAGCGCGAGCAGGCGCTGCCAACACGAAAGCCCAGCATTCCTGCAGGACGAAATGTTCTGTGCCCCCGGTGAAATCGGGAGTGGGATGCTGAAAGATCATTCCTGCCATCAAAATAAGGCTGTTCAACCTCTGTAAATTCACTCTGAAATCCAAACACCTTCTGTTCTAACGGGCTGTGCACCTGCTGGATGCCAAATGCCATGGAGAGGATCCAACCCTCAGGTAAACAGGGTTAACCTGCCACAGCCTCCCAGAGCCTCCACGTTTCCAAAAACTGTCCAAATTAATAATTTTCCCTGCTGTTTTCAAGGTGATTTCTAGTGGTTTCACATCAGAGGGTGGAAGGAGTTCAGGCTGAGTCCCGAGTGTCACCAGCAGAAAGGACAAGTGGCAAACAAAAGAATGGCTGGAGCTCAGGAGAACCAGCTGGAAAACCCAGGAAAATGGAGAAAAGGATCAGCTCCTGGCTCTTTCCAGGTGCCAGCACCAGGGGATTTGCATGAATGAGGGTTGGGAGTTGTAAAACAATAAATGGGCTTAGAAAGTGCAGAAAGTCACCTGCTTGTGGACATTTGGGGTTTCTCTGCTTATTGCGAGCAGCAGTAGAGTTAAAAAATCCACGAATTTAGGTCCAGATTGACCCCATTTAATTCCATTTAAACTGAGCTGCTTCACCCTAAATTCTTCCTCGCTATGTGCAGGGCCAGCAACAAGAGTTGTGGGGAAAAAAAAATTTAAAAAATTTTAAAAATTTGAAAAAAAAAAAGGGTTTATCTGCTGTAAATTCAAACGTGAATATTTTGATATGCCTTCACCTGGTGGCCGCCACCCTCATCCTCTCTGCTGGTTCCTACCACAGCCGGGAAAGGCAGGGGATATCCCCAGGGGATGGTTTCCCCTGGGAAACACCTCCCCTCCCAGCCCCAGCTCCACAGGGATTCCAGGAGCTTCGATTCCCGATTTTCCCTTTGTGATGCTGTGACAGGGCGCTTGGCAGCAGCAGGAGCAGGGAAATTCCAGGATTTCAGCCTCGCTGGTGCAGCTCTGGGCTGGAATCCTGTCCCCAGGCAGAGCCAGGTGCAGAGAAATGACCTGAGCAGTCTGGCTTCACCCCGCTGCTCTTGGCTCTCGCCGGTTTTCATCCCTGGATGTTTTAATGTATTCCGAGGGAGGCGCGGAGACAGCGAGGGAGAGCCAGACAGATTTATAATGTGCCAAAAAATAAAGGTCATTTGGCAGAGGTTTGGGTGCTGCTGTGCCAAGGCTGGGAATGTCTGTCTGGATTTAAGGAGCACACCCAGCCTGGGAGGAGTTGGGATTGGGAAGCACAGCCGCCTTCTTCTCTGCCTGGCCAAAAAATCAGCCCTATCCTCTGTCCCCATCCTCCTCCCACTGCTCTGCTTCCCATTGTCACCTGCCATGGATACGGTGGTGTGGGATGAGGAAAGCGATTTTCCCTTTCACACACACATGGAAAGGTGGGTCCGTGATATTGCGGAGTTCCTGCCACACGTGGCAGCAGGGCTGGGTCAGGGCAGTGCCAAAAGCTGGGAATGGGAGCTCAGGATTCCCTTGGGAACAGCACAGGGCACTTGGACACCCCAGCCCGGAGCAGGATGCTCTCGATAAAATCCCTCTTTTACGGTATTTTGAGCTTAACAAAAGACTGACTTCACCTTCCAGAAAAGGTTCAACTCAGAGCCACCTCCTAAAAGAGCATCCAAACCAGAAATCCAGGGAAATCCCACCCTGCAAAGCCTGGCTGGGGCAGAACCAGCAGCCCTGAGGTCACTTCTGTGCGACCAGGGCTCGCTGACAGCCCAAACCTCTTCCCAAAACCTCCTCCCCAAACCTCTCCCTGTCCCTAAAGCCCTGGGAAACCTCAGGCTGCTCCAAGGACAAGCTGCAGATAAAACCTCGCAAACCCGCTGCTCATCCCGGCCTGGGGATTAAGGGCAGGGATTGCTAATTAAAGACAGAGGGGCACACAGAGCAGGGCTCGAAATCTTTTCCTTTTCAAGGGTTTCGTGTGTTCTTGGGGCTGTAAAGAGCTCCGCGATGTGTGACTGGATCAATGCCCCGATGGGGTGAGAAGCGCGTGAGCATTTTCATCCTAATTAATGAGGGTAATGAGCTGCTGGGTCATCCCAGCTCCGTGTGCTGGGACACAGCCCGGCAGCTCCAACACTCCCAATTCCTGCTGCTTTGTTGGAAACTGCAAATCCTAGCCATCAATACACCTTAAAAACCACCCCAAAAGTGGGTAACGCTGCTAATGAAACCCGTTTGTCCGCGTTTGGGTCTCCCAGGACAGCGCTTTGTAAGGAGCTGAGCCAGATCCCTGGGAGATGTGCTCCTAATCCTACCTGGCCACTCAATCATTTATTTCCTTGTGTCTGTTTTTCCTCCTCAGGAAAAAAAAAACCACCACAGTTTTTTCACCACAGTTCCTCCCTCTCCTTACCTATCCCAGTTTTTTGTTTTTTTTTTTCATTGGATTAATTCCTTCTACAGCTCCATTACAACCCAAACTCCACCGAGATCACTAACCAACACCTGGACACAAATCCTGACTCTCCCAGGCGGCAGCTTCCTTTCTATTTCTCGCTTCCTTAAGCAAAAGTAATAAATAGATAATGCCCAACATCAGGAAAACAAGCAGCTTTTCTATTCCCTCATCCAGAGGTTTCTCGGCTCTGCGGATCCAGGATGACAACAGATGGGAATAAGGAGGAGCTTCGCTGGATAAGGAGAGGGTATTTGGGTGTTTTTTCCCCTATTTTTAACGAATCGTAACCTGTGTAAACTGCAAGCCACGGTGTGCATGCTGACACAGGGCTGCGCGTTAATTACCAGCTAATTAGGAGCTCTTGGAGCGCTTTGGGAGACAAGGGATGTTTGGAGGATGGATGGCTCAGGTTTTCCAGACCATTCCTCCTCCCCGGGACTGAAATGCTGCTCTGCACAGGGAAAGGAAGGTGGGAACAGAGGAAAACACCTCTGGGGAGCAAGAAGGAACCAGAAATGAGGGAAATGCTGCTGAGGTTGGAGAGGAAGGAGGAATCTGGAGGATGGGACACTCCAACCTCCCAGCTCGGAGCACTTCCCTTCATCCCGGTGGATTTGTTCCTCCCGTCGCCGCAGAGAGCAACAGGCAGCTCCCAAATTTGCCAAAAATCACGAGAAATGCCCCTTCCCACTGTCCCCAGCCCCGTGTGGTGGCCCTGAGGGGGGTGGCAAGGCCACTTTGGGGACAGTGACCCAGCGGGGACTCACCAGGACTGCGGCTCCTCTTCATGATGCCCTGGCGTCTCCACTGCGAGTGCGGGCTCAGGTGGTAGGTGAGCTGCCGGCAGAGCTTCTCCATGGCTCCCAGAGAGTCCCCTTCCTGCAAAAAGCACGGAGGGGACACGGGCTGAGGGCTCTGCGGCATTGTCACCACACCCAGGGGCTGCTCCCAGCCAGAGCGGCTCCAGCCGGGAAACCTCAAGGGACCAGCCTCAGAACTGTCCAGAAAGGGGGGAAATAAAGGTCTCGGATTGCTAAGATTCTGCAGGAATATCATCATCATCATCATCATCATCATTATTTTGTTATTCCACCCTTACCGTTTGACACCACGCAACAGCTTCCAGCACTAAAATTTGGCAGAGATTGATTAAATTTGGTTAAATACCACCTTCTTCCCAGAGGCTTCGAGAGTTTGGTGGAATCTTGGGAAGAGAAAATCTCAGGACATTCGATTGTCAGGAGAAATAAAAACATGAAGAAACACGGCATCATCTTGATTTTGACTCGAATTTCCACCAGGGGATTTGAGGTGGAAACTCCAGACTCAGGGATCCCAGCAGGACACAGGGTGTGGAAAATCTGGGAACCAGGAGCCACTTCCCACCTGAGCCTCTGATTCCCAGGAAATCTGAGTTTATAGGAGTACAAAACCACCCCAAATCAGGGTTTTAATGCCCCAAATTTCATTCCTCAGCTCCTCTCCCACTGCACACCCTGTGGCAAAGAACCAGCCCCGGGTCTGGATGAACCCTGAGAGGCTCAGCCCGTGGAGTCAACACCGAGAAAATGAAGAAAGACAAGATTTTCCCTCCCATTTCCCACTGGGAAGCCTGGAAAAACAGGGCAATTCCTTCAGGAGAGCCTCAAAACATTTTGGGAAGGCAACACTGCCAGCAACACCTCCCTGCCTGTGGGAGCACCAGCCCCAACAGGAGAAGAAAACACCACAGATTTTGACACCTCTCTCTCTCTATATATATATATTTATTTTTTTTCTGTACCCACAGCGAGCTGCCAGGTGCCAGCAGCTTTCATTTCATCTGCTTTTCTTTTTATTTTATTTTTTTTTAAGCATTTCAGCAGCCCCTAAAACAGCAGAATGAGTGGGGTTTCCAGCTCTGAGCCCTCCCTGGAAAAAAAAAAAAAGAGTGCTGAAAAGGGAACAATGTGCTAAAATCGTGGGGGAAGGACACCACGGTGCTGGCTTTTTTCATTTTTTTGTGCTGCAAATTGCCTCCAAAATAACCCTGGAAGAGACAATTCCAGCTGTCTCCAGCGTTATCCCAGCTGAGCTGCTGGGGAAGCGAAATGATTCACAAGAGGAAGGTGGAGGAGAAGCTGAGAAAGTCAAAAGAAAAAAAAAAATTTTTTTGCTGTTTCAGACGAGCCATGGCCATCTTGCCTCTCCAGTGAGAGGTTTTGGTTTTGTTTTTTTTTCCCCTCAAGCAGCTCCCAGACCTCCAGGGAAGCTCAGCCCTGGACTTCCCATCAAAGCAATTCCAGAATAATTCAGCCTGAAGGAGTTCAGCTCAGCAAACTCAGCCCTGGCACTCTGAGAGCTCCAAGGAAAGGGACAGCAGCAGGACAAGGAATATTTGAATCCTTTCCCCACATCCAGCTCATCCCTCCGTGGCCATCCCGACCCTTGCAGCCCTTTTCCTTCCCAAGATCAACTCCCAAGCCCTGCAGCTCCTGGGATATTTCTATTTTGGGAGGGTTTCATATATGATTTAAATATTTAAATCATATATTAATAACCTGATTCCTGCACACATCAACTCTGTCGATAAAACCCCCCAGTGATAAATAAAATTCCCATTTCAGAGCCCTCCTCATGGGCTCCTTCCCTCTGCACAGCTCATTCCCAGGGATGAGACAAACTCTGTGTTTCAGGAACCCCCATTATTTTAGGTTTTTACCCAAACCTCTGCAATTCCTCCCAGGACAGGCCCAAAACTCACAGAAGGGACTTTGCTGGTGCGTGCCAAGGGCTCCAAACAAAAGCTTTTTCCCTGTTCCTGATCCAAGTCTATCAGGAAATAATTGGAGCTGACACACGCCCTGGTGGGACTGAGCCCAAGAGCTTGTTTGGAAAAGGAATCAGCTTAAAAATCAGCTTAAACCCCAGCCCAGCTCGTGCTGGCAAGGCTTGAAGCTCTCTGGGGAATGGGAGAGTGCCTGGAGGAGGGATGATGCCAAATATTCCTGTGGGATGCTCCCTCAGCCTTGGGCTAACACCCCAGCTCCCCACCCTGCACCATCAGCACCCTCAGGAAGGATGGAAAAAACCCCCACAAACTCCTCTGGACAGATCCTGCAGCTCCCAGGGATGAGCTGCTCCCCACAACATCAAAATCAATGCCAAAACCTCTTTCAGCCACATCCCCTTCAGTGTGCATCACGGCACTCAGGGCAGGTCAGTGTAAAGCTGATTTTTTGGTGTCAGAGGGCAGGGAAAGCTCAGCCTGCAGAGCCTGAACCCCACAGAGCTGGGTTTGGGGAGACCTGGGTGCCCTTCCCATGGAGAGGACAAACAAAACAGCACAAAAATTGCATTTCCTCACCAGCAGTGCCCAATCCCAGCAGCAAACACTCCTGGAACACACCCAGGGAAGGATTCACACAAGATGTGGCCCCCTCTAACATCACAGGGGCTGGGAATCATTGCATTTTTAAAATTTTAAATCTGGTTTTCAAGCTCTGGGAGGGAAAACTGCACGGCAGGGCTTGTTAGCTAGAACTCACAACTCCTGAGACTGTACTAGAATAAGGTAAGGTGAAGAGCTAGATAATAGAATAGAAAAGAATTAATAAACTTTTGAGTCCTAACACGAAAACTGTGTGTGTGCATTAATCCTGGCTCTGACATGAAGAAAAGAAGATGAAAACCTCACAAAGAGGCACCAGCCAAAGCCCTGTGTGTCCCCAAAAAGGGCTGGGCACCACCAGGCTCCTGCTGCTCCGGGTGAACAAATGGGAATTGGCCAAACCCAGGGATAAAAGGAGCAGGCGGAGGTTCATGGAGCTGGGATTTGTGTCCTGCCAACGTGCAGGGAGCCCTGAGCCCCGGGCCCGAGGCATCACCTGCACAACACCTTCCACCACCCCGGGCACACTCCTGGCTTCTCTGCCAGGCCCATCTGAAGAGAACAGGAAAATCCCCAGGATGAGCAGGGCTGTGGTTCACATATCAATCAACCAATCAATTATATATATAATATATATAAATATGTATAATATCTATATAATATATAATATAATATTATATTAATTGACTTATTAGTGTTTATTAATATATTATTATAAAATAATTTAATAATATGTACCATGCTATACTATTATACACTACTATACTGTTAATATAATAATATATAATACATAATATTATATTTATATATCATATTATATAAAAATATACTTTCTATTACGTTATATAATATAGATATGATAATGAAATTATAATAATTCCATTGTTATAATTTAATATAATAATTAATATATTGTCTATTCGTTCTAGATATCTATATTCCCACTGCAGATCAAGAACCCGGAGTCACTGCCTGCCTCCCTGTGTCACCACATGGGCAGGATTGGGTCCCCAAACTGGATTTCAGCGCTGCTCCACAAGAGAGAGCTCGGAGGAGGACGCAGAGGTGATAAAGATGTTACAGCCAATTAATTTGTTTTCATTAAGGAATGAATCCCGGCTCCTCCTGCAGCAGCAGAACCCCCGGGGTGGGCAGAGCCCTGCGGGGCCAAGGCTCAGGATGGAAGGGCCGGCTGAAGGATTCCTGCTGCAGCACAGCAGGGCAGTGACCCAAATTACAACAATTAGCCATTGTCTGCGCGCTGCCGAGAGGCAACGGGAGTTTTCTTCGGTGTTATTACACAGTTCCACGTCTCTGTCGCTCACAATCATGCTTAAAAATAAAAATAAAATATAAATAAAATAAAATAGTGCTGTCCTGCTTATCTTAACATAAAAAACTCCCTGGTCTTCCCAAATATATTAAAATTAAGGGTTGTTTTTCCCCCCTCTCCTGTTTTGTGGTTCTTTTAGAAGATTTTCACACTGGCACTGTGCCTTTCTGGGTGCTGCGGGGTTTGCTGCTGTGAGGCAGGAGACGCTCTGCCCAGGCACAGACCACACTTATCCTGGGAAACACCATTCCCTGCACAGGAAACATTTGGGGTGGGGGGATCCCCCAGCCAAGGTTTTTTTGCTTTTTCACGCAGTTCAGCAGACAATAAACCTTAAAACAGGACCTATTTCACACCTGAAAAATAAAGGGAATGAGAGATTTCCTTCCAAATCCTCCTCCTTGGTGTGGTGCTTTGTTTTGCTTTGTTTTGGTGATGGTTTTTTTTTTTGTTTGGTTTTTGTTTTTTGATTTTTTTTTCTGGGACAATAGGATAATAGTTTGGATTATTAAGCAAAAAACCCTCAAACAGTTGAAAGACAAACGCCCCCCACCCCCCTCCATGTTCACAATGATAAATGGAATTATTATGCAGTTAAACAAAGGCATAAACCAGTGAGACATGCCCTGGGAAAGCCCCAGGGGAGAAAATCCTCAATGCCTTTAATGTGTATCCAATCAGTTATCCCAAATTAGCAGGAGGCCAAAGAGAGGGAAATCCCCAGGGACGGATTTTGGGGTTGGGAAAAGATGGCAGCAAACCAGAAATGTGGAAATGGCCCCACGGTGTGAGGGATTCACAGCCTGAAGTGCGAATGGAGCCCCCAAACCCTCCCAGGAGCCGCTGATCTCAGGGAACCAGAGAAGGAAATCCCTGTCCCATAAACCCCACAGAGCTCTGCCCACCCCCAAACCTGCAGCTGTGACCCCCAAAACAGCTTTTCCTGCTCCCCTCTGCCTTTAATGGGATCCAAATTTACGACTCTTCCCTTTTGATGTTGTCACGAGCGGCTGGAGTCATCTAATGGTTTTCTGCTTTGCTTTTTCCCTTCCCTTTCTTCTCCTTTTTGCCCTCCCCCCTCTGCTCTGGGCTCAGCCTATTGTTGCTCGCAGACATCTGTGCTGCAGCCAGGCCCAGATTTCCCTTTGGAAGTCCTAAAAGGGTTTTCCTCCAGCTAATGCTGTGAGTTCGAGAGGCAGAAAAAGATTTAAATCCACCGTCTCCCTGAACAATCCCAGGAACCAGGAGATGACTGTTCCTACCTACAGCCTCATCCAGGTGTGCAGGGGGAGGATGCCACCCCAAATCCCAAATCTCCAATCCTAAACCCCAAATTCCCAATCCCAACTCCCAGATCCCAAACCCCAAATCTCAAATCTCAAATCCCCATCCCAAACCCCAAATTCCCAATCCCATCTCCAGATCCCAAACCCCAAATCCCAACTCCCAGATCCCAAACCCCAAATCTCAAATCTCAAATCCCCAATCCCAAACCCCAAATTCCCAATCCCATCTCCCAGATCCCAAACCCCAAACCCCAATCCAACTCCCAGACCCCAAATCCCAATTCCCAATCCCAACTCCCGATCCCAAACCCCAAACCCGAAGCCCCTCTCCTGCATGGCCGAGCTCTCCAGAGAATGCCCTTAAAACACCACCACAGGAGTGTTGTAATTCCCCTTCCCTCATTCCAGGCTCCTCGGGGAAGAGGATCCGTGTGGAGGATGAGGGATGATGGGTGATGCCCAGAGGGAAGCAGATGTTGGCACGGTGGAGTGACAGATCCCAAAAATAAATTCCAAATGATGCGACAACGTGGCTTTAGGGCTGAGGAGTTTGACCCCAGCCCCGTGGCACAGAGCAGAAATCCTCTGGAAAATAATCCTGTCTGGTTTAATTCAAATTAGAGGAGGAACTGAAGCAATTTAATCAAGGCCATTTTAATAAAAATGAGAGTTGGTGGGGTTTTTTTTTTTGGTCATATTTTGCAATGCTCACTGTGCATCCACAGGGCTTAGACACAGTCAGAGCCTCCATCACTGAATATGGGGGTGTTTTCATACAAACCACCCCAAAAATTAGGAAATCTCAATGGTTTGTGGGAAATCCTGCTGAGAGAACGTTAAAAGATGCCCAGAAACAGAAATAAAAGGCATAAAAGCTGCACAGAAACAATGCAGACCCAGCCAATAGCTCCAGATGCTGTTTGGGTAGGGAATGCTGTTCATGCTGAAACCTCACTCCCTTCCTCCTGGTTTGCTTGGACAGAGGTTTTACCACCAAAAATTCAATCCTAAAGAGGGTAAAGAGGAAAAAAAAAGGGCAAAAAGAGGCAAAATCTGAAGTAGCATAAATAAAATCCAAAGAAAAATTTGTTTTGTTTTGTTTTTTAAAGGAGAATGATCAATCTTCCATCAAGCAAAAATTAAACTTTGATAAAACCTTATCAGAAACCCCACAACATTTCCCATCCAGCAGCCACCCTTTCGCAGAGGGAAGAGCTGAAAATGCTTTTGCCTAAGAATAATTAAAGGTTGTGGCTGTAATTAGCTGCAGAAGCAGGGGGAGAAGACAGACCTTGAGCAGCACTTCTGGCCCTTCAGCACCTTTTTGGAGCAGCTCTGGCAGCTGAAGGTGTCCTGCAGCAGATGGCAGGGCTCTGTGCCAGGGCAAAATTAACATTTTGTGGAGTTCTGCTCGACAGCAGCATAAAACTCAATGAGGGGAAAGGCAGCAACTGGTGCCAAATGGGAGTGGGCTCCACTCGTGGGGCCTGCAGGGACAACCAGGCTGTCACCTGAGGGGACCAGAGTGGAGAATTATCCCCTGGGCTTTCAGCAAATTAATGCAACCCTGAGCGTGGCACTTGTCTTCACTCCATGATAAAAAAAAAAAAAAAAAAAAAAAAAAAAAAAAACCACACCACAAATAAACAAAAAAACCCCCCAAAACCCCAAGAAGCCCCCCCCAAAAAAAACCAAAACCAACCAATAAAACACACACAAAAAAACCAAACCAAATTAAAAAAACAAAACAAAAAAAAAACCAAACCCACAAAAAAACCCAAAAAAACCCCAACAAAATCCTCAAAAATCAAACAAAAAAGAAACCTCAAAAAAGCAAACAAACCCTCCCCAAAAAACCCAACAAACCAAAACACCAAACAAACCAACTCCCCCTCACCAAAAAACCCACCCCAAACAAACAACAAAAAAACCCAAAAAACAAACCAGCAAATCCTCCCATTCCAGGCAAATCTACCAGAGCTGGAACCCCCAAATAATTGGGATTGTCACAGCTCCCCCTTCGTGTCCTGGCTGCCAGGATGGGTGGGTGGTCACCTCCCCCTGAGCACCAGCCAGGATCCTTCTCCAGGAGACGATTTCCTCCTGTTCAACCCTTAAAAATCCCAGTTCTGCCACCACAAACCCCCACCAGCACTGAGGGCATCCACAGAGCACCGAGGAGCCAGCAATTAAACCCTGAATTAATTAACCCTAAATTAATAAACCCTGAATTAATAAACCCTAAATAAACAAACCCCAAATTAACAAACCCTAAATTAATAAACCCCTAAACTAATAAATCCTAAATCAATAAACCCTAAATTATTAATAAACCCCAAATTAATAAACCCCAAATTAATAAACCCCAAATTAAAGGCTGATGGAGCTGCAGCAGGGGCAAAACACCAAAAAGCAAAATCTATGGAAACAAAGGGAAAGGATGGAAACCAAATTTTGCACATTTCCCCCCCAATCTGCTTTGCCAAAGGTGTTGACACTCCGAAATGAGAAGCATTGGACAATGAGGCTTATCGAGGGAGGCAGAAGTAGGAGATGAACGGAATTGCAGCAGCTCAGGAAGTTGTTCCAAAGGATCCTGGAGTAATATTGCACTTGGACTTCAGAGAAGCAATTAGAGGAGGCAATAAAATCCGAGGTGATAGACAGCCCTGAGGGGGGACAGGGAAGATAAAGGGAAATTGCCAAAAGAAAAAAAAATCAAGAAGAAAATAAAGAAAAGAATATAAAATCTTCCCTGAGAGCTGCTGGAGGGTGCCCAGCTCAGCTCCCAGGGCAAAGGAGGAATGGGCCAGGGTGGGGAATGGCAGGGAGGTGTGTGCTGCATTTCCTGGCCCTAAACCTGCCCAGGTGTGGGGAGGAGCCCCTGGAGCATCCCCACTCCTGATAAACTGGACCCACTTGAGTGCTACAAATGAGGCTGTTGGGACCCTGGGCACTGAAATTCCTGTTTTTCTGTGCTCAAAGGCACTGAGCCCCAAACAAACACTCCATTGACCTGAGGCCTTGGGAAAAGCTTCCAAAACGGAGTGACAGCACTGGGATTGTGGATGTATAATTGAAATAGAAGTGTGGGATATCACAGGGTGGGAAACACGGAGTTTAGGGGTTTAGAATACATTAATATATATATAGAGCAAGATGGAGGATTTAGGGTCTAAGCCAAGTTCTACTTTTTTTACCTTCTTCTTCTTCATAGGTTTGGGGTGTATCTTGTAATTAGATAGAAAAATCCGTATTGTGGACCACAGGTGGTTGGTTATGGGGTTTAAAAGTAAAAATAATTCAGGTGTCATCTCATAATTGGACAGTTTGTGCTTATGAGACCTTATAAAGAGATAGAGACAGAGCCATTTTTCACTTTGTTAGCTGGAACTCCCAGCTTGTGAGCCTGTATCATAGATAAAAATTAATAAACATCTGAGTCTGAACACAAACTGCATCTCTTGAGCATTTAATCCTGGCTCTAAGAGAAGAACAGAAGATAATGAAGGCACATGAAGCCGTTCTGGGAATGCCACTGGAAAGGTCACAGGAGCAGCACCTTAATGCCAAATCCACCTGCATCCTGCTGATAGAGCTGCCCTGGAACAGCAGCTGAAAACCCACAAGGGTTCCTCTGGGTTTCCTCGTGACTCTGGCAAACAGCAGGTTAATCGTTGCAGCACAAGAGCCAAGAGGGGAAAAGCAGCCGGGATGTTGCTGGGATCAGAGGGACCATCTCTGCTCAGGGGATGGTGGCACTCGGCTGTAGGAACGCTCCCAGCAGGTGTGTCCATACAGGGAAAGGTTTGATTCACCCTCGCTGTTCTAATAAGGTAGAAGGACCCAGAAACTTTGCTGTCCTGGCAGGAATCAGCTCAGTGCCAAGACAAGAACACTGGTAGGTCTCTTTCCCTGTTCCTCAGAAATGTGGCTGTTTTCTGTTGGGCTGTTTGCCAAAAAACCCACCCAAAGGGTTCAATATTTAAAGGCGACCACGAGGCTTCTCAGGACACTTTTGGGTGTTGTAGCAGGTGTGGGACCTGTCCCTACACTGTGCTCAGCTTTGTTCTTTTGGTTTTGTAATATTTTCTTCTTTTATTAAAACCTTTTTGCTTTTTCAAGACACACTCGCCCATGCCATGTCTAAGCCATTTTCTGGGAGGCGCTGGACCCCCTCAGAGGTATGGAAGGGTTTAATATCACAATATCACAATATTACAATATTACAATTGCACAATTACATTTGGCTCCCCAAGAAATTCAATACTTGAAGGCACTGCCTTCCCCCTCAGCACACACAGGGAGGATGAATTCCAGAGGAAAACCAAGATTTCCCAGGGAAAATCCCCTTGGGAAGCTGGGTCTCGTCCAGCACCTCCTGAATGCAGGCACCACCATCCCTCCTCTGTCCCCTCTCTGCTCGCAGGGTGACAGGAGACATGGGTTATTGGGTTATCTATGGGTTATCTATGGGTTATCTATGGGTTATTGGGTTATCTATGGGTTATCTATGGGTTATCTATGGGTTATTGGGTTATCTATGGGTTATCTATGGGTTATTGGGTTATCTATGGGTTATTTATGGGTTATTGGGTTGTCTATAGGTTGTTTATGGGTTATTTATGGGTTGTTTATGGGCTATTTATGGGTTATTGGGTTATTATGGGTTATTGGGTTGTTAATGGCTTATTTGGTCATCTATTGGTTATTTATGGTTTATTTATGGGCTATTTATAGGTTATTGGGTTATCTATGTTTTGTTTATGGGTTGTTTATGGGTTATTTATATCCCACGTTCAGGACATCACCCCGGACACTTTCCCAGCCTGGATCAGCTGCACCACATGGGATCCCACGGGAAGCAGAGCCCAGCCCGGCCCCTCATTGCTCCGGGAGTGTCCCTGGGATGTCTCTGTCATTCCCCGGGGGAATTCTCAGCCCCGGGAGCCTGGGAGGGGCGGCAGGACCCCCTCACATCCAGCCCTGTAAATACAAATCCCAGGGAAAGGGCACAAGGCTCCTCCCCAGCTCACTGACCACCGTGGGGCAGGCACAGCAGGACTCGGGATTTTCCCTGATTTTTTTTTAGGGAAAAAGAGGTGAGGCAGCAGCAGCTGAGGCTATCCAAGCCCTGCCAGGAGCAGCTCAGGATCCCTTCCAAGAGCCCCAAGATGTGAAACTGAGGATGCAGAGCCAGGAGCTGAGCCGGGGATTCCCCGGGAGGATGCAGAGCAAGGGGGAAAAGTGACAGAGAAATCGGGAGGATTTAGCAAATTACCCAACGACTGCGAAACTCTTTGAAGATGGGAAGGGTGGGATAATAAAGCTCTTACTCAAATCCCCCAAACTGGGAGATAAGCACTTCGCTGGACTTTGGCCAAGAATCTCAGTCCCTGCCATCGAGCAAGAGCAATCACTGGAAAACCTCCTGGCACCTTCCCCTATTTATAAAAACTCAGCTCTTTGCTTCTATTATTTAATTTTTAATCATTATTATTATTTTATATTATTTATATCTTAAGGATTTTAGAATTTATTTTTGGTTTTATTTTAATTCTTTTTTTCCCCCCTGATAGATTCAGAGCAGGTGCCTCCCCTCTGGAAGGAGCCACCACCTGGTGCTTCCCAGGGAAAAGGGGGGACACGTTCTGCCTGTGGGGTGAACCAGAGGGAATTCAGAAGACCCACAGGGTCCTGAGCCACCCCAAATCTGGGTTAAAAGCATCTCTCCCCCATGGCACAGCCCAGCCGAGGGATGCAGAGCTGTCCCACCAAGGTGACCCTGCTGGGAGCTTGGAGCTCAGCAGCAAAGGGACAAACTTCTCCCTGCTCCAAGAAATAACCTGGCAAGGCAGCTGTGATGCTGCAGACAGGCTGAATGCCAGGAACTGTTCAAATTCCAGCATTAGTCCTAGAAACGGGAGTGCTTCCAAGCCCCAGGGGTGTTTTGGTGCCCAAATCCAGACATTGCTTCTCCCCTGTGTCAAATATTCCTCTTTATTCCTCATTCAGGGCTGGAGAGAGCAGTGAGGAAAGGGCTGCTGGAACACCCAGGGGTTTATCCTCAGTGCTTTCAGCTCATCCTGCAAAGCCCAGCCCCTCTGAAGCCCCCTGCAAACCTGACCAGCAAAGAAGCTGAAATTCGGGGGATTTTTTTGGTTTTTCTTCAAGCTCACAGCACGAGGCAAAGGCAGGATTTTGGGGCAAAGCCTCTGGATCTGGCAGCAGCTCCATCCCTTCCCCAGCTGCTGCAGGAGAGCAGCAAAATCAAAATGTACCCTGGGCACTGCCAGTCTTCAGGGGCCAGGGTTGGAACATGGGCTGATTATAGCCCCAAACCCGCTCAGGTCGGGTCATAATTCTTATTAAAAATTTAATATAAAATTTTAAATAATACTAATTCAAACTTCTCTCCCAGCCCTGGGCAGGTGGTGAGCAGCCTTTGCTGCCTGAACCAAGACAGATGTGGCCACAACCCATTCCTCACCCCTCAGCAGAAGTTTATCAGCAGGGAGGAAACCCCTCCTTGTGAAAGCCCTGCAAGTTTCCTTATTGAACCACTCATTTCTGCTAAACCCAGGTCTCCAGCAGAACGTTCTCCTGCTTGGCATCTCAAGGAGGAGATGAAGGAGATCTCCAACCCCCAGCCAAGCGCCAGCTCTCCCCTCCAGCCCTCCCCAAGCTCCTCACCAGGCTCTGCTCAGGTGAATAAAGCAGCCTCCTGCCAGGGGCAGGTGATCAATACCCTCCCTTCCTCTGAGGGAAATCACATTCTCATTAAAACCCAAACAAGCTGAACTCCAACGCCAATTACCAGCAGCAAACATCAATAAAATGTGTTGTTACTGTTTAATGAGGTGGCTGGTTCTTCATCTGTCACCTCCCTTGGGGATACTGTGGGTGAAGAGATCCTGAGGAAAGACTGGGAGTTTAACTGAGGAGCTCCAGCCTCACCCACAGGTGACTGAAATATCTTTTCCAGCTCCTGGTTCGTTTCTTTTTTAATCCTCTTTTTAATGAATTAATCCTCCAAGCCATGTGGTGATGCCCATATCCCACAGCTGGTGTCACCGAGATGTTCTTGGGGGAGAAAAAGGGCAAGCTGAGCACATCCCTTTGCTGCATGATGTGGCACCTGACATTTGGAAGAGCTGCAAAAATCCATCTCCAGGCTGATGAAGATCCACCCCTGCAGCATTTCCAGAGCTCTGCAGATGGTTGGAAAGGTCGTGCTGTTATCGTGGGAGCTGAGCAAAAAAGGGGCCCTGGCAATTCTGCCCAGCTGGCCTTGAGATTTGGGCATGAACAACCCATAAAAAGGGATCAGAGAGATGAAGAAGTTTGATGAAAGTCACCTTGGCCATGCTGGGCCGGTTAATGGTTGGAGTTGATGATCTAAAAATCTTTTTCCAGCCTAAATGATTTTATGATCAGAGTGTGATTAAGTGGTCAGTGTGATTTTGGGACCAGAGTGTGATGAACTGGTCACATTCCCAATCCCATGTGGAAATGGGGATGCTGGGAGCACATTCCTCAGGCTGGGAGGGACAAGGCTCCAGGAGCTTCTTTGCTCCCCACGGGGTTTGGACAAAGGGAGATCAGGCAGAGCTCATGTCCCATTTCACACAAACCCCTGTACGTTCCCATCACAGCCCATCCAGACCTTGCCATTATTCCCCTTTCAGATTTCATGCTCCAAACCCCTGCAAAGTGTAATTTCCCCCCGTTTCCCAGGCACTCAGCTCAGCTCCAGCTCTCACACAAAAGCTTCAGGGAAGGAACATCTCTCCTTTTGCAGAGCAGATTGCAGGACATCAAAACTCAGCAAAGAACCAGAGCTGCCCCCAACGGGGTCCTGAGCTTTCCTGACTTTTTCCTTCTTCAGGACATCTTCACATATTGCAGATGTCTTAAATACCCACAGAGAGGGATCTTCACACTTGAAGGAAGACCAGCAAAAAAAACCAAAACCCCCCCCACCCCCCCCAAAAAAACAAACAAAAAACGCAAACAAAAAAAAACCCAAACCAAACCAAACCAAACCAAACCACCAAAACCCACACAAACCTGCCCCCCCCAAATAAAACCCAAAAACCAAAAACAAACCACCAAAAAGAACCCCCCAAAAAACCAAAACCCAAAACAACCACAAAAACCCCTCACCACACCAGGAAGAGCCATTAATACAGAATTAAATTGAATCTTCCTCATCGCCTCTGCTTTTCTATCTTATTTTGGGGGGTTTAGAGGGGTTTTGTTCATAGATCAGCTGCTTTTATGATGTTTCTTAAAGCAGAAAACAAATAATGCTCAGAGTTCTCATAGCACTTTGGACCCTCAGAGCCCTGTGGGGTTTTCCTTGCACACCCCAGAGGAGCAGGGAAAAGTAAAAACCTCTCTGGGGTTGATGAGATCACTCTGTGCTGGAGTGTCCCTGAACGTGTCACCACTTCATACCCATAATTTCACCTCCTGAGGCTGAAAAACAAATTTGATGTCAGGAACTTGGAATGATAATTTGAATTCCAGCTCAAACAATAACACACGTGGCAGAGGAGCTGGATTATGGGGATGTTTATTGGGGAGAAAGGCCCTGAGCTGGTGGTCATGGTGCCCTTGTTATCTTCCTCCTGCACAGACTGAGGTTATTAATACAGTTTTACAGCACAGAGGGGTGGTAAATAAGAAGAAAAATGCTTATTTTAGCCCTGACAGAAAAAAAAAATTAAAAATGCAGGGCATAAAACCCAATATCAGTTGTAAATTAAGTGCTTATCCCACAGGGCTGAAGGAAGGTTAGAAATGGATTATTCAATCCAGGTCACAACAACCACTTTTCTTGTTTTTGTGGGTGACAGCTCATGGAATCAAAGCCATCCTGCAAACCTGATCAGTTTACAGCTCAGGCAGAAAAAGACGTCGGGGCCAGGGATGTGGCCACACAGAAACTGCTCAAATGCCAGGAAAACAGATCCTCCATCCACCCAGGGCAACAAAATCCACTTTGCTTCCACTCTCCAGCTGCTTAGAGGAGCTCTAAAACCTCTCCCTGTCCCCATTTATCTTGAATTTCAGTGGGGAAGATGAGGATGATGTTCCCTGTTGCACGCAGCTCCCAAATTGAGATATTTGCCCAAATCCACTCCGCAGTGTTTGAACAGGGTCACCTCCTCCACCTGCCCTCCTGCAGGCACCAACAGGAGAATGGGCAGGCAAAGCTGGGGTTTGGGATGGGGCTTTTGCCTTCCCCTGGCACTGAGCAGCAGGGTGGGGATCAGCAAAGATAAATCTCACCCTGGGGCAGCCTTCAGGGCTTGGAGGAGCCTCCAGGTCCATCCCAGGGGTTGCAGTGAAACTGCACAAGGGCACCAAGCTCCCAACCAGCCTTGCCCAAGGCTCCACTTTCCCCTTTCCCCCCGGGCTTATCCCAAATCCAAGCAGCTGGAGGGCAGCCTGACTCACTCCCTATCACAGCCATCACTCATCCACACACGTGGCTTTGGTCTGGGGAAAAGAAAAAAAAAAAAAAAAGAAAAAAAAAAAAAAAAAAAAAAAAAAAAAAAAAAAAAAAAAAAAAAAAAGGGGAATTGCTTTAATTTTCCAGCAGTTCAGGGCCAGATCTCCCTGCTGGCACAGAGACCTGTGAATTTTTCACGGGGGCCCTTCTCTCCTACTCCAAGTTTGTGTTTTCTGCTCTTCCCTGGCTTTGCTGGGGTGTTTTGTCCCCTTTTCCTGGCCCTGGGGACAGGCAGATGTCACCCTGAGGGCAGCCCCCACTGATTCCTCAGCCTGGCACTGGGTTTTGGGAAGTGGCTTTGGAGCTGAGCTGCTCCCCAAGGAACCTTTTCCACGAGGGGAGAAGCAGGAAGATAAAAGGAGGGAAAACACTTGTTCAGATGTCTTTGATCCAAAGCAAACGCCCCTTTCCTTGCTGGAAAACCTCCTGCACAGTCTGAGTGTCCTGGACACCAAATCTGCCCCTTCCGAGGCCTCAGGAACCCCAACGGGGACAGGAGCTGCACTCCAGGGTTTCCTTGAACTGCATGACACACATCTGAAAATAGGGATGGGACCTAATCCAACCTCTGACTTCCAAATGATCTGGAAAAAAGAGTTTTTCCTTGGCTCCTTTTGCTCCCTGGCCCTTGGGCCAGGCTGGGGGCTCAGCAGGGCCTGGGAGACCCAATCCAGCTGTGCACCTCTGCCTGCACACCCCACAAAACTCACCCAAACATCTCCACCTCCCACATTCCTCCCTCACTGCACTCCAGCCTCCCCCTGCACAAGTCAGAGCTTTTTGGGTTGGATTTGCTGGCTAGGATCAGCATCCCCTGAACTCCCCAGAATGTTTTTCTGCCTGTACAGACTCAGGCCGTGTTTACCCAGGGCTTGGAAAAATGATTCAACTTTTATTTTAGCTCAGAAGAGGGACCAAAGGGTCACCTTTAAGCTAAGGGTGGTATAAATAGAAGCTGAGTGAAAAAAAAAAGCAATGTACAGAGAGTCAGGAAAACCTCTCCAGGAGGGAGGAGGGAAGCAGGACCCCATAACCCTGAGCAGGGACATATTTAAAAAAGAAGTTTAATAGGGACCAGGGTCTGGGTCAGCTCCATCCATCTCTGGGTGGATAAGGACAAGCTCCCAGCTGCCTCAACATACATATTTATGTGTATTTGTGCCACAGGATGCAGAGCAAAAGCCAAAACTTCTGCAGCACTCCTGGCCCTGAGCGTTCTCCTGCTCTCACACATGGTGCCAAGCCTCTGTCAAAGTAAAGAAGTCTGGGGGAAGAGAGGGCTGGAAGCTGGAAAATCACCCTGGTGACTAAAGCATGCAGCTTTCTGGGGCCTTAGAGAACATCAGGATCTCAGGAAACCAGCACGAAACACTGGATGGAGTTACTTTTCAGCCAGCTGCCCAAAAAAAAAAAATTTAAAAGGGTTTAAAGCACAGCTGGTGGCACCTGAGCAAGGCAATGCCACCAATGAGGAGCTGCAGCACAGCCCTGCTGCTGCTGGAGTTGTTCTCTGCCAGCTGCACAAACCCTGCTTCCCTCTGCAAGGCAACACCCATCCCTACATCCATCATCCATCCCTTCATTTCTCCATCCCTGGTGTGGTGCTTTGAGCTGTGCCAAGCACGTGGACAGCACCAAGGGCATCCAAAGCCCATCTCCTGCAGAGGGAGAGCCTCGGTGCTGCCCAGGCTGGTTTATTTGGGGTTCTGCCACCACAGAATCCTGGAATGGTTCAGGCTGGAAGGCCCAAGCCTGGCTGCTGCAGCAGTGTCAGCCCACAGCACGTGGCACAGGGCTGTGCCCACCCAGCTCTGGGGTATCTCCAGGGAAGAAATTCTCCCTCCATTTCAGGTGGAGCTTCCTGGGCATCAGCCTGTTCCTCTTGTCCCATTGCTGGGTCCCTGCACACAGGGGCAGGCAGGGATGAGGTCCCCCCTCAGCATCTCCTCTCCAGGCTGCACAACCCCCTCAGCCTTTACCTGTCAGAGATGCTCCATGGAGCCCCTTCATCCTCTTTTTCCCCCTGCTCTGGCCCTGCTCCAGGAGCTCTTCTTGTCCTGAGGAGCCCAGAACTGGACACAGCTGTCCAGATGTGCCTCACAGGGCTGAGCAGAGCAATGAGGACCTTGTATCTCCCTGCTCACCCTGGCACTGCCTCCTCCATAGCCTTGGTGCCAAAACAACCCTGCAGGGGGACAAGGGAGAGCAGGAGCTGGGCACTGGGGCAGCTCCAGGCTCAGGAGTGGCCTCGGAGGGTTTCTCTAGGGAATTCAGAGCTCTCCTCAGCCTCAGGAGGAGAAACCAGCTCAGTCACAGTGCTCTGGAAAGAGCAAAGCTCAGCAGGGGAATGGGGCCTCTCTCTCTGCCTGGAAACACCAGGGGAGGTTTCTCCATTCTCCCAGCTCACAGGGGAGGAGGAAGGAAAGGATCTTGTTCTCCACGGGAAAAGGGCTCCATGGGTCCCCTGACACAGCACAGGGCTGTGACCTCACGCTGTGGGACATGGGACAGCCAGCCTTGGTCTCTGCAGGTGGAGGTTTGTGTCCCTGGTGTCCCCTGCAGCCACTCCACCCTTCCCAACGCCTTTCACTGAGTGCACAGAGTTTTAGGAAACCCTGCAGAGTCAGATCACACCACAGCCTGAGCAGCACCTTTGTGGCCTCTCTTCACAACATGAAAGAAATCTATAAGTGCTAAAAAAAAAAAAAAAAAAAAAAAAGGCAATTTCCCTCCTTTTTAAACACCAGTGGAGGCTATAACTGAGTAAAGCATCCCCAAGAAGCAGCAGTGAATGGCTCCATCCCTTCAGACACACTCGCAGGAAATTAAAGACCTGTTTTTAGCAGCAAATACAGTGATGCCTGCAGGTCCATCAGAACACCACACACAAGCCAAAAGGAGCACCAACATTAGCCAAACATCACTTGTTCAGCTGGAAAAACCTCATCCTCTCGGTCCAGACCCACCCAAAACTTGGGAGGATTTTTCCCCTGGCACTCAGGGAGAAGCTCCACATTCCCAGTTCCCCAAGGCAGTGTGAGGAGACCGTGGCACCTACTGGTTTGGGGCAGTGGATGTATCTGGCCAGGCTGATGATGAGGTCGTGAGTGATGGGATCCACCAGGTTCCTGAAGCTGGCGTAACGGTACAGGACATCATCCAGAGAGGTGGACTCCATCCCTAAATCCTGCAGGAGACAGGGCAAAGGAGCAAGATCAGGCAGGATGTGAAAGCCAGTGGTTCTTTAAGGCAGCCCTTGGGGGAAAAAAGAGGTTTACCTTTTCAGTGAAATTGAGAAGGTTTAATGAAAAGACACCAGGAGACAGAGCTAAAGCAAAGGGTTGAATGGCTGGGTGCTTGGCATCAGTCAGGAGCACATCTTTTATTTTTGGAGGCATCCCTTAAATCCTTTTCCCATTACATTGGCCTGTTCATAGACCATGATGCATATTTATACTTCTTCACAAACTAATTTTTTATATTCTAGGAACTGTTTTGCATGGCCACTCCTTGGGTTCTGCCTTTTCAGAGCACACATGGGTTTTGGCTGTGGTTTAATCCATTCTTTTATTACTTCCAGTCTGGGCCTTGGTCTATATTTTTCACAGAGGGGAGGTGTTTGATAGTTGGCCTGTCAGCAGCAGGGTCCTCATCACGTTATCCCAGCCAAGCAGACAGTTTAACCCCACTATATCAATTATTACCTCTACACTTAATTTTTGCTAACAGCAGAAATAAAACCTATATCCATACAGCAAAGCCATTTTAACATGATACATATAGCATTTATCATATTGGCTTTTTTTGCAAGTATTAAGATATGTACTGTGAAAATACAATATAATGTGTATTTATAACAGCCAAGGAGGAAATGATCCCCACTAAAAAATCTTGTTGGAGGGTTTTTGTTTTCCCTGCAGTTTCAGTGGCAAAGAGAAGGAAGGGGACACCTGGGGTCAACTTGAGGGAAGCTGCACTCCTGGCCTTCACCTGCTCTGCAAAGAGACTTTGGGGCTGCAGCATCAGCCTCATGAGCCCACTGAGTTAATGACACCCTTGCAACAGGATGAAATCCAAGATGACCCCAGAGAACATCACACAGAGCTGCAGCTGGAGAATAAATGCAGCTTTGGATGAGTTTTCTGTGCAGGGAGGGGAGAACCAGCCTCAAACTGCAGCAGTGCAAAGGGGGGGATGGATTGGAGTGAGGGAAGAGCAAAAAGGCTGGATTGGACTGACCGGGGAGGAGTGGGAGCTCTGCCAGGGGAGAGGGACAGGGAGGTGGTCCTCAGATGGAGCAGATCCTGCCCCAGGGATGGGCCAGACCTCCCAGGGCCCCTCCGAGGCTCCTTCCTGTGATTTGCAACTCTCAGACAGAATAATCTGAGGAATTTTGAGAACTCCTCCTGGTATGGAACACATCATTGCAGAGGGATGAGGAGGGCAAGGGTTACACACAGTGTACTCCTTTTACCTCAAATATATTCGTGTGTATAAGACCCAAATAATCTTTTTATTCCCTTTTGAGTTTTTTGGTTTTTTTTTTTTTGTTTTTTTTTTTTTTTTTTACTTCCCACGGAGCTGGTGGCACGTGGCACAAAGAATTTCCTCTTGGGAAACACAAGCCAACAACACCTCTTGGCACCGGGCAATAAATCAAAGCTGCTGCTGAGCTCAGAGATGCTCCAACCCCTCAAAAAAACAAAAAACAATCCCCACGGGAAGGCACATTGCTTGTAGGTGTGGATGCTCCGTGGTTTCAGACAGGTTGAAAACAAACATCTACACTTCAAAAAAAAAATTAAAAAAAAAAAAAAAAAATCCATGATGCCTTCAGACACAGCAGCCCGAGGGATCTCACATTACAGCAATTACAGCTCAGGCCACAAACGAGGTGACAAGTGCTTATCCCACTGCTTTCCTTGGTATTTTAGGATCAGCCCCGCAGCACTGGCTGAGTTAACACCGACTCCTTGGCTGCAGACAGGTCATTTAGTGAAAAAAGAGACGAGCCTTTAAAAACCACACAAGTGTGAGGCTGCTCTGCCTTGGGAGCATCAAAAACAACCCATCGGAACAACAAATCCGAGCTGCCACAAACCCCAACCCTGCACGTGTCCAGGTGGGAACAAACGTGTCCAAGCGGGAAAATCAAGTGGCCAAACTGATTTCTGGTCTGTCTCACGGCTTCTGCCAAGCTGTGCTTCAAAAAAAAAAAAAAGAATTAATTCAGCATGGAGAGAGCTTGGGCTCCTTTGCAAGAGGAAGAAGAAATAGAAATTGTGCAGGGAGGTGCTCCAAGGAGACTCCCACTCCTCCAAGGAGAGAAGCAGCAGCGTGGATGTCACCTTCCCAGTCTGGTAAAGCTCCGCATTTGGGTTAAGGAAACATTAAAACGTCAGACAAAAGCTGGATTTGGCCCATGATCTGTGGCAAACAGCAGTCACTAGCGGAGTGACAATGTGGGGACATGGGACAACTCACTGGGACCTCTCAGGGTCAAACCAGGCTCAGCATCATCTCAAAACTCTTCCCTATTTTCTCCTCAGCTAAAATTAAAAAACGTCCAGCTCATAAATCAGAGAATTTCTCCTCCTCTCTCCTGGGAGAACTCCACATTTCTCGCATGGAGCCTTCCCTCCCCGCTCCTGGTGCACACATTTTATTTTATTTTTTTTTTTTTTGTGCACAGATGTCTTTCTCAGCTGCTCCCCAAACCCCTCTGCCACACCAGCATTGTCTCTTTTTTTCCACCACACGCGATATTTTGAAGCCTCTCAAGGCTGGAACTTGTTCGAGGCCAAGTGATGAGCTCATCTGCAATTTAATAACTTAACACCAGTTCAGGCTGTCAGCAGCAAATCACCCATCACCGGCTCTGCAGAAAACGCCCAGCATCTGCCTCCAGCCGCTTTTATTTCAGCACATTCCCTCTTCCCAGGGGATTTTACCTGGCTGGCAAGCGCAGACTTCAAATAAATAAGGGTTAAAAGTGCTGGGAGTTTTGAGCTGCCTCGGGAGAGATTTGAGGGGTGTTCAGGAGTGGATCCAAACCCCTGAAATCTGCTGAGGTGCTTTGTCCACGTGTCAGGAAAATGGGAACATCCCTGCACGTAGTGACAGGGAAAAGGGGAATTTTTCAAACCCAAATCACCCGTGACTTCCCTGCAGTTCATCTCATTTGTTTCCAGCTTGAGGAAGCTGGAAGATAAACCACTCATCCATCCTTATCCACTGGAAATAAACTTCCTGCCACCAAGCAGCTGAGCCTCCACGGGAGGAGACTTCTGTAAATCTAGCAGGTTTTAAAAAAAAAAATCAAACCACAAAAAAAATCCAACCACCAAAAGAATCCAACCACTTACCCCAGTATGAGGGGTGAATTTGAAGTTTATATCCAAAAATCCAGCAGAAAAACAAAAATGTAACATGTTCCTCCAGCAGCCAGCAATAGACATTCCCCAGTCACAGCCACAAAAGGTATAAAAAAACCCCAAATTATTTTGAAAAGAAAACCCCAAGCCCAGTGAGAGGCACAGGGATGCTGTTCCCAATCTGTTGTTTGCAGCAAAAAACCACAAAAAAAGCTCTTTTGCCCCAAAACTCAGAGCTCACCCTCCACATCACCCAAGCAAAACCTCTGGGAGCTGCAGACCCAACTTATTTTTCCCTCATGCCAAGTAAAACATTTTCTTATTCCTTTCTGCTGTCCAAAACTGCAGCTCCCAGGCTTTGGGAGCTCCAGGTTGTGTTTCCAGCATCTCCCAGGCCACACAGAGCCATAACCAACCACGTTTTTGCTTATTAAACCATTGATCACTGCAAATTGAGTTGTAATTAGGGGGAAATGCAGCAGGTCCCTGCGAGGAGTCATTGAGGCAGCAGCTTCTGCTGTTGTTGTTTTCACAGACACGGAGTTATTGCTGCCCAAATGAGGTTCCTGTGCAAAAAACCCCCAAAAGCCTCAGCACAGCTGCTCCCCAATATCCCAAGAGCTGCTGTTTTGGCCAGCACCTCTTCCAAATCTCCTTTATCTCCACTAAAATCAGGGCAGCATCCTGAATTTCCAAGCAGGGAGGTTGGTGTTGTAAACAAGAGCTGGGCACGAAGGAAGGAAGGATTGATGAATTAATTAATTAAGTGTTCCATCCATCATCTGCTCCAGATTATCTGGGGAAAAAAAAGATTCCAGCAGGTGGGAATAGTGTGAGGAGGAAGATGAGCTCAGAGAGAGGGGTGGGGTGGGGCTCAGCCCCTTGTTTTTCTGCATGTTGGACACATCCTGCTGCTCAACACGTGTCCTGTGAGGAAAACCCAATCACTCCTCCTACTCCTCCCCAAAAAAAGATTTCCAAGGCAGGAAATGATTTTCAGTGGAGAGAAGAGCAAAGCCCCCCAAAGGGAATGATGTCACAGCAGGTTTTGGGACAAAGCAGCCCTCAGCCACACAGAGATGATCAAATTTGCACTTTTGAGGAGGGCAAGCAGCTGTGACGGGAGCAGCACATCTGGATGGGGCATCCCAAAAAGCCACCCTGGGAAATCTCCACACAAACCAGCAACTGCTTCTGCAGGTTTAATGTCCATCCCACCAGCCTGGAGGGAAAAAAAAATAAAAAATCAGAGTTTAAATATCTGGGGGGAGGTTTTTCTGTTTCACAGAGTTCATAGGGGTTTGGGAGGCACAAATGGCTCATTCCAGCCCTGAGAGAAGGTGCAGGGAGAGAAGGGAGTTGATGCTTGGGGGAAGGAGCAAATATTTCCCTGGCAGACTGACTCAAATAATAAATGGTGGCAGCTTGAACCCCCTCCAGGAGGCTGGAATTGGAGGAACTTGGAGAGATGGATTAATGGGCAGAGATGTGATGCTGCCAGCCAGATAATAAACAACTGAGGAGAGGAGATTTGCAGAAAAATGCTCTTTTATTTCATACTGCTGGGCAAAGGCAATGACTCCAACTGGAATTTGGCCAAGCTACAGCTAAGACTTCTTCAGGAGAGTGCCTGTGGGTGTTCAGTGAGGATGGCCTCAGCTCTCCTGATTTACAGGGCCACTGGGATCCCAGGAAAAGCCTGGAAATGCCATTTGGGGAAGGTGACTCCAGGATTTGCTTTGAACCACTCCAACCATTCTCATCCACCACTGCCTTTAGCACAGCCCTTTGCCTGGAGCTCACCAAATCTCATCCACTCATCCCTCCTAAAGCAGCAGGAGCTGCCCACATCCTGGTTTTCCATCCAAGCCCGGGGCTGTGGCTCCAGCCCCAAGCCAGGATCTTGCTGGCCATGCAGAGCCTGCACCAGATGGCTCCTGGTGGGACTTGTCACTTGCTCCTGCTGCTCCCAGACGGATGGGTGACAGCCCAGCCTGCAGCAGGCTCAGCCCAGAGTCACTTTAGAACCCTCCCAAGGAGAGTGATGCCACCAAGTTTGCCTCCTGCAAAGGGGAAGAGGCAGAAAAAGCTGCAGGAGGATTTGAGCAAAGCACAACTTTGTGAGAGGGGTCACTCTCCCACCCCCTCAGCTCCTGCTCCACCCAGAGCCCCCCACATTCCTTGGCTAAAACCCAAAGAAAAAGGTTCATGCATCAATCCTGCACAACTCCCACCCTGTTAACTCCAGTCTGGCTGCTGGGCCTCCCCTTCACAGCTCTGCAGTGAGGCATTAAATGCAAATATAACCAATCTAAGCAAATCTGCCATTTCCACCCTCGTGTGTCTGCCCAAAGAGCTTCCTAGAGCATCCCAGGGGCTGCCTGGAGTATCCAAACCAGAGGCCAGGAGCAGAACTTCATAAATTTATCATCCCTTTTGCCCTGTGACCAGCAGCTCTGCAGAAGGAACTCCTGCCCCAGCACGGAGCTGATTCCCAGGATCAGCCCCAGCCTTGATCACGCTGCCAACTCCCAACAGCAAAAAAACCCCCAAAACAAAAAAACCCCTCATTTTCACTTGCAAAAGCCTTCTAGATCTCTGCTGGAAAATGGACTTGGAGGACAGGCTGCCTATTATCTGCTGTCAGGGAAGGAGCCAGGGCTGCCACCTAAGCTCAGTCTGCTGTCAGTTCCTATGAGGGTGGTGATTCATCCTGCTCGGAGACAGCTGGGCTGACTCAGGCCCTGGATGAGCTTGTCTCTCTCAGTTACCTGCCAAGAAAAGCCCCTCTAATTAGCTGATCCTAGACATGCAGTGTTGAGGCAACTGGAGCAGGGAAAATCCCCCAGGTGCTGCTCTCTCCCCTTTGTTTTCCAGCCCCACAAGCACGGGGCTGTGTGTGGGTTTTGTGCCCACTCGCCCAGCCAGAAGCAGCCCCAGCTGTTTTGCAGCTGATCCCCCATCTATAATAGTTACATGTTTATGATTTGCTTCAGGACCCCGTGGGGGTTTTTTTGGAGGGAACCCGAGGCTCAGACAACTCTTGTCCTTGGGAAGGTGACAGGAGATTCCTGCTGGCCACGGAGGAGTTTTATTTGTGGTGCAGCTCTCACACCCTGCCCTCACAAGCACTAAATCCACCAACGACTCTGAAGTCAGTATTTACAGGAAACAAAAGAGAAAAGCAGAACTGGGATCCTGGCAGGGAAGGGGAAGAGGTTCACAAGGAGAGGGTGGCACTGTCAGATGGGGAGGAATCACTCGCCTTCATCCTTCCCAGTGCCTGTGAGAGGCCACCCTGGTGTCTGGGCTTGCAGCAAGGGAAGGGCTCCTGGTGCAGGAGCAGCATTCCAATCGCAGTTCCCTGCCTGGAATCACACACAGGCTCCCTGTACCCCCTCCAGCTGACGGGAGTTGTTGGATCAACACTGAGCCCACAAGCTCAGTCTGCTCCTCACCTGCACAGAGAGATTCCATGAGCCAGACACATCCCTGCCAACATCTCTGCTGGGAAAAAAGAGCCCAAAGCCTCTCACTCAGATGACCCAGCCTCAGTAATGGATCAACAGACAACAAGGCTGGTGCTGCCTGTCCATCCTGCCACCCTTTTGTCCTCCCTGAGGTGACTCCTGTGTCACCACCCTGGTTAAACTGTGGGAAAGGGGCACGGCTCCCACGGGTGATGAGGGTCCTCTGAGTTCAGGGGAACTGGGAGAGAAGAAGGAGCAGATCCCAGCAAGGGAAGGAGCAGGGTTTGGCTGTGGAAAGGCCTGCCTGGCAGAACAGATGCTCTGCAGCTGGCCCAGATGGTCCCCAGCTGCTGTCAGGGAGGACCTGCCTGGGCAAACTCCTAGAGCTGGGCTGTGCCTGCTGGGGTGGAGGGGACAGGAGAGCTCAGCCTGACCTGGCCCTGCCCTAACAGGGCAAATGGGACACTGGGGGTCCTCAGCTCTCACTCCTCCCTGCTCTGAGCCAGCCACCTTCTCCAAATGACCCTCCCTTCACAATTAACACAACCCTGCCAGGCTCTGCCACTAATCCTAAACCAGGCTCTGCTGAGGAAGGAACCAGGATTTGTTGTCCTGGCCCAGCAGCTGTCACCATGAGAGGCTTCAGGAGGAGGCCAGTGTGGGTCTCCTGATGGACAACGAGTGAAAAGTCTCTTTGAGCTCACCCAGGAGAGCCAAGCACAGAAGGAATTGCAAATCTCACCTGAAACAACACATCTCCTTTTATTATCCACTCCAAAAATGTTGCTTTTGATGGGCCCCCCTCACCCTCCTCAGCCAGCAGAGCTGTTGCAATCCGATGAAGGAAAAAGAAAGTGGATAATTTGGGGGGATTGACGAATGCAGCCGAAAATCCCGAGGTGGGGATTGCCCCACAGCTCTCCAGGGGTTTTGTTTTGATGCCCAACACTCCCACACCATCCCCCAGCACCTGCAGCATCAACAACGACCTTCCTGTCTCACCTGGACCCGGCAGAAACCAATCCACTCCTGCACACACAATGACAGGCTGCAACCCAAGAGCTGCTGTTCTCCAAGCTGCTGCCCCTCCCAAGGCCCGAGCTGATTATTATTGCATTAGCCGTGCAGGGATGCATTGTCAGCTCTCAATGGATGCTAAACTCTGCTTCAAAAGCACGGAATTTCGGGGTGGGAGGCTGCAGGAATGCTTTGGCACCCTTTAATAGGTGCTGGGATAAAACCTTCAGATATTTCTGAGGCAGAAAATAAGCATCAGTGATTCCTCATCACAGCCCTCTCCCGGAGTTATTCAAGGGAAGGAATTGAAGGCATCTTTGAGAGACACAAATATTCAATTAACTCTCCAAACCGGCCGCTGTGGAATGATGTGAGCGTGACAAAAAGATAATTTAAGTGAACAAATTGCAGCTGACTCCCATAAAATCATGCCAAGCCTTTGGGGGTTTTTTTGGGAGGGCATTTACACCATTGCAGGAGCACAGGGAAAAAATGGGTTTGGATGAATAGCAATACCCGAATATACCAAAATTCAGGTATATCCCTGGGGGCTTTTTTACCAGCAAGGAGAGTGGAATTACTCAGCACAAGAATCTGGCTGAGTATCACTGCAGGAATTAGGAGATTTTGCAAGGTAAAGATTTAGATGGAACAAGATACAGAGAGATTTCAGCTCAAAGCAAAAGAGGAGGAAGTTGGGTTGATCTAAACATTGAAATAAAAGCTCCCTGACCCTTTTCTTGCATTAAAATTTATCCTCAGGAACAGTGTATTCTATGAAGCCACTCAGTACTTTCCAAGCTGTTAAAAGGGAATTCCAGCAAAGGAGAAAAACCAATCCCAGAGCACCAAGCTCGTTTTCTGAATTAAGACAAAGCAACAGGAGTGGAATAAAAATAAAGGTTTCCCCAAGGAAGCCAGCATCACCCAAGTAATTAATATGGACAACATGAATTCCAATTCTTTCATTTGCAAATCCAGCATCCCCAGTTAATCTCGAGCATGGACAAAGTCCATTAATAAAGCAGATTCCTGTAATGGGATTCAAAGCAACGACAAATCAATACATAAAAAACCCCATCCTTGTGTGGTTAAATAATCTACACTTTGCATAATAACATCAGTGCTGTGAGGCTGGGTGGTTGTGTGGAGACAAATTCCAGAGCAATCCCAGCAGGAAAATCAGAGTGAGGTGGGGAAAACCTCCCTGCTCAGGGGCTCTGGGGGCAAAATCCAGGAGCCAAGGGAAAACCTTCCTCACACTCCATGAAAGTTCTGCTGAGCAGCCCCACAAAGAGCTGGGGAGTTCCCCAAGCAGCTTTTCAAAGAGTGAGGGGAGTTCTTTCCCTTAAAATCCTTTCTCAAGCCCTCTGCTCTCACCCTGGGGGTCTCCCCTCCAGGACCTGGCAGGATTCAGCAGCCTCTGGCAGGACCTTTCCTGTGCCCCCCACCGCCAGCATTTACTGATATTTACTGATATTTACTGATATTTACTGATTCCAACTCCTTTTTTGTCACCTTTGATGCCTCACAGCTGCCTGCAGAGTGTCCCCTTGAACAAAAAGAGAAACTGAGGCACAGAAAGTCAAACCCACCACCCCAAACTGGCAGCGCTGCCCTCCACATCCCCATTTCCAAACACCTCCAGCGGTGAGCGCACTGCTCTGCTCTCCTTCTGCTCCTCTGGGATGTCTCCTCTGGGGTTTGCCAAGTCAGAAAACCACTTAAATACCTGATTAACTACAAGCACATGTTTAAATCCCGCCGGAGCCAAAGGGGTTGGATTAGCAGAGTGCTTCAGACTGGTTTTTGTTCAGCAAAACTTCTTTCCTCCGTTCAGCTCTCTCCACAGGGAGGGACTGGGACACCCCAGAGCGACATACAGCTGAAGTGGGCAGTAGAAAAAGAATTTTGGATAAAATCACAGAATTACTTTGATCCCTGGGCTGATGGAGAGTGCTGTGCCCTCAGAGCCAGCCAACATTTCCAGTAAAGCGCCATGAAATTCCTCCTCTCCATTTCACCACACAGCAGACCCCAGAAGGGGCGGTGGCTGCTGCTTCTGAGCCCCAGAGACGGGACAGATTAACCCAAAAACGGCCTGAGAAGGGCAATCCTCCCCGGGTCTCACTGAGGGTGACAAATTAACCCAAAAACAGCCTGAGAAGGGCAATCCTCCCCGGGTTTCACTGAGGGTGACAGATTAACCCAAAAACGGCCTGAGAAGGGCAATCCTCCCCGGGTCTCACTGAGGGTGACAAATTAACCCAAAAACTGGCCTGAGAAGGGCAATCCTCCCCAGGTTTCACTGAGGGTGACAAATTAACCCAAAAACTGGCCTGAGAAGGGAAATCCTCCCCGGGTCTCACTGAGGGTGACAAATATTAACCCAAAACGGCCTGAGAAGGGCAATCCTCCCCGGGTTTCACTGAGGGTGACAGATAAACCCAAAATGGCCTGAGAAGGGCAATCCTCCCCGGGTTTCGCTGAGGGTGACAAATTAACCCAAAATCGGCCTGAGAAGGGCAATCCTCCCCGGGTTTCACTGAGGGTGACAAATTAACCCAAAACGGCCTGAGGAGGGAAATCCTCCCCGGGTTTCACTGAGGGTGACAGATATTAACCCCAAAAACAGCCTGAGAAGGGCAATCCTCCCCGGGTTTCACTGAGGGTGACAGATAAACCCAAAACAGCCTGAGAAGGGCAATCCTCCCCGGGTTTCACTGAGGGTGACAAATTAACCCCAAAAATGGCCTGAGAAGGGCAATCCTCCCCGGGTTTCACTGAGGGTGACGGATAAACCCAAAAACAGCCTGAGAAGGGCAATCCTCCCCAGGTTTCACTGAGGGTGACAAATTAACCCCAAAAATGGCCTCAGGAGGGCAATCCTCCCCGGATTTCACTGAGGGTGACAAATTAACCCAAAATGGCCTGAGAAGGGCAATCCTCCCCGGGTTTCACTGAGGGTGACAAATTAACCCCAAAAACGGCCTGAGGAGGGAAATCCTCCCCGGGTTTCACTGAGGGTGACAGATATTAACCCAAAACGGCCTGAGAAGGGCAATCCTCCCCGGGTTTCACTGAGGGTGACAGATAAACCTCAAAATGGCCTGATAAGAGCAATCCTCCCCGGGTTTCACTGAGGGTGACGGATAAACCCCAAAATGGCCTGGGAAGGGCAATCCTCCCCGGGTTTCACTGAGGGTGACAAATTAACCCAAAATGGCCTGATAAGAGCAATCCTCCCCGGGTTTCCCCGATGGTGAACAGAGCCAGGTGACAAGCACTTTTCCTGCTGTGGCCTGTCCCTCCGGCCCTGTCGGTGGCTCTGGGTCCCCTGTGAGGGAAAAGGGGCTTTCTGCACCCCAAAACCCACAGGAGCCCCCATTGCCAGGGACATCCCTCCTGCCATCACACCGTCACACCCTCTTCTCAGCAATAAAAGGTGTCAAATCCCGCGCCACCACAATCCGAATGGTTGTGCTTAGTTTGAAGTCGGGGCCATTCGATGGCCGCTGTTGACATTCCCAGCGGAGAGGCCAGAGGAGCTCGGAGCTCCTGCCGGGGACATGGGGCCCGTGGGGGACCTGAGGGCCCAGGGACGAGCAGGAATTAGGAGATTTTTAGGAGATAAAAACCACGCCTGGAGCTCGCTTTGCAGGCGAGGATCCAGGGCAGAGCTCCTGTCACAGCCGCCCTGCGGAGCCCAGCGCTGCTCTTCCCCCTCACAGCACTTTCCTTCCCTCAGGGCCTCCCGCACAACCCCGGACCAAAATACAGCCAGGAACAGGGCAGGGAGCAGCTCCAGAGCGGGAATATCGGCACAGCACCCGTGGCTCCGTGCCCCCTGGGTCATCCCCTGAATTCCCTCCAGTGTGACACCAGCCCAGGAATGTCCCCAGAGAGAAGCAGAGGCTTGGGACGGTCGGTAACAGAGCTAATCCCTGCTAATCCCTCCTGCTTCCCCCAGGGATGGCTGAGCCCTGCTGGGAACACTGCTGGATCCCAGGGAACGCAGGATATCCCAGGGAACGCAGGGTATCCCAGGGAACACTCTGCTGGATCCCAGGGAACGCAGGGTATCCCAGGGAACACTCTGCTGGATCCCAGGGAACACAAGGTATCCCAGGGAACACTCTGCTGGATCCCAGGGTATCCCAGGGAACACTCTGCTGGATCCCAGGGAACGCAGGGTATCCCAGGGAACACTCTGCTGGATCCCAGGGAATGCAGGGTATCCCAAGGAACACTCTGCTGGATCCCAGGGAACACTCTGCTGGATCCCAGGGAACACAGGGTATCCCAGGGAACACTCTGCTGGATCCCAGGGAACGCAGGATATCCCCGGGAACACTCTGCTGGATCCCAGGGAACGCAGGGTATCCCATGGAACACTCTGCTGGATCCCAGGGTATCCCAAGGAACACTCTGCTGGATCCCAGGGAACGCAGGGTATCCCAGGGAACGCAGGGTATCCCCGGGAACACTCTGCTGGATCCCAGGGTATTCCCACAGGTGCCAGAACCAAGTCTGGGGTTTGCAGCTCCTACCGCAATCCCAGTTCCTGCACTGCAAGCCCAGAAGGTTGATTTTCCAGCTCCAGAAGAGCCACCGCTGATATTTGTCACAGCAGAGAAAGGAGAACCCCAGAAACTTTCAGGACGCAGCACCAACTCCTTCATCTCTTTTCCCAGGGGTTGAATAATCCCCGAAACCTGATGAGCTGAGCAAGAGGAAAGCCAGGATGAGCTCAGTGCTGAGCCTCCCCTTCCCTGCTCTGCTCCCACCGAGCCAGCCCCAGCCCCGGGCTGGAATTCCTCGAACGGCCACAAGCAGCTGATTTCAATATCGTTAAAACATGACTAACACAGACTTGGAGCTGCTTTTAGAGTGCAGGAGCCACTGGTGTGTGGTGAATCAGACACCTCCGGCCTCACACACACAGATGTGGCTGAGCCATGGGGTGGCATTTAGCACACAAGTGACACCAAACCCACCTTGGGACCTTCTTCCCGTGCCAAGAAATTCATGCCTGGAAGAAAGATTCCTTTTTTTTTTTTTTTTTTTTTTTTTTTTTTTTTTTTTTTGCGAGGCATGAAACAGGAAGGAAAAAAAGGGTTGGTTTTGTCTGAAGATCCCACAGGCTCGTCCAGAATCACCACTGACAAGTAAATAGGTTGGAAAAACCTCCCTCTGAGAGCCAGGCTGACTCAATCTGTGTTATCTTCTCCCTTTTCACTTTATCTTCCCTGATGTGCCTGCTCAGGAAGAGATAAGGAGCAGCTGCTCGTGGCACTGCCACTTCTTTGCACTTCATTCCTGTTCTTGGGAGTTCCCTGCTCCCCTTCCCCTTTGCCAGAGGGATGCTCAACCCTTCTGCTCCTCCATTCCTGCTGAGAAATGAAGAATAGAGAAGTTTTTTTTCCCCTGGTGAAGAATCCTGGGATGATTTAGGGTGGAAAAGCTCAAGTCTGACCACTAACCCACCACTAAACCGTGTCCCCACATCCCATAAACCCTCCAGGGATGAGGATTCCAGCATCCTGCTGGCTCTGGGATGGCTCAGGCAGAGCTGGGTCCCACCAGGATTTTGCACAGCGCCATTCCCATCCTCCTGCAATCAATGGGATGACCTCAGCCCGTGGGGATGGCACTGTATTCCTGCCTTTGGGAATATTCCTGGATTTTTGCCCTCCTCCAGAAGGAGGGCACACAAGCAAACACGAGCCCTTGTAGAAAATAAAGCTGATTTATACGATGCGGCAACACTAAAAGGTCTTTTTTAACAGAAAAGATATTTCAGGAGAGGACTTTGGCTGATTTGTTTTCTTTCAGGAAAAGAGTTTGGCTGATTTATTTTCTTTCAGGAGAAGAGTTGGGCTGATTTGTTTTCTTTGTGTTGGTGGAGAACAGCAGCTGATGGGCAAGAGATGAAAGCACCCCAAGCAGAGATTCCTCACTACATTTCAGGGAGTTCATCTGAGAACTGCTTTATGCCTGAAAAAGGATGGAGAAGTTTCTCAGAGGCCAAAGTTGCACTGGTGACCCTGTCACCACCATGCTCCTCCTCTGGACAGCACCAGGGTGGGAAGGAAACCAGAGGGAAAACCACAGACAGCTCAGGACAAGCACCAAAACCATCTCTGTTTTACAGTTCAGCCTTTCTACTGAATGACCAGTGCCATGGGCTGGGAAGTCAGCTTTGGGACGTTCTCCCCCTGCCAAGAAATGCCAGGAATTCCTGTCTGGAAGTGGTTCAGTCCCAGCAGCTGGTCCCCATGTGGGAGCAGGGCCGTGCTGGATGCCACACACCCACAGCCTCTGTTGTTTATGAGGCACCCAGGGCCTTTACAGGGATGCACACATCCTAAAATCCAGGAAAACCTGGAGTCCTGGCAGCTCTCGGGGCTGCTGGCACCTCTGTTCTAAAGCAGCAAGGCAAGAGAGAAGAATGCCATGGAAAAGACTGGATTTTCATCCTGAGAAAGGAGATGTTGGAGAGCAGACATTGTGCACGTCCAGCTGAGACACCTTTTTCACCTTCCCAAACCCACAGATCTGTGCTGAGATTGGTTTGGGTTGGAAGGGACCTTAAAGCTCATCTCATTCCCACTCCTCTGCCACGAGCAGGGACACCTTCCATGGAGCAGGGTGCTCCAACCTGGCCTGGGACACTCCCAGGGATGGGGCAGCCACAGCTTCTCTGGAAAACCTCAGAGGGAACAATTCCTTCCTAATATCCCACCCAAATCTGCCCTCTGTCAGCCTGAAGCCTCTTTGCATCACTCACACCAGTGCCACTCTGTGGTTTTGGGTGAGGAGTTCCACCTCTGCTCCAAAGAGAGGATGAAAAAGAGTCCCAAACTCAGCAGGGACAGCTGCACACCTGCAGTCCCCAGGGTGCTGCTGAGTGCTCTGAATTCCCCTCCAAAGGCACTCAGTGATCCCATGGAGCAGCCTGACAGCCTGGGAATGCCACACACACAATAAAACATCGAGTTTTGCCTGCTGGAGGAGACACTGCCCGAGGAAGGGAACTGCTGAGAGGAGCCTTTCCTCTTAAAACACCCACGGAAAAGTGGGGAAGGGGATGGATGAGACCATCAGCATGGGAAAATTATCCTCCTTTTTTTTCTTTTTTTTTGGCAGAGTGGCTGAAAATCTCCCATTTCCCATCCTGAGGCTCCATCAGTGCTGTGCCCTACACCACAGGGAACCTCACCCCTGGTTTATATCAACGAAGGAAAGTCAGTTTGGGGGATTTAGGGAAGAAATTAAACCTTCCCCATGTTTTACACCATGCTTGGGTGATTTTTATTTGCAGCATCAGATTTTTTAACCATCAGGTAGAGCAGGGCTGGGATTTGGTATTGGAGATTTGACATTTGAAGAAGGTTGGAAGGTTAAAATCTTTCTTGAAAGGTTTTCACAGCAACTTCCCTGTCTGGCACCAGGGAATTTGGATGCTCCTTGAAGGATCCTCCCAGCTGGCTCAGTCTCTCCAGAAAAACCTCAAAGTCAAGGATTTGGGCTCATCAAAGTCACCAGGAAATGCTCAAACTTGCTGAGGAAGAATTAATGATTGTGACATTAAAATTCAATTCATGCTGCTCTATAAAATAGCTTTAAACATTAAATACAACTGCTTTGTTTAAACCACCCGGATTTCAAACCAGGAATTTAGGGTGACACCAACCTCTGGTCAGGCTTTAATTTTAAAATTGAAAAATTAATTTAATTTTAAACAACTCCTGTTAGCCCAGGTAGACAGGATGTGGCTGCAAATGACTTTAGGGAAGTCAGTGATAAAAACAACCAGAAAAGAGTGAAGTGCAAGCACAGCTTTGGGGAGAGTTTGCTTCTCTCACAGGGACAAAGAAAACATCTGAATTTCAGTAAATCCAAATGTTTCACACCGTGATCTTAAGAGTCTGCTCCAGTTTCAAGAACTTTGATTCACTTAGTCCAGTTTAATGCTGAATTATAGCAAGTCAGTGAAAAAATCAGGAGTACAAAGCAGAAATGCACATTCTCCAATCTGCAAGTAAAACTTCAACCTGAGAGACCAAGATCTGTAATTATAGTGACCAGAAGTGTAAATCATGATGCACAATTATTACTCCACTTAATGAATCAACCAGCTTTAAATGCAAAATCTGTTTCGAGACATTCACTTTGTCTGCTTTCTTATCCAGCACATTTTTGAGTTTATTAACTGACCAAAAACCATTAAAACCCACTTTTTTGCTCTTTAAACTTGTTTTTGTTTCCCTGTAACTCGAGTCAGAAATACAAAAAGATCAATCAATCAATCCTGTGAACCCCAAATTCACCATTTCCCACCAGAATAAAAACACACAAAATTCCTCACCCCGGCCACACAACTGCCTAAATAAATGTCCCCAGATACACCAGGCTCCCTCCTCAGAAAAGGAAGTATCCAATTACACTGAGCAGAAGCAGCTTTTTACAACCAAACAGGAAAACATCCTCTTTCTTATAGAATAATTCCCCCCCAAAAAATCCTCATCACAAAAAAAAAAAACCCACCAAAACCCCAGATGCTTAAATCAAGATTTAATCCAATCCTGCATGATTTTGGCTGGATGTAAATCATGGGTGTAGATCATTCACACTCTCGTTCCAGATTGTTTCTCTGCAAGTCCAGGAAACCCACAGAGACGTTTGGGAGAAAGATTTCTCCCCAGATCCCTTCTGGAGAGAATTGTATCCAAATCGAGGGATCAATGGGAAAAAAGGGAGGGATTCCATTTATGGGATGGACCAAGGGCTGTCTGGAGAGGTTTGAGTCCTGTTTCTGCAGAGATTTGGGGTTCTCTGCCCTGATTTTTGGGGAGCTCAGGCTGAACCAGGAGCTGGGGTTTGTTCAACACCGACCAAACCTGGGGCAGAGGCTGCAGAGGCTTCCACTCATCCCTCGTGCAAGAAATTTGGGTTTTTTTAACCAAATCCTGTTCTCCAGCTCCCACTGGCGTTGGGGATGCCCCAAATCCCAAAGCAGCCCCAGCAGGAGCTCTGTGCCCCTGTGGCAGGGTGGGAACAGGGACAGAGGCGTCCCAGGGAAAAAACACCCTCAGCACATCCCCGGCCAAAAGAACCATTTCCCACCGCAGCCTGCTCTCCTTCCTCAGCAGCCTTTGCTTTCCCCTGCTGGGATCTCGGGGCTGTGCCAAGAGCCTGGCCTTGGGGAGCGTGGGGGATGAGGAGCAGCCCTGCAGAACAAGGGATGATCTGCTCCCAGCCCCGGAGTGGGCTCGGTTGGAGCATCCCCTGGGACAGGGGAAGGAAGCAGCTCTGGGAATTTCCCAGCCATGGGACTGGGGCTCCCAGTTTGGCTCAAAGCCCTGCGCTCTTCCAGCAGGGAATGTCTGCACAGAGAGAGGAGAGAAGGCACAGGAACCATCCGAGGAGGTTTAATGCCGTGTTTTCCCAGCTCGTCCTTGGGGTGGGAGGGACAGACAGACAGAGCTCGCTCACCTCGCTGTGTTTTACATGCTGGAGGGCAGAAAACTGAGCTGCACCTCCCACAGGGCTGCAGGTCCTGTCCTAACCCCCATTTCCTCACCTTCTGTGGCTCAGCAGAAAGCTGCAAAACCCAACGCACAAATCCCCATCCTCTAAACCCCCCACGCTCCAGGTTGGCTGCTCAGCCTCTCCTTTAATTAACCAGCCTTCATTTCAACCCGAGCGCTGTTAGAACTGGAATTAGCGCTGCTGCTGGGGCAGTGCCTCCCTGAAATCTCCTTAAATGCAATCCCTGAGGATAACGGGGATGGGCAGCAGCAGTGGGAGCAGGAGCTGGGCTGGAAAGCTGCTCAGAAACCAATCCCACAGGGAAAAGGGACGTGCAGGGACTGGAATCAGCAGCCAGCAGCAGGACCCAGGGCTGGGGAGGAGAAGACCTCGAGGAAAAACCTCCATGGGCCAAGGAGGATTTTGGAAATGCCAGAAAACCCAGAAACACCTCGTAAAGAAACACAAAAATCTCCTCCAGCAATACCAAACCTCTGCAGGGCAGCAGAGCCAGGACTCTGGGGAGATTATTGTGATATCAAGAGGCCCTGAAGGGTGAGATATCCACTGAGGAGCCCAAAGGCAGGAGGAAAAGGCCCAGCCTCTCTCCAGAGCTCAGAGCCCGGCACAAAAGAAGCGCCTTCGACTTTGAAAGACACGAAATCTGAAAGATAAAGAGTCTCGAAAAGATCTGAGATCTCCAAGCAGCTCCTGCTCTCCAAGCAGCAAGGTCAGAGCCAGGAGTAATTGGAGCTAAAACCTTCGGCCTGGAGAGGAATGGGAAAGACAATTTGCTTTTCCTTTTAGAGGCAAGATTAAATTTACCACGCAGTGATCTTTTCTCCAAAATTTGAAAGAGAAGGAGGCTGAGACACACACACACACAGAGAAAGAGAAATGGAATCAGGCATTAAATCATATTAGGCATTTGGCCAGGACTTGAAGATGTTGAATACTAAAAAAACAAATTCCACCTCGCTTGTAGGAGAAGGAAATGAATATTAATATATAATCACCTCCCTGAGCTAAGAGAAGGCCACAGCCACAAATCCCCCAGCACATCAAACGCTGAAGCTGCAGTACACTGAATTTCAGGTGCCTCACCCCCCATTGCAGAGCCCTGGGATGTGCATGAGGCTCTGCCCACACAGCCCTCACACCCACGCTGGCAGAGAGGAGACATCCTCACAGTCTGCAGCAAGAGAAAAAGGGGGAAAAAAAATAAAATAGTGCATGCCAGGCTGTCTGCAGCCCCCAGCTGCTGCATTTCGCCTCAGGTGAGAAAACAGCAGAGCCTGGGGGGGGAAAAAGACACATTCCTGATATTATATAAACAGAGAAGGTGCTGAGCAGCGGCTGAGGTGGAACAAGAACCATTAACTTCTGCCAGCTCCGAGATTTCTGTGTGCACTGAGGGCACAGACAGGACCTGATGCTCTGTTCCAGGTGCCCACAGCACAGAGCCCAGCCTAACCCAGCCTCCACTTTATCTCACATCCCACCTCTCTCAGCCTTCCTCTCCCCCCAAAATCACATTTCCCCCACCCTCCAGAGGGTTCATTAAATGATGAAATCCAACCCTGTGCCCAGACAAACAGGCACAGGACACATCCACCTGCAACTCCCACAGGGGATGGGAGAGGAGCAGAAGGATGGGAAGGAGGCAAAGATGCATCTTACAGCAGGGCAGGGTTTGGGGGCACGGAGGGAACACCAGACACCCTTTTTTGGGGCAGGAAACACCCTGGCACTGCCAGAGAGATTTGTTGGCACTGCCTCCAGCAGCCTAAGGGTTAAGAAGGGTTGTGGGGAGCCCGGTGGGGTTTCATCAGCAGCTTGAGGCAGAGGAAATGAGTGTTCATCCCAAAGCCACCCCGCTTAGGGCAGGGTTACCCAACTTCCACCCTGCCCGGAGCTGCAGAGCCCTCCCTCAGCCCCAGCAGCTCCCACCTGAGCAAAACCAACCCCAATCCTGCCAAATTCCTCATCCCTGTGCTCTGCTGGCACCCACGGGCTCCGAGGAGCCCAGAGACCCCAGGCTGGCTCAGCTGAGCAGGAGAAGGGAGCAGGTTTTCACCTGTGGGGGAAACACAGCAGTGCTGAGCTCCTCCAGCACTCCTGGGAATTCCCATTCCATGGGAATGCTGCCCTGTGGCACACGGCCAGGAGCAAGCACAGAGGCCAGCCACAAGTCGATTGAATTTTTCTCTCTGCTCCTGTGTCTCAATGAAGTCACAGGAACCCGAGGTGAGCTGTCTCCATCAGTATATATATATTATTTTTTCAGTGTTTTACTATCCCCACCGGTCAAGTCCCTCTTGCAATGAAGATATTCATCATTAATTAATAAAACATCCCTGTGCCACACAGTTCCCAGGCTGCTCAGGTCATGTCTTGTTTCCCACAACCTCTGGCTGGGAAAAAAAACCCCAAAACTCAGGAAAAATCCCGGGCTCAGCCTGGGATGGGGCAGGGGCAGAGCTGCACCCACGGCAGGGGATGTTTTTGAGATAAACCCCAGGGATCCCAGCCAGGATCACAGCCAGGACAGGGGTTGGTGGCTGAGAGGGTGCAACATTTGGGCTCTGATCTGCTGCCCAACTCAACCCCCACAGCCACACAGATCCCAAATGGAGAGGTCACTGTCCCAAGGAATTGTGTCCCCCACTCCCAGAGAGGGAGCACATTCACCTCAGGAAAAGTGAAACCCACAACTTTTTTCATCCCAAAGCTGAAAGTGGGGAAGGTTTTCCATAAAACCCCCACAAATCACATGAAACAGTTCTGATTTCTCAGATGGGCTGCTCTAAAGATAATAATGAGCACCTTTGCTCCCAGCCCTTTCCTGCAAATAGGATTTTTGGTGGTGTTTTCTTCCCTTTTGGGGCCTCTGACCCCTCTCCCCTGCCCACCCCAGGCTGGCACAGCAGAAAATCCACCTTGCAGGTGGTGCCACACCTTGGACCTTGGCATTTGGCTCCTGGCCACGCTCAGCACCCCGGCATTTATTGCTGCACTTGGCTTTTTATTTCCCCTCCTTTCTCTCCATTTAATTCCTGGAACTGCTGCTCACCTGCCCCGTGCAGATGATGTTCACATCTGCTGGATTCCTCCTCCTCTTCCTCCCCTCTCCCACCAGCCCCAGAGCAGCAGCAAAAGCTGCAGGTCGAGCCCATAACCAATGGCAAATTCCTGGAGTGCAACGTAATGTGCTGGGAAGCTCTTCCCCATTCCGCCTGGGAAAAGCGATCCGTTTGGCAGCCGGGGAGGAGGAAAACATGCTTTGTTTTACAAATCCTCTCCCCGGCAGGAGGGACACTCCCAGAATTTAATATACTGACAGGGCTTGGCCGCCCTAACCACCGAAACTCGAGAGTATGGGGGGGAAAAGGAAAAAAAAATATATATATATAAAAAGAGTGAAAATAAAAAGTGCCACGCTCTGGAACATTAAAACCTATCCTGCCTCTGCAACTGGTGATACTGGGAATAGTGGAGCTGGAATTCTCCCACCTGAGGGTCTGAGAGTGGATTCCCATGTCTCAATTGATTAATTTTTTAGCCTCTCCCTGCAGCAGCTCCCTGTTGCAAAGCACAGAAGATGCTGCCAGGTGAACCCAAGAGGTCACTTCATGGCAGATCAATCCCAAGTTAGTCCGTGCAGGAATCACTGCCATGGAAGGCCAGCAGCTCCCTCCAGGTGACCAGCAAGCCTCTGGCAACCCCCAGCACCAGCCTAAACCAAAATGTTCATTATTTCAGTGTCTCTCCACTCCGTTTGTGCCAAAAGGATCCCCCCTGCAGCACCCTGAGGGAAAACACGTCAGCCAAGGGGAGGCACTTGTTGGGATTTGGGGGGTTTGAGTTGTGCAGCGCAGGGTTTGGGCTCCAGAGCAGAAAGGAGGGAAAAGAAATGAGTATTCTGTGTGTCTGGAGCTCGATGTTAAATCAGCCTGGCTGTGCCACAGGAGCACAAACCCTCTGGAATGGCTGCTGGCAGCAGCAAGAACAGGAGTGTTATTTTGGGGGCAGGCAGTGGGATCAAGTTGCCTCCACACCAGAGACCACTGCTGACCTCTCTGAGGAAGCAAAGTCTGTCTGCTCTTCACGCTTTTTATATTTAAAAAAAAAAAAAAAATCACTTTGTATCTCAGCATTTCATAGTTGTTTGCAACCTCCAGGCCATTCCCAGAAACACAAATGAATCCTTACAGGAGCCTGGAAGCAGAACAGCACGGCTCCCACCTCAGGGGAGGGAGAAGGATGGATAAATTCTAAATAAATGGGTGGAATGCAAAGGCCACAGTGGACACTGGTGCCAGTGGCAGGGCTGGACCTGCTCCAGCAGCTTTAAAATACAGGATTGCAGTCCTGCCCTGATCAGTAAACACGCCTTTTGTGGGGGCAAAACAAAGCCCCCCCCAGACCTTGTGTTGCAGTGAGTGGGTAGGGAAGGGTGTTATGGCACAGAGACCTGAAAAATAAAGATTTTTTTTCAGCTCTGGCTATGTGCTCATCCTGCTCCAAAAAAAATTATGGAGTCTCTCCAAGGGCAGGGATGCTGTCACCCACCCCTCAGCAGCACGCTGGGCTGGCTTCAAAGCTGGCTGGAGTCACTGGAAAGGCTCCCCGTGACCTAAATACCTGGGATTTAAAAAAAATCTCTACTGAGGGTTGGGCACCAGGGCACTGGGTTTGCTGGAAAAACCTCAATTTTGCTGGAAAACGCCCAGTTTTACAGCAGCAGCATCACACAGTGGAGCAGCCACAGTCCCTCTGCGGGGGGACACCCTAAAAATGGCTCAGGGAAAAGTCTCTGCCCCACCAGGCTCATCCATCCACCCCTTTCCACGGGGAGAAGCTCATCCTTCTCCCCAAATCCTCGTTTGCAGGCTCAGACACCCCAAGAGCTCAGCTCTGGAAGGTTCCTGCTGGAATGGGAACAACCCAAGTGGTCCCTCAGAGCCACCAACGCCCTCCTAAAACATCCCCACCCAAAATCCAGCAGCTGGAAAAGCCCAGATTTGTTCAGTGGGGCATCCCACATTCCCTCCCTGGAGGCAGGGATTAATATCTCCTCATTAAAAACCTGCTTGGAGTCTATTATGGTATCTAGGACAAAGTGTGCTCTATTTTGACACTCAAAGATATATTTTATCAGAGCGAGCTCTTCAGAGACACTCACAGAGATGCACCTGACTGTAACAGGTTCCTTGCCTTCCCCCAGCAGTTTAAGATGAATTTTTAGCTTTTTTTTCCTCTCCCCATCTCCAGTGAGATGAGAGGGCTCCCCCGTGCTCAGGTTTGTCACCGGGGCATCCACGGTGACACCTCCCAGCTGCCTCACTCTGCACAGAGGGTGAGGACAGACCCGAGCATGGCTGAGAAACACCAGGCTGGAGCCAGGGAGAACCTGAGAGTGATTGCTGGCACTTCACAGGCCCCAAGATTTATTTTTTGAGGAGGTGTTTGAGATAAACACCCTCTAAAATTAGCACCTGCCCTTCTGCCAGCTCCAATGGGCTGCCACAGCGATAAAGATTTGGCGTGGCTGAGAGGGTGCAACATTTGGGCTCTGATCTGCTGCCCAACTCAACCCCCACAGCCACACAGATCCCAAATGGAGAGGTCACTGTCCCAAGGAATTGTGTCCCCCACTCCCAGAGAGGCAGCACATTCACCTCAGGAAAAGTGAAACCCACAACTTTTTTCATCCCAAAGCTGAAAGTGGGGAGGATTTTCCATAAAAGACCACAAATCACATGAAAGGGTTCTGATTTCTCAGCTCGGCTGCTCTAAAGATAATCCCAAACCTGCAGGGCAGAGGGCTAAATGGAAATGGGTGAATGGGGACATGCCCCAAACAACACTCGCTGAAAAGTGACCTGGACCAGAAAATGGGAGTGTGTGTGAATGGGGTGAGAGATGCTAACAGCAAAAAAATGCTAGCAGCGAACCCCAAACACAAACCCCCTAAAGAAAACCAGTCCCATGGACAGAATAAAGGCCAAGAAAGCAGCTGCCGATGCCCAGCAGAGATCTGAGCAGCTTTTCCCAGGCTGGCAGAACTGGTTACACCGAGCAGCTGAGGGAGAAAAGCCGAGCTGGGAGATGGATCTGCTGTAGGTTTACATGGAAAACTCGCTGCTCCTCAAAGCCCTGCGCGCCCCAGAGCCTTGAAAACGCCCAGCGCTCGGGTGTTTTTATCAGCACCTATCAGCAGGAAAGATTAAATGCTAATTTGCTTTTCTGTTTGCTCACAGCAACTTTCCGTCCTGTTGCTTCTCGAGCTAATGCCCAGCTCAAACAGATTTTTCAAGGCAAAAGGTCTCGGGCTCCCTTGCAATTAATTCCTCACTCTCCCAGAGCGCCTCGTTTCTCCCAGCCCCAGTCAACACCAGCAAAAAAAAAAAATCCCCAAAAAAACCAACTCCACCAGGCGATTGTGAGTCAAAAAAGATTAAAAAGCAACGCTGCCAGCTCTGGGTATTTCTGAGCCAAGCAAGAAAAGAGCTGATTTCTCAAAAGCTGCCAGCTCCGACTGCCTCGGCGCTTTCACGGAGCTGCTCGAAACGCCAAACTTTTTGGAAAGTTGAGTTGGGAACCACTTGGAGTAGGCTGCAAATCCCAGAGGCACCAAACGCCAGCGAGGAAAGGGAAGGAGGAAAAAGAAAAAAAAAAATGCACCAGACAATGCAAAGCACCTCCCTGGGGGTATTTCCCCCTCTCTGACCACCCTGCAGCTCCTCAGCCACTTCCCCAAAATTACACCACGGAAAACCGGACCCGCCGAAGCGCAGCGTGGCCGCCAAAGGCTTTCCAAAGCAGCGCGAGTCGCTCCCAAAACCGTCTTTTTCCCCTCGCGTTCCTCGGGAGAAAGCCGCCCTCGAGAAATCCTCACCTGCCGCAGGTTCTTCAGCAGCTCCGTGGCCTCCTCCTGCCGGCCCTGCTTCACCAGCAGCAGCATGTCCTGGATCATGCAGATCCTGCGGTGGTACGGGGGCAAGCCGGCGCCGCCGCCCTTCCCGAACTTCTCGCCGGACTTGGCCACCAGAGAAGCCAAGAAATCGCCTCTTTCTCTGCTCGCCACCTTCTTGCGGTGGTGGCCCGGGGGGCTCTCCCCGGCGCTGGCCGGCTGGCAGCCCTTGGTCTGCTTGGTGCCCATGGCCCGCGGCTGCCGCAGCCCCGGGGCGACATGCAGCGGGGACACGGCGGCGCCCAGGGGACAGAGGGCTTCGGGGGCTGCAAAAAGGGGGGTGGGGGATGAAAAAGGGGGGTTGGGGGTGCAAAAAGGGGGTTTAGGGGTGCACAGAGGGGGTTTTAGGGATGCACAAAGGGGGTTTTAGGGGTGCACAAAGGGTTTTTTGGGGATGCACAAAGGGGTTTTAGGGGTGCACAAAGGGGTTTTAGGGGTGCACAAAGGGGTTTGGGGGTGCACAAAGGGGTTTGGGGGTGCACAGAGGGGTTTGGGGGTGCACAGAGGGGGTTTAGGGTGCACAAAGGGGTTTGGGGGTGCACAGAGGGGTTTGGGGGTGCACAGAGGGGGTTTAGGGGTGCACAGAGGGGGTTTAGGGTGCACAAAGGGGTTTGGGGGTGCACAGAGGGGTTTGGGGGTGCACAAAGGGAGTTTAGGGGTGCACAGAGGGGGTTTAGGGTGCACAGAGGGGGTTTAGGGTGCACAAAGGGAGTTTAGGGGTGCACAAAGGGGGTTTAGGGTGCACAAAGGGTTTTTTGGGGATGCCCGGGAGGGTCGGGGGGATGCGGGATGGGGCCGAAGGGGCTCAGCAGCGCGGTCGCTGCCCGGCAGCGAGGCGGCTCGGCTGCCGAAGGCGGAGGATGGAGCGGCTGAAACCGGCCGGGAGGAGCCGCGGCTCGGCCCCTCCGCTGCTCTCCATGGCCGGCAGAGGCAGAACCGCCGGATCCCGGCAAAGCTCCGGGCAAAGCTCCGGGCGCTGCCTCGGCGAAAGCGGCTCCGGGGCGGCTCCTCCGCGCAGCCCCCGGCCGGTGCCGGGCCGTCCCCCGGGGGTCCCCCGGGCTCGGAGACGGGCGGTGGCCGAGCTTTGGGGGCAACTGTTGCGCTCCCGGGGCTCCCCCGGAGGAGGCGCGGCTCGGCTCGGGGCGCTCGGAGCCGGGAGAGCCGGGGGAGGGCCGGGGGCGGGCTCCGAGCACCGAGGCAGGGCTTGTGGAGGAAGCCGCAGCAGGACGGGGCTCGTCCTTCCTTCCTTCCCCGCGGCTTCGGGGGCTCTGCTCAACAAACGGGGGATGCTCCGGGAGGGGAGGCCGGGGGTGTCCCCGCCGGGGTTCCTCTGGGAGGGATTCCCGCAGCAGCCTCGTCTCCCGGGGGATTGGCAGGCGTTGGGATGTGCCCGGGGCGGGGATGTCGCTGTCCCCAGCCTGTGTCCTGCGGGTGATGCCGGCTCTCCATCCTGCCACAGCGAGCCCGGCTCACCTCCAGCCCGTCTGGGAGTCACCTCCTGTGCCTCCTCCGCATCCCCATCCTGCGCTGCCACCCCTCCATCGATAGTCCATCGATATTCATCGATAGTCCATCGATATTCATCGATATTCATCGATAGTCCATCACTCCTGATCTCCCCCGAGCACGGAGTGAAGCTCTCGGATAAAGCCAGCCGTGGCCTCAGACCCTCTCCTGATCTGAGGACATGGTTTCCACCACAGAAAAGCTTTGCAACTCTTTTTAAAAAAGAATCCCAAAGCAGTGAGGGAATGGTTTCCAACACAGACACGTTTGTTTGTTTTTTTTTTTCTTTTAAAAAAGAATCCCACATGAGAGGTTTCTGGCTCTCTGCATCCCGTGCAATGGCACATCCACAAACACACAAATTCCGTGTCACTGTGGTGGATAAAAGGCACCACCAGCGAGCTGCAGGGCCCCGCAATTGTTTCTAAAACTCCTCATTCTGATCCACAGACCACGGGAACAACACAAAGCCCCAGTGGCTTCACCAGGGCTTGGCTCTGCCTTACAGAGCTAGGCTGCACATCAGCCAAAAACACCACCAAAGCTGGGTGTCTTCCCCCAGAAACACAGCTCAGGGGCCAAAAAACTGCATTTCTGTCCTTCAGCCACAGCCAGTCCGGCCAGATGAGGAAACAGGCAAGCCAAGAAACCACGAGCTGATTTCCCCTTGTGAGCACATGGCCACGGGGGTGAGGATTTTGGAGGGAGGTGTTGTACGAATTTATCTGACCACTCAGAATCCACCCCTGAGAGCAGACAACAACTTAAGGAAGATGTGTCAGAAATTAGAGTTGATGACGGGACCTGGCGAGATATAACCTATTTGATAAGTGGAATTTAAGCTGTTTGATAAGTGGGATTTAACATCGTGGATGAAAGAGCTTTTACAAATAGATCTGTACATTTTAATCATCATAGTAATGGACGTGCTAATAATTGCTCCAATGCATTCAACAAATTATCAATAAAGTGATCAAGGTAGTCTGTATGGCTCAGAGGGAGGGGGGAGATGTTGGGGTACAACCCCCCTGGGCCCCTCACCAGAGCCTCATCTGGCAGTAAATGTCCCCAAGGAGGCAGGGACAGGCAGCCAGTGTCACCAAGGAAGCTCTGGGAAGGGGTGGTGACACCTCTCCAGCAGCATTTCCCCCTCCCTTTGGTGACAAATATGGCAAAATATGGCCCTGCAAGGCTCTGGGCGCCAAAAAACCCAACTGATGGAGCTTCATTTCAGTCCTGGGGCCCGACACTGTGCCCCCAAATCCTTGTGCAGCCACAGCCCCAGTCCTGACACACGCAGGAGCAGCAGGGAAGGTGCTCCCAGCCCTAAAATCCTCAAGGTTCACCCCAGAGCCTGTTGTCCCCTCACCTCTGTCACTCTGGGGTGCAGCAAGGCAAGGTCAGCTCAGCTCTCCAACACAGATACCCAAGGGTGGAGAGGCAGCAGAAAGGGAGAGCCCAGGCAGGGCTGAGATCCCTGCTCCCCTCCCTGCCCCAGAACCTGAGGGACGTGGCCATAAAATCAGAATATCCCACCCAGGGTGGGAGGAGAAGGGCCCTCGGGTCCTGAGGGATGTGGAGAACCAAATCCAGTCACTTCCCAGCGCTTTCAGAAAAGCATTTTGTGCGTTTTCAGCTCTTTTCAAACTGGTTGTTCCCTCCCAGCCTCATCAGGAACCTCTCCAGGCCCTTCCATGCCTTTTGGGACCCCTCCATGCCCATCCCCTCGGGATCCCAAAGGAATGGGGCACTCTGGAGCCACGAATCTCCTCCCCAGAGGAGGGGCAGCTCAGCCCAAAGGACTCCAGGCCAAGGAAGGGTTTTGTACAGCAACCGTGGCCCTGAGTCAATAAATAAACCCCAACCTTTGCCCTCCTGACACCTCTGCCAGCAGGGCAGGGAGTTCACCCACTGCTCCTGGACTTACTTAGAGCACACAGGACAAAAAATAAAAAAACCCCAACCCCAACCCCCCCCCAAAAAAACCAACCCCCCCCCCCCAAAAAAAAAAAACAACCACAAAAACCCCCCAAAAAACCTACCAAAAAACCAAACCAAACCAAAAACAAACAACAACAAAAAAAAACCAAAACAAAAAAAAAAAAAAAAAAAAAAAAAAACCCCAAACAAAACAAAAAAACCCCACAAAAAAATACAACCACAAACCCACCCAACCAATCAACCAAAAAAACCAAAAACCCCCCCAAAAACCTTAAAAACCCAAAACCAAACAACCAACTCCCCCCAAAACAACAACTAAAAAGCCCCCAACAAACCAACCAAAGAACCCTCCCAAAAGAGGGGGAATCTCACACTCCTCCTGAGGACACCCAGCACAAAAACCCCCTGGAATTCAGGGATTCTTCCTCACCTGACAGATTTTTGGGGGGAAAGTTTCAGCTCATTCAAACCAGAGATTGAGCTGGGACCAACTTCTGCCTCTCATCAAACCCTCCTGCTTTGAAGGGCAACCCAGGAATTCCCAATTATTGTTGATAGGGGTGGAATCATTTGGGATTAATTTTAAATATCAGTGTCAAATCCAGGCAGGTGCTGCTCAATGTGTGCAAAAAGACTAAGGGAAATATTACTTTCAGTGTGGCATTTAAAGGAATCCTGGAGTTAATGTGATTTCGATCTCTTCCTCCAAAAAGAAGTTTTAAAAATCGACCTTTCAGTAAGACCCCAGCAAATGCAGCCAGAGGAGAGCAGCGAGTCCCAGCAATCTCTGGGGAAGGAGGCCAAATTGAGAAATGTGATTTTAAAAGGACAAAAAGCCATCCTCATCCTAAGCCTGATTCAATTGGGCTCTGACAGCCAGGCAGGGTTGAAATGCTGCGAGATGTAATTGCAGATGAACTAAACTCCAGATTAAAGGGGGCAATAAAATGATAAAAACCAACACATGAGAGGTGTTTGGAAGGAGAGATGAAAGGTAGAAGCATTAATGTCTCCTCCTGGCAGTGGGTGAAATCTTCCTGTGTTCACCTTTGAATTAATTCCCTGCATTTGGCCTCAGCTGCAAAAGGGAGAAGAATTGAAAAAATATCCCCAAAGCAAGGGGGAACCTGAGCAGCCAGAGAAATATTGCTGCAACAGAGCCCTGAAATCTGCCCTGAGCTCTGGCATCTGATTTCAGCAGGGCCCAGGGTCACAGAGGGGTCAGGGAGGAGGAAAAGAAACTCTTCCCTGTGTGGGTGCCAGGGGGAAAAGTGACCACAGGCAAGGGGACAGAGCTGCCAAAACCCCCAAATTGCCACGTGGAAAATTTCCTTCTTAATTATTAATTTGCTGCACCTCGTCCCTCTCCTGGCACTGGAACAACTGTACCTGTACAAACATCTTCAGAAGAAAAGACTTAACAATCAAAGCAAACCCAAATCCCCTTCCAAGCAATTCTGCTGCCACAGACGGAAATTGGGATTTTTCATGAAATTCTCTTTGAAATTCCAGCAAAGGTTTTACTGATTTCCCAGAGAATTCATGGGGGGAATTCCTTGGTTTAGGTTTTGGAGTGATGGTTTTTTGTTTGGGGTTGTTGGTTGGTTTTTTTTTTTTTTTTTTTTTTGCTACTAAAGAGTGTTTAACGAGTCATTTAATCCAATCAGAAGAACAGAAAAATATTTATTGGACTCCAGAAGTGTTCCCTCAGTGCAAAGGGGTGGGCTGTGGAGGGGTTTGCCTGTGGTCCTGGGAAAGGGATCATGGAAAAGGATCCTGGGAAATAAATCCTGGTAAAGGGATCTTGGAAAAGGGATTCTGAAAAAGTAATCCTGGCAATGGGATCATGGGCCAGGGATCCTGAAAAAGGGATCTCCATGGGACAATGCATCCCAGAATGTGCATCCCAGCTGATCCCTCGGGAACCTCCCTACCCCTGGGTACCAAACCCACCAGAAACACTTCTCCAACCTCATTTCCCCCAAATTCTGGTGCTTTCCCCCTCTCTCCCCCGGGATTTCCCCCACAAAACATTCCCAGCCAAGCTCAAACCCCGATCCCTGAGCAAACCCCAAACCCCTGGGGCTGCAGGAAACGATCCATCCTCCCCTTAGGAGACAGCTCCAGGGCCTGGAGCCCGTGTTTATAAATCCCAAAGTCTGTTTACACGCTGCCTTAAAGTTGTTTAGCACGAGGTTCAAGCTGCCAGGCATTTCTCTGGAGTCGTCTGGAAAAGCCACCCTTTGCTTCCCTTCCAGCAGGATGGGAAATTCCTGGGGGAATTCTCTCTCTGGGCTGCAGGGAACAGCACTGCCCAGAGGGGCTTCGGCAGGGAAAAGGGGCAGGGAGCTGTGGGGTGGGGAACTGTGGCTCTGTGCAGCCTGGATTTGGGAGCCAACAAGTTTGGGAAGCGTGTCTTTGGATTTTTCCTGGGGGTTTGTGCATTCCCTGCAGGGCTCCAGCAGCAGATCCGTGGTGGGATGTGAACAGCCCCAGCTGGGAACACAGGAGAGGGGAACCCCCCAGGACCTGCCCTGCTCTTGGGAAGTGTTGGTCAGGATCCCCTTGGCACATCCCTGTGCCAGGATCCCTGTGCCAGGATCCCTTCTCCAGCCTCATGGTCCCAGGATCACTTTTTCAGGATCACTTTGCCAGGGCCCCATTTCCAGGATCCTTTTCCCAGAATCCCATTCCCAATATCACCTTTCCAGGATCCCTTTCCCAGGATTACTTTTTCAAAATACCTTTTCCAACATTACTTGTCTATGATCCCTTTACCAGGATTTCTCTCACGGGATACCTTTCCCAAAATCCCTTCCCAGTATCTCTTTTCCAGCCTTATGGTTCCAGGATCCCCTTTCCAGTATCACTTTTCCAGGATCTCTTTCCCAGGATCCCGTTGCCAGGATTACTTTTTCAGACTCCCTTTCCCAAGATTCCTTTTTCCATCATCCCTTTACCAGAATTTCTTTTCCAGGATCCCTATTCTAGGGTCATTTTGCCAGGATCCCTTTTCCAAGATCCTTTCCCTTTTCAGGCAAATCCCAGGAATAAAACCAGCCCAGATCCCTTTCCAAAGAGGCACAACCCCAAATGTCAGAGTTGGGGGGAACAAAATTCCCAAATCAGCCTGGGGCTGAGCAGGAGGGGCTGAACTCCGGGATTGTTCATCCAGAACTGCTCCAAATCCTATTTGTGCAAAGCTGCTTAAACCCCTCCTGCTCGGCCTTCTCTTTGCTGCCCAGGCTGGGGGGAGAAAAAATGGGTTTAAAACTTGGGTTTTCCTTCACCCTCTGCACCTGGAGGCTGAATTCCCAGCGGGAGAGGAAAGTGCAGCCCCTCCCCGAGGGTTTAAAATGATCCATAAATAATTAGAAATAATAATTTTAAAGATCTCTCACCTGCTGCTCGCTGAAAGGGAAATCAATGCAGATGGGAGGGGAAGGGCAGCAGAGAAATAAATCCTCGTTGTTCCAGCTGGATTTTGGGTCGTGGGGTTTGGGTTGGGGGTGTTCCTGCCTGGATTTCTCCAGGATGAAGGGAATGTTTTCATTCCAAAGACTACGAGGTTTAGACCTTAATTCTCAGGTGAAACAAACTCCCCCATGTCCAGCTTAAGAGCCCAGCCTTGGTTTAATTACAGAATTTTTACCTTCCTCAGTTTAATTCTGTGAAAGCTGAATTCTTTTAGAATAAAAGGGAATAGAAGGTTTAGAGGGAGCAGCAAAGTTTTCCGAGCAGGAATAAAATCCCAGCACCTGCTACACCAAAATCTGGACTTTCCCAAAGTGATGCCTTCTTCAGGCACTTTGTTCATAAAATTTTGGAAACTCTTCTTTTGAGAAGGAAGAAGTAAAATCTTTTGTGTTTTCAGCCAAAATCTCTGAAGCATGGGGTAAAACGGACCAAAATCTGAGATTTCCTGTCCACAGAGAGGCTTCAATCATGTTTCTTTGCAGTCTGGAGTAAAAAAAAAAACAAACCACAGGCTGGTATTTTAAAAATAATCATTATAAATCAAAGTTTGCATTTCCTTTTGTGAGGGAAATTTTCTGATTTTGGAACCCCCAATTTACTTATCAGTTTCTTGGGGTGAAGGGAGTGGATGAAGGCAGCTGGAATCAACATTCTCCTGTGTTTTTCTTTAATAATTCACTTTTTTCCTGCCTTTTTCTCTCTCAGGAGTGTCCCTAACAAGGCACTTTCTGGGGTGGAGCCTCATCCAGGAGAGAAAATCAGCAGGAAAAATAAATAAAATCCCCTGGGTCAAACTAATTAATGCAAGTTAATTAATTTCCCTGCAATAATCAAACACAGGGGCAGGATGAGCTGGCTCAGCCCTTCCCTGGCAGAGAATTTTCCAGGGAATTTGTCCCCAAACCCTGGCAGGGTCAGGGCTGCCCAGCCCCTCCCAGCACAGCCCAAAACCTGATTTTTGGGGTTTTATCCAAGAGGTTTTAGCAGGTTTTAGCATTGACATCCTGCTGCTCCCTAATTCCTGAGCCCATCCCCAGGGGAGCAGCCCCAATTCCCAAAATGATCAATTTTAGCTCATTTTCACCTCCTGGTAAGGGCTCCCCTTCTTCCTCTCAGAAAGTTGATGGAACCGAGGATTTTCCCTTTTCCAGCCCAGAATTCTCCATCCCTGGAGTTTGTTGAGCTCCAGCTTTTCCTCATCCTGTTTTTTCCTGGTTTGTTTTTTTTTTTTTTTTTCTCCTGGTTTTTTTCCTGTTTTTTCCCCTGTTTTCCCCTTGAGTTTTTTTTGGTTTTTTCCACATCCAACAGCTCCATTCCCTGAGAGAAACTCAGTGAACCTACCCCAAACGAGGGGTGGGTGAAGCTTTTGTGCAACCAGTTCTCCTTTCCTGGGAAGAGGGGGAGGGAGGCAGCTCCAAACATTCCTAAATAATCCAGCCCAGGTGGAAAACGTGTTCCTAAAACGAAGAGGTGGAATTTTAAAAAAAAAAGAGGGAATGCAGACAGGCAGGAATGGGAAGGGGAACAGGACACCAAAACTGCAGGTGATCCCACAAAAGCCAAAATCTGCTCCTCCCAATAACTGAATATTTCATATATTAACTGAATCTATTCGGAATATTCATACAAACTGAACATATATTGACTGAAATAATAACTGGATTGTTTCAGTTTCTCAGCTCAGCCAGGGTTGTTGTTTCTCTCATTGTGACAAGCAGAGGTACAATGAGAAAATACCAGCACCAAGGTAGTGGAGGGGAATAGAAGTGGAAAAGAAAAAAGGCAGTTTAAGGGAGAAGAATAACGGGATTAGGAGGGAGAGGATGCAGGTGGAGAGAATCCAAGTGGATTTTGGAGCATCCAAAATTCAGAAAGAAAAGATGAGTTGTGCAGGTGTGCCACAACCCCAAAGTTAGGCCTAAAATGTAAGGACAATATAAAAGCAGTGCTGGGAAATGTGGGTCTGCTTCCCCTTGCCCTTTTGTGACATTGCTCAGCATCCCAGGGACACTCAGGACACAAAAATACCCCGGAATTGGAAGCACCACGTTCTAAAATGCAGTCCCTTGACTCCAATTTTGAGGAATTAAAAGGAACAACCACCAGAACTTAGTAAATTGCCATCAAAAACTCATCCATGGCTCAGGCCTTTGGCTTTGCAGAGGCACCAAACCCTTTTTCAGAGCAGCAATTTTAGGGTCTCTCTCATCACCTTCATCCCAAAGATGATTTCCCAGCTCTCCACATCCCAGAGCCTCTTTCACCAGGACTGAGAACCTCTCCTTGGCAGAGCCAGACACTGGGATTATTATTTTTTTTTTCCTCCCCAGCACAAATTAACCCAAAGCCACGAAAAGGTTCAGCAAAGAGAAGAGAAAGCTCATCAAGCAGCAGATGGTGACGGTCCTGAGCAACTCAGAGGCCTCTTCCCTGCTTGGTCTTAACCTTAATCTGGATCAAAGCCCTCTCTCCTGCAGCTGAGAGCTGATTTCACACAGTAAGAAGATGAGGGTGTTAAAACACGCAGAGCAGGGGCACTGCTGCTATTTTGAGACTTCTCAAGACCCAACTGGTTCATTTATTGCACTGAGTATTCCCAGTTTCACCCTCCTTTTCCAGCTGGGATAACCCACGGCCCTTTGGGGAAGGAGAGCCAAAGCCTCTGGAAGTCATTTCAGTTGGTTGTGGACCCCAAAATAATTCTGCTGAGGTGTGTTCATGTTTTCAGGTTCGTCAGGTTACACAAGAGCCAAGTGCTGGAGTGAGGAAATCCACGGGGAATTGTCCCTTTGGCTCACCCTGAGGGTGATTCCTCCCACTCTGCCTGGAGAATCCGTGGATTCCTCATCCCTGGAAGTGTCCTGGTGCTGTTTGACACCACAATGACACAGACTCTGACTTCAGAAGGCTGAAATGACTCTTTTATTTTTGGGATGTCTTCCTTATATACTATTGTACACAGACCAATTTGACTGGGGACAAAAAGACAAACCTCTTCGCTCCCATTGGTCAGAGCAGAGGGACATCAATGAGAAGTCCCTCCTGAGGAAAAGGAATGAATAACAAAGTTACAGCTACAAAAACATGTCTCCTGTTCGCAGAAAATCCTCTGGGAAAAGAATTTTAGAAAATCAAAATATGTCAGGCACAAAACCAGAGCTACAGTGCCCAAGGCCAGGTTGGATGGGGTTTGGAGCAAGGGTTAGTTGAGAATGTCCCTCCATCCATCCCTCCATCCCTCCATCCATCCATCCCTCCATCCATCCATCCCTCCATCATCCATCCATCCCTCCATCATCCATCCATCCATCCATCCATCCATCCATCCATCCATCCATCCCTCCATCCATCCCTCCATCCATCCATCCCTCCATCATCCATCCCTCCATCATCCATCCATCCATCCATCCATCCATCCATCCATCCATCCATCCATCCCTCCATCCATCCATCCATCCATCCCTCCATCCATCCATCCATCCATCCATCCATCCATCCATCCATCCATCCATCCATCCATCCATCCCTCCATCCATCCATCCATCCCTCCATCCATCCATCATCCATCCATCCATCCCTCCATCCATCCTCAGGAGATGACCCCACTGGTCACACATCGCTGGGTAACCAAGGCCAAACACCCCACACAGACCCAAACCCATCCAGGGACAGAAGGTTCCTGCTTTAAATGATCTTTTTTGGCTCTGCTGAGAGGGTTCTCCTCTCTTGTGGCTTTGGAAGCAAATAAATCACTTTGCCTTCCTTTTACATCTCTACAAATAAATCAAATGAACATTATTTTCTTTTTTTTACAAGTAGGTGTTTTTTTTTTCTTTGCAAATAAAACAAATAAGTCACTTTACAGCCTCAAAAATGCCCCCTGCCACTTCCAGACCTCCAGCCTGGCACAATGCAGATCCCAGCATTCCCACATGGGATGGATTAATGAGTCACCCTCTGCTTCCAGCACATCTGGAAACCCAAGAAATTAAATCGAACCCCTCCAACACGTTCTTGGCATCTCCCAGGAGGTTCAACCAAACAAATCCCAACCCTTGCCCTTGCCAGGAGGAAACACAACCCCTCCTAAGAGCCCGGAGAGTTTTGGATGAGGAGCTGGCTGGACGGGGGAGGGTTTCCCATTTCCAGGAATGCCGAAGGTTGCAGCTTTCCTGGCAGCTCCCTGCAACAGCTGAAACCCCCCAGGCTCGAGGCTGGGAGCGGCTGATTTTGGGGAAATGAGCAGAACGAGGCCCAGAGCAGCCTCCCCCTGCAGGGAGGGACAATTCCCAAAACCTCCTGGCAGCAAGGGCACATCTGGATTTTCGATCCATGGCAAAATGATCAGCAGGGCTGGGTCACAGGGAGTGAGGCTGGGAGGAGGAGGAGAGAAGGAGGAGAAAAGGAGGAGAAAAGGAGGAGGAGAGAAGGAGGAGAAAAGGAGAAGAAAAGGAGGAGGAGGAAGAGGAGGAGGAGGCAGCATTACTAAACCCCCAGAGGACACATCCCCAGCACAGAGATCTCTCCAGCCGGAGCCCGCTGCCCCTGCTGGGCTGTCCCAGCCAGCTCTGGAAGTTCTGAGCTTCCAACAACATCAACATCTGTGAGCTGCTCTCAGGAAAATCCGGCCAAGAACAGCAGAGATGTGCTGTCCTCAAGAGCCACAAACTTCTGACCCCGCTGAGGTCACACCGTGGAGAGCACTGGTTGTATCCCACACCTCCTGCTCAGAGCAGGGCATAAACCACAAAAAGAGCGACCCAACCCCGCCAGGAATGTTGGTTTCAGTGAGTTTTGATCTCAGACCCTGATCCTGTCCAAAGGCAGCAGCTCACCCCACTCAGCAGAGCCTCCCCCAGCCTGTGCCCATCCCAGTCAGCCCTCAAAGGACAACGCTCCCCACGCCTGGGAGCTCTGATCCTGTGATTAAAACATTCCCAGATCGGCCCAGGACTGGGAACAGCTCAGGGGAGGTGCCAGCAGCAGGTGGCAGGGCAGGGGAGCAGGGCCTCGGTGACAGCGCTGCCGCCACCCTGCGAACCTGCAGGCAGCACTGCCACGTCCTGCCCATCCCATATCCCATCCTATATCCCATCCTATATCCCATATCCATATCCCATCTCCCATCTCCCATCCCGCATTTGGGGGCAGCTCTGAAGTTTTATCTCCCATTTCTCTCTCTCTGCAGCAGCAATGTCACAAACCCCTCGGAGGGGTGTCGGTGCTGCAGCAGCGGCGGCGGATCCAGCCCGGGGTGTGTCATTTGTGCCCTCCCAGCCCTCTGATTTTCCATGGATGTGCCGGATCCCGCTTCTCAGCCGTGTGGAGGCGCATCCCAAAGGATCCTTTGCTGTCAGGACAACCACCCCGCGGGTTCCGTGGTGCTCCCCGTGCAGCGGCCCCGGGGAACCAAAGCGGGCGGGTCCCCGCGGGCTGAGCTCCGGCAATCCCTGGGGATGCCGGGGGCTCCTTCCTGCTGCCGCTCAGCTGACAGTGACACCTTTCAGCCGCTGTCATTGTCACCCTGCCAGCCTTCCCTCACTCCCCAAATGACTCCCGGCAATGCCTCAGGGGAGGGATTTTCCTCTGGAAACTGCTCAGTGACACTGCGTCCCTTCCTCGCTGGGGGTGTCACCCTGGGGACACAGCATCCCTGTGGGGAGCGGCTTTCCCTGCCCGGAGCTCTCCCGGCAGTCGGGAAGGGTTCCTACAAAGCGTTTTATCCACGCGTAGATAATGACGGGAGTTTGCCTCGCTCCTCCACAGCAGCTTCCTTCAAAGCGGCTGGAGAGGGGAGAGCAGTTCCCGCATCCATCCCGGCCGGGAAACGCGGGGATTGGAGTAAAGGAGAAAGGGTGGGGAAGCTCAAATCTCCCAAAGAACAGTTCATTCACTTCGCCTTCAGGGCAAAGTTACGCTCCGGGGCTGGGTCCTGCTCGGGAAATGGTGAAGCCTTGCTGCCAGCAGGGATCTGAGCCCTCACGGCGGAATCGGCACCTCTCTGCCCCAATTATCGCTGTTGATTTTAATTCGAAGTTAAGGCAGACCCTGGGCTTGGGAACCAGAACCAGCATCAGAGCCGGGGGCTGCGCTTCACACAGCGGGGAAAAGCGAATCCTCCGCAATTCCTCCTTTAATCGACGGCAGGGAAAGGTCGGGCTGATTGTTGGGGCTTGGTGCTCACCAGGCTGCGTTTCCATGGGGGGAGGTCCACAAACCCAATTTATCCCTTACAAGTTTCCTGCTCTTGCCTTTCCTTGCCTGGAAGCAAGACCTGGGAAAACCACCTCACTGCCCAGACTTCGCCCAGGGAGCTGCTGATGAGGATCGTTTGTAATTAAGAGTTCATTAGGGGACAGACGCCTCGTGCCTACTCCGGAGTGCTCGGGCTGGGTTTGCTCTTTACTGGGACACGGGTGCGGATGGAAGGACAAGGGGTTTGGTCAGGGAGGTGTTTTGGTGCCCGGCTGTGCTCGGAGGCTGTCGGGGACACGGTGAGGAGCAGCTCCTGAACCCGCAGCCTCCCATCCAGGGACACCTCCCGGCTGTGTTCCCATCGCACCTCAGCTGGAAACAGGAGAAAATTCCCGTTTTCACTCCCGCCCCTGCCCTCGGTGCTCAAATCCCGGGCGCTGCCGGACCCGGACATCCCCCGGAGAGGGGAGAGATCCCCGGGAGCACCGGGATGGGAAAACGCCGCGGCTCGAGGGATATTCCAGCCCGTCCTGAAGGGGAAAGGACGGGCTCGTGCCGCCACCAAGCGGGGACAGCGGGACACGGACACCAGGAACACCCGGACGGGGACACGGGGACAGGGACACCGGGAACACCTGGACAGAGGCACACGGGCAGGGACAGCGGGACAGGGACATCAGGAACATCCGGACCGGGACACGGGGACAGGGACACACGGACAGGGACACGGAGAACACTCAGTGGCAGAGTGTTCACTCAGGACCACGCCGAGTGGGGACACCCGATTAAAGACCCACTCCTATCGCAAGGACGCCGCTCCAGAGCCTTTGTCCGCCGGGATCGCCGCTCCAGGATCCCCCTGGCCGCATCCTCAGGGATCCCCCTCGGGAATCCCAGAGCCGCCTCCATCCCCTCCGTCCGCAGGGACGCTCCTCCAGCCCCACGATTCTCAGGAATCCCCGGCGAGGATTTCCCCTCCCGACCCTCAGTCCCAAGGGATTCCCACTCTCTGTCTGCAGGATTCCCTCTCCAGCCCCTCCATCCTCAGGGATCCTCACCTCGGCATCTTCCAGCAGGGATGCTCTGCTGCCGGACCCCATTTCAGACCCTCCATCCCCAGGAATTCCCCTCCAGAGTCAATCCACAGAGATCCCTGGTCAGAAATCCTCATCCTTCCTCAGCAATTCCCACTCAGGGATTCTCCTTCCAGCCCCTCTGGATTTCCCCTCCCTCCTCTGGGATCCCTCTCCAGCCCCCCAAGTCCCCTCAAGGCACAGTTCCCCCTTCCCACTGACATTCCTCAGTTTTCCCTCAGTCCTACAGATCCTTTCCCTGCAGGAATTCCGGGGAATTCTCTCCCTGACCCACATCCCCGTTTGGTTTCTCCTCATTTCCAGGCACTTTCAGGTCACCTGCATCGTCTGGGATCTCACTGAGGGTTTCCTTTTGGAAATGTGCATTTTAAAGCTGTTTTCCCCCATTCCCTGAGCTTTAAGGAACACAACCAGGTTTTCAGGAGGGGGAGGCTCAAATTTAGGGGCACATCCATCGCTCTGAGCCCCACAGCGAGCCCCAACCTCCCAAAAATCACCTTTTTTAGCCATTTGTGCCTTCTGGGTGACAATTTTGTTCATACAGGGTCGCTGTTTTTCAGTCCCCCACCTCACCTGAGCTACCCCAGGGCTCTCATCCTTTCCCCACTGACAAAACAACTCTGTGGTGTGATTATCCCATGACTACATGGAATAATTTACCACCTTCCTCCCTATAACCCCCCCTCTTGCTGGAATAGTACCAGCAGGGATCCCTTCAAAAGACAAATGGCATGGAATTGGCTTTTTTTTTAAAATTCAAACATTAAAAAAAGCTGCTCTCTGCCTCGCCTGACTCTTTTTGTCACTACAGGTTGAATCTTATTGCCGTTTATTCCATCGAGGTGCCCAAATCCTGCTGCAAGGAGCTAAAAAAAAAAAAAGTAAGCACCCCAGGGAAATCTATGATTATATCTAAAGAGTTTCCTTAACATCCTGTAAAGAAAGATATCCAGAAGGTAAAGAACAGGGAATCCTGTTCCTTTAGGAAGCAGTGCAGGGCAGGACAGAGCCTGGGATGACCCATGAGATGCTGTTTTTAGGCAGCAAAGAGAAGCAGAGCTGTAAAAGCCCTTTAAAAAGGAGAAACACAAGCCGAGCTGTGCCAGAGACGCAGGAAAAGGCACAGGAGGGCACCGGGTGTGTGAGAGCCTCTGCAGGGGTGGGATAACTCAGGGATGGGGGTGGAGGAGGATCCTCTGTTTGGTGGCTGAGCTGTTCCCAGCCCGGGTTCACAGACACCTCAAGGTCAGGCCTCAAACTGCACCCAGAAAGTTGGGAAAGGCTGAGAGCAAGGAGCCACAATGGATCCTTTGTGTGAGCAGCTCCTGAGCATCTGCCAGCACAGTGCTGGGGCTCAGCAATCCAAATTTTGGTGACTGCAGACAAACAAGTCCCAGGAGTTAAACAGAAACAGGGGCTGCTGCCTTCAGCCACAGATTGATTTTCTTCCTGCCAGGCAATTCGTCACCAGCAAAGCTTTGATGAGTGCTGGAGGGAAAAAGTGAATTTACAACCCAAATTCAATTTCATTTTACTGCAGATTTCCCCCTGATTTCCTCCCGTGCTCCACATAATTTTGGTTGATTTATGAAACCTCTGCAGCCACCGGGCCGTGGAAATAAAGGCAACGAAGATAAACGTCATAGTTTTTATTCTGCAAAGCAATATGCACATCTTACAAACACAAAAATTAATCTAGGAGAGAAATGTCATTTCCAAATCAGCTATTAACCATCATGCAACAAGACAAGTGAAATGTAAGAACAAAACGAAACAAAACAACCCAAAAAACAGCCATCTCGAACCCTACAATCACCTGCAGAGGGTTGAAACCAAGGCTCAGATTTTTCTATGTAATGCCAAAGAAAATGAAAAAGGAAAAAAAAGAAAAAAAAAAAAAAGAAAATGGCAGCTTTCTAAGAACAAGAAAACACGTACAAATAGAATCAAAACTGATTCAAGTCATAGTTAAAAAGAAAAAAGAAAACAAAAAAAGGAAAGATCAATATGATCCGAACTTTAATATTAAAGTTTTAACTCTTCTGTTTGGCTGCATTTAACTTTGTACATCGCCTGGGAACAATCCAATATTCCTCAGCAATCCAGCATTTTGGCCTGCTGGGACACCCTGCACCTCCCTGCTGCAATACAGGGGGCAAAAGGATCAACTAAGGCCAAAAAAATCCAACTCTCCAACGTTTTCCCTTTTGCATTTGTGGGTCACAATCTTTAATATTCCTGGGGGAGGTGCAGAAAGTGGGGGAGAAGTTGTCAAGCAGGCTCTTCTCATTCCCAAATGGTTTCCCCACCAGCCCAAATTCCACCTGGGATGTTTGGAGTTGGAATTTGCTGAAGGAGAAAGGATTTCCTGAAGGAGTCAGGTGAGGCTGGGTGGTTTTTGGGTATTTCCAGGATTTGCATCACCTCTCCCAATCCATCTCCTATCCCTGCCTTTGGTCCCCAGATCAAGCCACCCTCAGAGGCAACTCCTGGGGTGAGGATTAACCCAAAAGCTTGGGCTTGTGGGATTTAGGACCAGCTCAGGAGAAGCTCTTGGCCTGTTTCACTTCCCTGCCTCATCCCAAGGAAGCAGCATCAGCCCACAGCAGCATCAGGAGAAAACTGGGAGCTTCTTTTTTATCCCTAAACTTCAAACCAGGCCATCTCTAAAGCTTTGCCTTAACATTCCCTGGAGGAAAACAAGTCAGGTAATCCCACCGAAGGAACTGAAACTGTAGGAGGAAACGTGTTCTGAAGGAAACTGTGACTGTTCAAACACCCTTTAAGACTCGTGAACTTACTGAAGTCCCAACACACACAGACCAGGAGTCTGGAGGGAATAAACTGGGAATTTTATGCCAGCATCACTGAGACTATGAGATTCTCACTTGGCTTTTTTTCTTCTGTGGAGTTTGGAGCAAAAAAATGAGGAATAAAAAGCCTGGCAAATGAATGAATGAATGAATGAATGAAAGAAGAGCTGTCACACCACCTGATGAGAAAGCTGGGAGAAAAGATGAAAAGTCAATTAAGGCAATCAGTGAGATTTAAAAGCAGTGGTGGAAATGTGTGCAGGAAGAACCTGACCCATGAAATTAAGGAGACTGCTCAAGGAACCAGAAAAAAAGAACAAAGCAGCAAAAGGCAGAACGGGGAAGGGAGAAATGCACAGAATCAAATCTCTGACTGAAGAATGGACACAGGGAACAGCAGGGGTTTCACTGGGAGGTTTCTTGGAGCTTCCTCACAAGAGCCCCACTCCTGTGGCCATTCTCCCCTGAGTGGACAGCAGTAAATGACAATTTAATGAATTTAATGGGCCAGAGCTCAGCAGTGCCATTGGCAGCTGCCCCTCAGGGCTGCAGCCACAGCCCCACAGTGAAGCTCTGTAACAGACTCTGGGATTTCTTTTCCTTTCCCTCTTTGCACTCGCCCAAGGCTGTGCAGAGAGCCCCAGCAGGCTGTTAACACAATACATCTTTTTATTAAGTTTCACTTTCTAGAAACAAAAGGAAAAAAAAAAAAGAAAAAAAAACCAAAAAAACAACAAAAAAAAAAACAACCAACCAAAAAAGTTTACAGAAAGCTGCTCTGCAGCAGAGACACACAATCCTGGCTGGAGGGCTGGGGATGGGAGGCCAAGTGGAAAAGTTTTCCAGATAGTCTCTGTGCTGACTGGTTCTCTGGCATTCAGCAAGCCAAATGAAATACCAAAAAACCCCCACCAAAAACCAAATCAAAACAAACAAACAAACAAAAAAAATCAAACAGTTCCTTTCAGTAAGTAACAGTTTAAAATGGGACTTCACTTCTTAATTTTTTTTTTTACTATGAATAAAAGCACAAGTTTGTCCTAAATACAGCACTATTAAAATGTGAATATGTACTCTTTTTTTTTCTTCCAAAAGAGAGGAAAAAAAAAAATCTAAAACGTTGATACCTTTTCTTGCAAGCAAGGAGCAAATGGAATAAAGTATTAGGCCACACAAACACACATTGGATTCATGTTGTAGATTGGTGGCTTTGGAAATGCAGGATTATATCAAAGGTGCATACTTGGTTCAAACACACTGTACAGATTGGGCAAAAAAAAAAAAACAAAAACAAAACAAACCAAACATCTCTTGCTTGGTTTGAGACACTTGCAAAAGGCATCTTCACCTGCCCAGGTGCAGCTAGACAAAAAATCTCTGCCTCTGTGGAGCCTTTTCACTGGAATTATCTACACCAACACGGGGCTGTGCCCAGGGAAGGGCCGGAGGGCTCCGGCCGCGCCACGGGACAAGCAGCACATCTCCTCAGAATTACTCTGGATATTCTGCTTTTATAAATATGTACAAATCAATTACAGGCACTTTGAAATGTCTTTGGTTGGAATAAACCAACATTGCAAAGGTAAATGGATTCACAGAGTGTTAAGACCCAGGCTGGGTTCAGCAGGCAATGGTTTCGGTCGTTCTCAGGAGAAGAAGGGAGGGGTTTTTATGCTTCTGACAAAGCAACCTGGAATAAAAAAATAAAAACAAACCAAAGGAAGAGAAAATATTTAATTAAAGGCAAATTCTTAATCCTGTAACAGTGATATGATTTATCTCTGTGAGCTGGCAGAGCTGTCCTTGACTTTTCAAAGAAAGCTTGGAAAGTCTGACTTGGAAAGGAAATCAAAGCGAGTTTTGTACTTTGCAAAAATCAATAGAATTCAAGTCCCAAACCACCCAAAACCAAAAAAAACCACCCACAAAAAACCATCCCAAACCAGCTCAAACTACAAAATATCGTTAAGATCAGCAGGTGTCAACACTGGCTCCTTACTTTTAATTAAATATAGTAATATTTAATCCTTCAGGCAAGCTGCGATACTGGAGAAACTTCAGGCAAAGCCCAAGATAATACTGGACAATGATTCTTTCAACAGCTTTGTTACTGTTTTTAACTTAATCTTGGTTAATAACCAATGACTCTTTGATCAGCTTTGTTTTTAACTCAATTCTGATGAACAAGCCTTAGAATTATGTACCATGTTTTACTCACAGTTTTCAGCCTGTTGTGGAAAGATATAATGAATAAATACAGATTTAGTGCCACCTATTCATTGCTTCACACAAAACAGTTCAACGGTTCAACCATCACCAGAATTCTGGCAGCAGAGTCACAGCCCAGCACTTCCTGAGCTGCAATAATCCATTTCTGGAGGACAGAAATCTCATCCTGAGGATCTCCTGAGCAGTTTTATTCTACTGGGTTTTATAACCCCACCTGCACTGTCCACACTGCAACACCAGGGTGTCTCTGAAAGGCAATTAAATCCCCATCTCCAGAGACAAGAAAAACCAGTCTGTCCTCTGTCCAACAGCAGCTTTTCTCTGTTTCCTTATCAGAGCCAAGCTTTTGTTAGCACACACTCACCTTTTCAGAGCAGAATTCTGTGTTGCTTTGCCTCAGTTTGCTTGGTCTGCCTTTAATGACTGCATAGCAGAACATTGTAATCACCATCACAAAGAGGAAGTAACTGGTGTGCATGAGGTGCAGGTTTATTAGGGAGCGATCATCCTGCACACAGAAAAGCAAATTTAAACCATTTACTGACTTAGCATTCGATATTGAAGCAATAATTACCAGATCAACCCAGAAATTACTTCATGAATCAACTTCTTCCCCTTTACACAGCAATGGAGTTGATTCCTAACTGTGGCACAAAATGTTTCTTGTGTTAAAAACATCTCTGTTATGGATATTTTTTCCCCAAATATTGGCAGAGGCTTTTGTGAAATGTTTTCCAACTGTTAATGGTGGTTTTCAAGAGCTGTGAGGCACGTGGATGAAGATCATTAAATCCATTAGGGGAGAGAATTCTCAGCCCTCACACCACACAATAAACCAGCAGCAAAAATTGGCAATTTTAGGAACCATTTTAATGGAACCACACACTAAACCAACAGCAAAAATGACAATTTTAAGAACCATATTCAATGAAACCAGAGCTAAGCATTTACTGAAAACACCAGAGGAACGGCCCAGCACTTACATCTGGAACTATAACAGTTAGTTTGGGATTTAAAGCATGGTAGACTTTCCCAATTGCTCCCTTGTAACACCAGAAGGGGTTGTAATCCTGGGCATATTTTGTGTTCGAGTCCCTGGCCGTGGTGAAGATCTTGTACCACAGAGTGGCATTGCTGTAGCTTTCAGGAACACAATGTGGTGGCTGACTGCAATAAAACAGAAAAAATCAGCACCTTGAAATGCATTTTCCATGTCCAACCAGGACAATTTTTCTGCTCTAAACATGGTTTTAGTTTGGGCCTTCCAAAGCAACAACAAAACCCCAAAGCTTAAGTTCAAAACCCCCAAAAGCCACATGATTGCTATGCTAAAATTAGAATTTAACTGCATGTTGTTGCACTAAGCCAACATCCCACAGCTCAATTGGAAAAATACAGGTTCTCCTAAGGCTTCCCACAGCCTGGGGTTCTCCAGGCTGGATGGAACCAGGGAATCCAGAGAAGACAAATGGACGAGGTTTTGGTGAAGGCAAAGCAGCCTTTGCCTTGTGCTGATCTCTCAGCAGGGAAGAGGGTAAGAACCTCAGTGTCAAATCTCATCTCTGAAACTCAGCTAGGAGGTAAATTCCTTCAACTTCCACAGATTCTCTTGCTCCCAGTGAAGTTTAAATGACAGCTGGAAGGCAAAAAGTCCTCAAAGACACCAGAGCTTTTGACACAAATGTTTTACCGTGGGGGAAGGAGTGCAAGGACTGAATTTCCACCATCAACAGGAATTTTCACGAGGAGCTAACAACTCAGAGGAATGAATGAGGCAGGAAAGCAGCCCCTGGAGGAGAGCTGCACTTACACTGTGACTGGGAAAACGTTGCTGGCTGCTGTCACAGTCATGCAGGTGGTGAACACAACCTGCTCGCAGTGGCCGTGCAGGACACAGTCATCGGAATTCCAGGCAGCTGGCAGGGTGAAGGTGATGTTTATTTCCTCGTGGGATTCTCTGCCTTTTGAGAAAGAGACAAGGAAAGCTGGGCTTTGGTTCACAAAAGTATCTGAGCAACAATCTCTGGGATAAGGAGAACACACAAATGATTAAGGCAGGAAGCGTCACCCTTTGGAGTCATCCCGGATCTTTGCAGGTAACAAAGAGAGCAGAAAGAAAAGTTCAAACCCCAAACAAACCACAAAATCCCCCAGCTGCTGCTCCTTCTAATCCCTCCCACCCCAGAACTGGGGTCACCAGGCTGCTTTCTGAAATTAAAAACCCTTTATAAGTGAATTTATGCCTGTTCACAGACCTTTATTAGAAAAGCCTTTCCTCTCCTAAGAACTTTGTTCCACATCTGTTTTTCCTGATGCTCACTTTGGAGGTATTTGTGTAGAGAAAAAGGTGTGAGCAGATACTGAGCTGCATGTTAAGTCATGTATGATAACTGCACGTGGAGAAATTCAGACTGAAAATAAACCCAGGCTGCTGCAAATGGAACTTGCATTTGGTAGCTCTCAAAGCAGCAACAAAACGACACCAGAAAATACAGTAATGCACATTTACAGCTATGGGCAATGTCTCTCCACAGGTTCAAGACCTTCAGCATTACTATAAAATGCAATTCTGGCTGAAAGCTAAAATACAGTGAGGTTCTATTATCAATTTCTATTAATTCTCTACAAACCCCTGTCAAAACATCCTGGCAGGCAGCCAGAGAGCAGATTGGTCTCTGCACACCACAGAAACCATAATCATCTTATCTGGTGCTGTTTGGGATATTAAAGCTGATTCACTTCTGCATTTTAGATAAACTAGAATTTTTTTTGACACCATAATACTCTCTACTGCATCTATGTCACATTTGAAATGTCAGTTGAGGACTTGATGGATCAAGACAAAACTGAAGAGAGTCACTGTTTGGAATTTTGCTGTCTTAAAAATGACCTTCCATTGTCATTAGGTTTAATCATTTCAAACTGCCAAGCCTGATCTTGGCACACCTGCAGGTGCTTTTCCATTCTGAGTGCAGGGAAAAGTTCCTCTAAGAAACAAGTGAAGGGCTCCATACAGGAATAAACTCACAATAAATCTGGGAATACATCTGTATTTATCTCACCCATACTAAGCTGGTAAATTTTAATTTGATTATATAGTTATTTAAATGACAGAAATATTTAGAACCATTGAATGATTTGGGCAGGAGGAGACCCTAAAAACTATTTTGTTTCACTTCCCTGCTTTGGGCAGTGACACTTTTCACTATCAAGGTTGCTCCAAGCCCTGTCCAACCTGGCTTTGGACACTTCCAGGGATGGGGCAGCCACAGCTTCTGACTACTCATCACCCTCACAACCTCACAACCAAGATTTTCTTCCTAATATTTAATCTAAACCAACTTAATTTCAGTTCAAAGCCAAGCCCCCCCAGTGAAAGGTTAGAAAAAAAAAAAAACCCTCTAAAAGCCAAACGTAACCTGAATTTTTCAAGGTCTGGCCTTGCCTACCTGAAAGTCCAATCTGGTGCCCAAAAATGGTGGAGCTGAGGTGTGTGACATTGCGGGAGTATCCCCCAAAAGGTCTCAGAGGGTCCAGGGTCAGTGTGATGGTGACAGAGATGTTGATGGGACCCGAGTCCTCCAGGGTCTGTGGGGACTGTGTGGAAGACCTGGCCTGCCCACTGGTCACCGTGCTCTCTGGGGTTGTGGTGTCGTTCAGGAGGTGCTTTAAGGTTTCATTCTCAGATATACAGAAGTCCAAATCGTTAAACCTCAGCAGGAAAGTGTTCCAGTCCTTCAAACAAAGTGGGGAGATTTCAAGGTCCCATCCCGCCCCGGTTCCAGGCCACTGAACAAAAATCACACGGCTCACAAAGCAACACAAACACCACCAGGGCTGGCTCAGAAACAGGAGAATTGTTTGTCCAGGTCAGATGGGTTCAGTCCCAGCTCCCTCCCCTGAGCTGGAAAGGAAACTTGGTCTGTTCTCACCGGGCTGAGCGTTTCTGCCCAGGGTTCCCTCCTTACAGGACAGTGCTGAGGGAAGAAGTTCCCGAAACCAGCTAAAGTGACCCTAAATAACAAACTGAAAAATTCCCAGCCACAACAAGGAAGGTCCATGACAGATGACTTGGCCTCATCCTTGATACAAAACAAGACTAACAAAGATTCACCCCAACAGCCCTTCAGAGAGTAAAACAGGCACAATCCCCCCACACACAACTCTGTGCTCTCTGGGAGGGAAAAAAAAATTAACTTCAGGCCTGTTTTCCAAATGAACACCATTTCTGCACGTACCTCTGCCATTTCTGGTGATTTGATCTCCTTGATTTTGAAGAAGTAGCCCAGTGTGAGGAAGGCGATGGCCATGGCGCTCACGCTGATCATAAAGACCACGAGCGGAGGGCGGCTGCTGATATAAACCTTCAGGTTCTCCAACAGGTTTATGTAGAACATTATTCTGATTGTTCACCTGAGGGCACAGAACGTTCCAACAGAGTCACTGGGCTGCGTGTTACAGGTGAGCGGGGGGTGGATCACATCAGACAAAAGAGAGAAACGGGATTTCTCAGTGTAAAATTCAAATGAAGTTCCGTGGCTGTGCTGCTCACTGGGCACGGAGCGTGTGCCTGAAATGCAGCACACAGGACACATCACAACAGGCTCCACATCACCTTCCCAGGGCTTCACACTGCCAGCTGGGAAACAGGTTTTAAGGAATGAGAGCTTCCAGCATAGCCCAGCATGGCTGACAAGCAATAAACCCGCTTCTTGCCTTTCCCCAGGCAGCGTGTCACTGCTCCATTTTAATGCCAGAAACGTCTGAATGCACCGAGTCACAAATCAAACTTTGCACATCCTTTGAAAACCGAGGCTGGAGCCTCCAGGATCCCTCTTTACCCCATCCCAAATTGCTCTATTTTCAAAGCAGGATCTGAGAAGCAGCCCTACATTATTTTAGGCTTTTGCATCAAGAATCCTGTGGGCAGAAACACCCAAAAACTGCATTAAGGTGGAGGCTGGAAGACACCTGCTCTTGATTTAATTCTTACAGGATCTAGAACTTCTTGTTCTGTCTGTAGGCAAAGCCAGGACCTTACACACTAAGGAAATCTCACGAGACATTAATTTTTACCCCAAATATAATGTTTTGTCTGATTCCCTTCCTGAATTTTTATCTGCAGAACAAAAAGACCCCAATTATTGTCTCAGCTTCTCCACCTCCACTCTCAGGGAAAAGCAAACAGCCCAGTGTTAAAGGGCAGCCTTGTGACATCTCCTTCAGAAGCTCTGCAAGGAGGAACTCCCAGCCAACCTTTATCTTTGTCTTACCTAAAACCTGCTGAAAAGGCTTTTAACCCCAACTAATCCACCAAGGCAGGAGCTGCTCCTAGCAACGTGCTGCTGACCCTCCAAAATTCTGCGGGAAAGGCAGAAAGAATTCTGTACTGCACGGGTTAAGGTTGGACCATCCAAAGAGATCTGATAACGTTTAACTAAGGCAGGGACTGCTCCTGCAAGTCTGGGTGATTCCCACTGACTGCCACCACTGTCGTTTACAGTCCACGTGTAGCAGGGCTGGAAAGTGGCAGCTGGGAGGATGAGAGAGGCACAGGGCAGGGAGGGATCTGGGATCGGATCTATTGATTTAAGAAGAGAAAACAAAAGAAGGGTAAAGGACAAGCATTCAGACAAAGCCCTTTTCAGAGTCCACAGAGCACAATGATCCCAACTTCCTTGTGTATACTCAGGATTTTACTGGCAGGAATGCTTCAGTTCCTGTTAACAGAAGAAATATTGACAGAAGCTGCAAAAGTGTCCCAGAGAGGGGGAAAATGCAGCTCAGGGAGAAGAGACAGAGAGCTGCAGTGCCAACAACACAACCTTGGGCTGTGCCTGCTGAGTCCTCACTCGCCCTGCTGGCTGAAACCTGCTGAGACAGAGCTCTCCAGAGCTCAAGATCACATCCTGGCTTTAGGATTTTGCACCACCAAGCCCCTTCCATCTGCCCTGTAAAACCCAGCAAGTTTCTCTCGGCGAGAACTGGATGCTGCGAACGTCTCTACAAACCCAGAGCTAAAAGCAGGGAAAGGGGAGGGAAGAGAGAGCAAGGAAAGGTGATGAGAAATGAGCACCTTACCAGAACTCTGTCCCAGAGCAGCTGTGGCACAGGCCAGGGAAGGTGGCAGGAGGCAGCAGGGACAGGGGAAGGGAGAGCTGGGGCTGGCAGGGATCATGCTGGGAATGATCCGCCCTTCTGCACGTCCTGCCCGTCTTGTCCCTGGCAGCAAATTCCCTCCAAGAGCCCCAGTAAAAAACCCCCAAACGCTCCATCCACAAGCAAAATCCTTCTGGAAACATGGGAGACACATGTGGAGATGGGAGGAGGTCAAAACTCAAAGCAAAAGCAGAGTTGTAGGCAGTGTCCCCTCCTGAATTTCCTTTAGGAAATAACACTGATGCAGAGTTTATTGCAGCTTTTAATCAGGGCTGAGTGTCACCCACAGCACAGCCAGGGCTGGCATTCCTTTTTTTAAAGGGGTTTCCAACAGTTCCATTAAAATTTGTTTACCACAGGGTCTAAAACCAGCCATATTTAAAAAAAAAAAATAAAAATCCAGGATGTGCTGAAAATCCTACACAGAGAAACATTTGGGCTAATATTTTTATGTAAGAGATCACCAGCTTTTAAGTGCCAGTTGTTTAATATGCTGCCATAACTCACTGGCTTTGAAAGCAATTAGAAAAATGCCATAAGCTGCAATTTCCAAGGAGTAATGTGCCTTTGGAGCATTTGGGAGGGAAAAGGGAACAACTGTGGATTTCAGTACAGGAGCTGACATGAAAATAGCAATGGTGGAAAGCAGAAGGATGAATGTTTCCATGCTGCTGCCTGAAGAATTACTGATTTTTTAAATCAAAGTACTTAAATAACTTTAATTATCATGGAATTTGTGATCCAGATCAATGCATTACATCAAAATGCTATGGATTTTCAAGGTTCCTTCAACTCCTCTCTGTCAGAATCATAAAGCATCCCAATTCTTCTGCCAGCTCTTGTAACTAACTTCCTCCTCCGTGTAAATCAGTAACTTCAAAAATATCATTTAAACTTTAATTTCTCGTTCACAGGGCTAAAAAAAAAAAAAAAACAATGCCAAACCAAAACAACAAACCAAACGATGCTTTTACCTCCTGGCAGGTCAGGCAAGCGAGATCAGATTTCACTTTTAAGCCAAATAAATAATTTAGTGAGTGGCTCTAATGACTGCCGCTGCCTCTCTCCACTCCAGCAAAGCCTTTTAATCCTTGGTGCAATAAAAATCTCTCCAGTCAGACTAAACAAGGAGCTCAAGAATGAAAACTGCCAGGCTGGAACATTGGCCAGCAGCTCCAAGGTAATTGCTGGGTAGTGAGGGATGTTCAGCAGGAGCTGCAGCTGCTGGAACTCGCCAGGAAACCCTGGAGATGTTGTGAGCTCTTAAATCAGCCTCCACAAACGCAGGCAGTGAAAAGAGATTAAAATGGTAAAGGGTGGAAATACAACAGTTTCATCTGTCAGGGTTTGCCAGAGCAACACAGAATTGAGCAGCCAACTAAAAAGCAAGAAAAAAAAAATTCTACAATTTGGGGGAGTTTTCCTCCAAAACAGCTCCTGACAGCAACCTCAAAGGAGTAACATTGTGAATTCCTCTTGATTTGTGTATGAAAGAGTGTGGAAAAGGAAGCTGCTGAAATAAGACTGATGAGTTTTTCAAGGCTAAATTACAAACAAGGAAAATCTTGAAGCCTATTGCAAAGACCAAAAAGTCAATGCAATGAGTCACAGCTCAAGTATTAAATTCCCATTTTGAGGCTTAATATCAAAGGAGCTGAATTCCTAAGAACAATAAAAATCCCATATGCTGTACTAAAGCAGGTATTGAAAGCAAAACTGCAGTTACCAAAGTGAAAAAAAAGCTCAAACAAAATATGAATTTTAAAAGAGATCAAAGTAGTTTGACGTTTTTGTCAATAATATCAACTACCACCCTGCCACTAGAAAGCTTAAAATGATGGAATTTCCTCACAGACATTTTCCCTTCTTGTTGTGCAGGTAAGGTAATCACCCTGGAGGAGGGGTTTAAATGTAAAACCACCACTGAAATATCCTGAGGAGGAAAATGGAGTGGAGGAGAAGGGCAGGAGGCAGCACTTCTCCTTTAGGATCTCACAAGTTTTTCAATTCTCAATACCTCACAGCACAGAACACTGCTAAACTTGAGCTGTGCAGCTCAAAAAAATAAATCAATTATATTTTCAGGGGTGCCCCATTAGCAGGAGTGCAAAGGAGCTAAGGAATGGGTCAGCTCAGGGTTAACCCCTTTGAATGAAAACGATGTTGTGTGCCAGAGGAACATTTACAAACACAAATCCAGCAAACCATGGGAAAGCAGCCCATAAATAAATGCAAACAAAAGCAGCGGCGTTCATCTGGAAGTGCCTCTCCTTTAACAACAATAAACAGCATCAGGTACCAAACCCAGCTTTTCAACTGGCTTTTTTTTTGCTCTTCAACTTTGATGTCTTCAGAGTGGGAATAAAGCAAAATGAGAGTTGTGTGAGCTGGGGCTGGTGCTGCCCAACATCTCTGAGGTGACAGGGACATGGGGACAAGCTTGGCAGTGACACCAAGCTGTGCAGGATCTGGACAGGCGCAGAGGTGGCCCTGGGACAACCTGATGAGGTTCAGAACCAAGGGTAAAGCAGAGTAACCTTACCAACCCGACATCTGGGGAACACAGAGGTGTTGGGATCTGCAGCAGCTTCAGACCATGGTTTTAGGAAGTGTGGGATGAAAATGCACAGCCTAAAACCTTCCCCAGCGGCAGCAGGGCAGGCAGGGAGGAGGAATTCATCCTGGAGGGATCCTCCAGGTCCAGCTGAGCCTCTTCCCCTCCTCCCGGCCTCCAGCGTGGACAAAATGAACTGAAATAAACCCAAATCAACAAGCTCCTGGGAAATGCCAGCAGGTTTCTCCAGAGCACAGAGGGAGGGAGGCAGTCAGGGCGTGTGGAGGAGGAAACTTCACAAAAACATCACCTTGGGTCCTTGAATCCAACCAAACACAGCCCCAAGATCAGCGGCCAGATGTGCACAAACACATCTGCTCCAGGTACAGGAACTGGCTCCAGCCAGACAGTGCCTTAGCACTTTGCTTGAGCTGTTTTATTCACAAATAAGTTTACTGATAAAACAACTCCACGTTTTCCTGGAGCCTGGAAATGGCAGGAAAATGGCTTTGCACATGCAGAGAGGACACCACGCAGGGCAGGAGGAGAACCTGGGAATGTGGAAAAGGACTTTCCTTCCTCCTGGTCTCCTGACACAGGATCAGGATGCAGAATATGAACAAAAAGCAGGGACTTGCACAAATAGAAAGAAGCAAATGGTTCATACTCGCATGAAATGTTTCTTTCCACCTCTCAAAACACTTTTCAAGGCTTAATTAATCATTTCATCCCCGAGAGGGGCAGGAACAGCAAACATTTCAGGTCTGCCCATGAAACAAAGCCAAGGAAGGGAAGTAATTTGGTGAGTGACAAAAAAATTTAAAGATCAGATTGAGACTGAATTTCAAACACCCAAATTCCTGACTTCAACTCTCTTTAAAGACAGAAAACTTTACATTAAAAGGCCGATGATGTAAGAAATAAAAAGGAAAACCAACATTACTCAATCTGTGTGTGACAGCCCTTCCCAACAGACTCGTGTTGTTCAAAAAGTCTGCTGGGTTCACCACAAGCACCTGAACTTTGTGCCAGCTGATACCCTGGGGACAGCAAAGTTGATTTTCATTTCCCACTGGAAGGAAAACTCGTGCAGAAACAGACAAATCCAAACAAGTTTCAAGTATTTTTTATATGCTCTGAGTTGTTAAAAACGATGAATGAGAAGAGGGAAGCAAAGTTAAAAGTCAGGAAAGAGAAATAGAGTGAGGAAGCTTTTTTCTCCCTGGTTCAATGAACCCTGAATTCTGACTTTTGTTAGAAGTGAAAAATGTAATTTAAAACATACTCAGCTGTAAAATGAAAATGAACTCAACCTCTGGTTGAAAATCAGACATTTTGGTGCCAAACCTTAAGCAGGCACCTCTGTCTGCCAAGAGCCTGTGCCATGGGAATGAATCCACTCCCATCTAAAAGAGCTCATGGGCATTTTTAAACCTTCCAGCTTTTCCAAGTCATGACTTCCAACGTGAGTTACCATAACCCAAATCACTCAGACTGCAATAAAACACACAATAATAGATGAAGGGCTTTGAATTTGTATTAAAAAATGCTTTTCTGGTCACTGCTGCTCAGCATGAGAAGCTGGGAGAGGAAAGGAAAAGTAAAATTATTCCAGTTAAAAAGTAAAATTAAAAGTAAAATCATTCCATCATCTTTAAAGATTCACAAGAAATCAAATTCTGCGTACACTGAACTGACAGCAGCCAAAAATACAGGAGGGCTTTAACCAAGAAGTGTGAAAATTCTCATCAGTAACTGTTCAGTAATCAGAAACTGGCTGAGTGACCGGTTCAAGGTTAATTGTTGACTTCATTAAAGCCACTCATTAAGGAATGTGGGACCCAATTCAGCAGTGAAAGTGCAGAGAAATGCCAGGAAAAGGCTCTTCAGCCTGTAATGAGAACTGAGAGGAGACAGGGATGCAGACAGATACACAGCTTGAATCACAAGCAGAAAAATGAGTGACAAGCTGAGGGAACGGCAGCTTTGGGGAATGGCAAATTCAGAGTTTGGGTGGGGAAAGAAGGGAGGGAGGCAGCAAAACAGCCAGTGGCCACTGATGGAAATAGAAACAGCAGCAAAACCAACAGAGACGAGGGAGCAGCTGAGATACCAAAGTTGTGGCTGGAATATTATTGTCTGTGTGCTGCACTGCTCAAAGGAAAAGGACCTCAACTTGCTCTGAGTGAGTTCACTCTCCACTCCACACATTAACAACCCCCAAGTGCCAGCACACACACGGGTTTTCATCCAAAACAAAACCTGGCAGTTCTGAGCCCTGGGAAGCAGCTTAATCCACAGGTCAGGGCAGACTTGGAAAGAAAATGAATTCCCACCCAGCCACGCTTTGGGTAAGGGGAGGTTTGGGAAAAGCCACACAATTCTGACACCAGCGGGTTTCATTAACAATTTAGGGCTCAATTGATAAAACAGCTTCATTCCTACAAAACCTGGGGTGTTATTTAATTAAAAAAAAGAAGATTATCCCGGCTGCCAGATCAGCAGGATCAGCTCAGGGGGTGCTGCAGGCAGGGTGCTGGATGTGCCAGGCTCTGTCCCTGCTGTCCCCAGCTGACAAAGGACACCCAGCTCTGTTTGTCCCCTGCCCTCAGCCGGGCACTCCCCGAGCACAGGGACTAGTTGGTTTTTATCAGGCGGCCTTTCAAGCGGAAAAGAAGACTCACATTCCACCGGAGCCACTCCTCGAATCACGGCAGGTAACAAAGCTCAATGCTGTGCGATGGCCGGGCTCAGAGAGCCCCAATTGGATATTCTCCGTGCCGGGGCTGCCACAGGAGCTCCGTGCGCTGGGCACAGCCGGAGCACGGCCACCAGCCCAGCGCCGGGCACAGGCAGCGGCAGGACAGCGACAGAACTCACCGCTGAGCCCCAACCGCGGTGTCCTGCCCGAGGCACAGCGCCGGGCCAAAGGGGGATGTTTCCTGCAATTCAGCCCTCAGAAAAAACACCCGCGATAATCGTTTACCACAACAGCCAGCCCCAGGTTTTCCTCCTCACCAGCGGCCGAACTTGGGGGAAGTTCAGCGAGGATGTGCAGAGCCGACCTTAATGAATCTTTATCTACCCAGGTCTGTCTAGCGGCACAAATTTACCCCGAGAATTCCACCTCCGGAGCTAATTCTGTCAGTGCACTTCCCCAAAGGCAAACCCTTAAAGAGCAAACAAAAGGAAAAAAGCCAAACCTAGCTGTGCTGTAATATATATATATATAATTTTTTTCCCCCAGGGTGATTCTGATGCACGGTTTGGATGTACCGGCAGGGATGGAGCAGCCATGTTCTAGGCATGATGCACCAGGAATTTTATTATTAAAACCATCATGAGATCATTAATTAAGTTAAACCACCACCACCACCACCACCCCCCCCCCCAAAAAAAAAAAAAAAAAAAAAAAAAAAAAGAAAAAGGGAAAGAGGACGAAATAGCGGTGTATAGAAAATTGGTGGGGAAAAAAAATCCCAAAACAACCAAGCCCAAGGCAGGAATCACTATTCAGAGGCTCGTTTGAAACACAACTATTTTTAGTGCTATAAAAATTCCCATTTATCACTGTTTTCCCCTTTTTTTTTTTCCCTGCTACGACGCCACGCACACAAACTTCAAGCTGACGACCTTTCCCCAAATAATTCTGCTCTGTAAACAACAAAAACCACCCAAACCTACAACCCCGGGCAGAGCCGAAGCCGAGCGGGACGCGGGGCCCGGCGGCCCGAGCTTCCCCGGGGGCTCTCCCGGTGTTTCCCCGCAGCCCCGGAGCGGCTCCCGGTGACCGCATCCCCCCGGTGACCGCATCCCCCCTGACCGCATCCCCCCGGTGACCGCATCCCCCGGTGACCGCATCCCCCCTGACCGCATCCCCCCGGTGACCGCATCCCCCGGTGACCGCATCCCCCAGTGACCGTATCCCCCCGGTGACCGCATCCCCCGGTGACCGCATCCCCCGGTGACCGTATCCCCCCGGTGACCGCATCCCCCCGGCGGCCGGGCCGCAGAACCGGCCCCGTGCCCTCCTTACCGGCGTCCGCGGCGGGGCTCAGGCCCCCGCGCCGGGCGGGGCTCAGAGGCGGCGGCGCTGCCGTGAGGCCGGGCTCCGCACCATGGTCCTGCCCTGCCGGGGCTGCGGGCACGGGCCGACGGGCAGCGCTGCGGGCGGACAGGCCGCTCCCCGGGCAGCCCCGGGCCGGACACACGGACAGGCCCCGGCACCGCGCCCCGCCTCCGCCGCCGCTTCCGGGCCGCGGCCCTGACCCCTCACCGCCGACGGTGGCGCGGGGGGGACAAGATTGAGGCGGGGCCGGGAGCGCGGGAGGGGCCGGGAGCGGGAACGGAACCGGGGCAGCAACGGGAATGGGATCGGGAATGGCACCGGGACAGCAACGGGAATGGGATCGGGAACGGCACCGGGACACTAACGGGAATGGGATCGGGAATGGCACCGGGACAGCAACGGGAATGGGATCGGGAATGGCACCGGGACACTAACGGGAATGGAACCGGGAATGGCACCGGGAATGGACCCGGGAACGGCACCGGGACACCAACGGGAATGGGACCGGGAATGGCACCGGGAATGGGATCGGGAATGGCACCGGGACACTAACGGGAATGGGACCGGGAATGGGACCGGGAACGGCACCGGGACACCAACGGGAATGGGACCGGGAATGGGCCTGGGAATAGCACCAGGAATAGCACCGGGAATGGAGCCGAGAATAGCCCCGGAACGGCACCGGGAATGGGTCCGGGAATGGAGCCAGGAGAGCATCGGGACCGAGCCCGGGATCAGCACCGGGAATGGGACCGGGCGCTCACCGCGGTCTCTCCCCGCCTTCCCCCTCCACTTTTCCTCCAAAAACTGTCCCAAAACATCTTTTTTTGTTTCCTAAAGTGCTCAATAGCTAAAAGTGTTCAGGGTTAAATCCTCAATTTAACTCAATTTAGGTATTCCTCAATACCTAAAAGTGTTCAGGGATAAATCCTTAAAGCAAACCAACCTTCACTTACATTTATATTGATAAATAATAACAAGATCATAGTTATATATTATTGTCTATTACTAATAATTAGTATTATTAATGGTAATAGGATGTTTCCCACGAGGATAACGCTGACTGTGCCCGGCAGCTGGACAAGGAGGGGGAAAACCTTCCCTAAATATTGGGTGAAAAATATTCTCTAAAAACGCCTTTGGAAGGTAAAACTCCAGCAATCCCAGGAGGACCAGAAAGGTGAGAAACCCCCGCGGCTTCCAAAATTACAGCACTGAATTAATGAGTGATAGTCACAATTAATGACTCCAGCATTCCCCGTAAAACATCTTCCTCCCCAAATGAAATCAACGCGGGAGTTCGCCTGCAAAGAAGTATTTTACAATAAAAAACCCCAATGCGAGGAGCTGCAGTCTTTGCTTTCGGTGACACTGAGCTGAGAGTGGGGAAAATAAAGCCGATTTCTGCTACAGGCCCAACACCTGCGTTTTAAATCCCTTTTGGGGATGGTATTTCCATTCAAGTCTCTGGTTCGCTATTTTAAATCACTTTAAGGGGCGATATTTCCATTAAAAGTCTCCGGGTCGCTCTTTTGTGCAGTTCTGGGGTCTCACACAAAACTTGGTGAGCGCCTCTCTGTGCTCAGGGATGTGCAAATCCACCTTTATTGATTAATTGATTCAAAACCTCCACACTTCAGTGTCTCGAGCACAGACACTTTAGTTACAAAACCGTCCTGAAAGTGCTTAATCCCCCCACAAAAGACTTTTCCGCGAAGAAAATGAAAATAACCATTGTTACCCGGCGAGGATTGCTGTCCCCCGAGAAGGCAGGCTGCGATTCTCCTGGCCATGAATCATTAATGGAATAACAAAAGCCGAGGAGGGGTTTAGGGACTCATTAACGAGGGCAGGACGGCCACGCTTTTATTTCAATCTTTACACAAGAGCTGCAAGTTTGTTTTCCTCCCCACCACCCCGAACAGTGTGGACCTTGAGATCAGAATTAGCACCTAAATCAACTCAGTAAATCCCAGGATTATTGACAGAAGCGATTTGGGAGTGGTGAAACACGGAATAATTTGATTTTTTTGCTGTTGTTGTTGTGAGCATCCCAGTGCTGCAGCTGCTTCTCTGGAACACCAGGGGTGGTGCATAGTTCATTAAAAAAAAAAAAAAAAAAAAAAAAAAAAGGAAAAAAACTGCCAGAAAAGGGACAAATCACAGTCGTGGTCTGAAGTTATTGCAGTGCAAATTTAATAGGAGCAGTGCTTTAAAGGAAGTGGGAATGAATCAAGAGTTTTCCTTCTCCACGGCAAAAATTAAACATTGCTTAAAAGCAATTCCCAGCTGAGCTTCTGTTTGAGACGAAGGAGTCGGGGCTGGATGGAGCTGGAAGAGATCTCAGAGGACACAGAAGAAGTTTCAGAGTTCTGCTGTCAGAGGTTGGTTTTCGTGGGGTGAGCTCTCCTCCCAGCCCAACCTGAATTTGGGTGATTTTTAGCACACAAAGGCATTTCCAGCTCGCTGTTCAAGGTGCTGAAGGGCTCACTGAAGAGCAGAACGTTGATGTTTCATGGAAATAAAGTGCATTTTCCTGCTCCTTCTCAAAAAGCCATCTTCAATGGTATGAATTTAATTTATTTCGTTCCCAGGATTGTCAAAAAAGCTACCGAAATTTCTCCCACTGATGGAAGTGACCAGGAGAGAGAGACACTTTTGGAGTAACTCTTCCATGGGCTCTTTCCCCTCTCCCTTTTTTTGTTCCATATTATGCAGTTTTTAATACAAATATTTCTTCCTCTTCCTGAAATATTTTCCATTTCAGGCCCCACATTCCCTTCCAAAGCAGTAAAATCAACATTTTTGTGCACCGCTCAAGGCTACCAGGTATTCTGATAAAGCATTTAAATGAAGAAGTGGCATCTTTTAAATATTTTTTTTTCTTTTTAACAAAGCAGATAAAGATGAGTTTTCAAGTTTGCAAATTGCTCCAACACCAGCCCCTGTCATTCCTCACTTCTCCCCCTCCAGGTTTATCCCAACTCCAACAGCGTTTTTGCCTTTTTACTGCAACGTGATGGAACTGAGAGGTGCTAAAATGAGTATTTTGAGATCCATTTTCACTCACACATGAGCTCATGCACAGTTGGGACATTAAATTTGAAATCTATTTACAATTTTACATATTTTACAATATATAGTTCATCTTTACAGCTACAGAGTAAGTTCAGACTAACATTGGTACCTTTTTTTTTTTTTCCTGCTGGAACTTGGCTTCAAGTTAAACTAATTATTAAAAACAATTAAGTGCATGCTTAGAAGGAAGCTTTCAGGAGAGATGTCAATGGACTAGTGTTGCTTAAAAATTACACCAGTTTGTGTAGAAAATCGAAATTCAGTTCAAAAAACCCACCAAAGCCTAATAGAAATCTACTGGACTAAAATAAATACAATTCATTACACTCAACCAAAAAAAAAAAAAAAAAACAAACCAAAAACAACCAAACCCCCAAAAAGTACCTTTAAAAATGTACTGATTTAAGCTCATTTCTTTTTTTCTTTTTTTTTTTTAGCCTTAAATTTCCTTCCTTTCTCAATTAGCTGAGGATAATTATCCTGCATAAACCTGAGGCTGCAGTGGTGGGGGCAGCTTGTCATTCTCCACGTTTTCAGAGTCAATGGCTGCTAAGGCTTGACTTTTTGGTTTTATTTCCAAGGGATATTTCTCCACAATATCTTCCACCTCCTTGGTGATGCCATCAGTCCAATCAATGAGGTCTTTCTCCAGCTTCTTGGCTTCACTGACAATTCTTTCCTGTCTCTCATTCAACTGAGAGAGGAGGTCTAAGCTTTTGCACATTTGCTTCACCCCCAGGCACACGTCAGGGGAGAAACTGTCAGATTCCTGCTTTTTTGGGGAGGTCTGGCCCGTCATGAAACGATCAAAATCTTCCTGGCTCAGATTTAAAGACTGAGCATCCAGTTTTTCAATGAAGGCCACAGCACAGCACTGCAAAAAAACAACCAGAGAGAGCGTCACTGCAAGGCTGGAATCACCACAGACTGGAAGGTACCCATTTTCTATTCCTCACCCTCTTCTAATTTCTTACTATTTTTATAGGCAACTGATTCATTCCTCTCTCCAAAAGTTTGAAGAAATCAAAAACTGAGCCACCAAACTTCAATATATATATATATATATGTATGTATATTTATATGTATATTCCAAACTTCAGGGTCTCTGTGTTTGGGAGGTGAGGGAACAGCAGGAACACGCCAAGGAGACAGGAGCAGTCTTTTATATTTATATTATATAAATGTATATTATACTATATAGCAGTCTATTATATTTATTTAATTCTATTTATTTCATTTCATAATATTCCGTTTTCTGATCAGCAGAGATCTGCTCTGCAGATTAATTTATTAACTAATGAATTTCCTGAAGGAAGGAATGTCAAAGCCCAGCACACTTGGTGGATGCTCTGCTCCTACTGAAATGAACTTTTACCATCTCAAGTGTTTCATTCAACTCTGTCATTTCCCTCCAGGATTCTTTATGATAAAATGCAGAGCACACCAAGAAATGCCTCTTGGAGAAGCTGTAAAACACTTGTTTATCTCCACACATGAATAACTTATTTCTGCAGTGCCTCCAAGAAATTCTCCTGAGCTCAAAGAGAGGACTTTGCATCTGGAACATCTGCACAGCCCAAACTCAGGGTTTGAGGAACAGGATAAAAATACACCAAATACAAATAAAAAAATACACGTGCAAGATAAAAATACACCCAAGTCTTAGCATCAGACTTTTCAAACCAAGGGTTTAAAGTTATAAAATAACTTTATATAAAGTTATAAAAAGTTCTTATATAAAATAAGAAAACAAACCCCTGGACAGCAGGGATGGAAGAGAGAGGGGATATAGAACTGGCTGTGCTCTGAGTAACCTCAACCACTGTTTGCAGATGAATTTGGATTTATATTTCCCTCTGCTGGCAGCTCCTACCTCCAAACAAAAGGCAGACCTTGCTGTGCAAGCCCACCTTTCCTGCTGCACTCACCAGGTTGGTGAAATAATATCCATCCTCCCCTGTCATCAGCCTGCTGGGGTTGCAGAAGCGAGTGATGTACTGGATGTTGGACTGCAGGCGTGGGGGGTTCCCCTTCAGCACGATGTAAATCAGGGTGGGCAGGAAATCATCAGCAGAGGCTGGCTCATTCTTGGTGATTTTGATGGCATTGAAGATGTGCTTGCTGCATTTGGTGATGCAGGCCAGCTTGTCCCGAGGGACACGCTTGGAGTCCATCTCAATGATATCTGTGAGGGGGAAAATGGGGGAAAAATCATCCCAGTTGTATTAATCAGGCACTGGATAAGCAGGATTTGCTGGGTAATGTTGGTATTGCATTGTTTCTATCTTTGGGGGAGTGTTTCAAGTAGATCAAGCTAAGCTTAAACTCTTCAGAGTGTGGGAAATCATCCCTGCTCCACAGATGAAATTCCAAACCCGCAAAGATTCCTGCGCATTTAACAGCCTGGACCTTCCCCCCTTTGTGATGACAGCAAAAATAATCTCAGTAAGCAAGAGAGACGAAATTTAAGGCTGTAAATATAGAATCCATCACTCACAGACCTGTAATTGCCTTCACAACCATGTCAGAGACTTCAGGGATTTCCTCACTGACAGGAACACAGAGCATCTGGGGAGTCACCCAGTGCAGAGCCCTGGGACAGGAGAAAACAAGGGGTTAAACTGCTCAGTGCCATCCAGGTGTCTGAAACCAGCTGCCTCCTGAAGCCAGGCCACAAGGAATGCTTTGTGTCAATGAGACATTATTGCAGCCACAAACCAGTTTATTCCACTGATGTAATTTATTTTCAGTAAAAAGGACTTCCTTTTTAAATAAAATTTTTGGGCTGTAATTTAACAAAAGCAAAATTTCCCAGGGTAGTGGTTGTCATTATCCCACCTATTAATTCTTTCTGCATTTTAAATAAAATGGTTTGAACCCTTAACAAGCCATTTTTCTGTGCACAGCACAAGGATTTTAGTGTGGTTGATTCAGAGCTCATTTGGAGAATTAGGGATTACTCAATTATTTGTCTTTTCAAGCCTTACCTGATCCTTTTTTGGACAGCAAGGTCTTTCTTCTCATCATCAGTTGTCTCAGGGCAAAAAACATATTTATACTGTCGAGTCATGATGTATTTCTCAACCTCATCCATTGCCTTCTCCACTTTTTCAGGGGGCACTGAAAGGGAAAAATCCCCCAAATGAAATATTCCAGGGCTCTTTGGAAGGTTTAATCCCAATATCATTAAATTAATATTACTCATTCAAGCCAACATCAGTTCATAAAGGGATACAACGGGAAGTAAAAATAAAATGGGTAGAACTCCACCACCGAGAGTTTAAAAGAAAGCTGTAAAAACAAATATTCAGGCAGCAAAACTTCCTAGAGGGAACAATTCTAACTCTGCTACCAGAACCTGTTCCCAGCATCTCTGAAAGCTGGGAATACTTTGCTTTAACTGGAAATTCAAGAGGCTTTGGTTTTCCATCAGTGCTTTTGGAACAGGAAGATGAAAAAAAGAACAACTTGGTACCTTTCCAACGTGTCTGCAGCCTGTCTGCTACATTTTGGTAGAAGTCCTGGGCACACTCAGATTGTTCCTCAATGCTTAAATCCTGCAGGAGAACAAGGATTAAGTGTGAAGAGCTGGCAGCAACACCTCGTGTTTTGTTTTGTGTCCAGCTGCAGTAACAGTCTGAGAATGCAGAGGTGTCATCAGAGGTGTTTATAGTGGCTCCGTTTTATTTAAAAATAGGAGAAGCCAACACTGGCTCTTTCATGTGTGAAAGATTTGTATTTACTTGCTGAATAAATGGATATTAGCACAGGTGCAATGGCTTTTTCCCCTGAGGAGCACTGACAAAATAACTCAGACTAGGCAAAATGTTTGTCCCTATTTAACCTCTATTTTTTAAAGGTAATTTACAGTCTATAAAACCCCCAGGAACAACAATTATTTGAAGGAGTATCTCTCCAGCAGACATTTCTGATGATAAATTTACTGTGAAATATATTCACAGTAAAACAACACTGGCTTTTGCTAACTGAGCTCCTGAAGAATGTAACAGAGGTTTGAAGGTTTAAAATTAATTTAATCAAGGCAATTTTCACCATTAAATGAAACAATACAGTAAAAAACCAGAGGGGGAGAATTTGATTTCTGAATTCTCTAAGATCACAAACTGAACATTTTCAAAAACTGAGACTGGGTTTTAGGCCTGGTTTATGTGTAGTAAAAAGTCCCATGTTTTGAGGAGGCTGAAGTAGGAAATGAGAACACCTTCAGTGCTTGAAACCAAAAATGAACCCAGGCTGTTTACACAAAGTCTGTGCTCAGAATGAACAGATCTAAAAGAAAAGGAATAAAAGTTCAAGAAGATCTCAAAGTCGAGGGAATGTAAGATTCCATGAGAACTCATGAAGAGACAGTCTGAGGAACTAAATAGAAAAGGGAGAAGAAGGGGGGGAAAAAAGAAGTGCTGAATTTTGACACATCCCAACCATAGGTGGCACCACAGACTGATTAATATTTCAAGAACAACGATTTTTTTAAATGGAAAATGAAGATGTAACACTTATTTAATATTTAGAAAAAAAAAAAGCAGCACAGCCAAATTCCCCTTCCCCAATAAAAGGAGAGGGGTGGGTTGATGCTGAATTATCTTTAGATAGAAGATAGTTTCATGCTAGAAGTTTTTAAGCTAAAGTTGTCTCATCCCTGGAAGTGTCCAAGGCCAGGCTGGATGGGTTTGGAGTAACCTGGGATTGGGGAAGGTGTCCCTGCCCATGGAAACTAATGATCTTTAATTCCCTTCCAACCCAAACCACTCTGTGACACCTAAAAACTCACCAGATGATATCTTACATAATTTCCACAAGTCCCATTAATGTTGAATATGGCTGAACAGACTCAATTATGTGGGATTTATTTAGTCAGGACTAATTTATGTGGGGTGCTCTGGGGTTAGAAGGATCCTTTGGTCCCACACTACCAAGAAAATAATAATAATAATTAAAAAAAAGCCCCCCTAGATCTTAATTTGATTAATCCAATCATCTGAAGGCTCCTGCCACACTCCAGAAAATCCAAACTGCTGGGAGAAGTGCAGCATTTCCTCCCTCTCTTCCCAACTTCCCCATTTTTATGGAGACAAGATGCACTCACCCTTTTATGACTCATGGTGTCCAAAAAGAGTTTGCATTGCTTGTAGATGTCCTGGCCAGGCTTCTGGTAGGTCCTGATGAATTCTATGAACTCCTTGGACACTCGGTCTGTCTCGATGCTGGCCTGCCTGTGGATGGAAGGGCTGGGAGCCTTGGCCTCCTGGATCTCTGCTGGCAAAATTCAGGGCACAGCAGATCAGGTTTTTTATTACACTGATGGATCCTTTCACAAAGCTTTTATCATTTCAAGCAGGTTTTTGTTTGGTTTTTTTTTTTGTTTTGTTTGTTTGTTTCAGCTATGCAGGCAATTGATCATTTATTTCTCATTTATTGCCCAGGGAAATGCTGGACATCATTAAACACAGCAATAATTATTAAACACAACTCCAGGAAAAGTGAGTATCCCACTAAAGTGGAACATTTAGAGCCACACCCCCATTCACACTAATGGCCTTTTTATATTAGAAATGACTGCAACACAGGGTTGCTTTTGGGTTTTAGAGTCACTCCCAGACCAGATATCTCCATTTAAGGTTTCCAGCTGGGATTTTGCAGATTCTTAAAGGTAATGGGGTGGTTTTCCCACTCTCCCTGGCTCCCAAGCAGCTCAGGGCAGTTCTGCTCAAGGAACACACGCTGCAAGTTGACAGAGCTGAATCCATAGGGTTTTTTTTCCCCACAAAAACATCTGATTTTTCAAGTTTCCAAGTGAATTGTGCTGCTCCAATACCTTCACCCACCTTTCAGCTTGCCAGCCAGCGCTGTTGGAAATGGAGGGATTGAATAGAGGTGGTGGAAATGAACGTGGTGAGAGGCAAGCAGCAGAGAGACAGAAAACATGAAAATATTCATGGTCAGCACGAGACAAACACAGCTTTCAACCTGCAAACACTTCACATGCACAGAAATCCTGCTGTCAACAAGCATGCAGAACTCCAAAGGGAAGAGAAAGAAATGAGATTAATATGTTTAAGTTGGTTTAATTTGGATTTGAGGGAGTTTAGTGGGGGTTTTTTAGTTATTTGTTTTTGAAGAGGTTCAGCACTACAGAAAATCCAAAGTTGTGTCACCCAGTGAGTACCAAACTCTGTCCCTCTGAGCAAAGCTCCACACTTCAGCACAGGGAATAACTTGGCCAGGCACCATCAGAGTACCTCTGGCACTTCAGTGCCCAGAACAGAAAAGGTTTTGCAAATATTTAAATTCCAATTAAGATTAAAAGTGCAAATCTAACTCCTTTCTGGTTACTCAAGGACATTTTTCCAGAGGGGATTTCCTTCCATTGCCTTCACACCTAAAACTCACTGCATCAATCCCAAACCCTACACAGGACTCCAGCTGGAGGGTGGCCATTAATTACATTGGTCACATTTAACATTAGAGAAGCAGAAAGCTTATCTGGAAATACTAAACAAAGAAAAGGGCAGAATTATCAGGTATTTCTTCCATGATTCATCACTGATCTCATTTCACAGTACAGCCGAAGGTTTATTTACTTCAACAATGAGTTCACTCTTTTATCAAAATAATGAGCCTCATTTTACTACTCGACCTTAAGGAATGTGAATATTATTTTTTCAGTCACAAATTCAAACTAGATTGTTGTTTAGTTACTAGAGAGATGTACTCAACTGAGGCAGATTAATATTAAGTATTAAAAATTTTAATTAGGATGAACTGTCTTTTAATGAGTTACACCAAGAATTACTTGTAGTTGCAGCTTCACTAATGTCTGAGCTGAAATCCTGATTTAAGGAAAATTAATCTGTACTTAATACCAAGGACTGCAGGAAAAAAATGAACTTCCAGCAACAAAATAGCCTCAGGTTTGTCCTGTGCTCTCAGAGAATTCAGCCTAACTAAAAAGAGGCTGATTACAGCCAAGAAATTCCAACAAGTTAAAGAGAGCCCAAAAGAAGAAAAAGCCAAAATGCCAGGAGCCAGCAGGGGAAGAGTTAAGGAAGGATCAGCTTCACAAAGAATAAACATAATTAATATTTCAATCTTTCTACAGGAAAGCCACTTGTCACAGCAGAACAGGAGCACTCCAGGGATTCACTATGGTTGTGCCATGGAGCCCAGTCCAAGCATGGGATGTGACACAGGGTTTGTCACCAGCTCTGTCACACGCAGCCCTTCATCACCTCCCTGTCATTTATTGAACATCTGCACTTTTCTTTAGCCAGCAGAACAAGTCAGGGGTGCAAACAAATAATGGAGGATGAGCTCTTAAAGCTGTTTTTGCATCAAGGGGTTTGGTGCCCTTTTGGTTTAGATGAAACCAGTGTCTCCTCTTGATGGGAAATTCTCTTCTTGGTTTATACAACAAACATCTGGAGACGTTTTGAGAATGCCAGAGCTCTTGAAGTGCCAACTTCAGTAGTTTCAACATAATAATCAGATTTGTAACAGCAACCTGGATTTTTTTTTCCTTCTTTTTAATAAAAACACAAAGCAGCATAATTCACATAAAATTCTTATTTTTTTTTATCCTAATTCTAAGGTGGAGCTCAAAGAAGCTTCAGCTTTACCCCTATGCCTCCCTACTAAAAAGCAAAGGATTGGTTTAGAGATTCAACACCACCTCAGGATGCTGGACTTGCTTTTTTTTGCCCTCTTCATGTTGAAGAGCACGAGTTACAACTGGCACAACCCTAGTTTGTGTTTAGCAAAGCCCAACTAAGAGGCAAGCTTACTAAAACCAGGCAGACAGCTTGCCCAGGCTGTGCTGCATTACCTTCAGAAGGGGAAGCCAGTTCCCAGGAGGGAGTAAAAATCTCCTTCAAATCCCTGAGAATGTTATCAGCATTTCTCTCCCTCCCAAGCTGTCCTTGCTTAGGGGTTTTCTCTTGAGCTGCTGAAATAAAAAGGCCAAAGCAAGCAGGGCACCCAGAGCAGGAGCATGGCAGGACAGGTGGTGAAGGGATAAAAAAAAAAGAAAAGATGGAAAGTGAGTAGAATGAACATTAAAAAAAATAATAATAATAAGGTTTAACACAGGTGAATGAGTGCCTCGTGTAGCCAGCTGCTGCCATGCACCAGGACAACTCAAATCAGAAAAATGCTGAATTTCAAATGAAGGAAAATGCATTGTCTCTAAGGTTAAGACAGATTAATGCTGCTTTTCCTTCTGGAATTCCTCCTCCACAGCCCAGCATTTCCCAATAGCCTGTGAGAGCTCTTGCTATGCACAGCCAGCAGTGCCATTCATCATTCCTGCTTGTAACACATTCTGTAGAACAAACACCCAGCCACAAAGTTGATATTCCCAGCCCACACAAACACTGCCAGCCTCACATTTCTGTGCAGCTCAAGGCACCCTGCTCACACATCTCATTTTTTCCTGTCAAAGTGAGGCACTCTGGCAGCATCAGCTGATATTTCATCTCAGGGCTCCTATCACACTCACACACAGCAGCTTGTTGAGGTGACTGGCAGCCAGCAGCACCTTCTCTGCTGCTCTCTCCAGGAGGAATTCCCCTTCCAGCCCTAAATCCTGCTGTGACACCGTGGCTGACTCAGGGATTTCACTGGAATGTGCCAGAGGAACGAGGAACTGCCCCTCAGCAGTGCAGTGCCCCCACCAGGGACACATTTATGCTGTTTAGTGGCAGGACTCCTGTACAATCACACACAAACACAGGTTTAGCAGGGCACTGTTCCATGTGACAGTTTGTTTGGCATCGCTCACGTTTTTCTGTGTTTTCAGTAACCACCACTCTCCAGAAGCATCGCTATTCCAACTTTTGAAAGTCAGAGCACAGAGCATTAATCTGCCTTTTAGAACAACACATTTGCCAAAACCTTTTCATTTTAAAATGTACAGAAGCATGAGAAGCAAAGGAGAGTTACCCTTCTTAGCTCCTGCTCTGGAGGAAGCAGTGAAGAACTTCTTCACAGTAGTGACCTTTCTTGTTTTCTCATTGGTTTTCTTCTCCTCAAACTTTGAAAAGGTCAGGGACTGTGCCCCTTGGGTGCTCTGGATGCTGGCATAGGCTTCTTCTTCCTCACGCTGGAGCCTGGGGTTGGAAAAATCCAGGTGTGATTTAAGGGCTTAGAGACAGAGCTGATTTCCTGTGCAATCATTAATTACTCATTTGATGTGTTAATTCCTCCCTCTGCCTTCACTAAAGGACACTCACCCTTTCCATGCTGCAGTGGTGAAAGTGAGGGAAGGCTCAGGGTTAAATAGTGAGGTCAAAAAGGGAGAAGACTGAGATTTAGACCTCAGAATTCAGACACTCTGAACCCTTTAAAGGCATAGGGGAGGATTTCCAGGAGCACATTGACTGCCTTCCTCCCTGCCTCACACTGAGCTCCCCAACCTGTTACCTCAGGCAGTTCTTCCCCACCTTACAAAACACCCTGTCCCAGTCTCAGGGATGTTTTGGGAAATAGATCACTGTTAGATCATTGCTTTGTTAATAAATATCTGCTTGAATGGATGAGGCAAAGTTTGAAAGACCAGGTTGTTCATCTAAAACAGAGCAAACTCACCAATCCTGCAACTCTTTTTTCTCCTTTGCAGGAGGATTCAAACAGTTTACATTTTATCACCCTTCAAATGCTGGGAGGCTGAGCAACTGTCTTTAAACATCCCTCCAGCTCGGGATGGACCATAAATAGTCTGGGATCTGCAATCTCTTGAGGCAGGAATTGTATCTCAGTAGTGCTGACAGGCCTGTCTGTTCACTGCAAGGAACAATCACAGCTTATCTGTGCCTTTAGCATCCCCCAGCTATCCACTGAAGAACTCCTTAAATACCCCACTTTGTCTTAGAGTTGAGCCAAGACTGGCAGCATAACTATCTGCCCTAATAATAAATGTTTTTATTAACTGTTTAAGACATTTATGGCAGAGGAAAACAATGACATGACTTCTGAAAACACATCAGCCATTTTCAGGGTCAAGCATTTATCCCACGAGGAAAACTAGATTGGTTTGCAGAAAATAAGTGATTAGACAATTACCTAAATTAGCAAAGCTAAAGCTTTGATGTTCTTGGGCTTAAGCCTGCAGTTTAAAAGAACAACCACAGACAAGACTAAAACCAGTTTTTAATCAGCAGCTGGAAAGTAAAACCATGGTGCTGCCTATACCCAAGAAAACAATTACCATCTCCAGGGAGTATTTTAATCAAAATCGTCCCTTTAACCCTTCTAGATAGAAATGCAGATTTGCATATGCAAATTAGGTAAAAGTTGGGCTCTGTTTACATTTGTTCCTTCCCAGATTTTCTTTTCAAACCTCTTATACTAGAATATCATAAATATCATTCTCACACTAGAATGTCGTAACTAATCCATCTTATACTAGAATGTCATAACTAATCCATCTTATAGTAGAATGTCATAAATAGTCCATCTTTGCACCAAAAGCCAGGTTCAAACTCCTGCTGGGAAGGTCAAACCGGGGAATTTGTGATGAACCTGAGCAAACAGGAGACAGGAATAGGATTTGGTGGAGTCACCCTGATGGAAGAAAGAAGGTTCTTTACCGCTCTGCCAGCTCCCAATCCTCCTGAATCTGCTTCTGCCTGGCCTTGTGGTATTCCTCCCTCCAGCACTTGGAGCAGAAGCCCTGCCAGGCAGGATTGCCATAGTAACCACAGCCCTTCTTGCACAGCAGCTCCGACTGATCCACGTGGATTCCCCTGCGCTCCGATTTCAGGTTCATCTTCCTCCTGCCACGAGAGGAGAAGGGTTAAAGCAGCAGGAACGTGGCAGCAGCCTGCTGGAAATCATTTCTTCTCAGGGTTTGCCTCTCCAAAGGAGTCACCTGCTTGAATTATTTAACAGCTCCATAGCAACCAAATGAATGCCACGGGAGGAAGGGCACAGTTACATAACCAGGAGCCCCAAAGCCAGGGGCAGCACGAGTGGCACATCTTTGTAGGGCTGTGACCCTACACAGCTCCAGAAATGGCCCAGGACACCAGGGACAGTCCCACAGCCTGGGGACAATTTGCCAAGGCACATCTCTGTAGGGCTGTGACCCTCACACAGCTCCAGAAATGGCCCAGGACATCAGTGACAGTCCCACAGCCAGGGGACAAGGGCACAAGACACATCTTTGCAGTGACAGTCCCATAGCCTGGGGACAAAGGCCCAAGGCTCAGCTCTCACCAGGACCTTGCTCTGACAGCCAGAGGCATAAAGCAATGGGGAAAAAAAAAAAAAAATTAAGTTCCAAACACCAACAAAGGGAGCACACAGAATATACTGTGCTCTGTGCCTGCCCAGAACCACACTGGGGAGGCTTTAGGGAATCTTTGGCCTCCAGAAGTGTCTTCAGGGCCCAGCCACACGTGGACAAGGCACATCCCCCTTTTCTCAGAGCACCCAGCCTCCACACAGCACAGCTCAGGGGTTTTATATTCAGTGACTGCAACACAAAGATCCTCCTGCCCACAGCAGCGCCCTGCCAAGGCTTGGAGCACCCAGGGATCACCCAGCCTCCCTTCTCCTTCCCTGCCAGAAACCAGCCCACAGCCCAGCTCCTGCCCAGAGACCCAGCTCCCTGCTGCTAATGGCAGATGCTGCAGTGATTTTAGGAAAGCAGCAGCCCAGGATCATCAGCAAGGTTCAGGCGTGCACGTTACAAGACTGAGGTTTGGATTGCAGTACTGACAAACACGGAGAGCAGAAATAACACAGAAAGGTTCTTCTGGCCAGTAAATCCAGCCCCTTCTTCCTGCCATTCCAGAGGTGCTCTAATGCAGAGCAAGGGGAAAAGGGGTTTTCTCAAACTGAACAACATCAGTAACTGAGTCAGAGTTATCTTCTTTGTCCCCGAAATTCAACCCCAAACTCTTCTCTGGATCATCCAGCAAAAGATGGAACATGCACGAAGATCACAGAAACTTTTCTACTACAGGAAATTCCAGCTCTTTTATTCCAAGCTCAATTATCCATTTTAAAAGGCTGATAACGTTTAATATTTCCCATTAATCTAATCAAGTTATTTTAAGCAAAGTAGCAGGAAACACACAATTTTATCTGAGGGGGGAACAAATGAAATATTCCATCTTATCAACGTAAGGATTTGGATTTCTTTCACTTTTCTATTTTTGAAAGAAATAATGAGTATCTAAAAATAACCAAAAAATAGCTCCATTGTAGAGACATGCATATTAAGGGAATCAATTTCTTAATGACATGATTTATAGCTACGTGTTCTCATTTTTACAGATGGGAGAGCAGCTGAATACTTTCTTTTCTTTCCCACTGAAAAGCCTGGCAGACAATATTGTGCTGCTGCAGAGCAAAATGGGGGGAAAAAACCCCCTCAATATTTTGAATATTTAAGAGCTTTATTTCATTCCCATATGAGGAAATAACTGAGAAACATAAATATGCTGCTTTCACAAAAATTTTTTTTTGGTTTCATTTCCTGACTTCTCCAGGAAGGTCTGTGTGGGAGCTCCTGGCAGCCAACACCTCAGAGCTGAGAAATTCAACTTTCAGCGTGTGTCAGCTGCACAGCCTGGGCAGGAATTGCATTTTTTGGCAGGATTTGCACAATCAGGCCATTCCCAGAGCATCACTCATGTCCTTGAGCAACAATTCTGAAAAGAAAGGGGAAACAAAAGCCTGAAACTCTTCACTGATTCAGTTTCACGATGACTTCCTAAAAGCAGAAGCTGCAGCAGCATTTTGGTCAGAGACCTCTATTCAGGCGCCTGTCCTAGAAAAAAATGCTATAAATATGCCTCAAATGTTTAATTGCCATTAATGGGAAGCTGGTCAGTCAATGTTTTCACTGTAAACCACGAAGACACAACAAATAAAAACAATCTCCTATCACAAAAATTCCCAGAAATTTTACAGGGATCCCTGTCACTGAGGAAATAAAACCCTACAAAACCCTGTCACCCACCAGAACATAGCTACAACTCTGGAACTGCAATAATTCCAAGGACTCAGGGGTCTGGTCTTATTCCAAAGCACCATATTCCAGACTCTGATTTGAAGATGGAAGGAGTGGGATAAAATCCCTGACCCAGCTTCTCTCCCACCCCAACACCTGAAACCACAGCAGGGTTTTTCTGCCATTTGGGCATTTTCACCCCTCCAGAGAGGTGCAAAAATCACCTTTGTGCCCACAGAGCTTCACCCCTGCAGTGCCTTTGGTTTCCCTCTGTGTGTATATTCAACTAAAAGTAAAGTTCTGCTCAGTGTCCAAGCTCAGCAGCTTTGCCCGGAGTGAGCTGCAAAGTCAGGGGCTGTCCCCTCCCTGCGGGTGTCTGTGTGCCACCAGCTCAGAGCAGGGACAAAGGAGTCACACCTGCACACAGAGCTCAGACTTTCTCCTCCCTTCTCACAGAAAAGGCAGTGGCAAAAAAAACAACCCACAAAAAATAAAAATAATCCCACCACAAATCCCCCAAAACCACAGAAAAACCCAACAAAAAAAAGAAGCCAAAACCAAAAAAAAACCCCACAAAAAAATTGCAAAAAAGCAGAAAAAACCCAAAAAAAACAAAAACAACCATAAAAACAACAAACAGATGAAAAAACCCACACCCCCCCCCAAATAAAACCCCAAAACCCCACCAACCCACCCCCCCAAAAAACCCCAAACAGTTCTGCAGCCCATTTCTGCAGTCAGCATTAATATTTTAATGAAGAAAACAACTCGGGTTTTGATAAAATGAATGTAAAAAAAAAACCTCTCAAATTGATTTTTGGCAAGTAAATCACTTATATTATAATCATACACGATAAAAATGTTTTGTTGGAAATGTTAAGTGTTCAAAACGCTTTTTCCCCCCTTTCTCTGTTCCCTTCTCTCCTTCCTACTCCAGCTAAAGGTGATCATTCCTTACCCAACAATCACATCCTCAGTGTTTGCACAGTCACACCACGCTTTTGGCACGGACAGATCACTTATTTTCACTCCTGCCCTGTTCAAAGCTCATTGCTAACATAATTCAAAGGAAAAAAAAAAAAACCTCAAAGTTGTTGTTTTTCTGGAGCTGGAGAACAGGCAACTCCAAACACCTTTATACCACCTGCCCACTGAGAAGTCAGAAAGGCAAAAAGAAGGTAACAAACTTCCACATTTAAAAAAATAAAAAAAATCTAATTCAGAAGTACAGTAAAATATCAGAAGATCATCATTAACATTAATTAGTACGATTTGGAGAGGTGCTTTACACCAAACATCCTCCATCTCCAAGTGCAAGCACTTCAAGAAGCACCACATCTCCCTCCCAGGAGCAAAAAAATTGAATGTAATTTTAAATATATTCATCCATTGCTTTGCTCAGTGAGTGTTTCCCAAGGCTGTGCTGTGACTATCACCAGGGAAGGCAAGAATGGCACCCCACAGACACCAGGGGACAGAATCTGCTTTTGAGCACTTCTGTGCCAGGAGCAGACCTCATCACACCTCAGCATCTGTGTTAATTAATTAGCAACACCCCTTGGAAGAGTTTAGAAAAAGAATGGGCTCTTAGTTATTAATGTATAAAATGCCTTGATTTCATGTTACTTATTTGCAAGTAAAAGCTTCTGGTCTCCTGTTCTCCTCTGGAATGGAGACATGGAAATCACCCAGCTCTTCTCTACCATTTTTTAGGTGCACCTCACACCCTGTGGGTGGCTCCTGAGGGATTTCTTTGGGATAATCACAGCCTGGAAAAGTGTCCCACTGCTGCCTGTGGACACCCAAATGTTCCCTTCTCTTACTGCCACAGGAATTCCCAGTTTGAACCTCCGTGTTCTGCGTGTCCAGCTTTATTTTTCCAAATTCTGCTGAAATCAAAAGGGAGCGAGGCCTGTGATTCATATTAAACCAGATCTATCTGTAGGGCTGCACATCAAAGGTCTCTAATGTCAGATCAGAGCTGCTCCAGCTTTTTTAGAGCATCTCACACACACACAAAAAAAACCTCCACCACCAAATCACTGTGGTTTAATTCAAAATTAGCTTTCTACTGGCTTTAATGCGACTTATTCCAAAGCTCTCAAACACATCTTCCTATCAGCAGATTTTTCCTGCTGTACCCACACTTAGACAATGTGTTTTTTTTCTTTTTATTCACCCATTTAGAGCAAACACCTCTTAAAAAGGGCAATACCAACTCAGGGACTTCTCATCCTTGCTCACAGCCCTCAGTCTTTTCCTGTCAGGTTTGTCATCCAAGAAGAGCAAATAAATCACAGCTCTGCCTCCAGAAAATGGGGAGTCACAGAGAATTTTTCAGCAAGGACAAAGCAGCTGCCTGGAAAGCTGAAACTGAGAGACGTGTGTGCAAACACTGCAGGGTTTCAGTCACCACCAGGAACTCAAAGCAGTAAAAGGAACTTTCCTGCAAAATATTCTGGCTGAGAGCCACTTCACTTTCCCTGTCACACACATTGAGACAACACAGAGTCAAGACACAGGAAACACAAATTGTGTTCCAAACCCATAAATCCCAAGGCCATTTTTTGCCAGTATTCCATAAAAGGGACTCAAGGAGCAGCAGGACTTTGGATCTTTTGTAGCTCAATAACAGCAAAACACCAAATTCCAATTTTCACACGGATCAAGTTACAAAACAACCAGGGAAAAAAATCATAATAAACGCATTAAATAAGGTATCAGGCACAGCAAAGAGCAGATGCATCCTCAGCTTTTAGGTAGGGAAAAAAAAAAAAAAAAAAAAAGGGCTCCTCCAACCCAAATTGGATCCATCACCCAGGGTTGATTTAATGCACACACGAAAGACCAAACTTATGTAACACCTTCTTGTCAGCAAGAAACACAAGGAATTCTCCCAGCACAAAGGCTGCAGACACAGCTTTGGCTTGGGGAAAAGATGCTTCAGGAGCAGCAGGGATTTATTTACCACAGGCTCCAACACTCCCAGCTTGTTTTTCTGGTTCTTTTCCACCTCCCTGCCTTGCCAGGGATGGAGCAGGCAAAAATCAGCTGTACCTTTATTATCAGTGCAGATTGTGAGGAGATATCAGCTGGGTCATAAACTATTTATTAGTCCTGGATTGCTGAGGTCACCTCTGAGAGAGCTGGCTGGAAAAACGCATTTTCAAAGCTGAACAGAAAGGGTCTTGCTTCATCAATCAATAAACACCTCCAGTAAGTGCTAATTGCAGTCCATTTATAATTATTACACGCTGTGAAGAACAGTTTTTAAGTAACTCCACAAAGTAAACGAGTGGCTTTAATTCGATAACTGAAGTTCTATAAGTGGGTTTCAGTATTGGTAAACAAGTTAATTAAATGTGTCTAAAACCAGGAAAACACAGACCAGGAACAGGCTGGTTTGGGTTGGGTTGTGGGTATGTTTTGATTGCTTTTTGTTGCTGTTGATTTGGTTTTTTCATCTCTCTCTAAAATTAAGTTAAAAAAAAATAAAAAATTAACAAGTCTTGGCACAAGAATCAGCAACAACCTTGAGCAGTCTTTTCACTGGGCTGAAGCAAATGTGATTCAGCTCTTCAAAAGTCACTCCAGCACTTAATGAACGACTTGAATTCTTCTAATTCAGAAACATCAAAGTGCCCCAAAGAGTGTTCACAATGAACTCACTGCAACTCTCTGGTTGCATCCCCAGAAATGGAATTTTAAAGCAGAAAAAAAAAAAAAAAAAAAAAAAAAAAACCCTCCAAATACACGATTCCTACATTAACTGCTGTTGGTTCACCTTTTACTGGTATCTGAATGCTCCATCATAATTCAGAACAAGACAGCAGCCAGCAAATTAAACTGCTAACACCAGATTTATAAGGTAGGTTAGAAACTGAGGGGTGGAAGGAGGGAGTCAAGGTGTGTTTTGCATTTTACCAATGGAAAAGTGCCCTGAAAATGTATTTATTCCAAAGAAGCACTGACGCCAACGCCCCAAAATTCTGAAGTGCAGCAACCTCCAGTGTTGAAAGAGTCATGATTCAGGTGTAACCCCAAACACTCAGACATGTCATTAGCAGCAGCGTAATTAACCATGAGCTAATTTCCTCCCAAGGAAAGGGTGGGGCAAGGTGATCTCAGACTAAAAAACACAACAGCCATGAGACAAGTGAGGAATTGGGGAAGAACCCCGGGTGTTATCACTGCAGTGCTCACACTTTTAATGGGCATCTTTCTTGAAGTTATGGGATTTCAGCTGCAGCAGCTGGAGGATAAACAGTGCTAAAAAAAAAAAAATAGTCCCATGAAAAGAAACAGTCGCTGCTCTGATGAGAAGCCACTTCAAACAAACCACAGAGCTGGGTTTTGGAAGGGAAATTGCAGCCACTGCTTCAAACCTCCGAAATCCTGATGGCCACGAGGCTGCAGCTCTCAGTTCCCTCAGCCTGGAGTTGTGTTTTCCCCCCAAATGCCAGCACAGCCCCGGGGCTGCAGGTTTGGGCTTCTCCCCATGACACAGGCTGTGCCTCTCCATCCCCATGTGACCCACGAGTGGGGCTTTGAACGGAATCACAGCAAACGTCTGAAAACTCTTTGTGCTGCCCGGTCGGGAATTCAGGTCAGAACCAAAAGAAGATTAGTTAGAACTGCTAAAATCTCCTCAGAAACAGCAGCCAACAGGTTCCTACAGGCTGTTTCCTGCCCACCGCACTCACCTGGACACAAATGGAAATTAAGTTGCCTAAAACCTCACAGAAAAACTCGGAAATGTTTTATACACTTTGTACCTGGCTTGTTACAAGTGGCATTTTAACAAGACTTCACAAGCAAGACTTCTAGGACTAGTTTTAGATCACAAGTAGCTAATTAACAGAAAAAAAAAAAAAAAAAAGCCCCAAGAATAATTGGGGATTACAAAGCAAGGAAAGAAGGAGCTGAGAAAGGCTGTTCTAGCTTAAATAACACCACAGAACAGAATTAAATACCAGAATCATGGACTATCTTCAAGGTTATAATCACTTTGTTGAGTAAAGCAGTCTTAGGAATTGGGATAATTTGCTTTATATCCTATTCTCCCTTTCTACTGTGTGTTGTTTTGGGCTTGTTCTTGGTCAGCAGAACATTCCACTGAGCTACAATTCTCTTCCTAATCCTCCCTGCTGCAAAACCCACTTGTGTAACCGTGTCCAGATAGGCAGCACATCCACTCCTGAGTAAAGCCCTGCTCCTGGAAAACACCTCGTCCTTCTACTGGTTGGGTCATTGCTCTCCAAAAAGTGCTGGACAACTGGAAAACTAAAAGCAGCTCAGTGCAGTTCCCAAAGTCCTGGTGTTAGGAGTTTCATGCTTCAAAAGTAGTTTTCAAACGACCCCAAACAACAAAATCAATCATGGATTTAAATCACAACCTCCACAATGCCACCCTTTTCCCTCAACGTGTTCAATGCTGCTAATTCCCAGCACTGGGCCTCACTCAGCCAAAACAAAAATACAATTTATTGTGCCTGTAAAACCTTCTCAGCCAGCCCCAGCCCCTGTCCCAGAGCAGCAGGATTTCAGAGCCACCCTCTCGGAGAATTTCTTGGGAAATTGAAGCGTTCAGCTCTCAGCATCTCACAGCCCCTCGGGGCCACTCCCTGCTTCAAGGGAACAACCTGAACTCCAGAGGCAAACACCCACAAAAGCATCCAAAACGCCCTGCTCAGCATCCTGAGCATTCTCCCAACTCCACCTGGTTTGACTTTAAAGGACTCTGACCCTCAGCTGCGCAGTGAGAAGCCAGGCAAGGACCATACTTACAGGAAAAAAGCCAAAACCTCATTGACCCGCAAGGAACTCATCAGGAGGACGGGCTGGGGGACTATCGGTGGAGCTATCAGTGACACCTGCTAACTACACGGGCAGACCCTCGGAATTAACTAAAATACACAGATAATAAAAATCAGCTTTAGGAGCTGCACATGGAGGAGGGCAAACACCCACAGAAAGCACTCAAAACTCAGCACCTGAAAAACTCTCCAAACTTCCCCCGGCTTGAGCTGAAAGGGCTTTAATCGTCAGCCGGGCAATGCTTACAGAACAGAAGCCCAAACCTCCCGGATCCACAAGAACTCGTGAGGAAAACAGGCTGAGGGGACGTGGTGCCAAAGCGCCACCCGCGAACCACGGCACGGACCCAGGCGATGAAAACCTACAGATAACACCTAATAACAATTAGTTTTGGGAGCTGCACGCGGTAGGGGGAGGGCGTTTTGCCAGGTAGATCCCGGTGTTTGTCCCGGTGTTTATCCCGGTGTCTGTCCCGGTGTCTGTCCCCGATCCCGCCCTGCCCGGCACACAGGCCCCTCTCCCCGGCGTGCAGCCCCTCGGCGGGGCGGACACCGAGCCCTCCGGACGAGCCCTCACGGGGGGCACGGCTGTCCCCGCTGTCCCCGCTGTCCCCGCTGTCCCTCACCGGCTGTCCCGGGCGGCGGGGCACACCCGGCTCTCCGCTCCGCTCGGCCCCGCTCGGCCCCGGCGCTGCTCGGGCCGTCCCTCGGCGCCTCCCTCGGCTCCGGCGGAAGGGCGGGCGGCACCTCCGGGGCGGGACCCAGGCCGGAAGGAAGCGGCGCCGGGCCGGGCCGGGCCGAGCCGGGCCGGGTTGGGCCGGGCCGGGCCGAGCTGGGCTGAGCTGAGCCGAGCCGGGTTGGGCCGGGCCGGGCCGGGCTGGGCTGGGCTGGGCCGGGCCGAGCTGAGCCGGGCCGGGCCGGGCCGGGCTGGGCTGAGCCGAGCTGAGCCGGGTTGGGCTGGGCTAGGCTGAGCCGGGCCGGGCCGGGCTGGGCTGGGCCGGGCTGAGCCGGGTTGGGCTGGGCTGGGCTGGGCTGGGCCGGGTTGGGCCGGGCTGGGCTGGGCTGGGCCGGGTTGGGCCGGGCTGGGCCGGGTTGGGCCGGGCTGGGCCGGGCTGGGCTGAGCTGGGCCGGGCTGAGCCGGGTTGGGCTGGGCTGTGCCGGGCGGAGCGGAGGCCGCGGCGCTGAGGGGAGCGGGCGGGCGGTGTGAGGGGAGCGGGGGTGGTTACTGTGTGGGGCCGCTGTGAAGGCATCCACAGGCCCTGGGCTCAGGTTTCTGTTCCCTGCCCCTCCCGCCGGGGCCCATTCCCGCAGTGCCGCCGCCCTCCCCGCTCCTCGGGGCTCCGCGGGCCTCCCGGGGCCGCCTCTGGGAAATGTAAAAATACCCGCTGCTGTTTCAAACTCCTCTTTCCACGCTCAGTTATACAGTGTCATGGGCTGCTTTCCATCCTTTTTTCTTTTTTTTTTTTTTTTTTCCCTCCTCGTTTTTTTCTCTTTTCTCAGCACGGATATCCCGCTGTGATGTGAGACAGGAGCGCTTCAGCAGGACAGATTCAGAGTAAGGAAATTTGTTCAGAACAAGGGGAAAAGGTTCTTTTTGAGCGTTGCAGAAGCAGGGGCAGCTGCTCTGAGGCAGCTGGGGGGGGGAAGGAGGGAAGGATGGAATTGCAGTCATTGGAATGATCTGATCCCGGCTGCAGGCAGCAAACATAAGTGCCATCTGCTCAGGATGTGATAATAAACGACTCAATACCATTAAAACAGCCCAGGACAAAGATTCCTGTCTTAATTTTCATTTTTCAGTCAGGCAAAGCACACTTAAATCCCAGGGAAGGTGAGGAAAAGCACTGCAGTGATTGCAGACCAGATGAGCCAGAATTCCAGCAGTTTTCAGTATCATAATCTTTTATTGCACAACACAACCTTGATATCCACATTTTCCTCTATGTGTTTTAAATAAAAAACAGACAGACTATATATTACCTGAACTGAAAAGTCAAAAGTATTAAGAAATAATACACTGCAGTACTCACAGTATTGAACATCACGCGTCAACATAATTATTAACAAAACACATTTGGAGATAATTCCAAACCCTGATCATTAGCATCCAGGCTGGATTTTCAAAGGCATTACGGGTTACAATGCATAGACACATACAATTTATAATTCAGCAAAACAAAATCCATTTATAAAAGTCACAGTGAAAGTGGAGGTAAACTTATACTAAGCTTGTGTAAGTAAAATGACTGTGAACTGCTGTTCTAGAAAGTGATTTCCAGTTAGAGAATTATATACAGGAGATAACAACAGAACAGAATTAACCTCTGAAATCGGCTTATTTGCAGAAAGATAATGAAAGACTGGAGGTTTGGTGGTTATTTTGTCATAGCCCAAAACTTAGAACTATCCTGGGTCCTCTGTGCTGTGTATGAAAAACCTAAAAACATCTTCAGGGCTCAGTAGTGCCAACCACAACTTTAAGCCAGTGGGGTCTATAGATTGTCCAGGGTAAAGCAGTCATTAACAGAAGTGAAAGAATGTATCCCAGAGTTTAGGATGAGTTCAGAGATCATTTTCCTGCAGTGTCTGCTCTGAAATCTTCCCTTACCTGCCCGGCAGTCGTGTCCCAGGTGATCAGTGTGCTTTGGCAGAAAAGGAAGATCCAGCTGTGACACCAAGGTGCTCTAAAGCAGAGTGACCCTGCAGCCACCTCACCTGTCCCTGCTGCAGTCCACAGCCACTGGGTTTTGTCACCCTTTCATCTCCCAGAGCCCTAGCCCCGTGGATTTACACACAAGTGGGGTGAGTTCCTCACACAAGAAACCAAAGAACAACTCTGCAGTGGGAACAACCAGCTCTGACAGGGATTTTTCCCTGCTGCCACTCTCCTCATCGTGTCCCCTGTCACCTCCAAACAACGAGCAGTGAGGATAAACCTGGGAACCAGGGCTCCCGGGGCTTGCAAATGCCAGATGAAGCTACAAAACTTTTGATTATATCAGTAATTAGCTTTTTAGGGAAAAAAAAACCCACCCCAAAAACCCACAAAACAGATGAGGGATCATGCAGCTCACAGCAAGGCCCTCAGCTCCCAAAATACAGCTCTTAGGCTGACTACATATTCCTATGTAAGCCCTTAAAAGAATTAAGAGTTTATAATTCCTAACAGTCATTAGAAAAAAAAAATAAAGCAGAAGAGTGAAATTAAAGTGACTGTGCTCTCTGTTAGTTTAATCCATTTATTCAGGTATTTTTGAGAGTAAGGAGATTTTATAAATAAGATTCTTTAGCAACTAACAGTCACCATACTGCAATATGAAAATATTGGTTTAATAATGAGTTTAAAGTAGGCTGAGTATTCACCTGGTGAACAAATCTGAGGGTGCAGCAGAGAAGAATTTCCTGCCCATGGAATTGTAGCTGTGAAAGGTCAGAGAAGGGCTCAGGACCACGGGGGATCCAGCCTTTAACTGGGAATGCTCAGCCCAGACACCTCACCTCCTCCTACACTCTTGGAATAAAAGGGGCTGTGGGATCAGGAGCTCCAAGTTTTCCTTTAGAGGTAGTGAGGATTGGCCCTGGGGAGTGAATTCCCTCCCACTCCCATATTTCCAAAATCCAGTGCTCAGGACACACTGAAAATCACCTCACTGGGAAAACTCAGATACACCAAAAAGCTCAACTAAAAGGATGCTCAACCTCTGGATGACAAAACATCCAACTCAGGGCAGATCTGGGCTTAACAAAGCTACCAGAGCAGTTTAAATGTCCACATCAGTGTTTAACAGAGCTACCAGAGCAGTTTAAATAACCACATCAGGGTTTAACAGAGCTACCAGAGCAGTTTAAATAACCACATCAGGGTTTAACAAAGCTACCAGAGCAGTTTAAATCTCCATATTCTTCAGTTTGCTGGAATTTTAACAATGCTCAGAGGTCAGGTTGAGGTGCTCCTGCAAATCAGCTCATTTCTCCAGAGAAGTGTTTGAGTTTTGCCTTCAAGGACCTGTGAGCCAGACCCTGTGACCACTCTGTCTCCAAGAACGGAGCCTGGAGTGGATTAAGGAGCCCTGATTGTCCTCAGGAGAGCCACGGGACATTCCTGGTTTTCCTGTCCCCTTCACAGATTTTGGGATGGGTGATTTCCCAAATGAGGGCAGGAGATAGCTGAGGCATGAGCTGGCTTATCACAAAAGCAGTGTTTAACTCAACCCTTATCGCTCTTGCCACACTCAGGGAAGAATATTTCACAACTAACAACAAAACTTCCAAAACATTCATATTAACAACTTCAGCTATTGGCATAAATATATGATATCATGAGGTATCTCCCAAGCAGAATTCCTAAAACTTAAAAAAAATCCCTCAGAAGGGGGTGATGCAGAAATTTATCATTATAGGTTAAAATTAAAATTAAAATTCCAGCACATGCAGCACAAGGACCACAGAGCATCTGTTTATGGCACAAAAACTTCCCAGATCAAAGCTGGCAGCACCTTCACTCTCCTCTGAGGAGGATGGAAGTTCAGCAAGGAATATTTCAGATTCCTGTGCAGAATATTGGGTATTCAAGTTAAAAGTCTACACCAAGTCCAAAAGTTATTTTTAGATTTTTTTTTAACTGTTGAGCTCAGCAAACAATAGGTGGCTGCTGTACATAAACACCATTTATTGTCATTTTTGAGTGCTTCATAAGCATTCTTTTCCTTGTGTTTGTTTTCCTTTCTTTTATTTTCCTATTTTTTTCCTTCCTATTTCACAAGCATGAAACAGATGCAGAAACATTTCACGTGCTGTGGAATTGGCCAACTCACTTCACATCAGGCCTCCTTTTGTTCCCTGTTAAAAACCACTCCACAATGGATATAAAAGGGAATATTTACAAAATTGATCATGTTTTTGTTCACACACAGCAGTGTAAAAAATAGTTACTCATTTTAAATAAACATCCCTCAACTGTCCCACCATTCCTCCAACATTCCAATGGACAGGAGAACATTCACTGCTCACCAACACAGGGATTTGGGAGTGTGAGGGTGAGAAAGTGGCTTGGGAGATGATAAAGTGGCAAAAAAAAACCAAACTAAGGGAGCACAGAAAAATGTGTAAAATATTCTATTAGCAAAACTCTGGCCTGCCCAGGTATAAAGAAAAGTCCTAAAGGAAAAAAAAAAAAAAAATCAGTATTCCATAGCTTAATGATACAATTCTATACAAAAATCCTCAGGCCTGTCAAACATGGATTTAGTAGATCAGCCACTCCCATTTTTTGTTGAAAATGTAGAATTCCAAAGCTCCAGGCCCAGATAAGAGAATCAATCACGTCACACAACCCAGTTTTTAGATGACACTCCCCTGCCATCCACATGCACAATTCTTCTGCTTCTGCCAAAAAATGAGCACAGGTTGGGCAGGAGCAGCTAAATCCTTGTAAACAAAGACTGCCTGAACAATTAAAATATTATTAACCTGAACAAATCACAACCCCCAGCACTGAATTAAAGCTTGTGGGTTTAAATTCATGTTTTCCTTTCCAGTATTGCACTTGATGTCTTCAGGAGGATGAGAACTTGAAGACACAGATGATACAGATTTTAATTTTCTCTTTTTGGTTGGATTGCCTTCCTTAATTATTTAAGCAATGAACAGGAAAAAGTTGCAAAATCCCAGCACAGGAGTAACAAAAAATGACTGAAACAGGAATTTTATCGTCACAGCTTCTCCTGAACAACAGCAGGGAAATTCCTAAAGCCAAACGAGAAAACACACTGTGAAAATCAAATTGTGATCCATTTCTGCAGGGAGTGCTGGAATTCCAACCAGAGTTCTGTAAAGACATTTATGGGAAGTGGTAAAAAAAACCCGCTGAAAATTCCAGTAAAACTGCAATTCTCATTGTAATCTGAATATTGTAAATATCTGTAATTCTGAAACTTAAATATCTGAAAATCCTGAACTTAAATATCTGAAGTGCACAAGCAGCCAAAACTTTGTAAGGCTCAGCTTTAAGATGTTATTTAATTTTAAAAGAAATTGTGGTCTGCAGTTAAGATTCCTTGGAAAGAAATAAAAAAATGAAGGCAGCAAAGAAACCAAGCAAAACTTGCTCTCCTTGCAGGGAAACTTTAGTCTCAGTTGAACTTTTAATTTTGGGTTGCCAAACACGACTCCAGGAACCTGTAACACCAAGGCCATTATTTCAGGAAACAATTGAAACAAACTTAAATTTAGATCCCAATGTGCAGAACTCCCTCTATTCAAATTTCTCTCTGCCCTTGAAACTCAGCACTTGACAATGATCCTGTGTAAGGACTGCAGAGATCAGTAAGGAGACACCCACCTCAGAGACAATTTCAGTCCTAAATTAAATACCTAAAAGGGTGACAAGGCAAAAAAAGAAAAGGTTTCTTTCTTTCGCAAGACAATTTGATCCTGAACTTCTTAGAGTTCTAAAAATTGTCTCAGAAAATGGAGAATTTTGATCACCGTCATTAATGGTTCTTAAGAATTTTGGTCAGAAGTTGAATTAAGCAATATTCTTGGATTAATTAATCAATCCAGTGGAATGCAAGATGCAAATATTTAATTTCTCTCTCTCTCTCTTTGAAGCCCCTTCCAGCAGGTTGGAGTTTTCTGTACCTCACAAAACAATAAGATTGTCAGACTTTTCTCCCTCTCAGTTTTGGGCTGAATTCAGTAGTTGAAATTCAGGATGTGGTTCCTCATGTCAGAAGTACAAAAATGACCTTGTGAAGAAAATATGACTGCAGTGGCTGCCTCTTCCAGCATGGAAAGAAATTTCCTGCTGCTTTAGGGTGGAGAAGTATCTGAATATGAAGTCTGAATTTTGTTTTTCCTCCTATGACACCAAGAAGGGTCAACAAGAAATTAAAATTCAGATTTAATTGTCTGAAAAAGGTGAGGTGAAGGAAGCACTTGTCTAATATCATCTGACTTTAAGTCTAAAATAAAGTGTAATATCACAGAATGTAAAAGAGTCAGTAATAAAATAATATACATTAAATATTCTTCTTACTACTGCTAATAGGAACATACAGACAGGGTTTCTCATTTACCAAAGGCCTTTGTAAATGACCTGATTCTAAAGAGCTTTTTTTTTTTGTAGATATTGTAAACATTTAGAATTTCTAAGGCTAAAAACAGGCACAAGTCTTCCATAAACAGTTATTATTCCTAAAAGCATTAAGGAATATATTCCAGATCTGCTATTCCTTTTGATAACAACAGAATTAATTGAAATATAACATTATAATTCACAACATAGATTCTTAATAAAAAAAGAAATACAGCTTAACCCTGACGACAATTATTTAATATATAGGGAATACTTTTTTTTTCTTTTTTCTTTTTAATTATCTAGTACATCAAAATGACATTTCCAGAATCTTTGTGCTGGGTGTGACTCAAATTTTATAAAGTTGAAAGAGCAACTAAAACATTTCTAAGAGGGTAAAACTGTAAGGTCAGCTTTAGTAGCACCCCAGATTCCCAAAACTGCAGGAAAAAAATCTGCAATTCCATCCTGAAGCCACGTGGTTGGTGGCACCTTTCAGCAGATGTTCAGCCACTCCCCTCCATCCTTTCCATGAGGTGATTTTGTTTTGTGCCTCGTTAAGGTACCTGAGCCAACAGTCTCATTTCAGGCTGGTTTGTCAAGTTTCCAGAGGTTTTCCCAACCCCTGCCCAGCAGGCTGATCCCAGGGAATGTGAGCAGCAACACAAGTGCCAGGAGCATTTGTCCTCCAGGAGTCCTCTCACCCCTCACTGTGCCACCACGACTCACCAGCAGGTGATCTTGAGAGGACATTTGTCCTCTAGGAGACCTTTCATCCCTTTGCTCTGCCAAAACTCACCTGCAGGTGATCTTGAAAGAGTATTTGTCCTCTAGAAATCCTTTCATCCTTTGCTCAGCCACCACAGCTCACCACCAGATGATTCTGAAAGAACATTTCTCCTCTAGGAGTCCTTCCATCCTTTACCACAACTCACCAGCAGACGATCCTGAAAGAACATTGGTCCTCTACAAATCCTTTCACCCTTTTGCTCTGCCACAACTCAACCAGCAAGTGCTTTTGAAAGAACATTTGTCCTCCAGGAGTCCTCACACCCCTCAGTCTGCCACCACAACTCACCAACAACCCACCAGCTGGGCTCCAAAGAACATTTCTCCCGTAGGAGTCCTTCCATCCCTCTGCTCGGCCACAACTCACCAGCAGCTCGTCCCCAACGCCCGTTTCTCCTGCGGGAGCCCTCCCATCACCACCAGGTGATCTTGAACTCGTAGATGGGGCGCTTGCAGTAGTAGTGGTTGATGAGGTGCTTGTCGCAGACGCCGATGCACTGGTGGTCCACGGCGATGCCGCGCGCCGACAGGTCGCTGACGATGCAGTGCAGCAGGTCGTAGACATCGGCCACGGCCTCCCAGGGCCCGAAGGACACGTCCACCTCGCAGTGGTGCTCAAAGAGCTTGGCCTCGCTCTCGCTGCGCTCGAAGCGCAGGGAGTTGAAGTGGGGGCACTCGTAGGGAGTGATGGGCATCTCCTCCTTGAAGACGCACACCTTGAGCTTGGCGAAGCGCGCCTTCCTCTGCATGGCGCGCAGCTTGGCGATCTCCACGATGCGCTCCAGGTGGTCTAGGACAGAGACACGGGCCCTGAGCATCCCAGCACAGCACAGGGGAAACACCAAAGCATCATTTCACGGTTCAGGGCAGCTGTTCTCAGCGTGATGTCAGCAAAATAGAGAGTAATCAAATCGATCTCGGTTATCTGGTAGCCTCATTATCACTACAAGGCCGAGTTTATTCAGTTGTAAGTCCTGGCAGAATAAATGCAGATAAACCCTCTCATTTAATAACATCACAGCCTAATCTTGCTCCCATTTAAACATAGAAATCCACACGCTGGGATGCACCAGGATAACCCAAACAGCATGAAAAAAATACAGAATAAACTTCCCAACTGTAACAGGAACATTTTGGGAGCTGAGAGCAGATTGAATGAATGTGGAGGCCACAAAGACCCAAACAGCACGAAAAATACAGAATAAACTTCCCATCAGCAATGGGATCAGTTTGGGAGCTGAGAGGAGACTGAAAGCACGAGGTTTAACCCTGGAATCCCATTAGAAGAAACAGTCAGTGCTACTTGGATTATTTACCTTTGTAATATGGCATTAGGCCCAGGAAAGCTTGTCTAACTTTTTCTCCTTTAAGAGGCTGGATATCCTCTAGATTGTCTAGCAAAGGTCCTATGGAATAATACTGAGCTTCCTTGTACACTGACCTCACTCGCTCTCGGGGGGGCAGGTCACCAGATCGTAGGAAATTTAGTATGTCTCTAAAACAACAAAAAAAAAAAGGCAAAAATATCATTAACAAACACATTTCTGCCAAAACTGCTGCAGGTGGGAGAGGAGAGGAAATGCTGGATATTCATTGTTTGCTCTATTGAGACAGTAACTGAAATAAATGAGCCATACTCCCAACATTTGTTTGTAAAACCGTTTGCCACGTTCAGGTTTCCAAGCCATCATTTCACTCTTTGCTCAGTTGATGCCAAAACTCATTTGAAAAAATATCAGTGGATTTTAAACCAAACATTCAGTGTGGAGGAAACCATTTGTAACACAGAAGAGGCCGGAGTGTTCCATGGGAAAGAGTTTGTGGTCACTGCATTTCAAATTTAGGTCTGAGACAAAATAAACCTCTGCATTTTCCCAGAGAATCATATTAATGGACATTTAATTCCACACAGAACCAGCTGAACCAATGGGACATCTGCAAAGGAGCTTTCTCTTCACAGATCAGGGCCATTTACAAAATAAAAAACAGAATTTTTTTAAAAGAGAGAGAGAACATTTCCTTGCTGAAACACTGTTCAGCAACAGAATCTTTTGACAGGGAAAGAAATCACTTTGTAAGTGTTAACCAACAAAATCCTTATCAAGTAAACAAAATAATCACTTTGTAAGTGTTAATCAAGAAAGCCTTATCAAATAAAAGAAACATTACTGAATCTTAGAATGACAACAAATACAGCAGGTGCTAACTTGGCTCTCTGCTCCACCTCTATTTTAAATTGAGGTTGATAACATCATAAATTAATTGATTTTCCAACAATTACCTCATGTAAAGACACAATTATCTTAGAATAAACACAGTGGCTTTATCTATCTCTGTCCCAGATTATGGTACAACCCAAAAGTGCTTTGAAAATAATTTAATGTTTTCTGTTAAAGACAATAAGGAAATGTCTATAAAGGAGCAACAAGAAATCTGGGATAAATTGCAATGTGTGGTTTGGGCAAAGACCTGAACCTTTTTTTAACAATCTCACCCCAATTCAAACTGAGCATTAGTAATCATGGTTAGTTTAATTAAAATAAAATAAAAGCTGAGCACTTAGGAAGGAATCCTGGAGGTGAAGGAATATGGCACTACCAACAAAAATAATTTAGAAAAAGAAATTCTTTAAAACCTTGTGGGGTTTTTTTAGCAGTTATACCCTGTTTAAAGATTGAAAACATTGTATTTTCAACTATATAGGAATCCTAGATTAATTCATCCCATTTCCTCTTCCTTTACAGAAACTGAGTATCAGTTAAAACCCAGTGTTGTGCAATGGATTTTCCTATGTAAAGCAAACTTCTTTAGACCATCAAAACAACTTGATACCTCGAAAGGAGATACTCTAGGGGAGACAATGCCCAGATTCAGGGCATTTCTTGGTTTTCCTCTGCCTTTGCAACAACCAGCAAAGAGTTTTTAACTGCACTTACTCCTGTGATGCTTTGAAGGCGCGTCATGTTAAACGCTGCACAAATACAATTTAAGGGAAAAAAAAAACCTGCAAAAAATAAGTTTAAAGGTAAGTTTTCAGTAAGAACTTTGCACGCTCGCCCCGAGGACGTGTACATACCCAAAGTAGGTGCCATCCCTGTCGATGAAGTACCTGCCCTCGGCGTCGGTGGGGATGTAGTGCCTGCCACTGAACATGGCTGCCAGCATCGTGTCCTCGTACCTGCGCAGCGTCGACAGTCTGGTGGTGAAAAACATCCCCCCCACGTTCAGCGGGACCACCTCGGGGAACTGCAAAAGCAACCAGGACATCAGCAAGGAGCCTCAGGTCCTCTGCAGGTGACAAAAGGCACGGCTCGCAAAAGGTATTGGCAGTTTGCCACCGTGGGGGAAATGTGTGGGTTCTGTCCCGCTGCCACAGGTCAGGGAGCTTTGAGGGGTGAAAATTTGGATGCTTTGGCTGCTGGGAGGAATGAGGTTTGGGAGGGGTTTAATTGTAGCTGGGAATCTGAAAGAGCAGAAATCACTCAGCTGGAATAGCAAATGTTTGAGATATTCATGTCTCCTCTTGGCTCTTTTGGGGAGAGGAAAGAACAAAACAAGAACCTTTGCCCAGCCTTACACAGAGAGGAAAAAATAAAGGGAAGAAATCTTAGGTCAATCTTGGGACTTGCACCCTGCTGGTTCCTTTACAACCAGACTATACCAGATACTGAAAAAATTTTGTATTTCTTTACATCAGGCCTAAAATCTTACTATCACACCCCCGCATGCCTTAAGCACCACAATAAACACTTCATTGCACGTCTCAAGTCCAAACCTGGACGGAACTTATAAGTAAAGCTGCCGAGCTACTCAAATAAATTCAAAAGACTTCGTTTTATTCAGATTATTCAGTGAGCTGGGTATCCACAAGGAAACCCCGAATTCCTCAGCACCTCGGCAGCGTGCGCTGCCCTGACCACCCCATCCCGGGTGAGCCCTTACCTGCTGCGGCAGCAGCGGCAGCGCTTGTCCCGCCTGGGTGGCGGTGGGAGTGGCCGGCTCTTGGAAATCATCCTCTGCATCCGAGCTCGACATGGCATCATCCGGGGTGGCGCTGGCTTTGCCCTGCCCCGTGACTACCACCATCCCTCTGGCTCTGCGGAGCAGCTCTGCTGGGCAGGAGGAGGCCGTGGCAGTGCTGAAGGGAGACCCAGATGGATACGGGGAATTAGCCGCCGGCGGCCGGGCGCCGCTCCCGGGGGAAGGGGCTGCGGGCAGGAACGCCGCGGGCACAGCCGCCGCCGGGCCCTCCAGCCGCCGAGCCGCTGCAGGGGCCGGGAAGAGCCCGGCATCCATTGGCTGCACGGTGCACGGAGCGATTGGCTCCGGAGCGCTTTGGCAGGAAAATGTCATTTGCTGGGAGAATTTGGGTGGCCGCTGTCGCAGCCTGTCCCCCGCCAGGGGCGGGCCGCAGGAACACGGCCCTGCCAGGGGCGGGATGCAGGGACGCGTCCGTGCCACATTGGTGCCAGCCCGGCTCCGTCTGTCACCTTCAGCCGCCGGCCGGCAGCGGGGCCGGGCTCCGGAATTCCCGGGGAAATGGGAAAACCGGGATTTCTCACCAGCCGGGGGCAGCGGGCGTTTCCCTGCCGCTGCATCACATCGCACCACACCAGACACAAATATTTAACTCTCCTTGCCACGCTGCTGATTGTCAACGGCATTTAACACGCACAAGGCTTCTCAGCCCGTCCTCAAGAGGAGAATGGGATGTACTGACAAACTGCACGATAAAAATAATAACCGAAAGAGCAGAGTAGCAAAGAGAAACCGCGCTGCTCTCCTTACGCTGCATTATGTAAGTAAAATCCCTGTTCCCAGGATGTCTCCAGCAGCATCACAACTCCCTAACAAAGACACTCCACTACCAGAGGCTTTATCTACCTCCAAACCTGCTCTCAAGTCACTATCTAATATAGAAAGAGGATTATTTGCACGTTTGACACATTTATTTATTAACTTAAGGATGCTTCCCCTCAAAATCAGCAACAACAAAAAAGACATTAAATTTTAAAAGTCCGCCTTAATAATTCTGCTAACAGTCACTGTGCACAGTTAGATCTGAGCTCTTAAAGGAAATATTGAGTTCAGAGTGAACCAAGACAGATCCGGGATGCTCCTGAGCAAAACAAGTGCTTTACAGAGACCTGATCAGCCCCAAATCTTCACATTCTGTGGGAGTGAAGCCCACAACCTTCTTTCCTCAAAATTTGGGGATAAATTCTACATCCTGTTTAACATCCTCATAAACCCAGATAAGTAGTTACTGTGAAGTTCCAAACATTTTTGTTTAAGCTGTAGCTCATTAAGAGGGTTAACCAAGCTCAGAGGGGGATTTCATTCCTCCTCCCTACAGTTCATAATCATTTTCCCACCCCAGTCCAATGCACAGGCAGATAAATAAGGATGGAAGTGCTTCTGAAGGGCCACACCCTATTAAAAATTCTAATATTTGCCCTAAAACAACGTTTATTCTGACATCATCAATTATCCAAACAATTCAACTACGCCTCACAGATCAAGAGCAGACACAATGTAAATTCAAGATTATTTTGCTAGGGATTCCTTTAAAGAGGTAAACGGATCATCAGCCAGAAATAAATGCTGCTGTGCAAGTTCTAAGATGCACAGTCAAAAACTGAGGGTGTGCCTGTATTTACTGTGAATGTATTATTTATAAAGCTGACACTTGACACCAATGCTTTGGCTGCTATTTCTAGTTCTCTTTACAGTACTCAAAAGAACACGAGATTGACCAAAATTGTGTTCTTTGTCTGCAGCTTTCAAGGATGTCCCATAGATTCCACTGAAATGGAGTGTAGTGTGAATAAACAGCATTCACTCCATTAAACATATCAGCATTATTGACCACAAAATGGGTTTCTGGGGTAAGTTCATCCATTTGGCACTGCACCAGAAAGGGCCTCTTCCCTAACAGAGCTTTTTCCCTGAGAAAAAGGGATTTTTTTCTCTCTCTTTCATAATCTCCTTCAATATGACACCAAGGTTTAAAGAAAAAATAAAGCTATGAGACAGCATTAATTATGTTCTGCTCAGGAGTACCAACCCTCTCTGCCATTGGCACATCCACACAGAACAATCCCTCAATAATGAGGTTCAGCAGAACACCATGAGACCAGGATTTGGAGAACAAGCTCAGTGGCAATAAAAAGATTAATGACTGACAAGTTGAACCTGTTTTCAGACATTCATTAAAAGGTGAGTGAAGTCCCTCTCTAGGCTGGCTTCACCTGTTCACCCAGGGTGCAGTGAAACAGAGCTGTGCTGACAGGAGCAGAGTCCTCCTAAAACAAAACCTGAAGTTAATCACTGCATTTCATGAAGAAAACACACCCATAAGAATCCCAGAATAGTTTGGAGCTGGGCTGATTCTTCTCTCTGCACTTAAAGCACATGCAATAATTATTTGTAACTATGTGCAGAAACATTCCTTTGTTATATCTCTCATTAAATTGACAGAATTTATTTATTTAAACTAAGCAAATTGCTCCACTTGACTTTCAAATACATCCAGATCAACAGATAGTTAATGGGAAAACATCACCAATAAACAAAATTATCATTAAATCAAATATTTGATTGAACCACACATCAGCAGCAGCCAACTCTAGCAGAAATGCCTCTTTCCAGTCCTTCCACCTGTCACTTAAACGCAGAGATTGCTTCCTGAAGCTTTGCTGGGGACAGCTCAGATATTGTCCCACACACAGCAAAAAACAGCTCAGTAAATGAACTGGCCCTGCCAGTTTGGTTTCATTCTTCAGGGAATGACAGCAACCCTTGAACTGGGCTTGATGCTAAGATTTATAAGAGCTTTTCAAGGCTCTGCTGTTTCCTCATCTTCTCCACATTGGTTTAAACAACTTTTTATTAAATACCTTCTGAGGGTGCACCAGTGTTGGCAAAGTTACAAACCCAAAAAAAGTTACACACCAACAAAAATCAACATAATGATTATACAACATAATCATCAAGGTTCTCTCATGTATGAACCCATCACAGGAGTCCCACACAAATTCCTGTTCAAAAGTAACTCTTTGGGATGTGCTTTTTTGGGGGAGATACCAACTGGATTGTTAGGAGGCTCCCCCTTTTTTAAAGGGAAACTGGGGTAGAATGAGACCTGATTTAGCAGTGTCTGCATCACCAGCTTCAGAAGACACAGATAACAAATGTTTGTGCGAACGCAGAGGGAAAAGACAACATCCAGTAAATTCCAATGAATCTGTGTCAGAACAGCAAACAAACATCCTGGAAGAGGGGCTGGGATCTCTGCGCTGCAATAAACCGTGTTATATATTGACCTGGAGAATGCTGGAATGTAAAATCCCAGCATCTCTAGCCACAAACAACAACACAGAGTGTGATGAAAGAGCCGTGTAACCCAACTCTGGCAGCTGAGAGCAAGGACGGGGTATGGGTGGGTAGGACGGGACTGCCCATCACAGTGACCCGCCAGGCAGGAGGACAGCAGCGACACCTGTGACCAGTGCGTAAAGGACACTGGGGCTGCACTCACGGTGCCTGGCACTGCTGCTCACACAGAATCCCACCGCTTTTACACCCTGGAGCCGCCTGACAGCTGTGAGGAGCACAGACATCGCACACACACACACACATCAGCACAGCGGATGCGGGTGGCAGCACAAACCCAGGCGGCGGGCTCGCCGAGAGTCAGGCAAACCCCCAATAATTCATCAATAATTCACTCTGAACTCTCACCTGGCGCCTTGCCAGCCTGACCATGGTCACCGCTGGCGGTGCGGGGGTCCCCTGGCCGCGGTGTGTCCGCTCCGCTCCCGGAGCCCCTCCAGCCCCGCGGCCTGCCCGCCGCGGGCCGGTACCGGAGCCGGGGATGCCGGGGATGGAGGGATGAGAGGAGGGACAAAGGGACGAGAGGAGGGCAGCGGGGCCGGCTGTCCCCACCCGCGCTCACCTCTCCCGGTGCCCCGGTGGGCCCATCCGGGTCCCGGCGGGCGGAGCGGGGACCGAGCGGACACCGCGCTGCTGCAGCCCCCGGGGCCGCCCGGCCTTAATGAGCCCGCCGTAATTAGCGGCCTCGGGAGCAGCGGGGCGGCGCCGCCCT